>NW_022681473.1:86130831-87331864 GCF_009764315.1 Trachypithecus francoisi
AGAGTGTGCACAATTTTAAGCAAGATAGAAAACACTCACAAGTCTAAAGCTGGGACCAAACCTCTAGTTTCTTTTTTTTTCACAGACCCAACCCCTTCATCACTATTATCCTCTAAGTAAGTAATTAGAATAGTTCTCAGGTCTAAAGAGATATTCTATTATTGTTCATCTATTTTTCTTCCTATAATTCCACTGCTTTGCATCAAAGCCTATGTAGCAAACTTATGTGGACACACAAAAGCCATGAGATGATCATTTCTAATATGAGATACTTTAAGCACCGATTTTCCTGGGAATTCATTTCTTCTGTTTTCTATATCTAAATCTGATTACCAAAATGAAAGTGTTAATTGCTTAGGCTCTGGAAGCAGACTAAACTGAGCTCAAGTGCCAATTCTGTCACTGGATGCTATGTGACCTCGGCAACTTACCTGAGCCTCAATTTTTTAATCCAGAAAATGGGGACGATAGCACTTAACTCACAGGAAGGGATGAGATAATGCATATAAAAGTTTAGAAAGTGCCTGTTACAGTAACAACTCAATAAACAACAATTTATAGAAAAAGTGTGGCTTACTACATTCTGAAAGGGGAGCATATCTCTAAACAGCAATATGTTTAAGCTTTTCATGAATGTTAAAGCACTTCATTCACAACCTAGCAATCAGATTATACTTTATGAGCCTTAAAATTTACAGAGAAAGACTTAAGAGCCATATAATCACACTCATAAATTAAAAAGAAACATAAAACATTCATCATTCATCCTCATATCCTTGCTGATTTGTCTCTGAAGTGAGAGACCATATCTATCAAAGTGTGGCTTTCTCAGTGCTGCAGACCCACTGAAATTATTCAGTGTTTGCTCAGCATAACCGTAAAATACCTGAGGCAAAGAAGACATTTCCTAGATAGAAAATTCGATCACTTCTCCTTTCTTGTCTTCTCACTTATGGCTACTCTCTCACCTGCCTGAAGATTTCTAGGTAGACTAATCAAGAAAAGGAAATTAACATAACTGAGTATGTATTACATACCGAACACTTGAATATGGTTACTTTATTGCCCTTCATCTGCACATCAATCCCATTAGAAAGGTATTATTACCCTTAATTTATAAATAAGGAAACCAATACTCAGACAGGCTAAGTAACTTGCCCAGGGTCACACAGCTAGCAAGTGGGCTTTAACTCAAGGTTTGTGTGGTTCTAAAGCCCATGTCATTTACACTCTACCATGCTCTAATTAACTTGTTTAGGGCTAGGGTCAACCTAGCATGAAGGGGCCAGGGGCAGTAACTACAGAGACATCCTAGATTTCAGGTAAAAGGATGAGGAATATGAGAACAGCCAGGATGCAGTATACAGCTGGGGGTGGGGGCGGAAATCTGCTTTTTATCATCTGGCTCATCAGTACTTGTTTCAGTCATCCCTTATCTGTAGTTTTGCTCACTCACAGATGGTAAATAGTTATGGTGAATATGCCATGTTGGTACAACAGATTATAACCTGTATCATTGATGATTGGTAATCAGAGAAAGGAATCTGACCCAAGGCAGGGCGATTACTCCCTTCCATGGGAATTTTGGATTTGGAGAAAGTGAGACCAGGCTCTCTTTAGGTGGCTGCATCTACAAAACTTGTGAGCTGTTGTTCCATTATGTTAACTAGAGCCATAGAGGAAGCACATCTGTAGAAAGAGAGAAAAATGAAGCAGAGGAGAGACACATGTTTAATATCATTCAGGAGCTTGTTTCCAATCCCAGGTCAGCTCTGCATCTCTGCTTGTTTTCTCTGATACACTATGGAATCATTATAATGAATTTCCCTGTTGCTTAAGCTAATACAAATTGGGTGTCTGTTACTTTCAACCAAAAGTTCTAACCAAGTTCCCTGAGATCACATTTAGTGACGAACAATTTGCAGCAAGGGGCTGGGCATGCTTTGTACCTGGGTGTGAAGCTTCCCCTCTCCCCGCATCTCTGCTATCTCTGCATGATTTGCTGACTCCTAATCTTGTTCACTCACTGGTGTAGACATCATCACAGAACACGGTCAGCTATCACCACATTCAGCAGAAACTCAAAGTCACCACTGTCTATCCTCATGGGGTCAGGAAGAACACAGACCAGAGAGTGTCAGCCATGTTGCTTCTGATTTATTTCAGCATAAATTGCATTTTGAAGGTTCTTTCACAACTAGGAAAGAACAAACAAAGCAGTACATTCTTTTTCTAAATTTGGGTTATCACCTTTGATTTATTTTCCACTGCTTTGAAAAAACCTGTTCAGCCAGATTCTCTCACTGCTCTGGCCACTCCCTGGGCAGTGCAGTACGCGCTCTGGGAAACAGCAGTCACACTTTCTTTAGGCCATGAGGAGTGTAGAGACAGTAATAGAATTAGTGATAATTGTATAATAATGAGTCATTTATTGAAGGCCTGCGTGTGAGATGTTGTACTAAGCACTTTATGTGAATAACCTTATTTAATTCTCACAACTCTCAGAATCTTCACAACTCTATAAAGTTGATATTATTTCTTCCCCTCCCCCATTTTGCAGAGGAGAAAACAGGTTTAGAGATTGAGTATCTTTTCAAAGGACAGACAGAGTAAGCAACGAAGTCAGGAATCAAACCAGGCATTCCCACTGCACTGCCTGTGCTCTGTAGTAAGTGACACCCTAGGCCCTGACACAGGTAAATGGTACCCACACCTGTGTCTTCAGGAAGCCAGGGATCTCGTCCTGATTCTTCCATTAAGTTGCTTTGTTACTTTAGGAAAAATACTCCACTTTTCTGGGCCATAGTTTTCCTCTCCTTTATAAATGGGATTATCTCTGAGATCATTATCCTACCCAAAGCCAGAAAATAACAAGCAATAAAGGAGGGAAGTTTGGGTTCCAGGCACTATATGTGGTAGTGTAAGGTCACCCCCAAGCACAGCTGGAGGGATTCCTTAAGATGGGGGACAGAAGAAGTCACGTGTGATTACATTAGGATAAAAGACACCCATCAGAATTTCACTGGGCATGATACTTTACCAAGAGAATTTTGGGGATAGGCTGTGCCCTACCTTCTAGAAGTTTCTAAACTAGTTATAACACCGAGGCCCACTGAATGTCTACATGCAGTAGGCACCAAGCTACCGGCACCAGCACCATACAATCTAAATGATTCTCAGGGATCACTTTTTGCTTTGAAATATCTCCTTTGCTGGACTAAAATTCTTCCATTAGATACATGAGTTTGAATTATATTATAGAGTCTCTCAAGATGCAAATATTCCAGAAGCAACAGAGGAGAAAATACAGTCAATAATACCCCAAGGAGAAACAGTTTATGAGAAAATTCAATGCCAACTTACCAGAACAAGAATAAAGTCCTAAGGGAACAAGACCTAATCAGGGGAATGGTGGGGAATAAAGGCAAGGGTTTAAACAGAGAAGGCTGGGGGTAAGACTATGGGAGTTGGGAGCTCCGCACTGGAGCTCCGCACTGTGGACCTTTTGGGTGGTTGGGAGAAAAGAGAAGGGGGAAAGGAGAAGTATTAGGGTAGTAATGTCCTGAGGGGCAGCAGGGCCTGAATCTTCCAGAAAACAGTTAATGATACTGGAAAGGTAAAGGGAAGTATCTCCAAAACAAATCCTTCCCCAAGGGCTGACCTACCTATTAGGCATGGGACACACAGTGCCCAGGGCTCACAACAGTTACAGAACAGAAGGAAAAAAATAAGATTTTAGGTTGAAGAACTGTTTCAAGATATGTTAATTTAACTGTTTCAATATATGTTAATATATCTATCTTTATGCCAACACAGTCATAAAATACAATTTTTAATATTTTTTAAGGAATAAGGGGCTTCAAAGGCAAGAGTACCTATGTTCTATGAAAGCCTCTCACCTCTTAACTATTGTGTACTGAATGCTTATTCTAGACAGGCACTCTGTGGCATAAGTTCTTGTTTAATCTCATGGCTCTCTGAGGCTTGTGTTCTTATATACCCATTTCATAAGTGAAAAAATTGAGGTTCCTGACATTAAGATTACACAGTAAAGATATGGAGGCAAGATGCCAGCCCAGACATGTCTGGTTCCAAAGTCCAAATTCTGAACCACTAACCATACTGCTGTCTTCTCTTTCGGCCTCTACCTTGCCAAATGCTGACAGTGTTCTGGACACAGTGAACCCAGATAGCCAAGACAAAAGGCCAATAGAATGAAGATGCGTTGTGAGCACAGGGCAGGGGTAAGGGCATTCGGGACACAGGGGGTTGGATGGCAAGGAGAGAATGATGACATCATTGGTGGGAGGTTGATGGAGAGAGTTCAGGCCATCATTCCCAAGGCTCCAATATAGGACAGGAAAGAGACAAAAGGTCATTCGCTCAGTCAAAACGATTTACTAAGCAGCAGAGAGAGTTCTGAACCATATCCTATCAAGTCATCCCTGGCACGAGGGAAAATATGCAGATGATTAAGCCAGCAGCAGGATGTAAAGGCTTCCAATCAGCACTACATCTCACCTAGGTGGATAAGAAGCATGTTTTATTTTGCATGATAAATCTGTGCCTCACAATTATGTTTAATTCATGAAACTGTGCATTTAATATCACCCTTTCACTGGCCATCCGAAGAAGGGGCTTGTTTTGGGAATGATTTTCAACAAGGCAAGTCCAGTCTGGTTTGCAGATGACACAGAAATCACTGTATTTTCTTTTGCTGAGATTCAGCAAACTGTTTCTTTTCACTCCCGTCCTTGTTCTCATTCTTCCATTTGGACACCTAGATGCTATTTGAGGCCTGCGGTCTCTGCTTGGGAAAGGCATAGGCCTGTCCGGGGCAGGGTCCAGACACAGTGGCCCGCCTGCCCCAACAGCTGGGGTTGAGGGTATGAGAACGCCTAGGAACGAGGAAAATCCAGCACAGCAGAACTGGGACGGGGGTCCTCAGTAAACTGCTTCTTTTTAAACAGCTATGCTTCACTTTTCCAAAGGACTTGAAACATAAACTTTCTGGAGGGATTTGAAAATGCCATTATTGCACAATCCTCTGGTTTCTGTTTCTTCCCCTGCCCCCATCCCTTTCCACAAAATAAATGCATTCTTTGTCTCCGGTGCTGCCCTAGAAACAGGGAATGTGCCACACAAAGGTAACAATTCAGTCCATAGGTCACTTTTTTTCACCCCAAGTAGACTTCTGTCTTTCTCAACCAGGCATAAACACAAGAACCAAATCTGCCACTGCCTACATACTCAAGGGAATATCTTGGTTCCATCATCTGTAAACTTTCCTCGGGCTATTTTACTCATGGTTGATTAGAGATAGGATTGTGGATAGATAACATTAGAAAGAGACCAACTCGAAAGATAATGTATGACTCTTGATTTGATTCTTGAAGTAAAAATATTTAGGATCCAGGAATAGTCAATTCTAGCTCCTCAAGTATTTGGAGGTGAGAGTAATTCCTCCCTGCCTTTCTAGCCCCAGCACAAAATAGGATTGTCAGGCTTTTACTAAAGACAGAAAGAACCTTCACTTCTTATTTGGCCCTATCAAGTTCTGAGCTTCCCTGTATTACTAGATATTATTTTGTGGCCACACAGTAATCAGGTTTGCCCAACCAGATTTTAAGCTCTTTGAAAGTGGGCATTCATTGCCTTATACTTCTCCAAGTTTCTTTCAGTACCTACCACAATGCTGGGCATATTCTAGGTGTTTTAATAATTATTCGTTGACCTCAGTGCCTGGGAAACGGGATCCTTCTAACTATTGAGCGGGAGCAGTAAAACAATGCTAAAAAAGGAGGTTATGGCTTGTGGGGAACATTTTCATATCAAATTCACAAGCAAATTAATGGTTCCACTAGAATTTTGCTTGAGTGATTATTTTCCTTTTGTTTTTACTTTTTAAACAACATTTTAATACATTTTTTAGTAGAGATGCAGTATTGCCATGTTGCCCAGGCTGGTCTCGAACTCCTGGGCTCTGGCCATCCTCCTGCTTCGGCCTCCCAAAGGTTATAGAGATTATAGGCGTGAGCCACCATACCTGCCCATTGCTTATTTTCCTTTAAACCCTGAAGTCACTAGAATGTGAAGCCCTGAGAACTAGAACTGTGAAAAAAATGTATTGTCATTCATGTGAACCAGAAGTGAAGGGGTGTGTGAAGCTTTGTGATTGACACAAAGTGTTGCTGAGCTTCCTGACAGGACTGCAAAGCTGGGGTGCAAGTGGAAGCCCCATCTGGACTCCATGCCCTTCCTGGGTGGAAGCAGTGGAGCAGACACGGGGCCAGGGCATGTTTCCTTATGAATTTCAGTAACTCGTACTTTCACTCCTTCAAGAAAACATGTGAGGTTTTTTTGTTTGTTGTTTTATGTTTTAGGGCTTTTGTTGTTGTTGTTTTTCTTTCTTTTTCTTTTTTCTTGAGATGGAGTCTCACTCTCTCGCCCAGGCTGGAGTGCAGTGGCATGATCTCGGCTCACTGCAAACTCTGCCTCCCAGGTTCATGTGATTCTCCTGCCTTGGCCTCCCGAGTAGCTGTGATTACAGGTGTGCACCACTACATCTGACTAATTTTTGTATTTTTAGTAGAGACAGAGTTTCACCATGTTGGTCAGGCTGGTCTTGAACTCCTGACCTCAAGTAATCTGTCCACCTCGGCCTCCCAAAGTGCTGGGATTACAGGTGTGACCTACCGCACCCGGACTTTTTGTTGTTGTTTTTAGTGTAAGGGTCAGAGGAGGCATATTAGATCTTTCTAGAAAATTGGTTCCATAACTTTGTTCCATAAGGTTTGTACCCTGAGAAATGTGACTATTTTAGTCAACAAAATAGCTTTTGTTCTTCTTCTTCTTCTTTTTCTTTTCTGAGACAGGATCTGGTTCTGTCTGGAACCAGACAGAACTGGGACCATCTAGGCTGGAGTGTAGTGGCACAATCTTGGCTCATTGCAGCCTCAACCACCCAGGCTTAAGTGATCCTTTCCCCTCAGCCACTGGAGTAGCTGGGACTACAGGCATGTGCCAACACACTTGGCTAATTTTAAGTTTTTTTGTAGAGATGGAGTCTCACTATGTTGCCCAGGGTAGCCTGGAACTCCTGGACTCAAGGTATCCTCCTGCCTTGATCTCCCAAATTGCTGGGATTTCAGCTGTGAGCCACTGTGCCTAGCCCAAAATAGCTACTCTTTATGAAGCCCAAGATACAGCTTTATATAGAAGCAGGAGCAATGCGAATTCAGGTTCTATATAGAGAAAAGCAGTCAACATACTGCCCTTCTGAAGGTACTCAATACCAAGCTCTCCCGTATTCAAAATTTATTTGATGCCTTCCCCACCTCCCCTTTCTTAGATTTAATGGTTGGCTTGTGGAAGAGTAACTAAATGACTTGGAATTTGCCTTGGAAACACTCATCATTACAAGACAGAAAAAAAGGCATTTCATGATAGCATTTTGTCAGTGTGGACACTTCCATCACTTCCCCATGGAGAATGTTCCAAGTTTATCTTTAACCAACAAAATAGTCATTGAGGAGAAGGGGAAGTGAACCAGTGCAACACTACCTTGGAAAGGGACACATCTTCTCTTATCAAGATAAATGGGAAGCTGTGGGATCTAGAAAGAGCGCAAGACTCAACCGCCAATAAACCTGGGTTCCAAATGCTTCTCTCTTCCTACTTACTGCACACGTCTAAACTAGTCACTTACCTTACCTGTATGATATGGACAATAATACCCCATGTCTCAGGGTTTTAGTGGGGACTAGCAGCATGCATGTAAAGCATCAGCATTATTCCAAGCTCAGAGCAAAGCTCCGTCACCGGCAGCTCTTTTTCAGTAAGAGAGGTGAACTTGAACCTTACTGTTCAAGTTCTGGTCTGACAAGTACTGTTCAAGCTGGTCTGACACTTCCCACTGTTATCCTGACTATCCTATGGACAAGGCATGTGCTAGAAAAAGAGAAAAGGAAGGTAATAAAACCAGAAATTTTTCTCCTCATCTGTAACATTGAATTTGTTTACCCATTCATTCAATAGATACTTATTTAGCACCAGCTGTACATTCTATAATGGTGCCTACATCATAGGGTTAATGCAAGGACCACGTAGTTAAAGCTCAAAAAGAGCCCAGAACATTGCTCTTAAAACACTGTTTTCAGTTGGGCGTGGCGGCTCACGCCTGTAATCCCAGCACTTTGGGAGGTCGAGGCAGACAAATCACGAGGTCAGGAGATTGAGACCATCCTGGCTAACATGGTGAAACACCGTCTGTATTAAAGATAGAAAAAATTAGCCAGGCATGGTGGTGGGCGCCTATAGTCCCAGCTACTTGGGAGGCTGAGGCAGGAGAATGGCATGAACGTGGGAGGTGGAGCTTGCAGTGAGCCAAGATTGCACCACTGCACTCCAGCCTGGGCAACAGAGCAAGACTCTGTCTCAAAAACAACAACAACAACAACAACAACAACAACAACAACAAATACCCACTGTTTTCAATTAATGCTAGAATTAACAAAAAGAAACAAACAAAAAGGAATTTACCAGTCTGTCTGGAAACATAGCGAAAAATAGTAATACAATATGATAATTGTTCTGGAAACTTGCACATGGCCTTATTGTTGTAGATAGGAGAGACTCTGCCTGAGAAAGCTAGAAAAGGAATCCCACTCCCTTACAATGAAGTACCCCTCAAATATTCAAATGAATATCATGTTTCATATTATGATATTCTGCTAGTGGCAGTGTAAACAAAACTTGTTGTCCAATGACAGGGGGATGTTTATATTAAATTAAAAAGTTCAAACTAGAGTTATTTTCCCATGTAGTCTACTACATTAAACAATATCATTCCAGATCCATTCAGTGATAACCAATAGGATGACCCTGCTGACTATATCCTTAGTCATACTGACTAGTTACTGCAATTGTAATAAAGCAAGGATCTGAGGGGCCATTCAGAGATAGACCCTTTGTGTTTAACAGAGAAATGCACATAATATTCTGTAAAAGCCTGAAAAATCCAGCAGCTTTGTGCACGAAATACTTTAACCATGACTCACTTTTTGCCCAAAATATATCAAAGCAAATCCAAAGTAAATGCTATGTCTAAAATGTTGGCAATTCTCATGAAATTTCTAAATGCCCTCCTCAGCAGAATGCACAAAGCATTAAGTATCATTAATCAAGTGGCTTCTCTCTCTCCTTTTGCTTGAAGGGCCCAGTCTGGAAAGCTTTCTCTAAAGGGCGTATCTCAAGGTCCATCCTACTTTCCCTCATATTTTTCTCCCTGCTGTAATGATTTTAGCACTTTCTGTCTTATATTCTTCTTGGTAATTGATTCAGGTCTGTAAGTTTTTTCACTTCAGTATGATTACAGAAGCCAACAGAAGAGACAGTATCTTGTGCTTCTCATCCACTCCCACATGCCCGTCCAAACTCTGTTCCAGGAAAGCACTCAATGACTGTCTGACAATGTGACTTATCAGGCATTTAGTAGCCTGGGAACATCAGATGAGTCAGTTTATGGGGCATCTATGTTTCTCTGCCATTGGCCATGAACCATGCCCCCTTTATAAGCCATATAACTGATTCTTAGCAACTCTTTGTCCAACCATAGAGGAACCAGTTTAAATATCAGCAAATCCCATCTGGCAGGGAGAGTGCCCTAACAGTGTTTTAGGGTTGTTTATTCATTATTTTGGAGTTTGAACACGGCTACCAAAAAGCTCCTTTCTTTTTGGGAAATAATATGAAGCACAGCCACCCCTAACTTCATGGCAGCATTTCTCCCTTCACCTTCAATGGTTTACCCAAAATCAATGGGTATGAAAGGCCCCTATCCTGTCCTTCCCTGTCTCTTTCTCTCAGGTCACATTCTTCATTCTTCTTCAGGCTCCTTCTGCTTTAAGAACATGAGCAACCGAGTATTCTCCATCTACATTTGGTGACTCTGACCCCACATCTCACCTCTTTCTGCCCCAGTGTGTTCTCTAGATAGCAACAAAAGGGATCTCCTTAACCCAAGCTCCAGCTACACTACATTTTTTGGTTTGTTTTTAATTCTAAGAACACAAAAGATCATTTCCATTTCAGATGCAGGCCTTTTGCATATATTGTTCCCTCTAAACGGATTTGCTCTGCCTTCAAGTAACTCTTCCTTCTCTTATCACAGTTAGCTCCTTCTTTTCCTTAAGTCTCAACTTAATGCGACCCTCACAGAGATATTCCACGGCCATTCCATTTAAAGTACATTTTCATGTTTGTTTTCTATATCTTGCCTCCTTTACAGTACCTACTATAATTTCCAAATACTTTTATTAATTAGCTTCCAATTTTTAAGTCTGTCTCCACATGTTATAAAACAAGCCCTAGAAAGCGAAGCCTGAGTCATGTTTGTCTTGAGATTTGAATGACAAATCTCATTCTCAATATAATCCAAATAAATATACAATAAAAAAGATTATTTAAAGCAAATAAAAATGTCTAGAAGAAAACACGTCGAGATGCTGAAGTACTTTCTGGTGGTGGCATGATGATAAATTTTTCTCTTCTACTTTGCTCATATGTCTGCACTTTCTAATTTTTCTATATTGAACATATATTAACTAAATAATTAAGACTTAAATGAACATTTATTGAATTCATCTGCCCTTGCTAACTCCCCTTCTCTGGGAATCTGACCCTACATTTCCTAGTAGAAGGAGCCTGAAGTGGAACATTTCATTTCTCCCAGCAGACTGGATCAAAGTAGACATTTGACTCAAGCTGGCCCTTTTAAGTGCTCTTCTAGTAATCCAGAATTGAAACCAGGTCTTTTTAGCAGTATCTGTAGGCATTTGAAATAAGAGATATGGAAGGCCGCCTGTATCGCAGTCATTCTCAGCCGTGCACAGCAATAGACAGGGAAAGCAAGTCTAAAGAGATAAGAGAATAAAACTCATGCAGAAGGAGAAGCTATCATGAGAGACTAGATTGAAAGAAGGAGAAGGGGGAAAGAAGTGAAGAGGGATGGCGCAGTGAAAGGGGGAGCGAGAAAAATGTCCTGAAAACTTTCCAATTCCTAATTCCAGAACGTTGGGAGACTCAATTATATCTGCTACAGTAGAAATGCCTCATAACCTTCCAATAAATCTCCCCCCTCCCAATTTTCATTTTTGCTTGAGATACTTCAAGAGGGCTTTTATTACCTGCAGCAAATAATTCCTAACTAAAACAAAGAATAAAACCAATAATCACACTCAAAATAAAGTTTTCATAAGATAAATGCATATTTTTCTTGATTAATTAAAGTTGAAATGCTGGAGAGAGGCCAAATGGACACATTTATTTTGGTTTCTCTTTCAACTTTCCACATTGGTCATTAACCCCACTCTTCCACATCCTTTATGAAAGGAGAGCATTATGAATGAAGACTGAGAGGTGCTGTTCCATGACAGCAGAATTCCAACAGGGTGTCTATTGTTTCCACATCTCTCTCCATGGCATTCCCAGGGGAGGTCTGGAGATTACAGCTCCACCAATTCTCCCCTCAATGCACAAAAGCATTCTGAAAATAAAACTTCAATCTGAATCACGTTTGGACAACCCAGGACTGCAATGTGTTAACTGGTTTGGATGCAATCACCTGGAGACACAGGTAGGATGATCAGACATTTTAAGAGGTCCCTGCAATTTCAGGCTCATCTTTAACTCCATTACAAAGGAATGTTAAGCAGCATTTAGAAGGTAGTTTGGCAAAGTACCTGAAAGCACCAAACAGCTTCTTTGATGTTTTTGGCATTGATGTCATCATTCTTTTGAAAGTTTTGAAGAAATATTTTTCTTATAGCAACTGTATCTAGGCTCAATATAAAGTGTTGATATGTGTTTTCTCTGGGCTAATGTTAGCCTGAGCAACTATGAACCATTTAGACAGATACTCTCTTAGAAGGTACCTCAACTTTCACTCCAGTCTATGTTTATTTTCACATCAAAGACACATCTAAGGGGAAATTGCCTAACTAGCTCTATGAAATATGAAGAAGTTTACTAAGATATTTGGTTATAATGGAAAAACAAAAACAAAAACGAAACCTACACTCCAGGCAATTTAAGCCTTTCATGCCTGGAAATGAGAATTTTTAATGGCTGATAGAAAAGTTCCTTTGCTTTCCATAAGGCCTGAATGCAGACTTTTTAAACCAGGCTTTAAAATCCCACTACTTGCCACTTATGGAAAATGTTTCTTGATTATTTAAATGAAGTTAGGATGGAGGACAATAAAGCCTTTATATTGTTGCAGTTCAACTCCTCTTTGAAGCAATGTCCTATAGCAATACAATGCCCTCACTTTGATCTGACTTGCTCAGCTCAGTAATTATATGACTGAGATGCATTCTCCACCTGACAGATTTTGATTCTTCATGTGTGGCCATATTCTTTGAAGAGGAAAAAATACCACCTCACTTATATTGAAAAATAAAACTTTTAGCCAGTCAAAATTGTGAATCAATGGTAATTCTCTTTGTCAAAGCAGTAACCCCTCTTCATTTGATGAGAACCACTGTTTCTCAGAACATGCTTAGGAATTTCTTGAAGCTTATCTTTAAACAAGAATATGTTACAGTTCCTTTCTATGAATTCATCATCTTAAAGGAGACACAGCAGAGCACACTAACCTGAGCCTTTGCGTATCTGCTAACTGACTGCCCCTGATTAGAAGGAAATATCCACCCATTCTGAACGGGCCTGAGATAATCAGATACTTCAAGGAGCTCATTCTCTAGCATTCCTTAAAGAACACTTTACAGTGTTGCTTGAGTCTGCTGAAAATTTTAAAAGCGCAGCCTTAACTCAGTGAGTCCCTAATCCTTGAAAATATTACTGCTGTTTATTTCATTTGCCTTTCAGACACAATGCAGGACAGATTTAAGCAGAGAAAGCTCACCAGCTACAGCCTTGTAAATTGCTTTTAATCCAAGATGTCAGCAGGATTGATGCCACTCGGACTTCAGCTGCCCCCCCACCCTAAAATATACATTTCTTCGCTGT
This sequence comes from Trachypithecus francoisi, assembly GCF_009764315.1. Classification (NCBI taxonomy): domain Eukaryota; kingdom Metazoa; phylum Chordata; class Mammalia; order Primates; family Cercopithecidae; genus Trachypithecus; species Trachypithecus francoisi. The sequence goes on from NW_022681473.1 coordinate 86,143,861, forward strand.
ACCTGTATCATGATTAATATCTTGTATCCACTAGTTAGGTTGCTAGAGGATAAAGTGCTTCCTTACACATGCCCACTTCGCTGCATTTGTCAAGACTCTAAATATGCCATTGTAACTATGAACAGAGTCCTTTTTCTTTTTCTTTTTTTTTTTTGACCAGTGTATTTTCTTCACTGGCCTCAAATCTCAGCTCAAAACTCACTCCTCAGAGCCTAATTGTGATCACTGCTCTATTATTTGTGTCCCTGAAAGCCACTCTGTTCATGGTTTGCCTTCCTTGTGTATTTCATGTTTTTGGCTTATAACTGTTATTATGTCTTTTGCAGTCCCCCGGCAAGATTCTAAACACCATTTTGTGTCTCCTATTATCTTTCACAGCAATATATTGTAGTGGTTAAGAGCCCAAGCTTTGGCCTCAGAGATCTGAATTTAAGTCCTTGTTCTGTCCTCTATGAGATAGGAGCTTTGAGGTAGTTTACGTAACATCGCTGGGCCTCAGTTTCCTCCTCTGAATAATGGGGTTAATAGTTCCAATTCAGTGGTTGTAATGAGTCTCAAATAAGATAATGTGTATAAAGTCTGTAACTCAAAATGTGACAAATAATAAATGCTTAATAAATGCTGGTGTGACACTGTGATATAATAAGAAATGTATTTGCTCTCTGCCCCTGGGTCCTGGCACACAGTTACTAAAACCCTTGGGTTCTCTAACATGGTAAGTGTTTCTTTGTAAGCTAATGAGATGACTGATGGCTGGGGGCTACTGGATAGCCTCAGGAGGGGGGAGCTGGTTGCCAGGGAAACCAGCCTTCCAATGAGAGGTTTGGGACTTTCGGCTTCACCACCAACCTCCAGGGAGGAGAGAGGGGCTAAAGGTTGTGTTGATCACCAGTGGTCAATGATTTAATCAATCACCTCTACGTAATGAGGCCTCCATAAAATTCCAAAAGGACACGGTTCAGGAGCTCCCAGGTTGCTGAACACCTGAGGGTGCCTAGAGGTAGGGCACCCAGGGAGGGCATGGAAGCTTTGAGCCTCTTTCAACCGGCCTTGCCTTATGCATCTCTTCCATCTGGTTGTTCTGGGTAGCTCTTATAATATCCTTTATAATAAACTGGCAAATGTTAAGTGTTTCCCTGAGTTCTACGAGCTACTCTAGCAAATGAATCAAACCCGAAGAGGAGGTAATAGGAACCCCAATTTATAGCTGGTTGGTCAGAAGCACAGGTCACAACCTAGGGCTTGTGACTGGCATCTGAAGTGAGGGAGAGTCTTATGGGCCTGAGCCCTTAATCTGTGAAATCTGGTGCTCTCTCAGGTAGACAGTGTAATAATTAAGTTAATTTATGAAACACCCAGTTCGTGTCGGCTAGAAAATTGCTTGGTTGGTGTGTGGGGACCTCTCCACTATCACCACCAAACTCCTGGTATCAGGAGTATTCTGTGGTGAGTGACAGTAGAAAACACACTTTAGCTTTCCCCATCTTTAATAGTCAGCTATGATTTTTATGTAGTCTTCTGGGTCTCCCATAGAACACAGCATACCTCAGGAAAGAGAAGAAGCAAACGGCATTTATTCGGTGACTACTTAATAAAAGGTGCTTTCTAAATATCATCTCATGAATTCCAGCTCCCCTACTTACTAGTAGTGTGACCTTGGCCAAGTCATCTAACTAATGTACCTCAGTTATCTCATCTGTAAAATACACATAATCATTATCCTTATAGGGCTGCGGTAATATAAAGATTAAATAAATACATGTAGACTGCTTAAAGCAGTTTCTGACACATAGAAACTGACCAATAATACCAGCTATTATTACTATTAAATCCTTACAACAATGTTGAGAGATGGATAAAAGAAACTTCATTTTACAGACGAGAAAAATAAGGCTATAAAAGTGTAAGCAGGCTGGACACAATGGCTCCTACCTGCAATCTCAGCACTTTGGAAGGCCAAGACAGGCAGACTGCTTGAGTCCAGGAGTTCGAGACCAGCCTGGGCAAGATGGCAAAACCCAGATTCTACAAAAAATACAAAAATTAGCTGCGCATGGTGGTGGCATCTTAGTCCCAGCTACTTGGGGGCCTATGGTGGAAGGATCCCTTGAGCCCGAGAGAAAAAGGCTGCAGTGATCATGCCACTGCACAACACCCTGGGCGATAGTTTGAGTGTCTCAAAAAAAAAAAAAAAAAAAGTGTAAGCAACTTGACAAAGTTTGTCCAGTCAGTAATTGAACCAGATTTTCCTGTCTGAAAATCCATGCTCTCCACAAAATGTATTAACTAGAGGAAACATCTGTTTCACTCTGGAGGGTTATTCCAGGGAAGCACTATAGTGATAAGTAGGCCCTCAGAGAAATAGACATCATGGGCAGGGATGGGAGTCAAGCAGGCCTGGGAAGAGTGGGTACAAATGAGCTCAGAGAGATGCAGAAGTGTGGTCTGGTTTTGACGCCACGCAGAGGAACGTGGGCTTCACTATGAAGATCGCGGGTGGGCATTAGTGGACTTCAAGCAGGGGAGCGACATGTCAATAATGTATTTTAGAAAAATAACTGTAACTATGAAGTATTTGTGTGTGGGTGGGAGATAGGATAGCTTAAGCCTGAAGATGGATGAGGTGTCAGCACTCAGTAAGACAGAGTGAAAGCTGGACCCGGGCTATGGTGGTAGCAGCAGACATGGAGAGAATGAGAAAGAACTTGGGAACCAGAAACCAAACAAAGTTTATGATTAATTCCATGTGGGAAGTGTAACAGAGAGAGAGGAATTAGGACTAAATACAAATTTCCGGAATAGTGACTGGGTAGATGATGGAGTTATTTGCTGCTGAGAAAAGGAACATAGGGAGAGGAGTGTGTTTCATGATGGGCATGGCAGGCAAGCAAAATGGTGGGTTCAAGTTTGGGCATGTTGAATGTGAGATGTCTGTGGGGCATGAAAGTGGAGACATCCCCCGCTAGTGAGATATTCAGGTTTATAGATCTGGAGGGAACTCTGGTCTGTCTGTGCAGATTGGGTTGAAATGCACATAAGCATTGGTTGAAGGAATGAATGTGGCTGTGAGTGTCTAAATGGATTGCGAGGAAAGAGAAGAGAAAAGGATGAGAATGAAACTCTGGGGAACACCAAGATTTAAGGAGCCAGGAGGAGAGGAATAAAGTAGAGGAGATGGAAGAGCTGAAAGATCATGAAAGAAGAGAGTGTTTCAAGGAGGGAGTGAGCAACCTCATCAAATGCTACAGAGGTCACCTGCGATAGGGCAGAGCTATATAGGTGGCATCTGGCATTTGATGGTGATTGGGGACAGGTGCCAAGTTGTAATATTTTGAGGAGTAGATGGAAGGTAACGAAGGGAAACAAAGTAGGCAGATTATTCTTCTTAAAAGCTCTACTGGAGGAAGGAGAGAGAGGACAGTGGCTAGAAAGAGTTACAGGGTAGAAGACTTCCTGCTCATTTTTAAATCCTTCACAGCAGCTGGTACAATACTTGGTATTTTGTAGGAACAAAGTTAAACATTCTTGAATGGATGATTCCGTCATCTTGCCTAATCCTTTCACTTTATGTTGTTCCTTTTCTTCCAAATTTTCCTCCTCTTTTCTATCCCAACAGGAAATGCAGAGAGGCTGCAATTCCTTGTTCAAATACTAGGTGGAAGACATAGTTTGTTTCTTCTGCAGTGGCTAAACAGGTTGTATGTAATAGGAACTTTATGCATCTGAAGCGGAAAAGATAAGAAAGAAGTCAGGCCACAAGAAACATAGATATTACAGAGAAAGCATCGGTGTTGCATTCAGGTATTCTTTTGGTTGGGTTTTATTTCCAAATAAATATCGGTATATGGCAAAATCTTATTCAAGGAACAAAACAAAAAACAAACAAACAAAAAAACAACTCCATGGGAGACTTACAAAAGAGATAGACAGCATTGAGTGGGTTCAATGAAAATTTTGGTAGCATATATTCTTAGGAAATCTAAGGATATTAAAAGCCTATTTAAAGTAGTATCCTATTTGATCTTGATAACCAAAGATATTTCAAAGCATCAGGATTGGGTCTAATCGCTTGTTAAATTAAGGTCGCATATGGGATTTGCTTTTGACCAGACAGTTTCATGCTCCTGAATAAGGAAGCTCTAATAAAGTTTGATCTTTGGATGCCTATCATGTATTATCAAGCCTATCATTTTCTCCATCAAAGAAAATATATAGTCAGAAGTCAGAAAATAAGGGAGTGGGGAGGGGGAGTGGGAAGGGCAGAACAATCCAACAACCCTTGATCCATCTCCGCATCAGTTCAGACCATTCTCCACTATCTGTGCTCACATAGTAAGCAGACATCACTTTATTTCTTGCTTTTGCTTCCCATCATATTTTTAAGCTTTCAATATCATTAAGGAACACCCTTTTTTCCTCCATGATAGCTAGTGTCACAGGTGCTTTTTTCCTCCTTTTTATTATTTTTGGCAGCAGAGAGATTTTTTTTCTCTCTCATTGACCTGTACCTGTTCCTAGCAAATTCATTGCTTCATGACAAGCACCAACATAGTCATACGCAGATGCAATTTATCTTTGCACGCAGCTGGTCTGTGTGCATGTGTGTCTGTGTGAGCGTTCTTCTTTCCCATTGTTTGACTCCTTTTAACTCCACTCAGATCTCTCTAATCACAGTTTGGAATTCACCTGAATTTCCCTGCTGTGAGAGCTGAAAAAGCTGACATCAAGTTGCTAAGACCACAGCTCTGAAAAGGAAATAGCACATCTTTATTGGTGGAACACATTAAAAGATGTGAATGTGAGGTTTTTAAGTAAGATGCTCCATACGCATAACCTCTAGGTGCTTGACAGTGACATTGTCCCACATGTTGGCCATCTCCTCCATAATTAAAGAAAAGCTTTGAAAAAAGAATACAAGTGTTTGATTTTCACAGTAAAACACTATTCTGGGAATTCAGAGCCCACAGCTTGCTATACCCAATCCAAAGCATGGAAATTGTTCACACAAATCTTTTCATGAGGTTGAGGGAGACTTCAGCATTCTAGCTATATTCTGCTCTGAGGGAAACATTTTAATTTCTTATGATTTCTTATGTGTCCATTCACAAGGTTAGTTTTCTTTTTCTCTAAAAAAAAGAAAGTTGCTATAGTAACAATCCTCTATCACAGGGCCCCTACTTGAGTACTTACAAATGCTGCTCGTTAAACAAGCAGATCCTTGTGCCACATGGAAGGCCAGAGAGAAACATCAGTATATCAAGATGGTCAAAGATTAACTAAATGGTGAAAATAAAATATTTTTAAAAATGGAAATGGAAGCATCAATGGATGCTTCCACTGGATAAGGCACTCTATACATAACACAGCTATTTCTCTACCACAAGACCAACCAAACAATTTCATCGTGATCAGACTTGACAGGGCCTTAAAGAAAGCAATTAAGAGGAAATGGGCTTAGGCCATTCCCAAAGACAGTCTGATATCTGGTTTTTGCTCAAAACTCAGCAGCCATGGTGTGTGGCGTGAAGCATGACCTGCGGCAGTGTCCATCTCAAGAGCATGGCCTCGGGCTTGCCACTCAGAGGCCCTGGAGTGAAAGCAGGGCTCAGCCCAAGAACCTGTGTACATCCACTTCCTTTTCCTGGGGCTAGCTGGACTAAAATGCCTGAGCCACTGGGTACGCTTCTTGACTTACACAAAAGTCACCAGGAGTATTTGTGTGAAGATCATTACAGTCTGTGAAGTACTAACGGGATATAAAAAGCCATCACAGAATCAGAAGGAGACCATTCTTCCCTACCCCTCTAATTCTACTTCCTAGGCAGGAGGATAGGCCTCTGACCTCCCACTTTTGCCCCAACTTCCCCTTCTGTGATCATGTGTCTGATATCTATGCATTAGCCATCCCTTTCTTCCATAAGCCTATTAGTTTGAAAGAATAACTGATAATACATTCCTAAGGCTTGACTGACTCATTACTTTTTGTGATACAAGGAACATAGGTGGCTTAATTGAAAGTGTTCTCAGAAAGAAACAGAAAAAGAGAGACAAGAAAGAAAGTGTGAGGGCCACTTGGTCAACTGTTGAGAAGAAGCACTGGGGTTTCCCTTTCTGGTTGTGGGCTAAGCCAAAGTTCACCCTCTGCACTATGGGCTCTCTCTGCATTTGAGTCATGGAAAATCAGTGAGCAAAAAGGCAACAATGCAGAAATATGTTTGGCTTCATCTTTTATGAACTATCTGAATTCAGCTTGCATTTTGCAGGGCAAAAACAAGGTTAGTTTTTCTAGGAGATAGATGGGAAGGAGGAAGAGGAGGAGGAAAATAGAACTCAATAGAGAAGTCTTTAAAAGACAACAACAGGCTGGGCGCGGTGGCTCAAGCCTGTAATCCCAGCACTTTGGGAGGCCGAGACGGGCGGATCACGAGGTCAGGAGATCGAGACCATCCTGGCTAATATGGTGAAACCCCGTCTCTACTAAAAAATACAAAAAACTAGCCGGGCGAGGTGGCGGGCGCCTGTAGTCCCAGCTACTTGGGAGGCTGAGGCAGGAGAATGGCATAAACCCAGGAGGCGGAGCTTGCAGTGAGCTGAGATCCGGCCACTGCACTCCAGCCCGGGCGACAGAGTGAGACTCTGTCTCAAAAAAAAAAAAAAAAAAAAAAGACAACAACAACAAAAAACTTTGTAGCTTTCTTTTTCTTAGCGACAAGCTAGGGCTACTCACATTTAATCATGCTATTCAAAAGGAAGCATATTGTGCCAAAATTTCTATGAGGAGAATTTCACTGCCCTGCATTGTTTTATTTCAGACTGCTCTTTACTTTGAGTCTGTATTTTCAAATTCTTTCTTTGAATATTTATGCCCTTAGGCAGACATATTAACTCATTTTACATTGAGAATCTCATTACATCAAGTAAAAATCCTAAGCCTGATAAAATGATTTACCCCCTCAATTTAACTTTTATTTTAGTCTCCCACCAGCTTCCCTGAAGTAGATTTGCTGCCAAGCTATAATACTATTTTAGACTGAGTCATCCAAGCACACTGAACAGCTTTTACTCTGCTCCTAATGTTTCTCCAGCCCTGTTGTTTGAAAAAAAAAAAAAAAAAGAAAGGAACGTGTTTTTCTATGGTTTGCATTTGAAATGGTTACAAATGATGAAGAAAGAAAAATAGGAGGCTTTAATCCAAGGTGTTTGGCCCCTAGGGAACATAGACTACTATCTCCCCCACCTCTTAACTCCCTAAAGGGGGCATGTAGCGCTATACATTTTTAAGCTCTACTGAGGCCTTGAAACCACTGAAAGCATATGAAGGCGGTTGTATAAGTACACAATGCTTCATTTATTCATGGAGATAATTTGAAGTCATTCATAGAGTGTGTGGTTGAAAACACCTACTGGAAAAATTTTTAAAATAAAAATAAAAATAAAACATTTGATGAAGCCCTGATCTAGGAAATTGACATACCATCTCCAGAGTTGAATAATTTGAAAGAAAAAAAAAAAAATTAGAGAAATAAGCCGAGGTTTTTTAAACATTTAATTCAATTATTTTTAATTTGTTAAATTTTTTTTAGAGACAGAGTCTTGCTACATTGCCCAGGCTGGTCTTGAACTCCTGGCCTCAAGTGATCCTCCTGCCTTGGCCTCCCAAAGTGCTGGGATTACAGGCATGAGCCACCATGCCAGGCCCCAGGAATCATGTCTTCTGAGGGAAATCCTGACCATTCCTTGATGGTTCAGACTTTGCTATGGGCAAAAATATTCCAGACTGAGAAATGTACCAAAAGTCTCGGTGAGAAATCAGTGTAGAGGTACCAGATTTCAGTTTCTATCACCTAATTTCATTGTTTGATCCTATTCTCCTCAAGTCTTGTTCCTTCTCACTCCATCTTCCCTCCCCACTCAGAACCTCAGTTTCAAATGAATTCATGCAAATTCACCCCACCTATCTCCGCTTTTGCAAGTCCCACTTTACAGCCTTTGGCTTCTGTAGCTTGTGATCTCACATACTCACACTCTCCCTAGACTCTTAATGATTTCTATTGTTGGCTGTGCTAATGGGAAAGCCCAAAATATTTTTGGAAATAAAGAAGTAGCATCTGAAGTTTCACCAGAGAGGCTCTCACCATGAAAGGGAATTCTGAACACTGAAAAGTGTTGCTTGCCTCCCTCCTTTCTGAACTCCTTGAGAACTGTTTAAATGGCAGATTTGAGCACCCCACATAGGTGTCTTTGTCAGTAGAAAAGGCTCAGGCCCCATCTGCTGAGCTACCATGGCAAGGATTAAGTATACCTGGAATGTGGAACAGAGCCAAGAACTCTGATCCCAATAGGCAAAGAAATAAACAGGAGTAGGGAGGGTGGAGAGGGAAGAGGTGAGCTGGCTGAGATCAAAAAGACTGTTGTCAGGATCTCTAGTGAGGCAGAGACAGCTGGTATGGAGCTTGGTTAGAAACTGAGTTGTCAGAGGTAAGTTTCTGCTGAGGTTCTTCAGGAGAGGACATGAAAGTTCATGGGCTGGCATAGGTGACAGATGGAAATTGCATACAAAGATACAAGGTAGTGAGGTTTAAGGGGTACATATTAAATGTTTGGTGCTGTGAGGTAGATTATTAGTCTTTTTTGCTTTTTTTTTTTCTGTAAAAGATAGGGTCTTGCTCTGTGCCCAGACTGGAATACAGTAACTTGATCACAGCTCACTGTAACATCAAACTCCTGTGCTCAAGAGATCCTTCTGTTTTAGCCTACCAAGTAGCTGGGAATACAGGTGTGTACCATCATGTTTGGCTAATTTTTTTTTTTTTTTGGTAGAGATGGGGGGGTCTTTGTAGGTTGCCCAGGTTGGTCTTGAACTCTTGGTCTCAAGCAATCCTCTTGCCTCAGCCAAAGCACTGGGATTACAGACATGTAATCTGCCACCACACCTGGAGGATTTTTAAATTTTAAACCTCACTCATACTCCAAGTAATCCTGGCTCAGAAATTAAATTAATTCAACTGACCAATATGTGTCTTACCTGTTACCTCCTGTAGGGTCTGATCAGTACAAGCGTTCAACAAACATTGAATACCTATGTGTTGGGCTCTGTCATACAGGTGTTCAAGGAGTCACTGGAGTCCAATGAGAAAGACTGACAATCAATGAACAAACATAAAATGTCAGGAAGTGATGAATGCTCTGAAGAAACATAAAGCAGAGTAAGGGAAGCGAGGGTGTTCTGTTTTATGGGATGGTCGGTAATAGTGGAGTAGACACCTGAATCAGAGAAGGCAGCTACAAGCATTCCGGGTCCCAGGATCTCAACTTGGGGCACTGACGGTGGAATGAACCAAATGTTTTGATCCCATCTTAGTGTCTATTCAGGCAATGTTTTCATAGGTCCGTAAAGAAACTGGCTTTGATGAATCTGAAGAGCTATCTCAGCACACTTAAGAAAATCAGACTCTGGGGCTGAGAGGGTCTTCCCAAGGCTGGTAAACTTTTTTTTCCCCCACCCTGACAAGCCTGAGGCCAGGAAGCTAGGTATCCACTGGGATTCTAATGTAGCAACACAGACAGCAGAGGGGCATTAAGCTCCTGTAAATAACATATGTTTTCTTAGTTGGAGGCAGGGCAATGCTTTTTGGTTTCCCTTTATACTGCTATAAGCGTGAATAATGCACTTCTGCTTGAAATTCTACATGCTTTTTATTCCTCGTCAGACTCTAACTGTACACTAACATTTGCATATGTCCCTTCTCACTGGGTGGGTTCTTAAATGGACTCAAGGTACTCTATGCTTCACTCTCTGGGGATGACAGACAACAGATGACAAAGACAACACTCAGATATTCCAACCCAACCTGCAGAAGGGCCATATTATAACACTGGAGATTTGGATTCTCTTGGCCCCCTATATTGCAGTGGGACCCAAACAGAGTCAGCCTGTAGCACAATGTACCTTTTCTGTGTTCTACTCTGGTCTGACAACATGGCAAGTAGGAGGTCCTGGCTTGTGTGTGTAATTTAGAGACAGGTTTTGTACTCAACTGCTAAGCTTTCTGGTGTTCAGCCACTGGGACATATGGAGCTGAACTCTCAGAATCTCTGCAGGATTGGGAGGAAGAAGGTGGAAAAACAAATCAGGTTTGGAAAGTGCTTCTACTAAACAAGTGGATTCCTTTAGCTTGAATGTGTTCCCCTCAGTGGAATATGTGCTGATTCATATGTATGGCGAAGAGAATGAGGATTTCAATTTTTAGTTTATCAAGAGAATCACTCAATAATGGATATATTGAGTATCTACTAAGGGCAAAGTACTATAGTAGCCTGTAAGAGAAACACATAGAAATAAAATACATAGTACATGAGGATGACAACGAAACAAAAGCTAAGTAGCGTTTTCTAAAGAACAAAGGCAAAGATAACAGCAAGAAGTTAATGATTATTAATAATAAATGATGAATTGACAGCCATTAATTCAGGTATCTGAGTGAACTATCTCCAGAAGGTAAATCCCAATATTTTTCTTTGTGAGATTAAACAGTGACAATTTAAGATAGATAAAATTTAGATAGGCAGAGATGTAAGGATAGGGCATCCCAAGGGAAGTGAATATACAGCAAATGTGGGTAGAAAGGAAATAAAAAAAAAAAAGGAAGTCAATAAGATATGGGCACAACACTAGCCTTGCAAATTTCCATAATTGGATTATCTTCACAAAGCAACATGGCCCTGGACTCCTTGATATATCCAGTATCTGTCATGCTGCAAAGCTCTTTTTTTTTTTTTTTTTTTAAATTTTTTGAGACAGGGTCTCACTCTGTTGCCTAGGCTGGAGTACAGTGGCATGATCACAGCTCACTACAGCCTCAACCTCCTGGGTTTGAAAGATCCTTCCATCTCAGCCTCTTGAAGAGCTGAGATTACAGGCACATGTCACCACACCCAGTTATTTTTTTTTTTTGTATTTTTTGTTGAGAAAAGGTTTTACCACATTGCCCAAGCTGATCTCAAACTCTTGAGCTCAAGCGATCTACCTTCCTTGGTCTCCCAAAGTGCTGGGATTACAGACATGAGCCACTATGTCCAGCACAAAGCTCTTGTGCTGAGAAAAGTACTGCAGCAAGAATGAAATATGCAAATAAGCAATCATTAACAACTACCCTTTCACTACCTTGACAATATATAATCTTGCACTTAGATTGGACCAGAAGATTCTTAGAACAAAAATGGTCTATAATCTGCTGAAAGCTCATCACACCTCAGTACTTAAAAATTGTACTTAACCAAGACAATCAGAGTTATAATAAGAAGGCTGGAAATGGCCTAAAAAATAATTTGGTCTAAGGCTCTGCCTTTTACCAGGTGACTCCAAACTATCCCAGAAAGACTTCTATTCTCTTCTTTATATATGTACAGATCAAAGACTTCCAAAACCACTCTCATTTTGTAAGAAATAATTGTGATGATTAAGAATCTGTCATTCTGTTGAATTCACTCAACATCTGTGAAACCTATAATTGTAAGACACTGGGCTTGGGTCATGGTAGGTGCAAAGTTGACTTATATTTGATTCTTGTGTTCAGGAAGTACATCATCTGGTAGAGGAAGCAAACATGTAAACAAATAATTATAAATCAAGGCACTGAGTGATAGGGACTCTAGGAGAGCATGCTAAACTACAAGCTACTTGAGGAAGACTGTCTTTTTCATCTGCAAATTCCCAAATGCAATGCCCAGAGATATGGTTTGGCTCTGTGTCCTCAACCAAATCTCATCTCAAATTGTAATCCCCACGGTGATTGAATCATGGGGGCAGTTTCCCCATGCTTTTCCTTGATACTGAATGAGTTCTCAGGTTTAAAAGTGGCACTCCTCCTTTCGCTTTCTTTCTCCTTCTGCCATGCAAGACATGCCTTGCTTCCATTCATGCCTGCTGCCATGATTGTAAATTTCCTGAGGCCTCCTCAGCCATGTGGAACTGTCAGTCAATTAAACCTCTTTCCTTTCTAAATTACCCAGTCTCAGGTATGTGTTTATAGCAGTGTGAAAACGGACTAACACACTCATCATACAGTAATTTCTCAATAAATGTTTGTTGAACTAAGAAAGACATGCAAAGGGCTAAAAGAAAACAATATGGAGAGATAGATTCACAATAATCAAGGTAGAAACAATCTTCTGGTTCTGATTTAGGTCTTGAAGGGAGGAAAAGGAACAGAGTAAGTCAAGAAATGATGCAAGAAAATCTCCTGCCTCTTGCTTGGTCTGTAGTAGACATGAGTATGTCTGATGAACAGCCTTGTCATAATATTTCTACATAATCAAAGACAAAAAAATACTTCTTTTTTTTTCCTCTAGGCTAAACACAACCTCACGTTTTAACCTTTCCTCTTAGTACCTTTTTCCTATTGTTTCATTCCATGTTTCTTGTTTTACTGTGAACCCTCTGTCTCTCCATACTAAAAGAATGATAAAACTCTTTCTATGTCTACTGACTCTTACAATTTGTAAAAACATTTTTATGTCCACTACTGTATTTGATTCTCATAATAACCCTGTGAGGTGGGTCAGGAAAGTCACAGTATCCCTATTATAAGGAGAAAGAAAGACAGTATTATGGTAGGCAGGGTAACAGCCCCTCCAAAGACATTCATGCCTTAATCCCTAGGACCTGGGCATATGTGCCCTTACATGGCAAAAGAGACTGTGTTCTAAAATTTAGTTAAGGATCTTAAGATGAGGTGTTTACCCTGGATTATCCAGGTGAATGCCATGTAATCACAAGGGTCCTTACAAGGAAGGAGGCAGGAGAGCCAATGAGATTTGAAGATGCTACACTGGCTTTGAAGATGGAAGGGAGCCATGAACCAAGGCATGCAGGCAGCCTTTCAAAGCTGAAACAGACCAGGGAACAGGTTGTCCCCTAGAGCCTCCAGAAAGAAGGCAGCTCTGCCGACACTGATTTTAGCCCAGTGAGGTCCATTTAAATTTCTGACCCCTTAAAGTGTAATGTGATGTATTTATGTTATTTTAAGTGACTCAATTTATGATAATTTGTTATAGCAACAATAGGAAACTAATATAGTCACAGTTTAATGACTCACTGAAATTCTCACATAACCTACAGTTACCAGAGCTGGGTCTAGAACTCCTATAAGCCTGGCTCTATTTACCACTTGGCTGTCTCTCTTAGAGCTACCATATTTCCTTTAATTAACTATTCCTTCCCCACACACCCTCTTTTCTATGACAGTGCCTCGTTTCTTTCTTTCAAATCACTTATCATGATTTGTAATAATTTTATTTATTTAAATATTAGCTGTAGCTCTCCTCCTACCAGAATGCAAGTTCGATGAGAGGGCACAGGCCTTAAATTTGCTCACCATTAAGTCCCTAATGTCTACAATAGTAGCCTGACAAATACATATTTGTGAGAAGATTCAGATTCTTAAGGTATGAGGATGCAACAGCTGGGTACAGGCAGAGAGGTTGCCATGGTGGTCCAAGGTCCACTGCAGATCTGAAGGATCAGGAGTAATCTGTATGCACTTGCTTCTTTGGAAAGTTGAGAGGGAAACTGTGTGATCAATTGCTGTCCCTGATGACCCCAACAGAGGTCCTCTCCACGTGCTCAGATATGAAGCCAGAAGCCCATGATCACACCATGGTGACACTTTATTCCTCCATCCTCTTTGTCAGTAAGTCTATCTCCCAGCCCCTTAAGCACTTTGTTTCCACTCTGCATCTAACTGCTTTTGGATAATTATATCATCAACTCTTTGTAATGAATAATAAAAAATAAATCACATCTGTGGAGGGCAGTGGAACAAGATGCCAGGGTAAGTAAATTGTCAGTTATTTTCCCTTTCTTTTTCCTCATTCCCCTCCTCTCTCTAACCTTCCGAATTAGAATATCAGCCAAGTGGGGACCAAGAATTGTATTTTTAAAAGAGTCCCTGGATGATGATGATGATCAGTGAGGTTTGGAAACCACTGACCTAGAGGATGAGGATCCTCAGAGACTAAAGGACAAACTGAAGAATGAAGTTAAATTACAAAGATCTCCATGTTTACTTAGTTCTTGCCTCCAAATTGCTCAAGGGATAATGTCTTGCTCTTCAGTAATTCTAGGGCAAGTGCTGTGATTTTGAACTTACAAGATGGGAAAATGGTGCAACAGTCCCCTGGGAGGTAGCCAGATTCATAACTAATGAAAAAGTAGTAATCTGAAGCAGCCAGAGTCAGGAGGGAGTGAAGGATAGTTTGGATGCTACTCCAGGTCACAGGCTCATTTCTGAGAGAGAAAGATTCCTAGATCGCCTGCTCTGCACCAGCCTTGAAGAGAATCCAAACCCTCTCTTTGGCCCTGGGAGACCTTGGCTTCTCAGAGTCTCTGACTCCACCCCAGTGGTCTCAGATCTTGGTCAGAAATAAGCAGACTCCCAGGGATATTCATTACAGTATATTTCCACTGATATATAGATGTTCAATATTGTTCAATTATAGCTTGAACTGGCTGCTATGGGGGAAGCCATTAACACAAGGAGACATGATTCCCCAGTAACAGGAAGGAAAGATTGGATTTGTCCAGTGGATATTATTAGCAGATGGCAAAAAGCATTTAACAGACATGTACTTCGGTGCATTTTCAATAAACCCTCATTAAACATGCTTCAAAGAAGCACCATATTATTTTTGCCTTGCTTCAAATTTAAATTTCAGCTTCTCAAAGTATTCCTTATTAATCATAATGAACTCATCCAGCATTAATATAAAACTGTTTTGATTAATGGGCTAGTGCCCTGGCATCCTTCAGGTCACCACAGTGAGGCATTTCTTTTTGGCAACATAAAGAAAAAAATCAGAGAAGACCAGAAAGGCAGAAATAGGAAAGCAACACCCTTAATTTTGTGTCCATTCCATATTCCCGTCTGCTGTGATTTTTTTCTTTTCTTTTTCTTTTCTTTTTTTTTTTTTTTGAGACGGAGTCTCACTCTGTCGCCCAGGCTGGAGTGCAGTGGGGTGATCTTGGCTCTCTACAAGCTCCACCTTCCGGGTTCATGCCATTCTCCTGCCCCAGCCTCCCAAGTAGCTGGAACTACAGGCGCCTGCCACCACGCCCAGTTAATTTTTTGTATTTTTAGTAGAGACAGGGTCTCACCATATTAGACAGGATGGTCTCGATTTCCTGACCTCGTGATCTGCCCGCCTCGGCCTCCCAAAGTGCTGGGATTACAGGCATGAGCCACCGCGCCCAGCCTCCATCTGCTATGATTTTAACTGGCCTGAGAACTGACCTGTATGTGTTAACTACTGCCCTGGGGCTACAGCACAGAAAAGCTCACAATTCTTCAGACATGTAGATACAGCTATGCCTTGGCCTCCTGACTTGAGAGATTATCTAATCTCTCTGAATTTCTAAAACCTAATTCTCTACTAAAGGGGTGGAAAACCTGCAGATTCCCCCCACCCCCCCCAGGGTGATTCCCCAAACTCTTCTGCTCTCCTCTGGAGCTGCAGAAATTCCTTCAGCCTACTTAAGTGTCCTACTATATATGCGTTCTGTTGAACAGTCATAAAGAAAGGGAAAGACAGTCAGACAAAGAAGGGAGTTGCATAAGAAATGGACATAGGACAAATGCAAATCTTTTAGGCTGTTTGCATGTGTGTGTGTGCGCGTGCGCATGCATGTGTGAGTATGAGACTTTTTTTCTCCATAGAAAATATAAGCAATTCAGTCATAAGAAATTCTATCTCCAAGGCTGCAGTAAACTATCACACCTGTAGGCTTTTATTTTTCACAGAGGACCCTGTAAAATCCAAGGCAGCAAATCAGAATTCTGTGTGGTTTAGAGGGAATGCAACCACAGATTCCAGCCAAGAGGGAAAAGCTCAATTATACCATTCTTTACATGCCCAGTCTCGTACTCAGAAAGCCCCATGTAAGTGAAATGTGATCCATGATCATGGCCAGGGCAGAGGAAATAGAAGCTGCAAGCCCCTGCATTATGCATAGTGAATATCCTTTAAGGTGTTGGTGCTGGAACTGCAGGTCTAATACCCACTTGCCCGATAGGCATGATGAGCAAGGATTTCTGAGTGATACCATTCCCTTTCAGGGACTGTAGTTGACTCATGGCCTGGATGAATCCATCTATTCAAAACCATTCAAGCCTTCTACTCTTGGATACTTTTGTGCACAGGACAATCAAGGAGGGAGGTGTAAGATGATCAGATGCCCATGTCTGTGTCTCTCACAATCTCTTACTGCCCCCACTGCTGGAAGCACTCTTCTTTCAATCCCCATCCTTCCACACCATTGACTGCAGTCATAGCCAGCTCCTAAGCAGCCCTGTAAAGGCAGGAACCACTAGATCTCCAAGAAAAGGTCATCATAATACACCTGAGCAAGGTGGGCTTGAGAGACATTTACAGCCTTTTTTTCACACATCTGCCTGCTTCTGCACATGGCTCCTCCAGGTCAGGGAGCTCATTTGGGTGTTCACGGAGTCCTCCGCACCTCATCCAGAGACTTGCACCTAGTAAGAGCTCAGTAATGCTTGTGGAATAAAGAGGCGGGCAATTTACCATTTGCCTTTGATGTGTTTAGTAGCCCACATGTGTCTAGCTTTGTGGGCACTTGCAGTGCTCCAACTAGGCTAGAGTGCTTTCGTCCTGTACAGAGAAGTCTGAATTCAGATATGATGACATTTTTAGAGCCCCCTTATATAGTAAGGTTGCACCAGTTATTCAGAGTTTCCTCTGGAATCACCAAGTGGTGGGGTGGGAAACAAGGGAAGTAGCAGTCACTGCAGCCTTTACAAATAAGAGACTTCTGTAAGCTGAGGAACAGTGTGCACAGATGGGGAAGGGAGGGAGGATGACATGGGCTTCACAAACAGAAATTAAGAGTAACCTGGCCAGCGCAGTGGCTCACGCCTGTAATCCCAGGACTTTGGGAGGCCGAGGCAGGTGGATCACCTGCGGTCAGGAGCTTGAGACTAGCCTGACCAACATGGTGAAACCCCATCTCTACTAATACTACAAAAATTAGCTGGGTATGGTGGCATGCGCCTGTAATCCCAGCTACTCGGGAGGTTGTAGTAGGAGAATCTCTTGACTCAGGAGGCGGAGGTTGCAGTGAGTGGAGATCAGGCCACTGTACTCCAGCCTGGGCAACAAGCAACGAGCAAAACTCCATCTCAAAAACAAAAACAAAAAGAGTAAACCCAGGAGGTGTCATGATTTAGAAATGGCTGTCAAATTCTGTGGGCCACTGATTCCTTCACTATCTCCTCAAGGTTCTGTTTCTACCAATGTTCAAGAAGGCTTTTATCTTCCCTCCCTGTCTTCCATACATAGCGTTACTCTGTGTTGGAAGTGGGAGATAGGCAAGAATAAGACCTGTCTCTGCCTTTGAGCACTCATGGCTAGGTGGGAAGGAGTGGTGTGTCAGCCAGTAATTATGATACAGGATGCTCTCTGGTTTGATTCCGATGTGCTATGGTAGGAGAACCACCTAAGAAGGAGAATAGAAAGAGAGTCTGATCCTGGCTTTACTACTATTTTTTAACAAGTCAACCCCAATTTTCTCATCCATAAAATGTAAATCATAACACTTACTTTACCTAACAAAGATGATTAAGTTGTTTTAAATATTTATTGAGTTAATCCATTGCACACTCAAAGGATAAAGTTCTATAAATACCAGGCCTTCTTCTCCTTATCATCATCATCATCACCACCATTATTATGATTTTGTCTATTTAAACACATGCGTGTGTGTGTGTGTGTGTGTGTGTGTGTGTGTGTGTGGCAGAGAGAGAGAGACTGCACATGAATGGATGTGCATACACCTAGTGAAAGGGCATGAGAGGAGGGAAGAAGGACTACAGATCAGGAAAATACTTAAAAGGGTCCATGTAGAACCAGGAATCAAATGCAAAACCTACCATGATTTGCAAAAAGAAGCTGCTTATGTATTATGCTCAGATGCAGCTTTCTCAAGATATTCTCAATCCTGGGTTCTTCGACTTCTGTTTCCTCCTGTGTCATCCACTGGTAAGAATGAGTGATGGCCGCATTTATTGACACCTGTCTCCTAAATTGGGCCTTCTCTTACATATGACATGAGACTCATTTTATTATTTTATTATTACCTTTTTATAAAGCATTATCTGCTTGTGGCCATTAAGCCACCAGTTTGGAAGAAAAGATATTGCTGGCTTTTCCTAAAGGAGTTAATGAGCTGCCCTTGAATGACCTGAGAAGCTTATTATTTATACAGACTTTTAGGGGTAGAGGCAGAGAAGCAAATAAACAGAGATGGGAAGAGACAGACACTGGACAAAGACTGTGGTTATTCAAGCAGAAGCACTTTGCCTTGCACAGGGTGACCTTTAGGCTGTGAGGTCCCTGAGCTACACTGTGCAGAGATGCTGCAAAAATACTCTTCCCATCTCCAAGTCTCAGCATCTTGGGACTTGTTAGGGGAAGGTGCAGGAGAAGCATGAGGTGACATCTGTAACACAAATGGGTGGCTACTGCTGGAAGGCTCTGACCCCCACTAGACCAATGTCAGTTTTACAAAAGAGGATCCTGATATCTGTGTAGCCAATCTCTCCAGGGTCTGGGCAAGTGGACAGGGGAGAAGCAGGTTCTGCAGTATGTGTGCTGGGTTGGCACACATATTACGAAATCCTAAATGTGTCAGTACTGTCTGCCTGTTCTCTGCTCTCTGTGCCATGAGCAGCTCATGTTATTTATGACCCAAGCAGCCCTTGACATGTTACTAATGGTGAAGTGAAAGGCAATGAGTAAAGGTCCTCTAGTGAGAGAAGCCTAAAATAAGGCTCTTAATCATCTCCTCTTCCCTTTCCTTGTCATAATCCAGAAAGACTTTTTTTTTTTTTTTGTATGTTAGACTTAGCAATAATATGAATCTGGCCGTGAGGCTGATGTAGAAAGTTCGGGATCAAAGAGTTCTTTATGGGACATTTACCTGCTGAGAAGCAAAGGGCATAGATTCTGGTTGTAATTGTGTCAGTGGGCAGGATAAGAGTGGGAAAGAGGCCCACAATGGTCCCCTGCTACAGATACCCCTAATTCACATTCAGAACAAGAACTAAAACTTCAGGTGGAGCCTTTCCTCGGTCACCAAGGAAAAGCTTTCCTTCTGATACGGTCCTAATACTTTTGTGACATGCTGACTTATAAGCCCTACTATGTAGTCAGCATCTGTGATGTGCAAGGTGTTATGCTAGGAGATCTGAGGGGATATAGGACATTGTCACTGGTCTTCTGGAACTCAGAGTGTTGAAAAGATAAACTATAGAAACAGGAATGTAAGATTTTCTGAGGGAAAATGACAGCAGTAAAAACAACAGCAGAGAGGCCTGGCTCGGTGGCTCACTCCTGTAATTCCAGCACTTTGGGAGGCTGAAGCAGGTGGATTACCTGAGGTCAGGAGTTCCAGACAAGCCTTACCAATATGGTGAAACCCTGTCTCTACTAAAAATACAAAAATTAGCCAGGCGTAGTAGCATGCACTTGTAGTCCCAGCTACTTCTTGGGAGGCTGAGACAGGAGAATCATTTGAACCCAGGAGGCGGAGGTTGCAGTGAGCTGAGATCACGCTTGGGCAACAGAGTGAGACTCCAACTTGGGCAACAGAGCGAGACTCCATCTCAAGAAACAAAAAAATAGAATAGTAGAGAAAGCAAGTACTGTATTGGGATTCTGATGGGCGAGATGTTATTTTAGACTGAAAATTAAAGAAGGCTTCAGGCAGCACATTGTGCTCGAATCGGATCTTGGAGACTGGAAAGCACTTTGAAAGTTCAGAGGAAGACAACTATTGCAAATGGGCTGAAAAAAAAATATAAATCCAATTATGTATTCATTGAGTCATTCAACAAATATCATTGAGCAGTTCTCATGTGCTGGGCACTGTGCTAGGCCCTGAGGATATAGAGGTGAACAACACAAAAAAACATGGATAACTAAGGGTGATGACAGTGCATGTCATCACATGTTGGGGGCAGATGGCAGGTATGAGAAAAAGGCTTGAGCAGTATGGCCAGTGCAGTCATCTCAGGTGCAGTTCCTACAGGCTGCCACAGAACACAGTCTCATCACTTTTGGACCCGGTGTTGGTGTTTACATCTGCAAATTAGGGAAACCACACCCGCTGTTTCTTGAAACCATTTGTAAAGCTCAGCTTGAAAGGTGCAGAGCATTGATGGACAAAATTACTTGAGCAGTTACATGTGGTTTCTCTTTATCTGTTTCAAGTGGGTGGGTGATTTGTTGAACAGTGCACAACGAAATCATGCTAACAGGTTGGCCAATATGTTAAGATCATCGCTCTCCCTGAATAGTGCCATTTCAATTATTGCTTGGTTAAAAGAAAGTCTTTTCTCTGGATTGAATGGTCCACTATTGTTAGATTACTTATTAAAAAGGACTGATAGGCTGAGGCTGTTTTCACTTAGGATCTGTATGACATGTTCATAACTGAAATGGAGAGTTGCCATAGTTACCTGTGTGAGCTGTTAAACAGAGCACAATCTCCACTAAAATCTCTCCATCGAGGTCAACGAGACATTTTCCATCAGCGCCAAATAATTTGCTGGCTATGGAAGTTAATGAAATTATTAAAAGAGTAGAAGAAATTGAAAATAAAGTTAATAGGGATATATTTTATATTTAAATATGTTTTAGTGACCAGCCATTTCTATGGGGTTCTAACCAGCTGGAAATTTTGGAGTATAACTAGACATCTGGAGAGAAGTTTAGAGTAAAAACACATTTGGATTTTGGCACAGATTACTGCCTTCGAATCCAGCCCATCATTAACAGCTTCTGTACAGTATTGTTCTTCCTCCAGGGGCAACAAAAATGAAGCAAACCTTTGTTCAACCTAAACTTCCTTTCTTGGTCAGCTGTTCCTGCTGACTTCCCATCCTAATGGCCCTACTGTTTCCACTGGAAACGTCAGAATGGAGAGAACCATAGACTGCTTGCTTTAGAAGTGGCATGTTCAAATCCAGTAATGTGAGAAGAAAATAGACACTGTTTATGAAATAATCACTAGCTTAGTGCTTCTCAAACCTTAGTGTGTATACAAGTCACCTGGGGATCTTGTTATCCTGTAGATTCTGATTCAGCAGGTACAGGGTGGAGACTGGGTGTCTGGTTCTAAAAAGCTCCTAGGTGCTATCAATACTGCTAATCCAGCTGGGTGCAGTGGCTCATGACTATAATCCCAGCACTTTGGGAGGCCGAGGCAGGTGGATCACCTGAAGTCAGGAGTTTGAGATCAACCTGACAAATAGGGTGAAACCTCGTCTCTACTAAAAATACAAAAATTAGCTGGGCGTGGTGACTCACGCCTGTAGTCCCAGCTACTTGGAAGGCTGAGACAAGAGAATTGCTTGAACCCGGAAGGCGGAGGTTGCAGTGAACCGAGATCGTGCCACTGCACTCTAGCCTAGGTAACAGACAGTGGGAGGCTCAGTCTCGGGGAAAAAAAAACACTCCTAGTTCACACACCAAATCTTGAGAAGGAAGGCCTTTGTTTGTTTCATCATTTGCTTATTGGAGTCATCATATACATATCAACCTTAAAGTGCTGCCACACCATCTTCTTGCTTGACACACATGTGATCTGTCCCACTGACACAGGTGTTAGAGTTTGCTGACACTAAGATATTACACAGCTACCTATTTATCAGGTTTACATGGCATGGTGCTCCTAGGGCTCTCCAATACCTTTTGTGGGATTGTGCTCTCAATTTACAATTACCACTCTTAATAAACACGTAAATAACTCAATAAACAAGTACACATGGAAACAGTTCAACTGTAGAGTTAGTGACATGTTCCATCACAGGGCAAAAAGGCATTTACGTGATCTTTACTCTTTAGCAATGAATGAAGCATAAATCAAATGTAAATCTGTCAACTCAAGGCAAACCAGAATTCCACTGGCAGGTGGCATTGACAAAAAAAGTATAGAGTATGTATGAAGTCCAAAATTGTTATTTATATAAAACATGGAATCTCAGTATGGCTCAGGCTGAAATTTTACAGTATAGTCTATTTTTGAGGATAATCCATTGTTAGGCATTTTGTGTGCGTGTATCTGGGGGTTGGAGGTATTCTATACATTAGCCAGATTAGTCATCTACATGGCACAAATCTACTGGACAGTATCTAATTCAAGATTTACCAATAATTGTACATGGGAAAAAGGTGCTCAGGGCAGCCGCTATGTTCAACTTAGAGATTTGCATTATTCGATACCAATCTGTAAAATAGACACCCCCCACCTTCAACATACACACATTGAATTGTTCAGGTTCTCACTTTTTCTTTTTTTTCAAAAGGATGTTCTAAAAATAAGTAAAGAAGAGGTCTCTTCATTCTAGATCAGCGGTTCACCTAGCGGACTTTTTAAAACACAGATTGCTGGGCTCTAGCCCTAGAGTTTCAGGTCTGAGGTGGGCCTAAGAATTTGGGTTTCTAACAAGTTTCCATGTGATGCTGATGTGGCTCATCCAAGAACTACACTTTACAAACCACTGTTCTAGATCATTGCTTTACACCCTTGGCTGCATGCTAGAATCATCTGGGAGAACTTCGGAAAATATGAACACCTGTGCTGAAATCCAGGCAAGCTAAATCCAAAGAGGGGGAGGGGTGGGTAGTGGGACACAACTCTTCGTAATTTTTTGTTTTGTTTTTATTTAAATTTTAATTTTAGATTCAGGTGGTACATGTGCAGATTTGTTCCAAGGGTATACTGCGTTATGCTGAGGTTGGGCTTCTCTTGATCCCAACATCCAGATAGTGAACACAGTACCTAACAGGAAGTTTTTCAGCCCTTACTCCTCCTTCTCTGTCCCTCCTTTTGGAGTCTCTGGTGTGTTCCCATCTTTATGTCCATATGTATCCATGGTTAGCTCCCACTTATAAGTGAAAACATGCAAAATTTGGTTTTCTGCTTCCCAACTATCAGTAATTTTTAAAGCTCCCCATTTGGATCTAACCTTCAGCCAAGGCTAAGAACTACTAGGTATAATGGAAAGTTACCATCTTGCAGTGAGTACAAGAACATTACCTCAAGCTCACACTAGCCCAGGTATATTATAATGATTCTGAGAGCATAACTGAACAAAATAATGGGCAGATAAAATGTTCCACAGTTATGGAGATACAAGCCTGTGGAATATTTCAGCTCTATCACCTAATTTGAAGATTATCTTCCTGGCATTTACTGTGTGTGTGGGTGTTTGGCACTTGGACTCCAAAAAGGCTGTCAGTTCTCCCAGACAGGGCTTCTTGTGCAGAAGATAAACCAGAGGATCCACCTGCTTCACTAAGTCCACTCCTCTCAAGGGGACTTCCAAAAGGGTGTCATTTTTCTAGTGAAATCATAACGTGGTTCAGAAACTCAAGAAGGATATGTGATACTTCTTTCTGCTTCCTCACTCAACAGCTTTCTCTACCTCCTGTCTCATCACAGTCTTCCAGTTGGCAAGAAGTTAGAGAGGGATAAGTAAGAAGATTCTAAAACGCTCTAAGCTTGCCAAGCCATAATATGTACCATGGCTTGCTGTTTTAATCTTGAAGAAAGGATCCAATCTAGGGACACGAAAGATGAAGTAAAATCTATAAGTTGGATTTTAGTTGCTTTTAAGAATTATTTGCTATAGTTAGAACATCTGCCATTCTTATACTCAAGGCTTAAGATTTCTTTACAAGGAAAAAAATTAAGATTTTAAAATTCTAAATAGAAATATTCTCCATTTCCTACAAATGGTCCTTCAGTCTTTGCCTTGACTACTTGGAGGGAAATATTTTACTTGACCAAATTATTTATTCTGATTTTTTTTTTTTTTTAGTAATTAAAAAGTTATTTTCTTTTCTTTAAAAAATGGAACTCAAATATGCTTCCTATTAACTTCTACCCTTTGTCCTACACCAATTGTCCAGGACCATCCAAAAAAGCCTAATTCTTTTTCAATGATAGAAATAATTATTAAATACCTACCATACTAGGCATGGAATGAGGTATAAAGATGAAACAA
Source organism: Trachypithecus francoisi (assembly GCF_009764315.1). Classification (NCBI taxonomy): domain Eukaryota; kingdom Metazoa; phylum Chordata; class Mammalia; order Primates; family Cercopithecidae; genus Trachypithecus; species Trachypithecus francoisi. The sequence goes on from NW_022681473.1 coordinate 86,167,947, forward strand.
TCCCTTTAACTAGGGGTAGAAAGACAAAAGCGTAAATTTCATAACAGAGCTATACAAAATCTATAGCAAGAGTAACCAGAACTACCAGAAAGACTGAGAACTACCTGAAAATAAACAGTATTTAAGATGTATGTTGGAGAATGGCTAAAATATCAACAGGGTAGAAATAAAAAGATACTCCAGACATTCCTGGAAAAAAAGAGAACAGCATACATAAAGGCAAAGAATGACAAAAGGCTTAATCTACTTAGAAGACATAACAATTATAAATATATATGCACCTAAAAACAGAGCTTAAAAACATATGAAAAAAATCACAGAACTGAAGGAAGAAATAATAAAAATAAAAATAGTTTGAGACTTCAAAACCCTACTTTCAATAATGCACAGAACAACTAGACATAAGATAAACAAGGGAATAGAAAGATTCAACAACACTATAAACCAAGTAGAGCTGACACATACAGAACATATACTTAACAACTTGTTGTACACTTTAGAAAATAATATATGCTTTTCTCAAGTGTACATGAAACATTCTCCAGGATAAACTACATACTTATGATTGCGTTTATATGAAATACCAAGAATAGGCAAATTGACAGATTCAGAAAATATATTAGTAGTTACAGGAATCCATGGAAAGAGGAATATGAGGAGTGACTGATAACGGACATGGAGTTTCTTTATAGGGTGATAGAAGTGTTCTAGAATTAGATAGTGGTGATGGTTGCACAATTTTAAAAATTGCCTAGGCGCGGTGGCTCATGCCTGTAATCCCAACACTTTGAGAGACTGAGGCAAGTGGGTAACTTGAGGTCAGGCGTTCGAGACCAGCCTGGCCAACATGGTGAAACACTGTTTGTACTAAAAATACAAAAATTAGCCAGGCATGGTGGCATACTCCTATAATCCCAGCTACTTGGGAGGCTGAGGTAGGAGAATCGCTTGAACCCAGGAGGTGGAGGTTGCAGTGAGCCGAGACTGCGCTACTGCACTCCAGCCTGGGTGACAGAGTGAGACTCTTTTTGTCTTAATAAATAAAAATATACTAAAAAGCCAATGAGTTGTACATTTTAAGGTAAAAATTTCCTGGTGGGCAAGGATCACAGCTGTCTTGCACAGAAATAGAATACATAGCTCATGGTGTGTACACATACATATTTTGTTCTCACCCATGTCACGTACAGAAAAAGGTCTCCAAAAAGTTAGCCTATGAGCAGGAAATTAGGAAAAAATGAATATGCAAAACGAGGTGAGGCATTTGTTGCAGTATCTTTTACCCTTTAATTCATTTATTCAACAAATAGTTATTAAGGACCTATTGTGTGTCAGGCCTGCAAGGTGGTAAGGATTCAACAGTGAACAAGACAGACAATAGTTTGCCAGAGTGTATGCCCTAGTAAGTCTAATTACCTCAGAACTAACCACATTTCGGTTTTAGATATCAAGTACAAGCTGGCAAAGGTAGTTATTTTTGCATTTATAAAGTTATAGAATAATTGATTTACATACTCTGAAGAAACATTACGTGAATGATAACAGAAAGGTCAGCATGACAGTAACAAGAAAGTAGAGTTCAAAAATAGGAATCTGTTCATGTGTGTGTGCCTTGTTCACAGACAGATGAGTCATTCTGCAAACATAAACCTATAGTGGAGATGGATATAGCGTGTTCTTAGCTTGCTGACAACAGCCATGACAATATTTCTACCAAATACTGTAGCTCTGATTCCATATCTAACAAGTAACTTACCTTGTAATTTGTCCTCTCTACCTGTAGGAAAGGATTAATTTATCAGTGTATTTGGGTGTTTTGGTCTGCTGTATGTTACAGCTCTCATTGTAAAGGCCCAAGTGGTATTTGGGCTTATACATTAGTCTCTTCTGAGTTTGGTAGTGTGAACTATTTCTGAAAGTTTGATAACATTTATATTCAATTCTGTAACATGATGACCATGCCCAACATACTGCTACTTTCTGATGCTTATGGATAAAATATTACAGTAAAAATTAAAATACGTCTACTTAAGTGTTACATCTCATTCAATAATATATAGTGAGTGCCTTCTACATTGCATGATATCTGCAAGGAGATATGTGGATGCAGGATGTGTAAGAGAAAACATCACCCTCAAGTGGGCTTTCCTGGATAAAGATATTTCTTGATAACTTTTATCCAAGATACTTAAATTTCAAACATAATGAAAACATTATAAGGGAACCATTAAAAGAAATCATTCTATTAATATAAAATAAATATATTCCTGTGTCAGTGTTCTGCAATCTATATTCTGACTTCAATTTTTGTTGAATGCCATTTGGGAAAATGTAGTTTGGTAAGCAAAGTAAAATATTTGTTACATTTTCTTATCATTTCTATTTGTCATTATTATCATTTTCTTACAGATTTTAAAGTCTCACAAGCACCCAGATCTGCTATTTCTCAGCCATTTACATGTCTTCATGCATGGGAGTGGGAGCCCGTATACAGTCATTACACACCTTAATTCTTTTCCCTATGAAAGACCTGTGTGAACATTCAGCCTTCTCTAGGTCAATCTACTTGGCAGAAAAACGGTTTAAGAAAATAAAAATATTAAAATATGGAATATTTAATGAAATATATTTTATGTTTTTAAGAAACATATTTGTACTTCAGATGAGGAATATGAGAATATAATAGAAACCTTTAAAGGCTGCATACATTACCAGATAAGAATGGTTTATAGGCTGGGCATAGGGGTTCACGCCTGTAATCCCAGCACTTTGGGAGGCTAAGGCAGGCAGATTGCTTGAGCCCAGGAGTTTGAGACCAACCTGGGCAACATGGTGAAACCCCGTCTCTACAAAAAATACAAAAATTAGCTGGGCTTGATGGCATGTGCCTGTAGTCCCAGCTACTCAATAGGCTGAGGTGAGAGTATCACTCAAGCCCAGGAGGCAGAGGTTGCAGTAACCTGAGATCATGCCACTGCACTCCAGCCTGGGCAACAGAGCAAGACCCTGCCTCATTAAAAAGAAAAAAAAAAAGAAAACAGAAAAAAGAAAGAATGGTTTATGATTAGACATTGCTGACAATTATTCTTTGTAGTTGTTTAGTGCTTTATATAGCTCATAAGGTCTTTGTAATGGATCTCCAAGACTTCTTTCAATTCTATTAGTCTCTGAATATGACTTACTGAAGATTATACAGCTAAGTCGCAGGACACAGGACTCTATTTTTTCCTTTAAAGTCCTTATTACAAAATAAATACAAACTACTTTGTTTACTTGTTTATTGTGTTTCTCACCTATTGTGTTACTCACCACTACTAAAGTTCCAGGTGAGCAGGCACCACACCTGCTTTATTTCTCATTGTACTCCAATGCCTGGAATAGTCCTTGCACATAATACATTTTTGACACATTTTTAATGAATTAAGGCAAGATATCAAATGTCTCTGATTCTAGAGCTTTCTTCCTTATACAACATTAGTGAGTACTTTAGGATTCTGGGATTATTTATTTGTTCAGAAGATCATGCTTCCCATATATTTGAAATCAGTCAAACTCTTGTTCAAATATTATACTGAAATAAAAAAATGAGTCAAAGAAGTTTTGCTGTATGTAAATTAGTCTATACTTCTTTACTTCAAATTCTATTTGGCATGTCCAACTACTTGATACACAGAAATTTTATAATAATATTCTCTGGTTTTACTTACCACATTGTGGTAAAAAGTAAATGGCGTGTTTCAACTAATCCAGCCAGTATTGCCTTTATTTCCTCTAGCTAAAAGGGGTAAACAGAAATGGTTACCATGGAAAGTCATAAATACCACTCACTGCTATTTCCTCATTTGCTACTCTATCATGTATTAGGAGAATAAAGAGCAAAATCTCCTCCTAAAAGTCGAGTTGCAGGCATGTGCAGGGCATTACATCCAGAGCTTCTGCAGTTCATTAGGTTGCCCAGCTATAGCAGAAGTAGGGATGATAATAACGACACATATTGAGCATTTACCCAATGCCAGGTATTGCACTAGCAACATGCTATGGTTTGAACGAGCCCCACAAAGTTCATGTGTTGGAAACTTCATCCCCAAAGCAACCGTGTTGAGGTGAAACCTTTAAGAGGTGATCAGGCACAGTCCTCATGAATGAATGAATGCTGTTATTGTGCAGAGTGAGTTAGTTATCATGGGAGTGGGTTCCTAATGAATGAATAACTTTGGCTCCCTTCCCCCTCTATCTCTTGTCTTTCCATCTTCTACCACGGTATGACACAGCAAGATGGCACCTCACAAGATGCCAGCCCCTTGGACTTCCCAGTCTCTAAAACTGTGAGAAATAAATCTTCATTCTTAATAAATTACCCAGTCTCATGTATTGTGTTATAGCAACACAAAATGGATTAAGACAATACATTATCTCATTTCTTTCTCTCACCAGGCCTATCAGTTAGGCCTGATATTTCTTCTTCTTATTACACCTTTACAGAGGAAGAAGCTGATACTTAGAGATGTTAAGTTTTTAAAGTTCACTCGGTTAGTAGGTGGCAGAAGAGAGGTCCCAAACCAAGTCTTCTTTTTTTTTTTTTTTTTTTTTTTAACTGTGGTAATGATTTCATAAGATTTTTGTGCTGGAAATAGATAACTGAATGAAACAAAACTGAATAATTATAGCAAAGGTCAGCTTTTTCTTACAATTTGTGTAGCTTTATTTCCTAAACATTGGCATTTTTTTTTCTATCTTTAGAGGAGTGATTCTTCTGGCTCACTGCTCAGGGTTGCATTCTTAATTCCTAATAGTGACATACATCTCTGAACCTGGGAGGTGGAGGTTGCAGTGAGCCACAATTGTGCCACTACACTCCAGCCTGGGCAACAGAGTGAGACTCCATCACACACACAAAAAATATATATGTATATATATTGAAATGAACTATGGACTCCTTGCACCCAGGTAAGAGCTTGGGACACAGTAGATGCTTAATAGATTTTTGTTAAACTGAATTAATTTTGAACTAAATTTTAGTAACTAATTCCATTAAGTGAGAACCAGCATGGCACCAAGCCAACCTTCACTGAGGTGCCAGTGAACTCACTTTTACATGATATCTAAACACATCTAGAAATCAATGTTTTGATCTAGAGTAGGAAGAAGTTCAAGATTTATAGTTAGACATATTATTTGAAGAAGTCCAGGTTATATCTAAATATAAACCTATACAGTAAGTCACAATTACCTAAACTTTTCCCCCTTACCATCAGGCTTCTCCTCTTCCTTTTTTTTTTTTTTTTTTGCAGAATGAGCCATATAATTTCTTCAATTTGCCACTTCCCTCTGACAGATGTAGTTATATGTATATATGTAATACATACACACATACATACACATGAGTTGAAGTCAATTAAGATAACAACTGACAAGAAATTAAATATTTAAAGATGTTGTTGATTATGTAGTTATCACAAATGTCTATTTAGCATCCCATATTGGAAAGAAAACCCCACCATGATTATCTCATCTTGGCAGTCTTCCCCCACCCCCCAAACTACAACTGCTACATAGTTACTTAGAGCCTTAATTCACAGTTGTTTATTTCCTGCTTTCACATCCAAAGTTGGGGAAAACAGACCATGGTGAATTTCAAATTTCCAGAGCTAATAGCATACTTCTAGTATGGTAGGTATTTATTTAACTTTAATATGAGAAGTTAGGCATCTGTTTTTCTTTCAGCTGATGACACAGTTCATTTTCTCCTCAATAATAGAGAAATTTCAAAATGCATGAAAGCCCACTTTTTGCTTCATTTCCTGTAAATAACTTTACACTTACTTCAAAGCTGACCTTTCACTTAGATCAAAATCCCTGATACTAAGACCTTGCAGAGAAGAGAACTGAATCAATAGGATGAACATTAAAATAATTGTATCTTGCTTTATTTACTGTACCCTGAATACCTTTGAGGGGTTATAATTTCTGGGGATGCCCTGAGCACTTTGAGTGAAGTATCTGCCAAAAATCACATCTGACTAGTGCCTTGTTATTTTTTTCCACTGCTGTTTTTTAAAAAGTGCCATCAGGGAAGCTTAACTACAACAATTCTCTTTCAGTGTCGTCAATTTTCCATGAGTTCAGGCAGGCCACCACACAGATCTCAAATACACAGAAAACTGTAAGTGGAAACCAGGTTAAAAGGGAAGGAAATGTTGTATATACTTAATATCATAGAAATCAAGTATAAAGAACAGACTGCTAAATTGTAGAGTGAAATCAGGTTAACCATATTGACTGGAAACAGAATTCAAATTACCTTGCTCTCGGTTACTGGGGAGAAATGAGGAGGCTTTAAAAATAGACACCACTGTTTTTGGCCTTTGTTTAAAATAGTAATTCCCAACACGATATTTCTCTTACTGTCTGCTATACGCCTGGATCAAAAGAAGCAAATCTGACTGGTTTAGAAAAGTCTTTAGGGAAAACCCAATTCCTTTGTCTCTTCAACAAAGACTTTGAATAAGAGTAAGTTTGCTTTAGCCTGTGCATTTTAAGAACTGGACAACACATGTACTGGGAGCCAGAAAGAGTTTCCTCACATGATCTGAGCCTTGGAATTCCTTTGTTTCTTGCCTTTCAGATGGAAAAAGAATAACAAGTATGGTATTGTCCACAAACTCATTGACCATTCAGTCTCCATTTTAATATACTACACATACACTGTGTGAGTGTGTCTGAAAGACGGTGGGCAGGGGAGACAGAAGAAACTGTGGGTGTTTGTGGTTAATATTAATCACTTGGATAATGAATATTATTATTAGAAAATTAGAATTTTATAATTGTATTAAACCTGAAAATTATTAAATATATTGATCTTTAATACTTGGTTCCTAAGACTGTTATTTTTTAATAATCTTTTTTAGGGCTAGTTATATAAAAGGGTAGTCTCTTTCAATGAAATAATTCCCCCTTACCATCCTTTTCCCCACAGTATTCCTGTATTCATCAAGAGCAATGTCTTTATAACTGATAGGCTTTTTGGCCTCTGTCGTTCCTATTTTGAATCGAATGATTAAAAAATGACTGTGGTAAATGTTAGCTAACTTGAAGTTATTAGCACCAAAAGAAGCCCTTCACATATTTAGGTTAAGAAGAACGCAGGATTCTGGTTTTTTTGTATACCTCAAGATCCTCCTTTTGTAATCAAAGATTTGAACACCCAAAAATGGTGACATGAAGCAAAGTGGAACTCAAAGAAATGAAGAAAAATATACTTTCCTGTCATCCATTTGTTGGCTGAATCCCTGAAAGCTATTCCTTTGTCTCCCTCTTCAAGTGCTAATTTCCAGACCGCCACCTGACTGCTACCTGAGCTCATATTACTGCCCCTTGCCTAGGAGATCTTTGTATAGTTCCTAACTCTGAAGCTCTGTGGCCTAAGGAAGTTATTTATGCCATCTGTAAAAGAGGGAGCAAAATGGCTGCTTTTTATCTTGTGTTCCACAAGGGTGCTCAGGAAATTTATGAAAAATCTATTCCAGTGACTGCTGAGGTATGAATGTTGAGCTCCTAATGGCTGCTAATGGGCGATCTGATTGCACTCTTCCTGTTTTCCTTACCCCCAAGTGGTCGGCCAGCATTCAGAGAGGGTAAGAAAGATGGGGAGGGGTTGGTGAATAATGATTGCCGGGTAAACCACCAGGGACTGGGTTTGATAATGCATCCTCACTTGGAAATGCCTGAGTAGGAAGCACCTCTGAGATATAGTCCAGGAAGGCCTCAAAAAGCTTTCCAGGTAGAGATCGGTGAGTTTCTATGATCCCCAGAACCTGGGAATCCTCCTGACAACTTTGTATTGTCCTAGGGTGCTTGGTTTAATCTGGCTGAGTCCCTTCCCTTTACACAGGCCAGTTTTCTAAAACTTGGGGGCAGAGTTTGTCTTCTACCATAAAATGCTGCTAAGAAAGAGATTTCACAACCCATTCTAAAGTTTAATTTTTCTTTAGTCTTCCAAAAATATGAAAAGTCACTAGTTACACTTTCTTGTGTAGTAAATTCCAGAACTCTTTTGTCATTTGATACTTACAATATCTTACAAGGAAGATATGCCGGAACCATGTGGTAATAAAACCTTTTTCCATATATATTGGTAATGTTCCACAAACCAAATCAACTTTTCCTCTGTACAACTTTGTACAGAGATCAGACATATTAAGCCTATCACTCAACACTGATAAAAGACAGTGGTGGCCGGGTGCGGTGGCTCACGCCTGTACTCCCAGCACTTTGGGAGGCCAAGGCCGGCGGATCACAAAGTCAGAAGATCGAGACCATCCTGGCTAACATGGTGTAACCCCGTCTCTACTAAAAATACAAAAAATTAGCCAGGCATGGTGGCGGGCGCCTGTAGTCCCAGCTACTCGGGAGGCTGAGGCAGGAGAATGGCGTGAACTCGGGAGGCAGAGCTTGCAGTGAGCCAAGATCGTGCCACTGTGCTCCAGCCTCGGTGAGAGAGCAAGACTCCATCTCAAAAAAAAAAAAAAAAGAAAACAGTGGTATCCAACAATTATCATCTCAAATATTGGATATATAACAGTTCCTTTTCTTTGATATATTTAAGAGAGAATAAGAAATCCCCAACTGTGTTAAATTCTTTACCAAGAATCACAAGATTTTTTTGATCCCTAGAGAAAGGTGATTTGACAGCAGGAAATCTGACCTCTGGGGCTACGTCTCCCCTTTACCTACTCATAATCATTTTGGTCAGCAATAATTGTTGTTTTTCAGTGTTTTTCATAAAGAGAGTGCAGAAGCTCGATTTCTTAGGCCAATACCAGATGATGGCAAAGACTGAAATAATACAAAATACTCAGGCAAAGGCAAACATTAAGGGCCTTTGAAATTTCCGTCTCTGTTGCCTATTCCCACTCTTTCCACCCACATCTACTCTCTGTGATGCAATGAAGGCCTGGATATGTGGGTAGTAATGACTGCATAATTCTATCTTTAAAAAAATCTATTGAATTAAGGAAGCTGCAGAAAACGAGGAAAACTTATTGAAAACCATCAGAACAGTAAGTTCTCAAACCCGAGTAAATTGCTGCTGAGGCTTATCATTGGTGATGTTTCACTTTCTTTATGTGGTTAATTGCTTCCTGCCTCCATGGATGATTTTACCCATTTTTATCCGCTTTTGTTTTGCTATTAGTGCCCAGGCATTGGCATGGTTCATCTGGTACTCCATTAGACTTGTGGCAAGACAAAAGCCAGGACTAAAGGAAGAAAATTAATTGCCTACCCTGTTAATGTCAATTCATTTTCACCTTCTTGTTTTGGCCTGATTTCACCATACTGTTGACAAATTATATTTTTCTTGTTAGTTATTTGATCCTCAAAAGCTTAAAATCAGCCCAGGTAGATGAGGAAGAAAAGACAGCATTAAAACCACTGTTATTGCCTCTGGTGAGGTATGTAGTTTTGGGCTAAGGCACAAGACTTCTGCCCAACATGAACAGGCTGAGATGAATCTAAGCCAATTTTGATGAATGGCCAGCAGAAGACAAGATCTTGGAGTTTGCTTGAGCAAACCATAAGAAGCTACTCTCTAAATTTTTCTGACTTTAAACCAGAGCTCTTACATGCAGAGGCACTTCTCAGCTCCATTTGATATAGCCTGGAGCAGTGCTGCCACAGGTAGCAGTGCTGCCCCTAGACGTCACCCTCTCCATTGTTCAGTAGTTCCCAAAGGACCTTCCACCACTCCAGATCCACATGACAGATACATCCAGAGTCTAGAACTTGAGGGTCAGGCAGCTCTTCCTCCCTCTAGAGCCCAGAAGCCAGTCTGGATTAGAGTAAGCCTATGGTCTAAGGAGATCAAATATACTTGACTGGCTCCATTGATTCCATCACGGGCCACACTAGGAGCTGTCGTTTTAGGGATACACAGGAACATCACTGTCTCTGTCTTTCAAATGGCTTTATTTGCTGCTTTTGACTCAGGACTAGGTTGGCCAGATGTAATAAGTAAAAATACAGGACGCCTAGTTAAATTTGAATTTCAGACAAACAAGGCATTTCTTAGCATAAGTATGTCTCATGTAATATTTGGCCTGCTTTTACCATACTGTTGACCATATCTTTATTATTAGTTATCCAATACTCAAAGGCTTAAGATAAGCCCAGGAATACGGGGGGAAGAAGGATGACATGACATCCTTCTGGCGACGTGCTTACTTTGAGGCTGGAGTGCAGCCTATATTTTTTAGTACAAATATGTCCCATGCAACATTTGAGACATACTGGAAAACAAAACAAAACATTATTTGTTGTTTACCAGATATTTAATTTTAATTAAGTATCTTGTATTTTAATATTCAAAGTTAATTATCTTGTATTTTACCTGGAAACCCTACCAGGACCCTTTACATCTCTCCTGAAATACAAAGGAGCAAAAGATTCCCTGTGCACAGATAGTTCTTTACCTTTATACTACGTAAGGAGCCCCAGCTAGAGCCCCAGTTGTGCTTACCCTGAGAACAGGGCATATTTAGGTCTGTCAAACGGAGAAGAGAAATCCTACCAAGGTCCATTTAAATGAGGAACCAAAGAGTATCCCAAGAAAAAACTCATCCTCAGGGATGAGAGCCAAAGTAAATGAGTTTGAGGCACTATCATAGAAAAAGGTGTGATTCTGAGCACAGAAGACCTCCTCCCTCAGATTGTCTTCCTTCTCCACACCTAGGGATCAGGCCTTAGCAATCGGGGTGGTGATACAAAGACACGGGGCATAAAACAAACAAAAGAATGTAGCATTGGAATCAGGAGTTTCCGCATCAGCAGGGGAGCATCATCAACATGAAGCTAGGACCGGCTCCATGTCCACATCGATGGGCGCTGGCAGCAGAGCTGGCACTGTGGCCGACGCCACCAACAGGGCTGTCTCTGCAGGTGCTAGTGGGAGGCATCACCACAGCAATCTGAGGCAGGATGACAGAAAACTACCCAAGGCGTTGGGGCAATCAAAAAAGCTAGCCTGAGAAGATATTTGTTTAATTAACATTTACTAACGTAGCATGCAGTCTGTTATGTGTAGCTAATAGTACAGTGAAAAGATATGTTCCCTAACATCAAGGAGCTCACAATCTAGTGCAGGAAAGCAACAAGACCATAGACAATCATAATGTTGTATGGATAGAGCAATGATAATTTGCGAGCACATATGAGGGGCACCTAACCCTTCTTCAGTTTGGTAGAGTAGGTTTTCTGAAGATATGAATTCTATGTTGAAACCCAAAGGACCAGTAAGAATAATTCAGGAGGAAGAGTCCATATGAGCCGCACCCCTAAAAAATTTCTCATCTATTTGGGAGAAATCTGAGGGGGCTAGAGTTCCCATTTGAATGGTGGAAGAATTTGGGAAATGTTGATTTGTGAATGTTACTCTCACTCTCTTTTTCCCTGTTAAACTGCTATGACTGGAGAAATACCCACCACTCGCTAACGGCTTAGTCTGAGAGTTAACGTTGAGAAAATACCATGGTAAGTGTAAATGACATGGAGATCTAAGATCTCATAACCCTCAGCTTCCAGTACTATGTTATTGCAGATTCTCTGCATCACCTCACCAGTTTGCTGACATTACATAGGCAAACAGTATTCTTTGCCCTATATTTTGCACGTTGAAAGTCCTTTTATACTAAAGAAAGTATTGCCAATGCCAAAGAATGAAATTATCCTTCCTTGCCATTGTCAGATCCAAGAAGGGATCTCATTTATAAAAGCAACCTAAATGCAGCATTGATGAGGTTATTGCGGCTCCTCTTGAAGTATCTCTCCATCAGGTTTTGCAAAACTGATTTCTCTTCCTCTGGTCAGGGCAGCCTCAAAATAATAGGTTTCAGAATAAGAAAACAACTATTTTTTTGTTTAATCTTAATAATAGGGTATTTCAGGTTTGTCTAATGAAAACCAGAAGCTGATGATCTAACACAATCAAATACTAGCTTTTGTGCAAGAAGAAATAGTAAAATAACGTAGGACCTTGTCTAAATAAGACTTACAAATGTTGCCAGCTAAATGGGAAAAAATAGCAATAACCTTTTAAAACATTAATTTAGACTTTTATTGGAATACAAAGGATCTCTAGTGTCTGAAAGCAGGCATTGTCTCCCTTTTTTATTTCAATAGAACTGTGGCTTGAATACAACACAGCAGGGTGTGTGTTTTCTAAAGTTGGGTCATTATCAGAGTGTTCACTGCCGTTTGCCAATAAGCCTTTATTTGGCAAAGTTTAAAACTGCTGACAAATGGGATTCTTCCTGTAGCAGTATAACATGGTACAGCTAAATATGCCTAATTACAAAAGTCCTCCAAGGGCAGTCAAGAAATCTATGCTTTTGAGAAGATTCAGATGGACAGTCCTCAAATATTAATAGGAAACAGGAAAATCTTTGAGCCCTCGGTCATCTCACTCTTGCTCCTATTATTATGGATTTTAAGTTGCAGGGACCTGTGAGATTATTCAAAACAATGTCTAGTTTTATCCGAAGATGCAGGGATTTCCCATTTCCATAAATTTCTCTGGAGACATTTAAGAGGCAGTTTTTACTTCTGCACACTTTGGTCCATGGGTTTCTGTGGGTGTGTGTCTAACTTTCCTTCCCTGTTCTAATTTGTCCCTGTTCAGAGACAAATAAGTTGGAGGATTGTTATCTAAAACTCCAAACAACATTAATTCCTTGCACATATTTTGTGTTTTTAGACTCCAAGAATGATAATAGACAATCTCTTTAGAATGTGGAAGGGGGACAAATGTCAAACCATTTAATCACAATCTCCACCTCCAGGAGCCCCTCTGAAAGAACAGAAGCCTTACTTGAACTGGATTTCATGGGAAAATCTGTGCCACGAACCTTGCTCTCTAATTATAGCTAGGGGAACGTGAGGTTTGTTTGGAATCAGATGTAGCTTTCCACTACCATAATTACACATTTTATTTCAAACACCTCACTGCAGTGTTTGAAGATGTTAGCACAATTGCACTAAGTATCATCCTGGAGTTCTTGCTTGGGAGGTTTGGTAGAGAATGAAGGAACAGGACAGCAATTGAAATGATGAGTTTATAGGAGTTTAAGAATTTCATGGCTGGAAGTACGACATAAAGAAATGAGCAATGGGCTTTTTATTCAGAGCTAGGAGTTCTCGTCTCAATTCTGCAGCCTAACTGATAAGACCTTTTACTAACCAGGTAAAACAATTAGCAACTGAGATCACACTGCTGGGCAGATGCTGAGGAACATTAATTAGCATCTCAAAGGACTTGAAACAAATACATACATCTAGAGATGAATTTTCATAATGTAGTTAAGAAGAATGCTTATTGAGAAAGAAACTCAGTGTCTATAATCCAGTGCTGACTAGCATGCTTAGTTATGGTTAAATCTTCCAGTAAGCCAAGAAGGAGGGGAGAAGAGGGAGGGAGGTTGGGACCAATAGAATAAGTGGTGGAAGTGGGTTCCGTTCAACCATATGTGGATGAATTAATCAGCTCTTTTTCACAGATTTAGGGCCCTCAATCCTTATATAATTCCCCAGATATTTGTGCTACCTGCCCCCTTCCCCTCCATGTAGCTGACCTTAGAAGAGAGGGACCACTGAGCTTACTATCTGATGAATGGCTCTATCTTTACTGTGAAATTACAGGAAGTGGTTTAAATTGAGAATAATAGAAACAGTAACAAATAATAAGAATACTTACTATCCTGTGTTAGATCATCTGGCAGGCTATCTGATGAGAGATAGGGTTTCATCTTGGGAAGTTTTAGAAAAGAGGCCAGATAGTACCAAGTACTACTCCAGGTGTTTCACAAACATTTTGTTTCACTCTTATACAAATCTCGTGGAACAGAAGTGACTTCCTCATTTTAGATTCTAGGGAGTGACAGAGGACGAATCAAAGGTAATTTGGAGTGAAGGCTGCCCTGATCAACTTCCAATGCATTGGATTATTTTCATTTCATCATTTTCTCAGTACTATGGAATCGTTGTGATCCATTAATAATATTAATAATAATTCCCTACATTTGTATGGCATTTAATACTAATGATTTTCAAATAAGTTTCACATGCATTACCTCACTGGACTCTCAAAAACAAGCCTGTGGGTTGGTCAAACAGGAATTATTACCTTCGTTTTAAAAATAGTGAAACTGAAGCTCAGAGAGGTGGCATGCTTTATTCAGGGCTAAGACCAGAGTCCAGCTTCTGTTAGAACTAAGCCTTGCTTCCTGTTTTCCCTCTGGAGACCTTGAGGAAGACCGCGAGCCGCCAAATAGCTACCATGATTTTGCTAAACCCTGTACCAACTTGTGGACGGTAGTCTCATTAAATGCTCAAGATCTTTGGATGGAGACCAAGAACTCTCTATCTCTGCAAAAATCTCTATAGAAACATTTTTCTCTTTACTCTGTCTCCTCATTTAAATGCTAAAATATTTACAGTGATAAGTCAGATAACATCATGCTGCCTTGTGAATTTTTAGGGAAAAGAATTTGTAGGAGCACATGATAAGGCTGGGAATTTTCAACTGCCTGGCACAGTGGAAGAAATATTTGTCTAGGTGTTAAGACATGTGGGTTCTGGTCCTGTCTCCTTCACTTACTAGCTGTGTAACCGGTTAGGGACTGTCCTGATAAAATCGTGATGTGTGAGGGCTTTTAAAAATTGTATACTTATTCGGGCGCGGTGGCTCATGCCTGTAATCCCAGCACTTTGGGAGGCCAAGGCAGGTGGATTACCTGAGGTCAGGAGTTCGAGACCAGCCTGGCCAACATGGCAAAATCCCATTTCTATTAAAAATACAAAAAATTAGCTGGGCATGGTAGTGGGTGCCTGTAATCCCAGCTACTAGGGAGGCTGAGGCAGGAGAATTGCTTGAACCTATGAGGCAGAGGTTGCAGTGAGCCAAGATCACGCCACCTCACTCCAGCCTGGGCAACAAGAGCGAACCTCTGTCTCAAAAAAAAAAAAAAAAAAAAAGAAAGAAAAATGTATACTTACACGTTTGTGTGCCACACACAAACATGGTGACATGCAGTATGATCACATAAAATACGGATGATTTTCAATCTACTATAACCACAAGGGGAGGGAAAAGGTTTCCATGTCCATATCATTGTGGTAGTGTGGTATCTTACATAGGAGCACCCTCAGGATACAATTTTTATAATATTATTGGTAGCAGGAGCTTAGCTATTTGAAGGAAACCAGACAGGTTTCTTATAGGGAATTCCTTCTCTTGGGATCTTCAGGCAGGCCATGAGATCTGGTAGGTTTTGACAAGAGAAAATGGGAAAGCATGCTCAGGGCCAGTCTGACTATACGTACTCACTACTTGCTCATAGTTGAAATGATTTTGAAGAATTATATACAGTATTGCTATTAGCAGTGAATCGGGGAGGCAGGACAGGGGACAAACCATAGGACTCAGAGTCAGAAAGGGCTGAGTCCAAATCTAAGATATATCACCAGCCAGCTGTTATGAGTCTGTTGTCTGACCTTTTTGACCTTCAGCATCTTCAACTGTGTGAGCTGATCACACCATATCATAGTTTACTTTGGGGATTAGATGAAATCTCTGTGTAAAGGACCTCAAATACTTGCCATGAGATAGGTACTCAGTAAATGCAGCATCAGGATTTTCTACACTCCTCATCCTACAACAAGGACTCTGAATACAGCAGTGAGGCAGGATTGTGCCATCCAAACCTGAGGGTTCCTCATCTATTGAGAGTTGTTCATTTGGGTTTGTAAGAGAGAAGTAGTTTGATGTTGAAAATGCTGTTAGCTACTTATTTTTGTTGAGATTCTTTAAAGGTGAAAAGAGGCAGTTGGCAGCCCTTTTTAATGTAGAAGCTCTGAGAAAAATGGTGCCACACCAACCTGTTTTGGCACATCCTTTGCTGAAAATGAAAGGCCATGTAGTCTCCTGGGGATCATGAGACTTGAGTTCAACCTTTCAGCTAGCCCAGAGTGAGATCATGTTCTATCCTTCATTTATTAAAAAAAAAATTTATAGAATACTCACTTATGAGTTAGTGCCAAACTCATTATAATGTACTTAGTATCTGGCTCATTGTAGGTGCAAGAAAATTTGTAATAAGTAATTACATGCATGACTGAAGAAATGATACTATATATGCTATACAGCTAAACTTTTTTTGTGAATACTTCCTTTTCTATAAGATGAGTGATGTGGACTATAATCTCCCAGCTACCCTCAAATCTCCAAGTTTTAACTTATGTATTTATATGGCTTTAGATACGATCTAGGTCCCGACATGACTATAATATGGATACATTAAAGTTTATAGCATAACCCTTATTTTTATACTTCCTGCACTTATCATTTTTTTCATCCTTTATCCTTGAATTCATAAGTTTTAGGAAATGATTCATGAATGCATTAAACTCTCCCTTAATCAGATATATGAAAAATTATATTGTTAGTTTATATGTTTTTAAATCGTAGATCTGATTTATGGCTTTTATAGTTCCAGTCAGAATCTTCTGGATTCAACTCTTCCATGAGCAAAGGCTATGTGTTTTAAGTAGAAAAAATTTCTTTACCCTTTTCATGTAAGTGAAGAAACAAAGACAATTTAACTAAAACTTTCCTTTTTTCTTTCTCTCCATTGATTTCTGGCTAAAACCCTTCTTGGGCAAATTTTACACCCAAGTAAAACTGTTTGGTTATAAGGAAAGGAAAACGAATTTAGAGATGATGCAGTTTTTTGCACTCCAGTATGATTTCTAAATCTATCACATGCATATTGTGGGGGTATTGTTCAGAGCAAAATATGCACTTGGGGTACCCCTGTGTTGTGTCTTAAAAGGGGAATTGTTTTTGCCACAGGACATAGACAAGAATGATCTGATGCATGCTAGTCACATCACCTGCCACTCTGAAAGAACAGTGAGGGGCTTTAGGCATAATGAAAATGAGGAGTAAAATGCTGGGTGTTTATCTCCAGCATTCCAGATAGAAATATATCTCTGTCCAATGAGAAGCATCTCCTTTAACAAGAGTGTGGTGCATTCATCTCTTCCACGTACACACGATGAGCACACCTCATCTGTCACGTCGGGACATGTTAAAAGGAACCTCTTCCCCTGCTCCTTTCTACTCTGAATAAGTAATTATGAAAAACAAATCATTGCCATGTCTCTTTCTTTCTTCATTTTTATTGGGTTTTGTCTGCCTGTCTCCCATGGACATAAAGAATTGTTCTGTTCATTCAGATTCAATGATTTTCTTTGGGGGGTTGTTTCAGATAAAACAGAAGGTCTGATTTTGTCAGGCATGTAGCTCTGAAAGTCTCTTAGAGCAACTATACATATGAATTTGAGGGCAAAATGTCACCCTCTAAGTGAACTGAATGGAGAAAACACAATAGAAGTCTGTTAAAATGCTGCTTTGGGTAACATGAAAAAAAAAAAAAAAAGCCTAGATGTGGTCATTCTTTCTGGAGGCCTTGTAGGTGCCTGTCTACACTGTGATTTGCAGGGTGCCTTCCCGCCTGCAGCTGAATATTTCTTTGTATTTAATGCATTGCTTTCCCTGAAATGTTGGGGATCAAATTTGAAGTGGGGAAATGTCCTTCTGGCCTGAAAAGTCTTAAAATTCTGAAAAATACACACACAAAGACACACATATGCACGCACACTACCTGATAGGAGAAGACAGGAAGAAGTAGTGTGTGTATGAGAAAGACAGTGCATGTGTGAGCTGATTAGATGATCTCATCAAGTGGTTTGAAAACCAAAGGACAGAGGAGTTGAGACCAAGCTTTAAGTCCATCTACATTTTGATGAATGGGATTCTGCCCAGACAGGAAGCTAGAAAGGCATAAAACAGCCCTGCTTAGCATGGATGTGAAGTTGATTTCTGAATCCTGACCTCACATATAGGCCTATCGCTTAAGGCGGCATCTCAAACCTCCTCACTTTAGGATCTCCCTCTTGAAGCCTCCGTGACGAACGCTGCCTTCCACTGTGACATGCAACCCAGTGATGTGCCTCATCCATGGTATCACAGAAGCTCTTCAAAATTGAAAAGTAGGCCAAGTGTGGTGGCTCACACCTGTAATCTCAGCACTTCAGGAGGCTGAGGTGGGCAGATCACAAGGTCAGGAGTTTGAGACCAGCCTGGCCAACATGGTGAAATCTCTACTAAAAATACAAAAAAAAAAAAAAAAAAAAAAAGCCAGTTGTGGTGGCATACGCCTGTAATCTCAGCTACTCGGGAGGCTGAGGCAGGAGAATTGCTTGAACCCGGGAGGTGGAGGTTGTGGTGAGCTGAGATCATGTCACTGCACTCCAGCCTGGGTGACAGAGTGAGACTCCATCTCAAAAGAAAAATTGAAAAGTTAAGTTGTCAGCCGGGTGCAGTGGTTCATGCCTATAATCCCAGCATTTTGGGAGGCTGGACAGGTGGATCATTTGAGGTCAGGAGTTCAAGACTAGCCTGGCCAACATGGTGAAACCCTGTCTCTGCTAAAAATACAAAAATTAGCTGGGTATGGTGGCGTGTGCCTGTAGTCCCAGATACTCGGGCGGCTGAGGCAGGAGAATTGCTTGAACTCAGGAGGTGGAGGTTGCAGTGGGCTGAGATCACGCCACTGCACTCCAGCCCAGGTGACAGAGTGAGATTCTGTCTTAAAAAAAAAAAGA
This sequence comes from Trachypithecus francoisi, assembly GCF_009764315.1. NCBI lineage: Eukaryota > Metazoa > Chordata > Mammalia > Primates > Cercopithecidae > Trachypithecus > Trachypithecus francoisi. Next base: position 86,186,664 of record NW_022681473.1, read on the forward strand.
AAAGAAAAGTTGTCCTTAGTCTGTCTCCGTTTGCCTCTGTCTGCTCTCTGTCCCCTTCTCTTTGTCTCCTTCTATCTTCTCTCTGTCTTCTTCTCCTTCTCTCTTTTCTTCTAAATTTCTCTGCTGATCTCTCCCTCTTCCTTTGTCCCTCCCTGGCTCTGCCTGTCTCTCTGTCTTTATTTGATCCATCACCGCCATGTTCTTAACTATCACTTCAATGCATATGAATCCTGAGTCGTCATAGCCTGTACTAAATTGTCTTCTAACTTGTACTCCAAAACTTCTAACTACTTGTTGGATATTTTCGCCTGAATATTCTATACCTCAAATTATCATGTACCTAACTAAATTAAATTCAATATCTAAATAATTGACTTGAAATCTCATTAACAATTTTTGACAAATACAAAAGTTATTGCCATCACAGCAAGAAAAGCTTTGCTCTTCCTCCTGATTTGTACACCAAACATTTACTGAGTCTCTACTATGTGGGAGTGGTGAAGTCACAAAGCTGAAAAAGATAATCCCTTCTCTCAAGAAGCTCAGCTTCAATGACAAGTGTGTAATCAGAATACCCAGCGCTTGGATATGAGACCTTGCATGATAAAGTGAGAGCACACAGGAAGGACACCTAACCCAGCCTGGAAGCAGGGAGGGGGTGAGGGTGCCCGGGAAGACTTCTGGGAAGAGGTGACACTTGCCTTGAATCCTAAGGGTTGTGTAGGAGTTAATCTAGTAAGGGGATGGAGAGAGACGTCAGCATTTCTTGAAGCATTGGCAACAGTACACAAGCCCAGACAGACAGCCTGGCAACTCTGAGGAAATGCAAGTAGTTCAGGATGATGAGAACAGAGAGTTAGGGCACGGACATGCTCAGAGCACCAACACCCACAGTTTTGGGGTCTTAGAGTCATTAATGAGTGACCCACTCCCCCTCACCCTACGTAAGTAAGATAGTATTAAGCCCTGAAAATTTGACTGCCACCAGATAGTCCTCCTCTCCATCCCGGTGGTCACTACTGTAGTTCAGACTTGCTTTACCCTTGTAGGGCCACTGTACTAACCCCTGCTTGACAGTTTCCAGGCCTCTCCAACTCTAATTTATTTTGCCTCCCATTACAACATTTTTCTGAAGGCTCCCTGCTTAACACGTGTTCTACAGTCCAGCAGCATCAGCATCACCTGGGAGCTTCTTAGAAATGCAGAATCTTAAGCCCCTCCCTTGACCTACTGAATCTGAACGTATACTTTAACAAACTCTCTTGGTGATCTGAATGCACATTAAAGTCTGAAAAGCATTGCTTTAAAGCATAGCTCTACTTTTCTCCCATCACTGCTGAAACACAAAACCTTCTGTTGCTCACTGGTGCCTGCTGAACATACTCCAAACTCCCTCATCTAATTTTCATTTCCTTCCAGCCTACCAGGACACTTTCCTTTTTCAGAACATGCTCCATCCATCCTTCCTCAGCTCCTGCCTTTGCTCTTGCCTGGGACATTCTCTCACCTCTCTTTATCCTTCTGATCCATAGGGCTGAGCTAAAATGCAGCCTCTTCCTTGATTTCTCCAAGGGGTGCCTCTCTCATCATTGGGCATCCCAAGTATTTCCACTATTTCCACTATTTCTTCTTAGTCTTTCATATCTTGCAGTACAGTTATGAGTTATATTTCCTGACAGCTAGTAGTCCGAAAGCTCCTGAAGGGCAGAACCTATATCTAACTCATATAACTGGCCCTTGATATGGTTTGGATCTGTGTTCCCACCCAAATCTCATGTTCAGTTGTAATTCTCAATGTTGGAGGTGAGGCCTGGTGGGAGGTGATTGGATCATGGGGGTGGCTCCTTCATGAATGGTTTAGCACCAACTCCTCAGTGCTGTTCTCATGATGGTGAGTGAGTTCTCACATCTGGTTGTTTAAAAGTATGTGGCACCTTTCCCCTCTTTCTTTGTCCTGTTCCTGGCATGTAAGACACCTGCTCCTGCTTTGCCTTTCACCATGAATAAAAACTCCCCTGAGACCTCCCCAAAGCAGATGCTGCCATGCTTCCTGTAGAGCCTGCAGAACCATAAGCCAATGAAACCTCTTTTCTTTATAAATTACACAGTCTCAGGTATTTTTTTATAGCAGTGAGAGACTAATACAGCCCTTATGATTTTAGTTCATAGGTGATCAATACTTAATTTTAAGATAAATTATTGAAAAAATGTTTATAGCCAGGCACAGTGACTCATGCCTGTAATCTTGGCACTTTGTGAGGCTGAGGCAAGAGGATCACTTGCACTTGAGGCTAGGAGTTTAAGACCAGCCTGGGCAACATGTTGAGATCTCACCTCTACTATAAATAAAAATATTAGCCAGATATGGTGGTGTGCACCTATAGTCTCAGCTACTTGGGAGGCTGAGTTGGGAGGATCACTAAGCCCAGGGGTTTGAGGCTGCAATGAGCTATGATTGCACCACTGCACTCCAGTCTGGGCAACAGAGTGAGATTCTGTCTAAAAGAATAGGTGAAAAAGAGTAAATGCGTATTGCTATCAACAGCAAAAGAAATATAAACTCATTCAGCACTCACTTGGTAACATCCAACAAATGACCTCTACTAAATTTAAATGACAAATCGAGAAATGACTTATTCCCAACTACTATAGCTATTAAAAATATATAATGGACAGAGAAGATGAAACATCCAGTTGAAGTTCTGTCCAAATGTTAAGTGTTAAAACTTTGCAGTTCTCACTTACCTTAAATATCATATAGCACATGGCCAGCAAGAACTCTAGGTGTTTAAAACTCATTCTCTCTTTTCTTCCAACTAAACCGAGGGACCATGGGGGCTAGCCATAAACCCTTTGATCATTTTCTTCAGTGTATAATGTGAAATTTGTTTCAATCTCCTGACACATGAACACATTTACCAGAAATATTCCTTAGAGCCAATTTGTATAAAGCAAGGAAGAGTCATGGTGGGTGTAGCAGAAACTTGCAATGTTTCCAGGCAAGGAAATACTGTGTTCACAGAATGCTGATTTGGTAAAAGAAGGAGAGGAGTTTTGCTGGGAGAATACCAATGTAGTTTAACAATGCAGCTCAAACATGTCGGGGCATTCTAGGTGACCAGCTCTCAATGACAAGCCCTCAAGACAAGCAGCCTGCCTGCCAGAATCTCACAGATTGGATGCAAGCAAGGGAAATGCTCCATCTATCTCTCCCAAGGTGGAGGAACCAAGGAGGGCACTGCAGTTATATTAAGTGATTCTAATTATCACATTTCTACAGCCAGAATGCAGGGTAGTGTTACCCACTGATTCTCCCAGCAGGAGCCAGCCAGAAGAAAAATTAAGAGGATGCTTTGGAAATCTTTTTTCATACTTAAGTTCATAGATGGTCAATCTATAAAATTTAGGCCTCATCTCAATTTTCTGCTTTGGTTTTTAGTTTTGTTTTTTTTTTTTTTTTTTGCATGAGATCCCAATTAGTTCAAAACAATGAGGCATACCTTAGTCCCAAATGATGCTTGCTCCCACGCCTGTACTGTTCCTTGTCCTATCAAAACATCAAAGCTTGTAGTAGTATTATTTGTTAGGAGGACCACAGGATGGCAGTTAAGCATGTGGTCCCTGGGGTCAACCCACCTGGGTTCAAGCCCTTACCCTGCCTCTTCCTAACTGTATCATCCTGGCAAGTTATTGTAACATTCTGCCTATTGAATCTTGCCTTTCTTTCACATTTTGATATTTTGATCATCATGAATTTATTAGGATTAATTTTGATTTTTTAAAGGATTACATTAAAATATTATCACTCTTGATTACTGAGATTTTTGACATTCTCTCAAATTTCTTACCCAAAGCAAGTGAGGTAGTGGCCTCTGTTTCAGTTGCCTCATCTATAAAGGAAAGTTAAAGATAGCGGCTGGGTGTGGTGGCTCATGCCTGTAATTCCAGCACTTTGGGAGGCCAAGGTGGGTGGATCACGAGGTCAGGAGTTCAAGACCAGCCTGACCAACATGGTGAAACCCCGTCTCTACTAAAAATTCAAAAAATTAGCTGTGCGTGGTGGCGCATGCCTGCAATCCTAGCTACTCAGGAGGCTGAGGCAGGAGAATCACTTGAATCCAGGAGGCAGAGCTTGTAGTGAGCCAAGATCGTGTCACTGCACTCCAGCTCTGGGCAACAGAGCAAGGCTCTGTCTCAATAAATAAATAAATAAATAAATAAATAAAATAAAATAAAAATAGTAACAACGTCATTGGACTGTCACAAGGAATAAAGAAGGTAATATACTTACAGTGTTTAAAATAGCACTTTGCAAAATATGTGAGCTCTCACTATGATTTACTTTGACTCTGCAAATCTGTTTTTCCTACACTACAGAAGGAGGACTACCTTAACAAAGCTTCTCAAACTGAACTTTAACGAAGAATCACCTAGAAAGCTTGTTAAAAATAGATTCCTGGACTGACCCTGCCCCCAGAAATCCTGATTCAGTAGGTCTTGAGGGGGGCCTGAGAATTTGCATTTCTAACAAGCTCCTAGGTGCTGCAGCTACTCTGGGGACAAAACTTTTGAGCAGTCTGCAATACAGAAAATGCAACTGGAGGGCTCCCTATCAAATGTTGGATTGATTTGCTACCAGCACATACACTTGCTCCAAATAATAGCTGCTCCTACCAACCTCCTCTCAGACATTATCCAGGTTCATTTTGAGAAATAGAATCAGTTGCCAATTGCCTCTGCAGCTTTTATCTGCATATCATAGTCTTTCCTTTAGAACTTGTAGCTGTCTTATCAATGCTCATCCTGACTTTGTAAATGAATACTTAGAAAAACATTGCAGAAGTGGCTAAGATCACACAACAACAAAGTATTTTCAGTATTGGTTGCTAAAGAGGTCCAGTATCTCAGTTCAGTTCAGTTCAGTTCAGTTCAACAAACTCTCACAGATGGCAGGCACTGTGGATAAAAAGATGGAAGGACCCAGGACATACACTCAGAGTGCACGGTCCTTTAGGGGAGAGGGACACATGAAAATTAACTTATGATTCAGGATGTGACAAGATAGTAACATGCAGAGAGTGCCACGGAGGAGCAGAGAGGGCGCCTTAACCTATCCTAAAGGTGCCTTAACCTATCCTAAAGGTGCCAGGTAAGATGTCCTGGAGGAAGCATTAGGTAAAGTGACTCTTCTCCACATCTGAGGGTTACTGCCAGTGGCCTGTTACTGCCAGTGGCCACATCTGAGGGTTACTGCCAGTGGCCCCACTAGCTGTAACACTCTGGCCTCTTGGCTCCTGATTCACTCTGCCAGACGTGTGCTGGGTCCTGATCCTCCCCGTTCTCCCAGGGAGTGCCTGCTGGCAGGGAGCAGTGCTCTGCTATTCCACGTGGTAAGTCTCACTGAGCAGGCCCTCCTACATGCCTATGACCGGGTAAATAAGTCTGCCTAATTGGGGACTTCACTTGCCAAGCTCCATCTTCCACCTTAGCCCTTTTTTAAAATGAAGAACAGTGATGTTTCTTAATTCATTTGGAATTCAGGTGGGAAAGAGAAAGGTTCTATATTGGGTTCCCTTCAAAACTTCAAGAGAGGTTAGTATCCAAGCTGGGCCAGCAAGGGTGAAGAGAATGCGTCAGATGATGATGAGATTCCCATAAAGGAAGTGGTCCTGGGAATGCTGACAGGGCTGAGAAATATTTAGTTTCACCCTGCCTTCTTGCTGGTCACATTCCTTGAAATGGTCCTTTAAAACAGGGTCAGGTTTTCTATGATGAGACCTTGTGCATTTCTCTGAGCCCTATTTTCCTCTAAACAATACTACCCACCTCATAGGCGCTGTAACAATTCAATACAAAAAATATATATATAAGAGGAAAGTCTCTGGCTACCTAGAACACCCTGGTCCAATGTTTAGCTGGTATTCTCCAGGTTGCAAAGGACTGTGCTTTGTTTCTACTAAGTTGCTCAATGATGAATGCTTACTGGAAGCCTAGTCACTTCTTCAGAGCAAGGGAAAGAGAAAGAACTGCCCTTGCCCCGCCCCTCCTGTTCTCCTTGAATGTGTACATTCCAGAAGCAAAGGCCCAACAAGCTAACTCATGGTCTAAACATTTCTAGCTATGCTGCTGGGCAAAATGATTACAGCTTGAATAATGGCTCTTGCCTGATGTGTGTCTGGGATGTAACTGCAATGTGGCCTCTGTGGATTGGGAACCATCAAGTATTACAAGAGGAAACATAAAAGAAAACACAGCACATAAACAAGCTCCCAGGATCACTGACATAACAAGCTTCTTTACTTCACTACGTAAAACCCACAGAGGAAAAGGGTTGTGCTGACCGCCCCCCACTGGTTCCTATTTCCAGCTCATGGAAGAATTGGCCCTCTGCCTGTCTGCAGACAGGAAATGCTCCTGGTTTGCTAACATGCTTCGCCTCCGTAACCCAGGGCTTCCATCTGTCCACATAGTCAGACTCTCTCCCCCAACCACACAGAGGAGCCTGTTTTCTTCTGACCCCTTCTGCTCTCATCTTCTCCTCAACCCCCTGCAAGGACTGGAGATGGCTCATGTTGGCCCTGTGCCCGGGCAGCCTCCTCCTCCTCCACCCCTCACACACCAGAGGTTCATGAAATTAGTCACTTGGACTTTCCATGGTTTCGCTGAAGGTCACTTGTTTTAACTGTCAGCCAGGGAAGAGGCATCTCTGCAGGGAGCTGCAGGGCTGTGGTCTCCCTCCTTGAGAGGGAGGCCAGCTCCCATTGTTGGGATGGCTGCCCCTGGATAGCGCCCGTTTACTGCCCTCCAACTAGAAGGCAAGAGCTCCCTCCAAGACACCGAGAAGGAAGTCAGTTCCCCAGTGACCACTCATGCTTCCATCCTTGACAGGATAAGGCGATTGCCTAAGCCTTTCATGCTTCATTTTTTCCAACTAGAAAAACAAGGATACTTTTCAGATCACAGAGGTGATCTGAGGACATATTAACCAATTTCTGACAACCACCTTAAGTTTGACCAGAGGAAGTAAAGAATGGTCATGGTTCATCCAGAAGTACTAAGATTAAATAACAACAACAACAATTCTATCTATTTTGTTGGGGAGGAAAAGCAAATTACCAGTGAAAGCTAAACCTAGGTCTCTTTATACAATGTTTCATCTATGAGCTGGAACTTTAGTATTATGAGGCAAGAAAAACAAAACACAGCAGAATCCTAAACTCAATGTTCTTTTGGCCCTGTGTCTCACTTGCAGGGGTGGTGGACTCGGTAACTGCAGTGGTTTTAAAGTCCCCAGCCATGTCTCATTCAGGCAGTCAAGGCAGACTCAGAAGGCAAGAGGGTTCAAATTGTTTCCCTGGCAGTGCTGAGATGATTCAGCAGAGGTAGAAAGTGCCAGAAAGGCAGACACTACAAGAAGAGATTGATAAACATTCTGTGCTTTGTAGGTTTCTCAATGCTGACATTTGGAGAATGCAGTGAAGTTTCAAAACTCCAATAGTAAAGATGCATGTCAGAATGGGTCAGACCTGTGATGCACAAGCTTCCTTTCTAATAGGAAGTGACGCCTGGTAGGAGAAACGGGCTGTCCTACTTGATGTTCTCATGTCCAAAGTTAAGAGCTTCCTCAAACATCCTGATATAACATCTTGGAGCTTTGTCTGTGAAATCACATAAAGTATATAAGGTAATGTTTATCATCCTGTGTCTCACCACTGGTGGTCTGTGGAGGAACAACAGCAAGTGCTACAGTAGGAGAATAATTTTCATTATGGAACTTCATGGGACTTTGGCAAAATGCCATCAGCCTTCTGACTCACTTAAGTGTAACCTCTCCCCACCACCATTCTTGTCAGTTCACTGGCAAGAATCACATGCCCATGGAGTATGCATGAAAATCATTAGAAATAACTGATACGTATCTCTTATATGAAATTTGACTTTTGCAAGTGAAAGGGTATTTTACTTATCTGTATGTGTCTATGATCTACCCATTTATCTCTACATCAATATTAGACATATCTAATCTCTACATAGAATATACAGATGATTGATAGCTAGATACAGATATAGATAATGCTTGTATATGTGGGTTCCAAAAGATTTCCATGGCCAGAAAGAATCCAAATAAAGAGAAAGGTTAGGAACTATGTATTTGCTGTTTATATAGCCTTTGTGGGTAAGAACCTCTGTAAACTCGCTACCTGATAATTTAAGATTACATTTTGTTTTCTTTTCCTTTCATTATTTTTACCCTCAAATTACCTTTTTCAAGCTTCAAGGGGTGGTCTCTAATTCTTATATCCCTTTCCATTTTAATTCAGTTCAAGGAGAATTATCTATTGTGCTTCCAGGGCTGTGGTTTTAGTATTCAAAAGAAGTATAAATCACATTTCCTGTTCTCAAGGTATTCCAAGTCCTGTGGGGAAGGCAAGGCTAAACAGAAAAAGTGTTTGAGAGAGCATAATTCTCACTAAAATGAATTACGTGGATAATAGGTGCTACAGAGACCTATACACTCCAAGATTTGGTGAAAAATCATAGTTTATTTACAGAGGAAAGAGTCCTAATTCTCATAGTCTGTTGACACGTGTTGGTTTCCCTAACACAGTGGACCACCCAGTTGTCCTTCTCTAGCTTTGTTTTGTTGGTCCTGGGGTGACCAGGCCCACACACAGAGATAGGCTCTGCAAATGGTATGCTGCCCAGGTTGACCATCTGCCCAGGTTTTCCTGTGTGGCACAGGGGAAGTCCAGAGTGGCCTTCAAAGGGCAGCTCATGAGGAGCTGCAAGGGAGAGTCTGGAACTGGCAATGGATCTCTACTCCTAAAGCCTCTGAGAACTTCATGAGATAGAAAAAGCTCATCCTGAAATCACAGCAGATTTCTTTTGGCTGGGTGGAGGCTGGAACTGACAAGTCCTACTTTATATAGGAAGTCTGTTGTTTAATTTCACAGAGGAGCTGTCACCAGGTTCTAGAAAGAATAGTCAAAAGTGAGACTACCATGTGGAGAACTACTAGTCTGGGCATCTGCTGCCTGAAGGCCCCCCAGGTCTTATTAAAATTCTTATTTAGTACAAAGTATTACCCAAATGCCTGGGTAAAGAAAGAGTTTGGTAAGAGCATGTGGATAAGGCTTCATCGTCCCAGACTTACCTTTCAGGAAAGGACATAAAATCTACTGTGTTAAGAGAATAAAATCTTTGGGGGAAATGGTAAATGGTAGAGGAGAAAGTGTGAAAATCCCAAAAGGTGTGCCTTTGGGTCTCTCTGACACCAGAGTAGAGCCTTCTGTTTCCTTTTAACTAGTAGGGAAAGGGCTGCTTCTGTTTCTTATGATACACAGATTTGGAAAATATCGATTTGTAAGGAATCCCTGAAGGGTTAGTGAAGTTAACAAGATTTTCATAAGGACAAGTTGTATCAGAACTTTTGCCATAGAAACTTGAGTGGAAAGAACAGCAGAAATATGAAAAGGAGGAGGAATCTGTGGTCAGTTTTTACTTAGATTGCACGGTCCCTTTTGACACTTTCTGCCAAGCAGTAATCTTTCTAAAATGTAAAGCTTACCAAATGGCTTGCCATCCACTGTTGGATGAAGTCTCCACAGCAGTAAGTTCAATGCCTTTAACTCATCAGCCCTAAATTACCTTTGCAGGCGAATTTGTTGTCAGTCCCTTACCCCATCTCCTGTGAAGCCAATTCAGTTACTAACCATGCCTCTTAAACTTCACGGAGAATCTGAATCACCTATAGGGCTAAAGTACAGCTTACCAGGCCAGTCCCATTTCTCCAGTAGGGCCTGGAAATTTGCATTGCTAATAAGTTCCTAGGTGAGGTGATACTGATGCTGCTGGTCTGGAAAAAAACTACAATTTAAAAACTCCTAACCCACTGCCTCTACTCTATATACCAGATCTACTTTATTTACAGTAATATCATATTCTGAATTTATTATAGTTATTAATAGCTGCATGCTCTGTAGGGTTTATTGCCTTGAATCAGGAAAGAGTATATGTTTTAATAAGCTTTGTATCTCTCTTGCCTGCCACAGTGCTTTTCCCCTATAGAAAGAGATTAATAAGTACTAGTATGTTAAATCAGCAGGAAACCAGGCAGAAGAAATGTGTCTTGTGAGCCTACAAAAAGCCCTGGGGTGCTTATGTTTAGATGATCTCACAGAGTTATTTACATCAAGGCATGGGGGAAGAGCCCCTGATCCTTCATTCTTCAATGCACCCTTCAGGTTGCCTCCTATTTCTTCTCTTCCCTTGGAAGGTATTCTGAATTCTCATTTGAACCTGGCCGACAGAATGGGCTTCCGAATCAGAAACCTGGATTTGAACCCAACTGTGATACTTACTAATTTTATGGCCTTTAGCAAGTAGGTTGACCGAAGTCTCAGTTTTCCATTTTTTTTTTTTTTTTTTTGAGACGGAGTCTTACTCTGTTGCCCAGGCTGGAGTGCAATGGTGCGATCTCTGCTCCCTGTAACCTCCACCTCCCAGGTTCAAGCAATTCTCCTTCCTCAGCCTCCTGAGTAGCTGGGATTATAGGTGCCTGCCACCATGCCCAGATAAGTTTTCTATTTTTAGTACATACGGGGTTTTACCATATTGGCCAGTCTGGTCTTGAACTCCTGACCTCAGGTGATCGGCCTGCCTCTGCTTCCCAAAGTGCTGGAATTACAAGCGTAAGCCACTGAGCCCGACCCAGTTTTCTGATTTTTAAAGTAGGGACTAACACTCCCCAATTTACAGATTCATTTTGAGGATTCAATAAAATAATGAATAGAATCTATGTAGCCCTGTGCTTGCTATACAGTAGGTCCTCTTGCAGTGTCTGTTATTGATTGTAAGTGCACACTTGGGTGAGAGCACACAGTGTGGTTTGAACGAGAGTCCACATCCTCTGTGAGTGATCCTGGTGAACACTTTCCTATTAATCACTCTGCAGGGTTTGACAAACAGTTGCAGGATAACTGGAGAGGCACTGCACCTTTCCCTGAATATCAGTGACCTCAATTTCTGCCAAGGGAATAAATCTTCCATTTTAATATAATTTCTCAAGAGTCAATGAAAAGTAGGAATGTCACTGAAGGAAGCCACTAGAAACTGCAGAGCTGAGGAGAGTGGGAAGCGTCCCTGAGGACCGCTCTCTGAGAAGATGCCTCTGTACTGCAATTAGGAACATTTAGACCCTGAAACGGGAGGAATGTGGTGGGGAAGTCAAGGGAATTAAATTTCCTAAGCCTCCCCCACACAAATCAATCACAAAGGAAATAGGCATTTGAGGGAAAAGTTCCTTTAGAATGTATTTTTCTATTTGTATTTCTATTACCTCATCTCATAAATCTCATTCCCTGCTAGTATGACTCCTTGAGCAGAACAGCCTGGATCTTTTTCAGTCTCTTAATAGGTTCATTTTTTACTCCATAAACTGGACAGAGGAATCTCAGGATCCAGCAGATGGGGAAGTCGCATATTAAGAGACTGGCAGGGGGGTCACTTGAGATTGAGAATGGGGGATGTGCAGCTGGCCCTCCAACTGTCTTCCAGATACTGGAATTGTTTACTTCCATGCCAAAGGAAGAATGTGAGGCAATAGAAACATGATTGCAGGGTCTATTCTATAATCTTATTTAAGATTGTCTTGTTTCACATTCAGCATTCGTATGTCCTGAGTTTTACTCCACAAGTATAGAGGTCGTATGTGATTCCACCGTTTGCACAGCATCAACACGTCCAGGAACTTCCTGCGTTTTACCTTCCAAATATATCTCCCAGTTTGCCTCCTGCCTCCCAAATCATAGTAAACTGGACGATGAGTTTTGGTTTGGGAAATATAATCATGGCAATAGATGCCCTTCATTTTGCAGATGAGGAAAGCTGGATCTTACAACAAGTTGGTGCCAGTACCTGTGGGCTGAAAGCTAGCTCTTCAGGTCCTCAGCACATTACTCCCTTTTCCTATACCATGCAGCCATCATATTCATTTTCAGCTCTTGAAAACATGTTTTAAATTAAGAAGCATTTAAATGCTGACAAGACATCCCAGATCCCAGCCTCTGTCTGGTTAGAGACAGAAGAAAAATAATGTTAAAGGGCATGTCCATAACCTCACACATGGAAGCATTCTCAATTCTGCTTTTATCAATCTAAATTTTTTTTTTTTTTTGCAATGAACATATCCAGTTCTTTACATGCAGAATCAGGTCTGACTTTTTTTTTTTTCATTCGTAAGAGGCTCATAAAGTTAAGTCCTGGTACCTCGACATGGTACAAAACAAGCATTTTATTAAAAAGCTATTAGATACTCAGAGATCTTCCAGACCAGATCTAGCAACTGCTATGCTCCCAGAATTGTAGTAGGTTTTAGCTATTAGGGGTTAATAAAAAGATAGGCCAGGCATGGTGGCTCACCGCAGTGGCCTGTAATCCCAGCACTTTGGAAGGCTGAGGCGGGCAGATCACCTGAGGTTGGGAGTTGGAGACCAGCCTGACCAACATGGAGAAACCCCGTCTCTACTAAAAATACAAAATTAGCCAGGCATGGTGGCGCATGCCTGTAATCCCAGCTACTTGGGAGGCTGAGGCAGGAGAATCGATTGAATCCGGGAGGCGGAGGTTGCGGTGAGCTGAGATTGCACCATTGCACTCCAGCCTGGGCAACAAGAGTGAAACTCCGTCTCAAAAAAAAAAAAAAAAAAGAAAAAGGAAGTTAATAAAAAGATAAGACCCTGTCCTCATGGAACTTATAGTTGAGCTTAACTACCCTGAACAAGGGGGTCTGGGGAGGGCTCTTTCCTAGGCTGCCCTAGATGCAAAAAGCCCGGAGTCTGGCATAGTTTAATTAAATGACCATCCTTCCCAATTAGCCATGAAAAACACTGCTTGTGTAGCTATGTCATTATCATTTCCTGCTTGGATTAGTGTAATCCATGATATGCAGGCCTTCTGTGCTCCAACATTTCCTCTGGGGATTTGCAACTTTTGCAAAACCCAGCTTTAGAATGTTGGCTGGAGCCAAGACTTCATTACTCACATTACTCCTATGCCAAGCAAACTTCACGGGCTTCCTTTACAGTGGAGTGCACACTATAAACGTTCCGTAGTTTAAAGAGATGAACAGAAATCTCTTTCCCAAACCCGGGGCTGTCTCGGCAGTTTAAGTATACACTTCCCTCCCTTCAAGCAAAAATTGGCAATTGCCAGCCCCAGACAAGGTATGTGTTCATCTCTCATTCCCTGTCAAAAAAAAGCTGGATGCTGTAGAAACGATTCACGCCTTCAGTAGAGTTGAAGAGGCTCCTTCCAATTCTATCAACTCTTCCAGCTTTTCTATTTGTCTACAATGATTATTTCCTGGGAGACTCCCTTAGGTATGTAAACTGTCTTATACCCACAATATCATTCTTTCAATCATAAGCTCTTATTATCTTCAGAAACAAAATAATCCTGGAGATCAACTAGAAATATTTCAAATGAGAAAACTGAAGCTGAGAAAGACAAGGTACTTAGATAAGGTCACAGCTAGGATTAGAACCCAAGTCTCCTAACTGACCTACACAGCTACTCCATCGTCTCCACTAAATAGTTACTATTCCAGTGACCTGTGCCACATATCTAGTCTCTCTCTACATTTTCGGCAATGACCATTTTTATCTGTAGGTTGTCCAACCCTTTGATACTGTTCTGGAAGGGGTCCTGAATACCAAATACCACTTCGTATTGATAATACTGCTGAGGTAATATCTCAAAATAGATTTTCATTGCCAGAGCAGGCAGAAGCCCATTAAAGGATATTCTAGCTTTGGAAGAAATACCGAACTTTCTTTCTTTCTTTTTTTGTTTGAGATGGAGTTTTGCTCTTATTGCCCATGCAGGAGTGCAATGGTGTGATCTCGGCTCACTGCAACCTCCGCCTCCTGGGTTCAAGAGGTTCTCCTACCTCAACTTTCTGAGTAGCTGGGACTACAGGTACCCATCACCACACCTGGGTAATTTGTTATTTTTTATTTTTTGGTATTTTTAGTAGAGACAGGGATTTCACCATGTTGGCCAAGCTGGTCTTGAACTCCTGACCTCAAGTTATCCACCTGCCTCAGTTTCTGAAAGTGCTGTGATTACAGGCATGAGCCACCATGCCCAGCCAATACTGTGCACAAATTCAAGCTGCATGAAACAGATGAAAGAGCATTATATTGCCTTCTGGTTATGGGTCAGTCTATCTCTGTGAATCTAGTCATAAAAGCATAGAAATTCAGAGCTGAAAGGGACTTCAGAGATCATCTTGTCAATTCTTTCAGTTTAAAGGTGAAGAAAGCAAGACCAAGAGAACACTAAAGATTTGCCCATGGCTACAGAACTAGTTACAAGGAACCTGGGCCTGTCCTTTTTTCCCTGTCACACAGTGTAGTAACAGAGTCCTATGGCACCTGATATACCCAGTGTTTTTTCCTTCCCAGTATTTTACCAATGATACTGTTTCTATTTAGCGTTCTATAAGAAATTCTCAAGAAAGAAGAACATGCTCTTGATCTTCTTTTTAGAGTGATACAGATTGTGCCAAAGCCCCCAACTCACCTATTCCATAGCAGGAGGCACAAGCCAACCTACAACAAATCCCTGAACACAACACAGAAAAAAGAAGAAAAACCATCCTATCGTGATCTCAAAGGAAGTAGGGTCAAAGATCTGATGGGCACCGTTGACCATATACCCTTTGATGTATAATGCTTAAGACAGATAGTGTGTCACTTTCATAACTAAAGCAAGCACAGAAAATGTCAAATTCTGCTTCAAGGGCAATGAGCCTCCCAACAGGACTGATCAGGGGAGAAACCCACCCATCCTTTCTATTTTCCTCTTCATTGAACTTGTGCAATATATTTCCATAAATGTCTTAGTGGCCAGAACTTTCAAGGGCAAGAACTTTTTAAATAACTTTCCATTATATAAGTAATAGACAACAATTATAGAAAACTTGGAAAATACAGAACATTATACAGAAGAAAACAAAAGAGATCTATCTACCATCTGTAGATAATTCTGTTAATTTTTCTAATATATTTCACCACTGTTTCTTCTAGGCATGCATATGCACAATATTTTTCAAATAAATTGGCCTCACATCATTACACATTGCTTTGTAGTCTCCTTTTTTCCCTACACATTACAATTTATTAAGAATATATATTTTTTGCAAGTGGCTCTCAAACTTTAGTGAGCATCAGAATCACCTGGAAAGTCTTGTTAGAACACAAAGTACTGAATCTCAGTCCCAGTTTCTGATGTGGTGGCTTTAGGGCAGAGATCCATAATTTGCATTTCTAACAAGTTTTCAGGAGATATTATTGATGGTGTTGGTCTGGGAAACACACTTTGAGAACCAAAGTTGTACCTTAACATACTTTTTTAATGGCTATATTCTTTTGAGCAGATGTGGCATGCAATAGACATTAGGGCTTTTTCCAGTTTTTTACTGTTATAAATAATACTGTAATAAATATTTACATTTTACATATCTCTGTTTCTTTTTTAAAAATGGCTTTATTAAGGTATATTTCACATACCATAAAAATCCACCTATTTTAAATATGTAATTCATTGATTGTTTCTTGAACATAAATTCTAAAAAGAAGAATTGCTGGGTCAAAGATTATGAATATTTTTAAGGTTTTTGATACATATCGACAAACTGTCCTCTGAGGTTATACATAATTACGCTCTCACAGCAGAGTACCAGAGTCTCATTTTCTGATTTCCTGGGGGCAACTCAGGGTATTATAATTTTAAAAACAGTGTTACCAGTTTTAAAGGAGAAAAACAGTATCACATTGTTGCTTTTATTTGTATTTCTTTGACATCAACTGAGGTTGAACATTTCCCCCATATATTTGACATTAGTATTTATGATTTTGTGAATTGCTCTGTCTTAGGCAGGATATTTGTGCAGGTATCATGCACAGCACAAGACCATGAGGACACAGTCATCTTAAGGACAGACTAATGGACACAAAGAATATCCTTTGTAAAATATCATTTCCCTACAATTCTCACTGAATGTCAGCATTTCTCTCTCTCTCTCTCTCTCTGCGTATCTCTCCCTCTCTGTCTCTCTCTCTCTCTCTCTTTCATACACACACACACACACACACACACACACACACCCCACATTATGAAGGACTTTCATGCTGTGGGAAGCCCCAGGGATTGCAAAAACATGCTAGACTAAAAACTCCCAACTGAATTGAGTGAGTCAGTTTTCTGCAAATAGCCAACTGAATTTAAAGGATAAGTGTGATCATGTTTGTTTAATTCATTTTAAAAGAAAGTGGTTATTTTCATTAAGTTAAATAGTTTTCTTCTTGTTTCCACTCTACTCCGAGGGTGTGCAGACTGTCTGATAGACGTTCCCCTTGCACAGTGGAAGTTAGAAGAAAGAGGACCCAACGAGACAGCTGTAATTGCTGATGTTTGAAGTTTCCTAACTTGCCGCCACAGAAGGCTTACTGTCGAATATCAATATCTAAAGCATTGGTGAAGAATTCTGCATTCTGAGGTTCGCTGGCATTCACCGGGATGGGGAAGGGGATGTTGTACGTATGTCACAGGTGAAGGAGGGCTGGTGCCCAAAGCATCCGATACAAAGGCACTGTCTGTTTTAGGTTTCAGCTTAGGATGCAGTGAACTGTATAGAACTTTTTAGAGGCGTTTCATTTTCCTAAAATTCTTCTGAATAAAAACAAGGTGACTCCTCTAGTAGACCACCTGATTTGAAATAACAGCATCTTGTTCTGCCCTACTGACTGCTCACCCGCTAAAGGCTACTTTTTATGAACACATTCTTAGTCCTCTCCTCTTCTCCCTTTATGCACTTTTCCTGAGGGATGTTCTCTGCTCCCATGGCTTCACCTCCCTCCCTGATGCTGATGATAACAAACACCATGTCCGCATTTAAAAACTTGCTGTTCATTCATCTTAATAAATGCCTGCTGGGAATTTCTCTTCCCTGGAAGAGCCGACAGGTGACTCCAACCTAACTTGTTTAAAATTAAGCTCTTTAACTCCCTCCACCTCATACTTCCCTGTCTTGGAGTCCTTCTTTCAGTTAATGGCATTGCCATTTGTGTTAGAAAATCAAGTCTAATCTGGACACTCGCTGCTCACTTGAATCCTGCCTCTCCTGCCTCAGACAAGTGTCTCTAATGGGTCCTCCTTTTCTATTCCCGTTGGCCTGTGCGGTAGCTCAGACCTTCCAAATCTCTTGCTCTTACTCCTTCAATCTTCCTAGCTGGCCTTCCTCCTGCCAGACTTCCTTCACATTAATCCACTTTATGCCTTCCACACTGGCCCCCAGAGGTGTCTTCCCATTAGAGAAATCTGATAACGTCACTCCCCTGCCTGAGGAGGCTGCCCAGAGGACTAATCTAAATTCTTTGGCACAGAGCAGAAGACCTTTCGCTCTCGGCCTCCTCTTTGTCCGCCCTCCTCACATCAGTCCCATCATCCCTCTCCCAGGCACCTTTGCTCCTGTCACATTGAATCTCTTTAGCCAAAACAAGTTATTTGTAGCCATTTACTCCTTCAGGCTGTGTGCATGCTCCTCCCTCTTACTTGTCACAAAATCTCCTCCCGATTCTTCAATACCAGCTGCAGTGAATCATCTCATTCATTAATTCACCCATTCAACATATTTATTTTGAGCACCTAATATTTATAAAATACTGTGTTAAAAGAAGCTAAAGAGACAGAAATCCTGTTCTCGCTGAGCCATGTATTTTTCCGGAAGCCTTTCTTGACACCGTTGGCAGTTAATAATTTCCTCCTAACTCTCATAGCATTCTGTTCATACATTATCATAGCAGTTAACAAGCATATGTAACGACCTATGTATATGTCTGAAGTCTGGATTCCTGCTGAGACTGAGCTCCTGCAGTTGGGGCTGGGAGGGTTGCTGCAATAACTGAGTCTTATTCCTCTCCAGCTTGGAGGAGAGTATTTCACATAGTAATTAAGCTCATGGGTTCTGGAGCTGACTACCTGGGTTCAAACTCTGTGCCATTTACAAGCTCTCTAACCTGGAAAATTTTTCTTAATCTGTCCGTGCTTTGGTTTGCTCCTCTGCTGAATGAATGTAATAGTAGTAACTATAAAGTTGTAAGGATTAAAGGAGTTAATTTATGAAAGCAATTAGTATAGAATATGGTAGGTGTTCTATCTTTATTAATTCCATTATGGTGCCTAGTAATAGAAAGCCTTCAATAAAAGCTGACTGAATTAGTAGATAGATATTATTTAAATATAAGATCTATCTATCTACCTATCTAGCTCTAGTCAAAGACCATATCGTCTCATTCCCAGGAATGAGAATGGTGAGGAGAGATGAGGTCCAGGCAGCCCAGGGCAGTGACTCTCAGACTTTAGTGTGCTTTAAAATCTCCTAGGGAACCCATTAAATTTTCATATTTCTGCTCCCTTTTTGATTTGGTAATTTGGGAATAGATCTCAGAACCTGCATTTCTAATGAGCCCCGTGTGGATGGAGGGTTGTTGGATCACATTTTGAAAAATACTGGCCCTTGAGAGATCTCTTAGATGCCTTTCCTCCATGAGGATCCCAGAATGACACACTGTCCCCTGCACAGGGACTGGAGAAATCCTCCTGTTCAAGGTGGCATGGTGCCCTGTGAACCTCAGGGTCCTTCCATGGAAGACCATCAGGGAGGAAATGAAGTACATAAAATTCACTATGCTGAGATCAGCTACAAACACATCTGAGTCATAAAGTTGTGCTGCCTGGTGTGGGGATTTGAGAAACGTTTCTGTATGATCCACTTGTGTTATTTCACAAGAATTGGCAACGCAGCAATGGTATTTAGGGTGCCTAGCGGTGCTATTCAGGTTTGAACTTCACCATAAGTTTCATGTAGGATTAGTTTATTATTATTAATCTGCCATAAATTATTGATGTGACTTTTAGCTGTTCTGGCCACTTTGCTGTTCTGGCCTTTTCTTTATACGATGGGTGGGTTAAGTTTCTCTTACCCTTCCAACTTTGTTGTTCTGACTCCCATGCAGGGAATTACATATCACTGACAGAAGGCCTGAATGAGTTAATAACCCTTCATAAGATAGAAGAGTTTACTCTGTATTAACCTTAGCTTCAGTTTCCAAATGTCAATCAATAGCAACACAACTGGATTTTTAAAAGTGAAGAGAGAGTGCCAGCTCCACTGTGCATCCTCATCCAGCACTCAGCTGTAATAGAAATGAAAAAGCACACCTGAAACAAAGACCCATTCTCTTTCCTCCTGCTCTGCCTGCAGCAAACCTGTTCCATCCAGCGCTGTCTCCAAATGCTGCATTTTCCTGCTCCCAGGCCCTGGGGATGGGCAACCCAAGAGTGGGTGCTTGAGCTCCCCCTTCTAAAAAAGTCCTGCTGAGGTTATCTGTAGGAAGTAACCTGGTCACATCCTTGGAAGCAAATTGTAAGGCACTAGCAATAGTGAGTTCATGGCTAGTTTTCTGCAAAGCCAATTCCCATTCTTACCTTTATTTCTGTTATGCCAGCAGAATGGGGCAAGAAAGAGGAACAGAAAATAAACTTTTTTTTTTGTGAGATGGAGTCTAGCTCTGTCACCAGGCTGGAATGCAGTGGTGTGATCTCGGCTCACTGCAACCTCTACCTCCCGGGCTCAAGCGATTCTCCTGCCTCAGCTTCCTGAAGCTGAGACTACAGGCATGTGCCACCACGCCCAGCTAATTTTTGTATTTTTAGTAGAGACGGAGTTTCACCATGTTGGCCAGGATGGTCTCGATCTCTTGACCTCGTGATCTGCCCGTCTCGGCCTCCCAAAGTGTTGGGATTGCAGGCGTGAGCCACCGCGCCCTACCAGTAAAACTTTATTCTTCTAGTGTTACCTAACATGGAGCAACATCTCTGGTTCTGAGTTATTTTGCTGTACATTGCACAGAGGGCTCCACAAGAAAAATGCCTTCTGTTTGTCGATTTCAATAGGATGCAGGTTCAGAGAATGCACAGCATCACATGGTCCCTTTCTACTGGTTCAGGGCACATCATGTGCTACAGTGTACCTGCCCAACATTGTGCCCACATTCTACATTCTAATGTCCACCTGGGCGGTATTTTCCAACCTTTTCACAAACAAGGGAATCCCAGCCTTTTATTATTTCTCCCTCCTCTGCCCATATCATGGGATGAAAGATTTTTCTTCCAAATTGCATTAATAAGTAATTAATGGAATTTAAAAATTAATCAGACACAGATAATGGCTAATTGATGCTTCTCATCTTCACCAGAGTACCAGTGTAATTATTTTTATCATTCCAGTGAAAAGCAGAGACAATTGGCCTCTCAGTGAGTTTATTCAGTCTTATCACAGATACAGTGTGCTTTCTGATAAGCTTTTTAGAAAATTGAAGGTAGCTCAAAGAACCTCGATTATTCCTTGAACACTACGTTTTGACAGGAAGCTAAGCAAGAAGAGTGTAGATTCTATTCCTTCACAAAGAAGGGGTCGATGTTTGATGCGTGGATTACCAAGCAGCAAAGGACAGAAGAATGTCTTGGCTAATGCGTGGGGCCGAAAGCTGTGGAGAAAAAGGATGAGGGAGAAGGGTGGCTTCTGTGTGTAGATTCTCCTTTTTTTTTTTGAGATGGAGTCTCACTCTGTCATCCAGGCTGGAGTGCAGTGGCACGATCTCGGTTCACTGCAAGCTCCGCCTCCTGGGTTCACACCATTCTCCTGCCTCAGCCTCCCGAGTAGCTGGGACTACAAGCACCCACCACCACACCCGTCTAATTTTTTGTATTTTTAGTAGAGACCGGGTTTCATAGTGTTAGCCAGGATGGTCTTGATCTCCTGATCTCAAATGATCTGCCCGTCTCGGCCTCCCAAAGTGCTGGGCTTATAGGTGTGAGTCACCGTGCCCAGTCTCTACTTTTTTTTTTTTTTTTTAAACTACTGGTGAGGAGGTGCAGACTAGTTGAGCCCTGGGTTCCCACTTATCTTTCCTCTCTTTCACCTCCACCTTTTTTCTTTTTCATTTCCTACTGTCTCCAAGGTAATTGATGGTGGGACCAGAAAGAGGATGGAGTAAAAACCATTGGAGGGAAGAGGGAACTGGGCTATCAGATTGTAAGTGAGCTGAGAAGAATACACACTCTTCATTGTCTGTGATTATAATCTAACGGCTATATGTCATCGCCTTATTGCATATGTGTTTATACCTCCCCAAGACCTGGCGTGTTCTTCTCTGCCTTATTCCCCTCGTGCTTCAAGACTCCATCCATTCTGGGCAGGTGCTCCTCTTCTGTGTTCAAGATATTATATTTAATTATTGGTTCATTTTTCTGACCTTCCCACTCCACTCTGCAATCCAGTGAGGGCATCTCTATTCCCAGGTCCCCAGTAAAATGCTTGCATGTGATTCGTGTTCAATAAATACATTTTTAATATATTAATGAAAATATGTGTAAATACATGCCAGATAAAGGACAGTGTTCCTTCTAGTTGTTAGTGCAATCATGGGACTAATGAAACAGAAAACAGGTACCATCCCAAGTTAAACTCCGGTGAGAGAATAAACAACACACCAAAGTTCAGTAATGAAGAGTCAAATCAGAGCTGGAGACATGGTGATAGTAGAAACCAAATCATGAATGGCAGATGCCAAGGGAGATGGGTTCAGTTAAAGACAACCCAGGAAGCAAACAAGGGCAAAGGAGGTTGTGCATTCTTTAGGGGAGGGAGGCATCTGTGGAAGGCCCTTGCCTACCACCTTCTCCATTCTCAGCAGTGTCCCTCAGAAGAAGCACTGCTGGTGTAATGAGGGCTGGGATGCTAACCCCTAAATCTGACAACTTTGGTGAAATTGCTACTTTGATATCAGAGACCATGCCTTCCAGGTCTTGGGTATTCTAACAATATTGTCCCACAGTGCCTTGTAGAGAGAGTCATTTGGGCAAAGCCTGATTCAGCTAAAACACAAAGCACAGCATATTCTGATAAATATGGCTGGAATTTTTGGTTCTTTTGTACACTTACATATCTAAAAAGTTTAGACCTCTGCTTATCACATAGTTGGTGCTCAATAAATATTTTTTGAATGAATAAATGCATGTTTAAAACCTCATTGCAGGTCATTCTCCCTGTGGTCAGAATTGAGTAGTATTTTAATTAACCCTCATCAAGGTAGCTTATGGCTCATCAGCAAAGCAAAAGTGAATAACATATCTTAATGCGGGTGCATTCGTCACTTGATGAAGTGCATCAGAGCCAGACTGGTGGTGTTCAGAGAGTCTCCTTCTTAGGTAGGTTCTTTGCTCATTTCTGAAGCAATCTAAGCCTGCTCCTTTTTCAAGATTTGGGTAAGTTATAGCAGCAAGAGAACAGCTTCTTTTCTCAGATTGGTCTCTGTTCACGTCCTCTTACACGAGAAGGAAGGCTCTGTGCCTAATGCCACATTTCAGAATTTAGAGTAAGATTCAGTGTCTGCAGCCATGCATTTTTGTCCTGAAATGTTACCCTTGAAATCAATGACATGAAGACATAATATGAGTAGTGGAATAAATTTCATATGAAGTAGCATATGTGTTAAAGGCATTTACAATCCCAGAGAATGTGAGTTTACATTTCACTTGTCCTGCTACAATGCTCTATGAATTTACTCAGCTGGTTTTTTTTTTTTTTTTTTGAGACGGAGTCTCGCTCTGTCGCCCAGGCTGGAGTGCCGTGGCCGGATCTCAGCTCACTGCAAGCTCCGCCTCCCGGTTTACGCCATTCTCTCGCCTCAGCCTCCCGAGTAGCTGGGACTACAGGCGCCCGCCATCTCGCCCGGCTAATTTTTGTATATTTTTTTAGTAGAGACGGGGTTTCACCGTGTTAGCCAGGATGGTCTCGATCTCCTGACCTCGTGATCCGCCCGTCTCGGCCTCCCAAAGTGCTGGGATTACAGGCTTGAGCCACCGCGCCCGGCCTCAGCTGGTTTTAATGATAATTTTTTAAGTGTTGGGAATACTTTTCTGTGTGTATATTATGGTATGAGAGACTCTTCCAACAGGAATTTAACACCAGCAGAACACATGTGTACAGATGGAAAAACATAAGTAGTTATCTTTCATGTTTTCCAGCCTCTCGATATGTAGACCACCACACACTGACTCAGAGCCAAAGTGCCTTTCAAATGGGCATGCATCCTTTTTACCAGTTGCCATGGATGATAAGATTCTATTTCCTTCTAATATCCTTCCCCCCCTTGCACCCCAGCATAATCGTTTTTGGCATTTACAAGCCATCTCTTGCCAGGTTCTTGCCTATGCAAACATATTACTCCTCTTTCCCTTTTACAGAGGGGCTCTCAACAAGAATTTAACACCAGCAGAACACATGTGTACAGATGGAAAAACATAAGTAGTTATCTTTCATGTTTTCCAGCCTCTCGATATGTAGACCACCACACACTGACTCAGAGCCAAAGTGCCTTTCAAATGGGCATGCATCCTTTTTACCAGTTGCCATGGATGATAAGATTCTATTTCCTTCTAATATCCTTCCCCTCCTTGCACCCCAGCATAATCGTTTTTGGCATTTACAAGCCATCTCTTGCCAGGTTCTTGCCTATGCAAACATATTACTCCTCTTTCCCTTTTACAGAGGGGCTCTGGGACCCAGGGGCTGTCAGGAGATGTGTCCCAGAGCACTTGGACACAAGACTACAGCTATCAACCACAAACATCTTGGAGGAAATGTTTTACCACCAAAAGAAGAGCCTCAAACGTAGAGAATATTTTTTCTCTTTCTACCGTGACAGGAAGCAAGAAAGAAAAAGCATTCTAAAGAAAATGGTTTTGTAAATAAGAAACCAAAGGGAGGAGCTGATTTTCAGTGAGACAGAGTTCCATCTTTAACAGGTTGAGTTTGAGGGGCCTGGGAAGTCCTGGAGATAAAGGCTTGGAGCTCAGGGCAGAAATTGGGTTCATCCTGAAAAGACTAAGATTTTCAGAACCATCTACATGGAAATGGCAATTCTGGAGGAGGAAACGGGTAAGAGACTAAGAGCTGAGGCTGAACTTTGTGGGTCATCCACCTCTAGAAGGGTGCAGGAAGAAGTGGGAATGAGGCAGAAGAATTCATAAGAGGAAGAGGAAGTACACAAGCTCCCTGAATGCCATGCAAGCCACAGGAGACAGAATTTCAGAAAGCAAGAAAGTGGACCCTCAGCGATGGCAGAAGCCACAGGGGTGTCAAGAAAGTAAGGACAGGGACTTCTTTGTCTTCGTTCCCTCTCTCCTGTCCCCCAACATCATTATGTACTCCTCACTTTCCCCACTCCTGCCTCACTCCAATAACATTCTGATTAGAACTGCTTCTCCTGAAGGAGGCAGAAGATATGTGCTATTGTTTTTGCTCTTTTATTTTTCAGAACTGTTGCCATTTTGCCACCTGTTTCTGTTCAGGGCAAGGGGACAGCAGGAAACACTTGTGGCATATCCCCCATGTGCTAACCACTGAGTGGAATAAAATGGTAATGAAAACATTTAAGCAGCAATGACTTTGCAAAAGGCAGCAACAGAATTGTCAAGGCAGAGGAGTTGATCTTGGGAGCAGATGGCCTGTCCCCTCTATCCCAGTCCTTCCACATGGCATGAGGGGCAGGTCAAATTCGCCCGTCCTTTCCTTCATTCCCTGGAATGAAAACCCTGCCTGGCTCAGCCAGTTGTCATTAGGTCACGTAAGATCTAAAGGCTGCATGAATAGGAAGTCCTGTTAGGGGGACACCTTGCTTTTCTGTCCTGGAAGGTTCATACCAATCGCATATCCTCTGTGAATGCTCCCCCAGGACACTGCCATCTGTGGTGATTTCCCTCATCTGCAATTCTCTAGTCAACATTTAGACATTACCTATTTCACTTTATTTTATTTTATTTTGAGACGGAGTATTGCTCTGTCACCCGGGCTGGAGTGCAATGGCACAGTCTCAGCTCACTGCAACATCTGGGGTTTCACCATGTTGGTCAGGCTGGTCCAGAACTCCTGACCTCAGGTGATCCACCTGCCTTGGCCTCCCAAAGTGCTAGGATTACAGATGTGAATCCCACACCCACCCTACCTATTTCACTTTATTATGTAAGTACCCACAAGCCTGAGTGAAACAATCTCCTTGAGAAGAGCAACTGTGACATACACGTGTGAGATACCCACAAAGCCTGAAGCATGTGCAATTGTTAACCCAAAGTAAATGCCTCTTGCGGCACCTATGATCATTCAACTCTCTTGCCACTGTTTCCCTCTGACAGTGAATCTGTTTTAAGGGACATCTTCTTGATTTGGCCTTTGGCTAGGGTAATATTCTTGGAGTGCAGAAACCCTAAGACGTTGTTTCGTAATCGCCATTCAGCATTTCCGAGCACTTTGGAAAAGGTGGTGCGAAGCAGCTCCTTCTTAGCATGTTACACAAGCAACATTAAACAAAGCAGGAAGGGGAAACTAGAGGGAAGGATGGCTCAAACTCCTAGGGCTGACAACTTCTTAATCTAAGCCTTCTAATAATTACCACAAAGGAATATTTATTTTAGGAGTCTTGCATACACCTTCATTTCTTCCTCTACTGCTTATTTTGTGACCCAAAAATTTTTACCATGCTTGCAAGAATAAAGGAGTGTCAGGTTTTCTTGCAGTAGAGATGCTATTCCTCATCAAGGGAAATGGAAACCAAATTAAACTGTGTTCTGCAATTTTTAAAACATATCTCAAATGCAAGCCAACAAAAATCTCCCTGGCTCTAGTTGCATTAATTTTTTTATCATGTGCAAAGCAAACCACCGTAGTAGCCCCTGGCTGCAAAAACCCATAGAGGTACCACAGACCTTGTCATACACTCTAAAAAGTTGGAAGTCGTGGGCTTTACCAACATCTTTCTCCACTTTAGCAATATTTGTCCTTAGCATAACAAGGACATGAAAAGCCAGTTTCTTATGCATGTATCAATACTTTCTGAAATCTCAGTTCTTTTGTTTCATTTTGTTTTGTTTTAGATGGAGTGTCACTCTGTCATCACCCAGGCTGGAGTGCAGTGGCGTGATCTCGGCTCACTACAGCGGCACCTCCGCCTCCCGGGTTCAAGCTCTTCTCCTTCCTCAGCTTCCCAAGTAGCTGGAACTACAGGCACCTGCCAGCATGCATGCCTAGCTATTATTTATTTATTTATTGTATTTTTAGTACAGATGGGGTTTCACCATGTTGGTCAGGCTGGTCTCAAACTCCTGACCTCAAATGATCCGCCCACTTCTGCCTCCCAAAGTGCTAGGATTACAGGCGTGAGCCACTGCGCCTGGTCTTAAATCTCAGTTCTATAACTTACCTATTGTGAATACAAAATATAGGTTGCCTCTAATTCACATAACACATTGGAGAATAGGAGCATAGGAAAAAAAAAAAAGACTTCTCAATGTGTATAGTGCTTTATTGTTTAGAATATGCAATCAGAGGAATTATCTCCTTTAATCCCTATATCTACCTTTTGAAGTAAGTATGAGGACTCAAATTTTACTGAAGAAAATGCGGTTCAGAGATGCTGAGTCATTAGCCCAAAATCCTTGAAGAAGTCATTGTCAAAGCCAGCACTTAAAGCAAGGTTAAATCCCCTGGCAAATCCACACTTATTTAATCCCACAAAGTTGTCTCCATATAAAAACTTAATATTTGTTACAATTCATCTTTATGGAAAGATAGAGTTCAATGTTTAACTCAGAAAACTGAATAAGCTGTCAATCATTGAATGCTTACTGTAATGTGCTAGATACTATATTATGTGATTTATATACATAATTACACTTAATACTAAAATGATGCTGAGAAAAAAATTAAATGTTTTAGGGAGTAAAGCTGGGGGCTCATCTTGAGGTAGGAGAGAGCTAACGTGCCCTGGATGTATTCTGGGGTGCTGCTGTTGGTCAGTAGGAAGGACTGCTTTTGGATGGGGCACAGAGTTTTCTTGCCACTCTATGAAACCCTTCAACACTGCTCTGGGCCTATGAGAGATACAGCTCTGGGCCTATGAGAAAATGGAAAAGGTGAGACCACCTTTTTGAATCCTAATCTTGTTGTAACTGAACCATGTCCGATGAGGATGGATGTTGGTAATTATGGAAATGGCATCAAGGGCTCCTAATTAAGGCCACCAGGTAGTGGGAAGGAAGAAGCTCTGGTTGTTGAAGGCTGGATGAATGTCAGGCACTTTAATTCAGGGTTTAAAGGGGCTTGGAGGAGCTTCGATATAGTGATACCAATAGGTGGGAGATCAAAATCAAAGACTGTTTTCCTGATTGGCATGCCACCAGGCAGGGGAAAAGAATGACTGAGTGCGCTATATGCCAAGCACCATCCTAGGCACTAAAAACAGAAAGATAAAAAGGAGAAAATATTGCTACCTTTGTAGGACTTAGGGTCTAATAAGGAATAAATATACCATTCATGGTCCTTTTTTAGGTCACTGTGGCCTGGAGAGGGCAGAGTTACATATGTAAAACAGACATGAAAATGTATCAGGAGAATGTCATTTTACTGGAAGTTTCTCCAGATATACTGCTGCTTTAACTCTTGATTGAACCATAAAAGTGAAGTCACCCCCAAATGGCATGGTGTTCTCAATTACTTGAGTTCAGTTGTCACTGGCAGGAGGCCCTTTGAGGATTATGAATCATTACCTGTACCATGTTATTAAATGGGAAAAATATGTTCTAATAGAATGTGACTGTCAATTTTCAGGGGCATTACAATCCCCTGGGAACTGAACTGCATCACAAGAGGACAGGGATGTCACCGAGAAAGAAGCAGGCATGCATGTAATATGTACAATCATTTCTTTTCACAACATACCTGGTAATGAGGCAGGTTTTATCCAAAATAGCATAGGAGTACTTGCAGACAACCGCCCAAGCGACAGACCACTGCCAAAGTTACAAGGTATGTCGATGTTTAATACTAAAAATCTGACAATGTGGTGGGGGATGGGTTTTCATTTGGGGCTGAGTCTCCCCAGGCCGCAAATACACCTAGAAATACACTCTTTTTCATAGAGAAGCTGCAATCACATTCACTCTCTTTCTATTATTTTCAAATACCTTTGTATCTGATCTAAACATTTGTCCTGAAATTATTAGCAACTCCAAGCCTACATTTTGTCAAAAGGATTTCCATGAAAGATAGAATAAGGCAGGAGGTGTGGGAGAGAACATTTGAGAGTGGAAATATAGCTTGGGAATAATTAATTTCTTCATGTTGGAATTCACAGACAGTGGCGGTTTTTAGGGAATTTTTGAGGGCAGTGGAAAAAATTGAAAATCTGGAGAGCTTAGTTGTGTGTGTGTGTGTGTGTGTATGTGTATGTGTGTGTGTGTGTTTAAATAAGATCCTGTACCTGGGATACAATTTAAATCCTGATGAGATCTACAATTTTGTACTCTCTAAATTAAAAAATATATATATCACAATTCAAATAAGTGTTTCTGGGAATTTTCCTTTTTTTTTTTTTTTTCTGACACAGCCAGGCTGAGACATCAACACCTACAAAAACTGTGGGAAAACACATTAAAAGTGATTAGAAAAACAATAAAAGACATCCGTGGGTTTGTGCAACTCTCTCAGACAGTTTTACGGGGAGGATCAAAGATGTGGGCCTCGACTCTGTGATAAACCGAGGTCGGCTGCCATGATGAGGACATGGTTTCACTTGAGTGCCTTGTTTTTAATGCCCGTGGAGAGAGAGCAGGCGCACAGCATCTGACTGAGTGAAGGGCCACCTCTCCGAAATCACCCCTGACTTTGATCAGGAGGCAGAGCCAGGGGTGGAACAAATATATTTGATCTGAAGAGTTAAATTCTCCCTCAGCCAGCTTTTTAGGAATGACCTTCCTGTGCAGTAAGTCACCAGCCACAGAGAAATATCAGTTCCTCCCTGGCATATGTCAGGAAATGGCTGCAGGAGTGATTGCCTCTGAGGGGAAAAGGGAGCTGTACAACCAATCGCCTAAAACTACCAACACCACATGGAATCCGAGGATGTCAGAAAAGCCAGCTTTAATCAAGCTTGATTGTGGAAAACATAAAAACATATGCAGCTGCAGCACAATATCTTATTAATCGTCACCAGTGTTCCAAGAGGTAGGTGTTAATTGTCTCTTGTGCTTCTCTGGGTATGTCTGGTAGCCGGTTTTGCTGTTAACTTGAACACGGATTAGATGTGAGGAAGAACAAAAGGATCAGGAGGATTTCTAGGCAACACAATCTCTTATAAAACGACATGGCTATTGGGGGAAGATAATGCTCTGCAGAATTCTAATTTTGACCCTCTTCTGAAAAAGGAATCCAATTTTAATAATCATTGCCCGATGAAATGGTCACCCTTGCAGTGCTGCAGGCTGTACACGTGCCTGAATTTGATTAGACGGCATCCTGAGAAAGGGTTCATCTACTTTTGTCCCTGGGTGCTTACGTCTGTGCAAGTGTCTGTCAAGTCTGAATTATTCTGCCTCACGTTATATTTCTGCCCAGCAACATAGTGCTGCATGTTGTGACAATGACCTTACCTTCCAAACACCTTTCAAACAAAATGTCTAGTTCACCCGGGCTCATTATAACTAGATATGCCAACTGTTATCCTTCAATCTGAAAAGAGAGAAGTAGTTCAGATTTCCAAAAGGAAGGATATGAATAGATGTTACAGAAGCCAGAGAATGGAGAAAATACACAGGATCAAGTCACAATATCAAAGAGAAAAACATGACTTCGAGGTTCACAGCCTTCTCCTTTTTGTTCTTTACCTTCCAGTCCTTATTTCTTTAACCCCCTCCTCCTAAACTCTTAATGATGTCAAGATTTGTTTCTTCCCTCTCAAGCCTACATATAGGAAAGAATGTAATATGAAAAATGGGATCAGATGGCCGAGACTTAAGTCCAGGCTCCTTCCCTAATCAGCTTGAGAGTCTGCAAAAGTCAGGATCCTGCTCTAGGTCTCTGAAGGTTGAATGATATTTCAGACTCTTCTGGCCACAAAGCAAAAATAAAAAACAAAAAGCCAGCAACCATCACTCCTACTCCAAGCCATTTTAGTGTATGTGGCCTAGAAGGGACCTGGGAAGCCATCAAGGTCCAAGATGCTGCTTTCCCCTCCAACTCTCTCTCTTTCATGCCACTCTCGGGACATCTGTGTTTCCCTTGATGCTCCATTCTCCTTTCACTGCCAACTCGTCAGTTTCTCAGAGAAGAGCCACCTTGGGTCAGGTGCCAATCCATGGTTCAGCCAGTGGCCACCTTGGCCAATTAGGAGCTGGCATTGCTTTCTAGCCACAGGGGCTCCAGACAGGACCATCATTCCGAAAAGGAAAGTAGGGAAAAGCAGGTGCTGTAACCATAGTGGTTTCAAAATCTATTCAAAAGGTCCATTCTAAACTAAGAAACCATGACTTTTAGAAATAAGGTTTTGGATCCCCTTCTGGGATAATACTGAAGAATGCAGAATTGCCTAAGAAGGTAATAGCTGAAGACCTACTGTGGGCAGTAGTGATACCAAAGAAGGGAAAAAAAAAAAAGGCTGCTGTCAGTTTGTGATGGATGGTGTTTTTCTAAAGGACCACAGCAATACCCATTTCATAGGCTCTTCTGGCGATGTGATTTTGACACTCCTCCCCCTGAGAAGTGGGTCTATGTTCTCTCCTCTCGAATCAGATCCAGAATGTGTGACTTCTCTGACCAACAAAATAGAGTGGCAGTAATGCTCTGTGACTTCCAAGGCTAGGTTATAAAAAGGATACAGTTTCCACTTGGCTCTCTCTTTCAGGATGCTTATGCTGAGAATCCAGCCACCATGTTGTAAAGAAGACTGGGTCACAGAGAGAGACTACATGTAGGTGTTCTGGCTGACTGCTCAAGTTAAGATCTCAGCCAACAGCCAGCATCAGACACCAAACATGTGAGTGAGAGAACCTTCCTATGACTCCAGTCCCTCAGCCTGTAAGCTGCTCCATGAGAAGCCAAATAGAGCCAATCTGGACTGACTCCTGCTCAAATTACAGGCTCCAAGGCAAAATAGATGTTGTCATTGCTTGAAACCACTAGGTTTTGGGGCAATTTGTTATGCAGTTATAGGGATTGGTACTTCCACTGTCTATGTTACAAATTTTTTCTAAGAAGACGGCAGATATACCTCCAGAAAAACTACAAGTCTAGTGGTTGAATACTGACGTCCCTGTAAGGCAGGAGCTGCTTAGCTACTACTTGTCTTATCTCTGCAACTCTTCATTAGAGGATAATTGGGAGATGACCCTCCAGATTGAGACTATTTTTTTTCTCCTTCACAATAACATAAAATCTCTGCCTTTCTTTTGAACCTATGCAAACATCAGCAGTATACTTTGTGCAACTATATTAATAACCAAAAAAACTTTCCGTTCATAGGAAAATCTTCCTTTACTTTCTTTTCTCCTTGCCCTACCACCCCCTTCAAGCCTTTACAACGTTGAGAATAAGGTCCTAAGATACAAAAAAAAAAAAAAAAATTACAGCTTTTGGCCGAGTGTCAAGGAGAGCTGACATCATATAGAAGAATGGTCATTAATAGTCAACACTCATCCATAGTGGCCTCATGCACTGGGCCATGAATGCTGATGGCTATCAGTGACCATCATATCCCAAACTGAAAAGATACTGAATAAAACCATTTGCAATAGAACACTTTAGTGAAATGCACGATCACTGATCAATTCTTTCCTACATTTGTCCTCAGCCATTTTTTCTTTATATAATATCACAACCACTATCTAATTCAGTGAAAATCTTCCCTTATACTGTAAATTTCCCAAACTCAGTTTTATGTCTCATCCTTGCTCCCTTAACTGTTAGAATTACTTTTTCATTTGCAGTAGGTATGAGGAAAAAAGACAAAAGACATGCTGGAAAATGGATCATAAATTCAAAGACCTGAGTTTTAGTCCTACGTCTTTGCTGAAGTTTCTCTGTGTGATCCTCTGTGTTACCTTCTATAACATTGAATCTAAGGTCTGCCTTACCTGCCTCCCAGGTTTTGCTTTGTTTGCTTTATTAAATAGGTATAAAAGCACTTTGGAAAATGTAATGTTCTGCAAATACCGAAACAACGTGTCTGAGGATAATAACAACCAACTATATGAAATTGTAGGTACTCCTAGTCCGCAGCCTTATGCATTCAACAAATAAATACTTAGGGCTTACTGTGTATCAGGCAGATCGTTAGGTACTTGCCTATGTACCAGCAGATTTCATCTCTTCCCTGGTTTCCTTCCCCACAAATTGACCTCTCATCTGATTGACATGATTCCCTTCTTCACAGAATTAAACTACAAAAGCAGGGTATTGCTACTAGATGTAGAATTAAACCACAAAAGCAGGGTATTGCTACTAGAAGTAGAATGAAACCACAAAAGCAGGGTTGCTACTAGAAGTTGGTTAACTTCAAAAAACATTAGCTAAGCACAGACTGGCTAGTGTTTTCATTAACAATATTTTATTTAATCCTCATAATAATGTCATCATGCATATATCCTTGTTACTGTTTTACAGATGAGAAACCTTAAGGTCAAAGTAGTTAAATAGCTTGCCCAAGGCCACACAGCTAGCAAGAGGGCAGACCTGGGATTCAAACTCAGGTCTCACCCTAAGCAAATTGTTCTTTTCATTTCAACATGCTCCTTGTCAAGATGTTTGCTCTTGCTGGAGAAGGAATGGGATGGAGATCTCCTTACCATCTACTAGAGGAACAGTTTTGTCGTTGTTGTTGTTGTTATCATACCAGTTAATTATGGTGTAGCAATAGAAAACTTTTGGAAGCTCTTCTTCTTGGACATCCTTTCTTTTCTTTTCTTTCTTTCTTTCTTTTTTTTTTTTTTTTTGAGACAGAGTCTTGCTCTGTCACCAGGCTGGAGTGCAGTGCCACGATCTCAGCTCACTGCAACCTCTGCCTCCCTCGTTCAAGTGATTGTCCTGCCTCAGCCTCCCATGTAGCTGGGACTGCAGGTGTGCACCACCGCACCTGGCTAGTTTTTTGTATTTTTAGTAGAGACAGGATTTCATCATGTTGGCCAGGTTGGTTACAAACTCCTCACCTCAAGTGATCCACCTGCCTCGGCCTCCCAAAATGCTGGGATTACAGGCATGAGCCACTGTACCTGACCTTGAACATCCTTTCTAAACATGTTTTATATTCAGCATATTTGCTTATTTTTCCAAAGTCATGAATTTTAGATTTATTTTTTTCTTCCTCTCTTTCTCTCTTCCTTTTTCCTTCCCTTTCTCCCTCCCTTCCTCCCCACCCCTCTCTCTTTCTTTTGAGACAGGGGTCTCTCTCTGTTGCCAGGGCTGGAGTACAGTGACACAGTCACAGCTCACTGCAGCCTTGACCTCCTGGGCACAAGTAATCGCTCTTACCTCAGCCTCCTGAGTAACTGGGACCACAGGCACATGCCACCACACCCAGCTAGATTTTTTTTTTTTTTTTTTTTTTAATCTTTGTAGCAACAGGGTCTCCCTATGTTGCCCAGACGGGTCTCAAACTCCTGAGCTCAAATGATCCTCCCACCTCAGACTCCCAAAGTGCTAGGATTATAAGCATGAGCCACCACACCCAGCCCATTTCTTTTATTGTTACTTTATTTTTCAGAGCAGTCTTAGGTTTACTGTAAAATTGTGAAGAAATTACAGAGTTCCACATACTCCTAACTTTGCATTTTTACATGATTGTTTTTCTCTATTTCTATAACCTATAAGCATGCTTTTCCCACCTTCCTACTGAACCTTTTACTAATATATTATCTAATTGAAATGAGCATACCCAGTACATTTACTGGAATTAGGTGTGGGACTTGGAAATAAATCTGCAGGTTTGTTTTGGACCAACTATGGAAAAGCTACCTCAACTATGTGGAGGCCAAAAGTTTGCATTTGTACTCTACTGAACAGGGAGAGATTATGCACTCAGTTCTGTCCTTCAAGGATGGTACTCCCGGAGCAGCACTACATCTCTTGTCACTGGGTCAGGCCAAGCAAAGCCCTAAGAAGCAACCTTAGAAAAAAATGCAAAAAGCTGAGCGCGGTGGCTCACGTCTGTAATCCCAGCACTTTGGGAGGTCGAGGTGGGTAGATCACGAGGTCAGGAGTTTGAGACCAGCCTGACCATCATGGTGAAATCCCGTTTTTAGTAGACTAAAAACACAAGAATTAGCTGGGCGTTGTGGCACACACCTGTAATCCCAGCTACTCAGGAGGCTGAGGCAGGAGAATTACTTGAACCTAGGAGGCAGAGGTTGCAGTGAGCAGAGATTGTGCCACTGTACTCCAGCCTGGGTGACAGAGTAAGACTCCATCTCAAAAATAAATAAAGAAATAAAAAGAATGCATGAACAATGGTAAAGGTGGTGATTTCAACTCTTTATAATTCAGAGCCTCTGGATTATTCAAATTCCAAATGGAATGCAAGCAACTCTGAATACAGTCATTACTTCTTTTTTTTTTTTTTTAGACAGAGTCTAGCTCTGTTGCCCAGGCTGGAGTGCAGTGGCGGGATCTCGGCTCACTGCGAGCTCCGATTCCCGGGTTCACACCATTCTCCTGCCTCAGCCTCCCGAGTAGCTGGGACTACAGGCGCCCACCACCACGTCCATCTAATTTTTTGTATTTTTAGTAGAGACGGGGTTTCACCATATAAGCCAGGATGGTCTCAATCTCCCGACCTCGTGATCTGCCCGCCTCGGCCTCCCAGAGAGCTGGGATTACAGGCGTGGGCCACCGTGCCCGGCCATATAGTCATTACTTTTACATTTGTTCAATATTTCTGGGAATTTTCAAAGTTAAAAAAATTTTTTTGTTTTGTTTTTGAAATGGAGGCTCGCTCTGTTGCCCAGGCTGGATGGAGCACAGCGGCGCGAACTCTGCTCACTGCAAGCTCCGCCTCCCGGGTTCACTCCATTCTCCTGCCTCAGCCTCTGGAATGACTGGGACTACAGGCGCCGGTCACCACGCCTGGCTAACTTTTTGTGTTTTTAGTAGAGACGGGGTTTCACCGTGTTAGCCAGGATGGTCTCGACCTCCTGACCTTGTGATCCGTCTGCTTTGGCCTCCGAAAGTGCTGGGATTACAGGCGTGAGCCACCACGCCCAGCCCAAAAAATGTTTTTAAAAGTTTGTCTAGGATTCGCTCTTGGGCACTAAGTCATTTGGGGAGGGTTTGTTATTTTTCTCCCTCCCAGAAGAACTATCATAGGAAGAAATGAAGAAACTTAAGAGTTCCTTCCTCATGCTGTTTAGATTTTAATTCATCCAATTGGCACCAAAAATCCACTACAAAAAGACTTTGAGTGCTCTGATTTAAAGACATCTGTGAGGTGTGTGAGTGAGAAACGGTCCACTGAGGCTGAGCTGCTCTCAGTGGAGCTCCTTATTGTAGTGACAAAACTCAGGACAAAACTCCATCCCGTGTTACAACCACCTCAGGGACTTTTGGTTACACGCAGTTGTCAGAAATAATAGGACCTTGGTGGAACTACCCTTCTCGAAAAGGAGCAGTGAAGTGTTAAAACCGGTCTGCTTTCTCTCAGTTGCACAGCTGTGGGCTGACCAGGTGTCACACTGTAGGTTTTTCTCTCTTTATAGCCTGTTCCCAATATGTTTTCACAGGTGCTAGCATAGGAGGACAGTGTTTTCCAGGGAGGCTCGACCATGTTCATGGGGGCTGAGCGCTGGGTCTTCCACAGAAAAAAAAACTGCTGTCAAGGAAATTACTCATGACTGGAGGACTGTTCGTGCCCGTTACCCAGCCTTGTCCACCCAGGCACTGCTACTAGTTTGGGGTTTAGATGAACATGTGGGCCGTAGACCGGCAGCACTGGCATCACCTGGGAATTTGCAAGAAATGCTGACTCTCAGGCTCTGCCCCAGACCTGCTGAATGAGAAGCTGATTAAGCAAGATTCTCAGGTGATTTGCATGTTATTGCTCAGCGTTCCTCAAAATTTGAATGTGCATATGGAGTCCAGACTTGGGCTTTAGAACGTTGCGTAGGCTTCACTGCTTTCTGGGCCCTCCAGTCTTCTGGTCTTTGTTTTTATACATTTTTCTCAGCCTTGATAGCTTGCGTCTATTTTAACCTTATGCCACAATTCAGATGGGCCACAGTTTAATGTAATATGTATAGCATCAATGCATGGTGCACAGATCCATAGCATAGGTATCAATAGAAAGCACCTTTCAAATACAGACTCCCAGCCCCTCCCCAGACCTACGGGTCAGAATCCGCATTTTAACGAGACCTAGGATTTATTTACGCCTTACAGTTTGAGGAGCCCAAGTGTATAGAACCCATCAATTCTCCCATTCTGATAGACAGCATAGTTCCATTCTGATAGACAGCATAGTTTACTTTCTTACTTTAATAAGCTGCATCACACACCTGTACACTAGAGGAAATTATACAGCAATAAAGCATAATTAGGTTTTGCTCCTAAATGAATTACATATTAGCTTTTACAAATTGCCTATCAAATCACGGGAGAATCAAAGCACTTTTTTGAGTCCCTAGAAAGAACAGATACACAAAACTGTACTATAAAAGTGGGATGAAGGCCAGGCACAGAGGCTTACGCCTGTAATCCTAGCACTTTGGGAGGCCAAGGTGGGCGGATCACTTGAGGTCGGGAGTTTGAGACCAGCCTGACCAATATGGAAAAACCCCATCTCTACTGAAAATACAAAATTAGCCAAGTGTGGTGGTGCATGCCTGTGATCCCAGCTACTCAGGAGGCTGAGACAGGAGAATCTCTTGAACCTGGGAGGCGGAGGTTGCGGTGAGCCAAGATCGCGCCATTGCACTCCAGCCTGGGCAACAAGAGCCAGACTCCGTCTCAAAAAAAACAAAACAAAAATAAGTGGGATGAAAAGAGGGGCAGATGCAATGATAATTATTTTGTGAATTTTGGCTACTATGTTAAGTAACTCACATGCATTATATTTTCACAACTCCGCTATGTATGAAGTAGCATTATCCTCATTTTATAGATGAGAAACCGATAGAGAGAGCTTGAAATCACTTTCTCAAGGCTATAGAGTAGGTGAGTGTTAGAGTGGCGGTTTGAACCCAATAGCCCCCGGCTTTAGAGCCCGGCCCCTTAACAACTATTAGCCAGTGTATCTCATAGAGAGAAGCTTTTACACAGAGGCTACCATACGCACAAATATCACAAGCACAGTATGATTTGATAAATGATACTCAAATACACAAGTTTCACTCATTTTAAAATTGTGACTCAAACAAATGTGAATAGTGCCTAGAGGCTTCCTTGCTACTGAACTGTGGTCCGTTTTTTGAACATTCCTGGTGCCCTGAGTAATGTATTTTTAACCTTATTTGAAATTCCCTGTATCTTCATGAGTAGGTGTCTGAGGGGTCTGTCTTACCTCTGTGAATCAAGTTGTCTCTGCACATTCATTTGAATACTTTCTCTGCATCTTTTATAGAAGCTAAGTGTGATAGCTAAATGAGATAACATATGAAGTGTGGCACATAGTAGATGGTTAATAAAAGTCACTGTTATTCCACATTGCTGGTTTTCTCAGACTTTCAGATTAACTCATTACCTAGATGCCAAAAGAAATATATTTGGTGTTCTCTTGATACTTAGTAGGTATTTTAGAAATATTTTATTTTAAATGGATGAATGAATAAATGAAACAATGGAGGTATAAACTTAGCTTCACTTAAGGAATCACTGCTGATGCTATTCCAGGTTGTCTTGGAAGCAAATGCTTGAACTCCCAGTATCATTTATCCAAAGTGAGTAAGAAGTTTTTTTTTTTTTTTTTTGAGACAGAGTCTCTCTCTGTCACCCAGGCTGGAGTGCAGTGGCCGGATCTCAGCTCACTGCAAGCTCCACCTCCCGGGTTTACGCCATTCTCCTGCCTCAGCCTCCCAAGTAGCTGGGACTACAGGCACCCGCCACCTCACTCGGCTAGTTTTTTTGTATTTTTTTAGTAGAGACGGGGTTTCACCGTGTTAGCCAGGATGGTCTCGATCTCCTGACCTCGTGATCCGCCTGTCTCGGCCTCCCAAAGTGCTGGGATTACAGGCTTCAGCCACCGTGCCCAGCCTGTGAGTAAGAAGTTTTAAACAGGTCAGGCGTGGTGATTCACGCCTGTAATCCCAGCACTTTGGGAGGCCGAGGGCGGTAGATCACAAGGTCAGGAGATGGAGACCATCCTGGCTAACATGGTGAAACCCCATCTCTACTAAAAATACAAAAATTAGCGGGCATGGTGGCATATGCCTGTAACCCCAGCTACTCGGGAGGCTGAGGCAGGAGAATCGCTTGAACCAGGGAGGCAGAGCTTGCAGTGAGCCGAGAATGCGTCACTGCCCTCCAGCCTGTGTGACAGATCGAGACTCCATCTCAAAAAAAAAAAAAAAAAGAAGTTGTAAACAACAGTGTCGTGTCTAGGAATGTCCACTTATTACTGTTCTTCTCCTCTGCTCTGATATTTTTCACTCCAGTCTATAGACTAAGCACTCCAGAAGAGGTGTCTGCTTCTGACTCCAGCACTGTGCATACTGATTCATTCGGCTGGCATTTGGCCTGGCCTTCATGTGGCAGAGGTATCCTTGGCCTCTGGTTAAATGGAGTTGTCCCTCTGATGTTTCTGACTTGGCAATGAAATCCTAGTAACCAGAGTCATCACTGCAGCACCCTGCTATTTAATCTTTGCTGGAAAGTGATGAAAACAGACCTCACTTGTATGAGAACTCTTAGGTTTAGTGAAAGCAATGTGAGAAGTCGCCAAGTTTGTGCTTTGAAACAAGCACATGTTTGAAACCTTAGGTTTCTTTTTCTTAAGCTTTCCCAAGTTGGAAGCTTATAACACAGACACGAAAGTCTGATTTAAGCAGTTCCTATAACCTTTCTAATTTCAGATTTTAAAATCTGCTTTTGCTTGAATAGAAAATGGAAAGCCAACAAATCTCTCTCTACCCCCGTCCTTCCCTGAATAACCTAGATACTTAA
Source organism: Trachypithecus francoisi (assembly GCF_009764315.1). Lineage (NCBI taxonomy): Eukaryota > Metazoa > Chordata > Mammalia > Primates > Cercopithecidae > Trachypithecus > Trachypithecus francoisi. Next base: position 86,225,761 of record NW_022681473.1, read on the forward strand.
GCAATGCTTCCCTTCCCTGGGGGTGTGACTGTAGAGTATTATTTTATTGACTCATAATTAAGAACTTCTGATGGGAAAACCAGTCAACAGAGAAAAATGGCTTGGGGCACCCACAAGCAAAGAGAAAGCCTCTATGTCCCTATGATGGCAAGCACAACAGGCAGGAATGAGGAGACCTCACAAAAGAAAAATCTTTTTGAAAATGTTAAGTCCTTTAAAAAGTGAAATTTGTCCTTTTTGAGGAAGTCAGTTTTTTTTTTTTTTTTCTTTTCCATAATGTAATGAAAACGTGAGTGGTAGTTTGAACTGCTCTAAGATTCAGGGAGTATACGCGTGAGTGAAATTGTGTGTGGGAGGGGACTGACAATGGAAAGTTGGTGGTGAACACAGAGTGTGGGCAGAAGGGAAAAAGCACATGTGAAACATCTCTGAAAGGAAGTGTCACAGGAAAAACTTTTGAGGCAGCATTCTGCAGGGCTGGTCAGAGCAGCACCAAAGCTGCCGTGCATTTCTTCAACATTAAAAAAAATCCTGCTAAAGAAACAAGCCAAAGATTTCAAATGTCCAAAGAGCCACTGATGAGAAACCATTACTCTTTTAACGGAAAAAACATTCCTGGAATTCAGTCACATCTTATTAGTAAAGAGAAGCTTCTAGCTCAGTGCTGGAAACTTTTTTTTTTTTTTCTACATCTGGTTCCACTCATGGAAATGACCACCTCTGCACTCATATTATTCACCGGCCATATCTAGTTTAATACAAGAGGTGATTTGCCTCTTGGTGCCTTGAGGTATGATTTGATGAGAGTTTGGTAATGCATATAAAATGGATTTCCATTAACCGATTACAGCCAATAGGACCTAATCTAGACTTTTCTGAACAATTTTTTAAACAAGTAGCCATTTTGTATGGTGCAAGTTTCGTGCTTATAATTTACTTCCTAGGAAATCTTTATGTATTAATTTAGTGTTTTTACTTAGCAATAGTTATTCCTAGGAGAGAATAGACTTTTAAGACTCATTTAAAATGGATGCTTTCAATTCTGCATTTGAAATATCTGAAATAAGCTTAAACGCTATTGCGGGATAGACTAGAAAGAAAAGTAGTCTCCTACCACTGTGACTAATTTCAGGTAATTGAAAATCTACAACTTTGAAACTGCAGCACTACTAGTTAATTTGCAACAGCAAATTCATTTTTCTTCTGACAGATTTACTCATTCGTGTCATGTTTCATTATATTCATTCTGTGGACATACAACGTAAGCTATGAGAATGTGAAATTTACTTGCTACTTTGTTTTTTTGGGCATTTTGTTTTGGTTGTTTAGATCTGATTGTAGGTGCCCTTGTTGAAATATTCAGGAACATCTGTGGGAAGCTAATTCTTCATTCAGAAAAAAATCCATCACAAGAGGAAATAGTTTTAAAAACTGGAACTGGGATACTCATATTTTTATTCAGTTGGCTTAATTTATTATTCTAAAATATTGAAGATGACGAAAAGAATTTTTCTTCTAAAGTTCAGAACCAAAGAATCTAGGATTGTATATGGCTGAGGTTAAATGTAGGTGTTACTAGATGACATAAACATAAAAAAAACTTAATTCCTATTTTTTTTACTCCCATTTTCAAGGAATGATTTCACACTGAAAATTTGTTAAGAAGAAATTTTAAAAGCCAACATGGATGAAGACATGTTAATAGAGCACTGAATTTTTAGTTTTAGTGATGAACATGGAGTCTGCAATATCCTAGTATACAAAATGTGGACATTTGATGTGAGGTGAGGTTTTGGGGAGAGATTGATGGGGGATATACATGTGTTAGGCACTGATCCAGACTTCTTAGGCATTACCTCATTTAATCCACCCAACAGCCCTAGAAAGGAAGTATTGTTGCAGATGAGGGGATCTGTTCATGAGAATGTTTAATGAACTTGTCCCAGGGAAGGTTAATGAGGGGAAGAATGAAATTTTGAAATCAAGGTTTGCTGGCCCACAGAATCCATGACGTTACTAGCCACCTTTTTTAGATGGATTTGTAATGAGTTATACATCCATATCTAGAGCCAATCCATGAAAGAATGACAACCCATAGGTCATTTACGGTAAGGCAGGGAGCTGATGTCTCCCAGTCTAAGACTTTGTGTTGATGACTTGGTGAAATTTATGAAAGTATGTGGAATAAATTTATCAATTACCTGGAACTGGGGCCAATAAAAATATCTGGGGTAACAGAATCAGGATAGAAATGATCTCAACAAACTGGAACCATGAGCCAGCCCTAAAGAGATGACATTTAACGGGGATGAATGTAAATCCCTGTTCATGGACATAAAATATCAGTCATACAAAATGAGCAGAATTGGAGAGAAGTGATCTAGCAGGGGCTCTTGTGTAAAAACATTTAATGTAACTCAAGTTATCAAATTTTTACTGAGGGCCTACTGTGAAAGAGACAATGGGGTACAGGGAGTTTTAGCTGACAGTAATTTCAATACCAGTCAATCAATGTAGCTGCCAAAACAATTAATGTAATCTGAGGTTGCATTTATAAGGTTAGTCTTTCTCTAATCTCTTCTTGTCAGACCATACTGGCAATGTAGCATTCAGTTTTGTGAACCCCCTTTTACAAGGAGGATTGCCAAGCTGATACCTGTTCAGAGGAAATGCCAGGCTAGATGCAGAAAGATCCTAAACTACTATCATGTAAGAAAGATGAAAAGAAGTGAGGATATTTAGGCAGTAGAGGAGTCATCAAAGGGGAAGCATAAGAATGGAATTAGGCCCGGCGTGGTGGCTCACGCCTGTAATCCCAGCACTTTGGGAGGCCAAGGCGGGTGGATCACAAGGCCAAGATATTGAGACCATCCTGACCAACATGGTGAAACCCCGTCTCTACTAAAAATACAAAAATTAGCTGGGCATGGTGGCGCATGCCTGTAGTCCCAGCTACTCAGAAGGCTGAGGCAGGAGAATCGCTTGAAACCGGGAGGCAGAGCTTGCAGTGAGCCGATATCACACAACTGGACTCCAGCCTGGTGACAGAGCAAGACTCCATCTCAAAAAATAACAATTAAAAAAAAAAAAAAAAAGGGCTGGGAACGGTGGCTCACGCCTGTAATCCCAGCTCTTTGGGAGGCTGAGGCAGGTGGATCATGAGGTCAAGAGATCGAGACCATCCTGGCTAACATGGTGAAACCCCATCTCTACTAAAAATATAAAAAATTAGCCAGGTGTGGTGGCAGGCACCTGTAGTCCCAGCTACTCAGGAGGCTGAGGCAGGAGAATGGTGTGAACCCGGGAGGCAGAGCTTGCAGTGAGTGGAGATCACACCACTGCACTCCAGCCTGGCCACACAGTGAGACTCTGTCTCAAAAAAAAAAAAAAAAAAAAAATGGAATTGGTTGAAATTCTACCACGTGAAAGGAGGTTCAGCTAATTGGGTGTATACCCAAGTTCTCATCTAGAACCAACACATGGAGTTGTAAGAGAAGAGACTCAGGAAATGGACTATCGTGTCAGTTCTCCAGTGACAGTGTTGAAATCCAGCTGGAAGGCCACTGGAGTGGGCTGTTCTGGCAGGAATTCCTGCATGGAATGTTTTCCAACTGGGTAGTATATAAGGTATTTTCCCACAAATCCTAACTATGTGAAGGTTACACGTCTGCAGTTTCCGATCCCATGAATAAGCACAGTCTAAAGGAGGAAAGTAGAGGCTCTGAAGTCAAGTGAGGGTGAGCCTTCTGCAAAGCCAAGGGTCAAGGCTGGCTGGAAAACAGGGCTGGGAACCTAGGGCACTAAAACATGGTGGGTTGGATGGGCAGTTAGGGAATCATGTGGTTACTGAGAAGAATGGGATTTGCTCTCACTTTTCAGAAAAGGTGCATGCAACACTTGCTAGCTCTCCAAGATCAGGTTCTTAGAATTCCCAGCTGTGATCCTTCATAACAAGGAATGTCACTGTGACAGGTCTGTCTCCCTAAATTGTGTCCCAGGAAGTAGGAGCCCATCAGCTGCAGAACCCTAGGTCAGGAGTTAATATCACTGGGACACAGATTTCTTAAATGTACAAAGACTTCCAAGGATGCTTCCAATCATAAGAATCTATGATTCTAAGGCAAATGGAGGTTATCTATGATGAGGAATTTTGTTATTTTATAATCATGTCCCTGTCTTCCATCCTAAGTCTTGCTACCACAGCCAAACTGCTTGAAGATAATTGCTTTCAAAAGATCAGGAAGAAATTTGTCTATATGCTAGCATTCCTTGGAATGACCCCTTCTAACTACTCTCAGTCTTCAAATTATCCGGAGGCAGAATAAGACTGCCTTCTAGTCTTATTAGGGGCAGGCAGGTTATCCATACTTGGGATGACCTGTCTTTGGGACATATGCCAGCATGAATGATCAACTGCAACTAGACATTGCCTAGTGACCATGAATCATGGAGATTTACCTGGTTTGCTTCATGCAGGCTATCTGACACCACCTTTGTGTGCAGCAGAATTGAATTATTTTAAAATCAAAATTCTGGTGGAATATACGCCTTAAAATAATTTATTAGACTATGAACTCTAGGAATTACATTGTGGGTGTACGATTAATATCCAAATAAGTGGTTCAGGAAACGTTTTATTCATTCTCTGGCTCTTGCCATCTTCCATTGATGAAAGTATAGTGTTGGGGCCGGGCGCAGTGACTCACGCCTGTAATCCCAGCACTTTGGGAGGCTCAGGTAGGCGGATCACGAGGTAAGGAATTTGAGACCAGCCTGACCAACATGGTAAAACCCCATCTCTACTAAAAATACAAAAATTAGCTGGGCGTAGTGGTGGGTGCCTATAATCCCAGCTACTCAGGAGGCTGAGACAGGAGAATCATTTGAACCTGGGAGGCGGAGGTTGCAGTGAGTCAAGGTCGCCATTGCACTCCAGCCTGGGCAACATGGCAAGACTCTGTCTCAGAAAAAAAAAAAAAAAAGGTGTCTGGGGAATAGAAATTGTGTGTGGCATTGTGTTTCCACAGCTAGAAAGACACTATCAGTTTGATCAGTTTGCAATACCTACTTGGCAGAACAGTATGTTAAAGATATGCTGATAGATTTTAGTGAGCTATCCTATTTGTATAACATCTTAAGCTCCAGAAATAAGAAGACACAGTAATAAAACAGTGAATTCCGTGAGATTCAAAAAGACAAATTGTATTGTCTGGAACATATGCAAGGCAGCAATATATTTACCGATTTCAAATGAAGTGCTCTCTCTTGTAAAAAAAAAAAAAAAAAAAAAATGGAAATTTCTCTTTGAAGAGCAAGATGCTTTATTTTTTTATTTTTTTTAATTTTTTTTATTTTTATTTTTTAATGTCTGTGGATACTACTTTGACCTGTATCTTAAGAAACATATCAAAAGTAGCTGACAAATTCTACCATATGGTTCATTCCTCTTTTCTTTGTTCCTTTCTACTTCTCACTGTAGCAGTGTCTGCAGAGGGGAGAGTACCCAGAGTGGAGAGGATTCCAACCTCCTACTATCGAGATCCAGGCATCCTTTTTATGTCCTTCTTACTGTTTGTCTAAGTGGAACCCAATGAGACAAAGCATAGGCCTATTCATCAAATGGTGAATGATCTAGAACTGGCCTCAAAATAAGAAACAAAAAATCATAGTTGCAGAAATAAAAGAAAGGCCGAGACTCTAATAGCTGGCCAGGTGGTCAGTTTAATACATTCACGCAAACAAATGGTCAATTGAACTGGAGGCTGGAGTGGGCAATCTGGGGAGTGGGAGGTAGTGATTAACTAGACAGGTCGGGCTATTCAGTTAATGGGCCAGTTCAGTCCCAGTGTCTGAACTGATAATACTGTGTATACACAGTTGAAGCTTACATCTGAATAAAGTATAGGTGAGTATTTAGAGAATTCTCCAGATAATCTGGAAAAGGGAGTAGTTAGGGGCTCAAATTCTGTAGAGTGACTCTCTCCTTTGTTTGAATCTGCTAGATAATCTCCTCTGTTTCATTTTGTCTGAGCAAAAAACAAGCCTCCTTTATGCAAAACAGTTTACTGCAGGGAAATAATAAATTTGTTGGATTAAATAATTTATTCTTTTTAGTTTACAACCTGAGTTGGATGAGATAAAATCTAGAAAATCTACAAGCAAAATAACCACATTTTGAAATGTTGCCTTCTTTTGTTCACAGGAGCTAAATGTGTCTCTTCTTTATTAGCCAAAGGCACAAGAACTAAATACAAAATTCCTTGGGGAAAAATGTTGCTATAGGGCTGAGCCCACTGGCTCCTTTCCCTCTCTTTATTCTCAGGAAGAAAAGACACCACCGAAGGGAAAGCATTAAAATCCTTCTGAGGTTCAATTCATGATCCCTCCCTGCCCCTCAACCTCTCCAGCTTCTCTGACATTTAAAGGAACACTGTCAAATAGGTGAGGCTTTATATTTAGAATGAAAGGCTTAAACATTCTTAATGACAATAGATACCATTCTTTGATATATATTTGCTTGGAAAACAGATTAAAAATATTCACATCTTGATCTTGTTTTTCGGATTGTTTCTATGAGGGCAAATGAAATTAGAAGAACTAAGTGTTTTGAACAGTATAGACATCCAAGTTATATAAATCAAGTCTTTCTACCTCATATTTTACCTCAGTCATAGGCTTTTTTTCTCCTATTGACCTGACCTCTGATAGAACCACAAGTCATTCTACTGAATATTCATGCATTCAAATTAAAAAAGAAAAGAAAAGAAAAGAAAAACAGTGTCACTCTCTGCAAAGCCCTATGAATGTACAGATTAAGCCACAGTGCTCTCCTAGATTTTACCCATGTTTACAGGAACACCTAAATTCACTCCTTGATAGTACTGGGGAGCTTCACTGTAGGGTAAGAATATTTTCCCAAGAGCACCCAAAGGGGATAAGTGGCTGAAGGAGGAAAGCTCAGAGGAAGAACTTCCATCAAGGACCCAGGGATGGCAGAGTTCTACATCCATCCAGAAAACTACAGAGGAAGACAAATGTGATTCTTCCATGAGTTCAAAAACTCAGAAAACTATATATAAATTCTCTGTGCCCTCTGGGTGTCTGTTTCACCAAGAAAATATTGACTCAATCTCTGCTACCAAACATACAGGCAGAAAGTAGACAAAGAGTGAGGCATGATATACTATGATCCAAAAGAAGCAAGGTGAAACTTGTACCAGGTAACCAGGTAGGACACATACTTCCACAGCATGGACGACCTGTGTGCATATAATTGTAAAGTCTTTTAGACTTGGTCAAAAGGCAAGGGCCAGATCTGTTTACCTGCAAATGGGCTCTTAGCAGTTTATCTGAAAATTATACTCTGACTACTAAACTACTATCCATGTAGCAAAAATGACATGTTCCACCATGTTTTCCTCTCTTGCTGATTTACAGTAAGTCACAAAAGAGTTAATGTTCTCTCTCTCCCTTAATCCCTAAAGCAAGTAGGTTAATAGTACCAGCGGGTTGTGTTTATAGAATTGAAACACTGTGATTGTATATGTCAAGAGAATTAAACCTCTCTGATTATCTATACATTTTAAAATGTATAATTTCCTTGCATAGATATATACCCACAACAAAGATGAACAAACTGAACTTTAAAAAAATTCAACTAACAATTACAGTGTTAGTAAATGTAAGTAAAAAGTGACTGTTAATTAATGTTTTGTACACACATTATTAGTGACTGCATGCCTTTAAAAATCAAAATGGAGGAGACAATGGGATCATTGTTCGTGTGTTTCCTTGCAGCTTCAGGAAAATAAATAGTTCATCCCAGTTGCTTGGGTGATTTTCATTTTAGGAAAGGTTTGTCAATTTCAGTCAGCTTCAGACAAGGACTTGGCTTAAAAAACCTTTTTCAAAGTGACCACTCTTTTGGGCTGCATGAACATAAAACCCCTCCTCTTGGGGAAATGCTATCTTGTTTTCCTGGATATTGACTTTCTGATGATCTGTGGATACCAAGCAAAAGAGATGTGTAAAAAAATCACTTGCAGGGATTGACCATTGAAGTCAATCAGAAATAATGCAAACGCAAAGCTTTGTGTCTTGCCCATTTAAGGGCAATACCGGGTTGAAGAATACCATAGTAGCTCTAGTGAGTAACAGGGGATGCCCCCTCCCCATGCTAGTAGCAGGAAGTTCACCCCTTAGGTCTGTATTACTTCTTGGCTGCTCCTTAAACCTCAAACAAGAAATCACTTCGGTCTGTAATGTCTAGGGTAAATAAGGCTAAACAAAATAATAAACTAAATGTATTTTATTCTCTATCTTCTCAGCCTACTTAGAATTCAGTCTTTCCTGTTTCAAAGCATTCTTTTTTTGTTCTCCCCACCTACACCTTCTATAGCCCAATGGTTGCCCTCCACCACCCTCAACTTTTTTTTTTCTTCAACAGGAGCCAATGCATCTCTATGTGAATTTAAATTATGTGTTACTATTGTGGTCCTTGTATTTGAGGTCTTTTCTATAAATGTGGAATGTTAAGCATCAAGAAGCAAATGGCAGTAGGTATTTGAAGGCAGGAGTTTACTTGGTGCCTGTAAAAATCACTCCAAGGAAAGGCAGAGATGGGTGGGCTGCCCAGGTCACTAAGGTCTGGGAGGCCAAAGCTACTCCTATACAAATGCTGCATGTGGTGTGGTAAAGACCTGAATTGCCGCCCCACTTACTCAGTCACCATTGCTTTCTCCAGAATAGATAACGAAAACCAAAGATTTATGTCCAGGGACACATTAGCAATAGTCTATAGACCAAGAAGCCCCTTGCTCCTCCTTCGACATAACTAATTTTGAGTAATAGAATATAAATCTGGGTCACTTTTTTGTAGCTGTAAATCCAGCCTCAGTAATCCTGACCTCCATTAACATAGCTAGTATTTCAAATTCCACTGTAACAGTTGCTCTGACTCTTTGGGGGCTGGGAGGCAATCCAAGTAGCCGGAGAAGCAATTGTTTCACATGCTTCAATCCTACCACTCCAGAAAAAATATAAGGGGGACTAGGGCAAAAGAAAGTCTCTTATTTGTTTTCCATTTCTCATTTCTTGTACCTTTATTGCGTCTCCCTCACTCTTAACCTGTATCTCTCTTCAGCTGATGCCTGATTACCTTCTACCATGTTCAACGTGATGATCAGTCACCTACTATGTGCCAGGCGGTGTGCTATGTGTGAAGATACAAGACCCTACCTACCAGAGGATACCAGACCCTACCTACTGGGAGCTTACAGTCTAGCTCAACAGGCACATCATTAAATAAGCAATTGCAGCAATTCTATTAAGTGCTGGGCCAAGGGAGGTGCCAGAAGTCATAGGAATCCCTCCTCTAAGGGGATGGAAGTGAAGACTTCAGAGGGGAAGTAATGATTCTGGATGTGTAGGACTTAGCCAGGTGAAGTGTAAAAGTAAGGATGGAGGAGAGTGTTCTAAAAGAGGGAACGAAATGGTTAGAGTTCTGGACAGGAGAGAGATTTGACATATTTGAGGAAGTGAAAATTTTATCTAGAAACTTGCAGTAAGTAAACACCAGGTCAAGAGGAACTGGGAGGTTGGCAGAGAATGGAAAGCCATTGAAGGGGATTAAACTGGGAAGTGATATGGTCTCTTTTGCATTTAAAAAGATCACCAATGGTGGGATATGGAGAATGGCTGGATGGGTCTTATGACTAGAGCCAGGAAGACATGTTAGAAGGCTATCAATTGACCCTACAGACACTGCTTCAATCCCTTTGATGACAGTGAATTCACTTTCCCCAGAGATAGCTTATTGGACCTCGGGACTGCTGTGAGAAACAGAAAATGCTCCTTTACGTATTGCCTTAAGTTAGGCTTACTGATTTGGGGCATGTTCTATTTCTATCAGCTAGGAACACACAGAATCGCTTGTCAAACATTCTGAGTCAGATACGTCCTCCCTATGTTTTTTCTGAGAAAGGAGTAAATTCCCAGCTAAACATCACCAGTTCCCTCATCTGTTCCTCAGATGATATGGTCCATTCAAGTTTTTTAATCATCACGGGGATCGTAGATGGAGGGCCCCCGTCCTCACAACCATTCTGGTAATTTACTCTTGAATTTACTGGTTCACATGTATCTATTTTGTAGCGTGGCTTCTGAAACTGAAAAACCTACCCCAGGTATTCTGTGAACAGACAGAGTAGAAAGTCTGCCACTGCCCACGGAGAGATGACTGGGCTTCCAGAAAGAGGTGAGAACACTGACAAAGTTCCGGAAGGAGGAACAATATCCCTCCTTCCCTTCTTCATTAGTCGTACCATCCCTTACTTTTGGCTGGTCACATAACCACCCAAAATAAAGGCTACATTTTCTAGCCACTCTAGCAGCTAGGGGTGACAGTGTGACTAAGATTTACCTGGAAGTATCGTGTGTGACTTCTGGGAAGGGTCTTTAAAGAGAGGGGTAGTCCTGGCTGGGTGCAGTGGCTCACGCCTGTAATCCCAGCACTTTGGGAGGCCGAGGCAGGCAGATCACAAGGTCAGGAGTTCAAGACCAGCCTGGCCAAGATGGTGAAACCCCGTCTCTACTAAAAATACAAAAAAATTAGCTGGGCGTGGTGGTGGGCGCCTGTAATCCCAGCTACTCAGGAGGCTGAGATGGAGAATTGCTTGAACCCGGGAGGCGGAGGTTGCAGAGAGCCAAAATGGCGCCACTGCACTCCAGCCTGGGTGACAGAGAGAGCCTCCATTTCAAAAAAGAGAGGGGTAGTCCCTGTTGCTGTTGCTGCAGCTAAATACATATTTATGTATTTTAACCTACTATTATTTTGCATTTTCTGTCACTCACATCCAAACACAAATCTGATTGATATAACTTCCATGTTTCAGAATTTTTTTTTTTTTTTTTTGAGCAAGTGATGACATAGATGAGTATTTCTTTGTCCATTATGTAGAATGTGTTCTGGGAATGTGAGCAGGCTATGGTGGCTCCATTGTTTGGGGAAACGCTTTGTCAGTACTTCTGTCTGAGTTTTTACCACCCCCCTCTTATTTTAGGTTCCCACATCCAATAAATACCTTGATGCATGCAGTCTCGCTAAATCTAACTCTGCTTAGTCAAAAAGGTTTCTGTTGACTCATGTGAATACGCATCAGAGGAAAACAGTGACAGCATTAATTGGCAGAAAGCCAAACCTACCCAAAAGTTTCCACATTTTCTATAAATGATGAACAAAACAATGAGTGGAAAAGTCCCTCTATATTTTATCAATTTGAACTAATGCCAAAATGCAGACCAATCATTTCAATAAGTACCTTCACCTTCTGGTTGCACTGGGAAGGGAATCACTTAACAGCATAAAGAAAACATTACTGAAAATTATCTCTAGTGTGATAAGGAGGGGGAGGGTGGCCAGGAATCAACTCAGGTAAATTAAGAAATAAAAGTGTGACTACTTTAGTATCAGAGGAATTTAGTTATATTATTATCACGTTTGGGACATAGTAAGAACCTTAGTTCAAACAGATGAAAGATTAGCCACAATAAAAATGTAAACGACCCTAATTAATGATTTTGCTCACAATTAGTCTCTCTGTATATACTCATTAACACTCTTAATGTTCTTGATAACCTTAATATCCCTTGGTCAGGAGAAGCAATGGCTGACCTCTGCATGGCCCAGCTGCAAAACAGATATCATCTGTAGCTTGGATTTGCTGAAATTCCATGTCCATTTCTTGAATCAGATCTCAGAGTAAACACAATTCTTCTAACAAGCTACTAGTGAGACTTCATTCTTTTTCTTCTGTTTCTCTTTGAGGAATGAACGGAATCTCTCCTGGGACCTATCCTGTGCCTAAGAGCAAAACAAGCACAAAAGTTCCCACATTTGGTAAACTAAGAGCCTGACAGATTCCATCTGAGAAAGATGTACTAAGTTAGTGTGTCCCTCACAGCAACACTCCTGCATTTTAATTATTTCCTTCAGGTCATGGCTATGCCTCAATCCACCATATCTTCCTGCTGTTACCTTAGGAGCTTCTGGACTTTGACAAATTAACATCTGTAATAGTGCAAAGCATGTGTATTTGGTGGAGGGTGGTGAGGGGATACAGGTGGAGAAATGTTGAAATAGCTTAAACAATCTGACTAAAAAGGGCCACTTCAGGAGAGGGAGCACCAGAAGCAAGGTAATCAGAGGGCAATGGTACCATCTCTTAATCACATACCATGAACCAAGAGGTGACAATGAGAGGGGAAAAATAGGAAAGACAATTCTATATGACAAAAACAACCAGGATGATAAGCTTTATTTCTGAATTTCTTTGGTTTTATGTTTTGAAAGCAATATTTCATAAGATTACAATGACATTTAACTCTTTTAAGAAACAGTTGCTTTTTAATAAAAAAGAAAATAAAAGTCTCATTTGCTTATGACATGAAATCTGAAATACATTGTAAAGGATTTTCATGGACCGATCAGAGCAATAGATATTTAGATAGTTCCATATAACTACTTACCATAATTACTTGAACCTACTTGATGCATCGATCTATAAAACATTTCTACTATGTAGACTCAAATATTTACAAAGGGCAGTGAATCTCTGGGTATTCAAGAAAAAAAGGAGAAAGAGTAGGAGAGAGTAAGGGGAGGAGGAAAGGGAAGAAGAGAAGGATGTTTAATTGCCTAAAAGGACGGTTCCCTCCCCAATTATAACAGCATTTTGTTATGTACAATTCCATCATAGGCTCTGGGTGCTCTAGAAGTCTATTTAGATTAAGAAACAGTTACGCTTAGTTTGGAGTTTTGTTCAATATGTTTCAAGTTCTGAGACCACTAAGACTCTTCCACAAGAATGGCTTATATCAAGGACCTATTTGTAGACAGAAAAGTAAAAGGATTTGTGAATATATCAAAATGTCTATGAGTATAAAAGCTTAAAGCAAGTGGAGTCATATGAAGACCTAAGAAAAGATTTAAAAAGTCTCTCATGGGGCCAGGCCTGGTGGCTCACTCCTGTAATCCCAGCACTTTGGGAGGCTGAGGCGGGTGGATCACGAGGTCAGGAGATCGAGACCATCCTGGCTAACACGGTGAAACCCCATCTCTACTAAAAATACAAAAAATTAGCTGGGTGTAGTGGCGGGCGCCTGTAGTCCCAGCTACTCCAGAGGCTGAGGCAGGAGAATGGCGTGAACCCAGGAAGTGGAGCTTGCACTGAGCTGAGATTGTGCCACTGCACTCCAGCCTGTGCGACAGAGCGAGACTGCGTCAAAAAAAAAAAAAAAAAAAGAAAGAAAGAAAGAAAGAAAGAAAAAGAATTGAGTATGTTTCATCAGTTTTATTGGAGCAACCAAGTCTACATGAAAGGCAAAGCATGGTCACCAGTTATAGAATCCCAGGTAGGATCAGGAATGCATTAGGAAAGTGCTAATTGCTTCAACATAATTCTTCAAAGCCTGCAAAAGTCAGGGATTAGGAGAATGAAGGTTAGTAAAGCTTGTTTTGGGTAAAGATGTGATGTGAAAGAAAAGCCATTGAGATGGGATCCACTAAGTGACTATGCTGTGTTCCAGATTATTATTATTTTGAAACGGATTTTTGCTCTTGTGGCCCAGGCTGGAGTGCAATGGCATGATCTTGGCTCACTGCAACCTCCACCTCCCGGGTTCAAGTGATTCGCCAGCCCTTAGCCTCCCAAGTAGCTGGGATTACAGGCATGTGCCACCACGCCCAGCTAATTTTGTATTTTTGGTAGAGACAGGGTTTCATCATGTTGGCCAGGCTGGTCTTGAACTGCTGACCTCAGGTAATCTATCGGCCTCGGCCTCCCAAAGTGCTCAGATTACAGGCATGAGCCGTCATGTCTGGCTTCAGATGATATTTTTTACCTGTAGAATGTGAGCTCCCAAAGGAAACGCCTAATAAAGTGATTTGAACACAGTAATAAGGCAATAAATATGTTGAAAAAAAAGAATCTAAATTGCCTTTTAAAATCATTTATGAATGACAGCATAGCAATTACAAATTTAACATAGCAGGCTACAGTAATATAACCAAACCTCAATATATTCACTTAATCAACAAATACCCATTGAATACCTTATAGACGCCAGGGTGTGTTTTAGGCAGTGGGGATTCAGACATATGCAAAACAGAAAAAGTCGCAGACTTCACGGTGTTTACACATCAGTGATAAGGGCATAGCATATCTGGACAATTACCTGAATTAAAATGTTTAACATTCTCTAAAGAACAGACATTTTAATGATTTTTCAAATAATTTCACCATGAATATACCAATTGACTAGATATTTCACTTCCTTAAGAATTGCTGGCTCTGGAAAAGAATGCAACAAGTCCTATCAGATTATGCCTTAAAAATGTGCAAAATGTTTGTTGTCAGATCTGGCTGTACATTCATTAGGATGTATTCATAATTAACAAATTTTATTTAGATTTTTTTAGGTATAAGTCAGACGGCAAGCTGCTAGGAGCAAGCCATTACAAAAAAAGTAAAAAGAAAAACATAGTGTCCTTTCTCTTGAGGCACTTACATTAATGCGAGAGGTTGCAAGTCACAAAGAAATATACTTAAACACAAATGTCCAAACATGAACATACTTTCTAATTCAAATGCAAAATGCATATGTGGTATAGAAACAGAAATGAATCTGTAACATACTTTGGAATGAATGAATCAGTGCAGGTCAGCCATATATGAAAATATTTAGCCTACCCAAGGATCTATTTGTTAAATGTTTTCAAAAAATTTAGTGCGGTTATTCTCAATAATATGAGTGCAAAAACACATTTTAAACAGAAATCTTTCTCCTTTCTAATCTACTGTTTATTAGTGAGTGCTCTGACAGGTAATAGATGGTGCACTTGACTTATGATAATTTGTGGAGGGGTTAAGGACTAATTATCCAGGTGTAAATAGGGTGTGGGGGAATCTCCAGGGATACAGTGGGAACCCAGGGGTAACCACAGAGATGCTGTCACCACCCCTAGGCCTGAAGGACTGAGGGAGGGAGAGGTTTCTGGAACTGAGGAGAGAGAGTCCTGTGGGGCAGGCTGCCTTGAAAGGAAGCAAGAGCCTTCCGACCAGAGCAGGGAGAATAGGGTGTAGGTGCACTTGGAAGGGCGAATGGAAGACATGTGACATGCACCACATATACTGTTGCCCACCCAAGTTAATTAAATAGTCATTCAATATTTATTGAGCACCTATTACGCACCAACCCCTGTACTATGGAAGGACTCTAAAAGAAGAGTAGGTAATTGTGTCTATCCTCAATAATTCAGAGCCTAGTGTAGATGACAGACTTACAAACACACTAAGTAATGTGCATTGATTTAGGCAAGTTCTGTAACAGAAATTTGCAAAAGTGTTGTGAAAACAAAGAGGGTTGAGGAAGAGCTATCCTTTGGAAAGGGACATTATTAGGGAATTGCTGACACACAGCCTTTACCAGTAAGATTAGGTTAATTGCATTCAAGATAACAAAGAGGTCCCTGATTTATGGGCCTATAATTCTACTGATATATTTACATAGATAAAAGCATATACATTAAGAGGTCTCACCAAGGACTCCAAGAGTTTTTGTTTTGTGTTTTTTTAAACCACAATTTATATCAGAAATAGTGCACTGCAGTCACATTATGTTGAAGGAATCTGCTTAAGTTCATACAGCCACTTAGTAGCAGAGAGGACAAGGACTCAGGTTTCCT
The DNA here is from genome assembly GCF_009764315.1 of Trachypithecus francoisi. Taxonomy (NCBI): domain Eukaryota; kingdom Metazoa; phylum Chordata; class Mammalia; order Primates; family Cercopithecidae; genus Trachypithecus; species Trachypithecus francoisi. The sequence goes on from NW_022681473.1 coordinate 86,241,503, forward strand.
GGCTTTCTGCCAAGGTGAATCTTGGAGGTGTTACATGTTTTCCATGTAACTTTAGGTGTACCTAAATTAAATTAGTTGCCTTTCTCCTCTCATCATTGCTCTAGTACATTTCATTTCTCTTCATCCTTCATTCTTATTACACTGATTGGAGGGCCTCTTGAAACTGGCATCAGTGAACGTCTTAAGAATCAAAAGCTCAGAGTCCTATATCTGTCGGTTAGCAGTAAATATCAGTAATGTGTTTTTCACTTTACTTTGTGGTAGCCTGTACTTTCCTGGTGTAATTTCTTTTCATATAATGTGTGAATTTTACAGTATGATGTCAACATGGTGAAATGCATAACCATATGGTTGCCACATAATTGAATGCTCCAATCTGTGAATTGTGCTTTGAGCAATTACTGTAGTGACCTAATTGTTGCCATTCCCTGTTTTGTTAGTGACAATTATTCCGACTACCTTAATGCAGCAGACTTACCAATATATTCATTTACTCATTTCTACAAGACTGTGAGTGAACTCCCAGGGACCCTCCCTGGGCCTTAACATGATGCCTGGTATATTGCAGATGCTCTACACTTGTTTAATCATCCAACATGCATTTTAGCATCATGCATTTAGCATCTAATGTCTAATACATTTCAGGCACTGCAGTTGGGATACAAATATAAATATGACATAGTCACTGCCTTCAAGAGGCTCAGACTAAGTTTAATTCAATTTTACTGCTTTTTAGGCAGACCAGTACTGTGTGGTAAAACACCAGGCTAGTGAAGGGACACCTTCAAACATGATAATGAGAGCAGCTGTATGATTCATGTTGCTTAGACTAGAGCCTATGTAGCTCACAGGCTGAATTTACTTGGCAAGCAAAATAATTGCTCTTGCAATAGCCCAAATGTCGCTGCTTCTGATGGGCTGCCTTCTGCTCTTCTTCTAACTGATGGGACTGATGGCTGGAGGTTGCCTGGCCATCAGAAGCCTTTTCTTTTCTTTCTCCTCAAAGGTCAAAGATGTGCCTTCCTCCATCCATCCCTACCTTTTTTGTTGCTCCTTTGGAAATATTCCCCAGTTCTGGCTTAGAGCTAATACAGTTGAGCACTGAGGTTTGTTCCTGCACTTTGTTTTCAAACTTTCAGGTGTTTTGCTCATGTTGTCCATGCAAATTTTTACACGTTTAAGAAGAAACAAAGTTTACTTTTGTGCCCAAGGAAAAACTGATGTCTTTGGCAAAAATGATGCCTTATATGAACTTTCTGGTTTTAAAAGTTTTCTTAATTTCAGTTTTGATTGACTCTTTTTTTTTTTTTATCATTGAGCAGGTTAAGCAATAGAAGTTATTATGTGTATTCTAGAAATATGCTTTTCAAAATGCTTTGTGAACATGGAAAATAAGTATAGCTTATATGTTATTAAAAATGAGTTTCTTTTATGCGACATGAATATTTGGGGTGAGAACCCGTAATGCAAGAGAAAGTAAACAATTCTGCTGAAAAGTTTTTTATAACTGCAGAGATATAGAAATTGTCAGATAGCCGGGAGCCGTGGCTCACGCCTGTAATCCCAGCACTTTGGGAGGCCGAGGCGGGTGGATCACGAGGTCAGGAGTTCAAGACCAGCCTGACCAACATGGTGAAACCCCGCCTCCACTAAAAATACAAATCAAAATTAGCCGGGCATGGTTGCGTGCCTGTAATCCTAGCTTCTCAGGAGGCTGAGGCAGGAGAATCACTTGAACCCAGGAGGCGGAACTTGCAGTGAGCCGAGATTGCACCATTGCACTCCAGTCTGGGTGAAAGGGTGAGACTCCGTCTCAAAAAAAAAAAAAGAAATTGCCAGAATGGTTGCCAGTGAGTAAAGGGTCATCAGGAAACCCATTTCATTTTGTGGTGTTCAGACCTACAGTAAAAGAGTACAGATGTTTTCTTCTTTTATTCTTGTCTGCAAAGTCCACACATAAAGTCAATGATGTGAGAAAATAAAAGCTGCTTTGGTTATGGATTTTGGAGCAGCCCTGCAACTCCATAATATTATTTATGAAATACTTCAGAAATTTCTGGAAAAATAGAGGTATCAAAAGGAACACTGGGAAAACAAATAGTTTTAGAAGAATCTTTTTAAAATATTATGTTTGGTAAATAAAAGACAAAAGTTATATAGACCATGAAGTGTTACAAGCATAAAAAAGGGGCAGGGAAAGATTATCACCCAACCTCCTGAAAAAACACAGTAAATTTAAACCACAACATTCTTTCAAGGTAACTTAAGGAAAGATGTTAAGTCTGCTTCCCTTTTTGTTTTCATACAAGAGATTTACTCTGCTCTCTATAAAAGGACGTGTTTTCTTGTAACTGCAACAGTTAGACTTCTCTATTGTAATCTGGAAATCTACGGTTTTGGGGTACTCCAAGCATAGCTTTTTGTTGTGTGCTCTTTCTGCTGTGCAACGCTGTGCTGCAAAGGATGTCACTTTAATTATTCAGTGGCCCATCTTTTAAGCCCCTTAAAGGTTATAGGGCACATTCTGTCTAAACACTCAGTAAAAGTCAAGGTAAGGTACCATCTTAGATCCAAGGATTCTTTCAGTTCTACTGGTCCTTAACTGATGCTCACAATTCCCCAAATTAGTTGGTAAATGGTGGTCTCTTTAATGATATTACTTCACCCTTCAATAAAGTTGATTATAAACAAATTGCAGCCAGCAGCCAAATTCAGCACAGATTATGTGCAACTGCATTACTGCCTGGGGTGGCCTCTTTTACCTATGCACACCTTAGCTGAGGCTGTGTTCTGGCATGCCGGGCAATAATATCCAGGCCCTCTGCTGCTCTGCCTGCGAGATAGTGTGGTTGCCTCGGGATATGCCAACACACTCAAAAGAAAAACAGAGGTGAAATCCACTTTACCGTATGGAGTATAACTACTGTCCCTTAAAAACTGTCCAGGCAGTATATGCATGGCTGTGAGTAAACCAATGATGATTACAAAATACAACAAATGCCACACCAAGTAACCCAAGGGCTCTACATCTTGCCATTATCGAATAAAGAAGGTACTTTCAAGGCTTTACTGTTTTTAAGGTCTATATCCTGGCTTGTGTAAACATATATGGTCATCACTAAATAGATTCCTCTCTGTTACAGAGCCAACAAAGAACTTTTTTTAAGCCCTCACTTCCTCCCCAGGAAATGGTGTATATTCAGAGAGGAAGTTGTCTTCCTGTTTTCTCCATGCTAACACTCTTGCTGGGTTTTTTTCTAAGCTCCCAAACTCTGAGTCTCCATCATATGGAACAAACTCTTCTTAGCAACTGGCCACATTTTTTGCTGCAGTGATTTAAAAAAAAAGATTTATTTTCCATAAGTCATAAAAAGTATTATTAGTCTGCTTTGTCGTCTACTATATTCTTAAGTACTATGTCCCCTCCCAATCTCTATCTTATTCAACCTATAATAAGGGCATTGGATTCATCCAATGGGGTCATTCTGTCAAAATTCTTAGCAAAATATATCAACTCTTAGCTTCCCAATTACAAAAGCAACTTGACAGGGCACCTGCATTTTATTATTTCTGTGTTGTATGATACAAACCCAATGTGCCTGGCACCCAAGAATGAAATATAATTCAAGAACGTTTTACACATTCTGCTCTAATATTTTAGCATTTCAGCATTGATTTCTGGGACTATTAAAAAGAACCATTTGGAAACAAATGGAGTCTTTTTCTTTAGTTGTTACAGTCAGTTAAGGAACTCGTTTCATTTATTTCATGTAGAGATACTTGAAGTAATAAAGTTCAGATAAATCTGAAAATTAAGGCAGGGCTAACCCTGGATGATATTTTAAATGAGATGAATTTTGAGTTTGTTAACTCACTAGTTTATTAATTCTGGTAATATGACAAAATAAAGTTCTTTAACACCCCCAATGATAACACTAGCTCACCAGCAATGGATCCAAACCAAGATGAAATCTCTGAATTGCCAGAAAAATAACTCAGAAGGTCAATTATTAAGCTAATCAAGGAGGCACCAGTGAAAAGTGAAGTCCAACTTAAAGAAATAAAAAAAAAAAAAAAAAAAAAAATCGGCCGGGCGCAGTGGCTCAGGCCTGTAATCCCAGCACTTTGGGAGGTCAAGACGGGGGGGGGATCATGAGGTCAGGAGATCGAGACCATCCTGGCTAACACGGTGAAACCCCGTCTCTACTAAAAAAATACAAAAATCTAGCCGGGCGAGGTGGTGGGCGCCTGTAGTCCCAGCTACTCAGGAGGCTGAGGCAGGAGAATGGTGGGAACCCGGGAGGCGGAGCTTGCAGTGAGCTGAGATCGGGCCACTGCACTCCAGCCCCGGCAATAGAGCGAGACTCTGTCTCAAAAAAAAAAAAAAAAAAAAAAAAAGAAATAAAAAAAATCATACAGGATATGAATGGAAAAATCTTCAGTGAAATAGACAGCATAAATAAAAACCAATAACAATTTCTGGAAATGAAGGACACACTTAGAGAAATGTAACTTACCAGTTTGTTAACAACTCGATGTGTCAATTATCTGTTAAGTCAAGGGTTTTCAAAATGTGCCCAGAAGACTTCCTGCCTCAGAATCATCAAAGTGCTTGTTAAAATGCAGATTCCTCAGTCTCCTTCCAGAATGATCAAATCAGAATCTATGAAGTAGCCCTAAGAATCTGCATTTTTGGCATCTTTCCAGTTTGATTACTTAAGGGTGTGATAAAGACATAAGGGGTTAGTGCTCCCAGGGGTATTTACTTGTTCACAGAGAACCACCAAAGACTTGAAAACTTTGAAAACCTGTACCTATTTTTTTGGGGGGGCGGGGGGTGCAGTCTTTTGGGACAAGAGTAGCTTCTTCATATCCTTCAAATTTCATAATAAAAGCAGTTCCATCTTCATCTACTTATGAATTGAACTCTAGGGATCAAATATCAAGAAAGGCTGGGTGCAGTGGCTCACGCCTGTAATCCCAGCACTTTAGGAGGCCAAGGTAAGTGGATCACTTGAGGTCAGGAGTTCGAGACCAGACTGGCCAACATGGTAAAAACCTGTCTCTACGGAGGCAGGAGAATCACTTGAACCCAGGAGACGGAGGTTACAGTGAGTGGAGATTGCGCCACTGCATTCCAGCCTGGGTGACAGAGTGAGACTCCGTTTCTAAAACAAACAAACAAATAAAAAACAAGCAAAGTATCAAGAAAAAAATAATTGCATTCTTTATTGGCATCCTGTAACATACTGTATTGGGAAGATATTCTGAAGATAATTAACCTGGGCATTATAAAATCTATAGGCTCCTTTAATTGTAATTATTTTGAGTGCATTTCCACTTTAACAATGCCACAAAACAAGGAATTATTTTTTAAATTACCCTCCAGGAAAAGAAAGAAGAAATACAGTTTAATTTCTTATATCAAGCAATAGACCTCAATATCTCTCACTATGCATGGAATAGTTAAGAATAGTTTAATAATATATTAGTGGTCATTTCTGGGGGCATACTTTACAGTGAATGTTCAAGATTTTGATAGAAAAGCAGACTTCAAAACAAACTGAAGTGGTGAATTTAGACAATCAGTAGTTAACAATACCTAACATCAAAGATTCTCAGTTAATTTTGTTTTCTTTTGTTCTCAATAATGACTACAACATGTGCCTTATTTTATTTTATTTTTGTTATTTTTTAAGATGGAGTCTCACTCTGTTGCCCAGGCTGGAGGGCAGTGGCATGATTTTGGCTCACTGCAACCTCCACCTTCCGGGTTCAAGCAATTCTCCTGCCTCAGCCTCTCAAGTAGCTGGGATTACAGGCACGCGCCACCACACCTGGCTAATTTTTGTATTTTTGTAGAGATGGAGTTTCACCATGTTGGCCAGGCTGGTCTGGAACTCCTGACCTCAGGTGATCCGCCCACCTCGCCCTCCCAAAGTGCTGGGATTACAGGCCTGAGCCACTGTGCCTGGCTGCCTTATCATTTTAGATATGTCCAAAACACAGTTTATATAAATTTACCAAATGATTTATCAATTACTTACTAATGAGTATAGAATTGAGATAATTAAAAGGTATTCATTCATTTAATATAGAACAACCCATCAGACTTATGTTCAAAAAGCTCTAAAACTTGTTAAGTCCTCTGACAAGTCGTTCAATCTAAGAATTATTATTATTATTATTATTTTATTTATTTATTTTTTGAGACAGAGTCTCACTCTGTCACCCAGGCTGGAGTGCAGTGGCGCAATCTCAGCTCACTGCAAACTCCACCTCCTAGGTTCACGCCATTCTCCTGCCTCAGCCTCCTGAGGAGCTGGGACTACAGGCGCCCACCACCACACCAGCTAATTGTTTGTATTTTTAGTGGAGACGGGGTTTCACCATGTTAGCCAGGATGGTCTCGATCTCCTGACCTCGTGATCCGCCTGCCTTGGCCTCCCAAAGTGCTGGGATTACAGGCGTGAGCCACCGTGCCCGGTCCTTTCTAAGAATTATTTACTCATCTGGAAAACAGGAGTAACAAGAGGAACTGTGTCAAAGAGATACTGGGGGGATTAAATTATACATATGATGTACTTAGCACAGCACCTAGCATAGAGTAAGTGCCGAATAAATGTTAGTTACTATAATTATTATTAATATTTTCTTATCTCTAGGCACAATGTTCAACAATTAACTGCATATCATACTTTTATAAAACCAATATATAGATATATTGTTCAACTTTTCACACTATTTTACTCTATAGTATATGTGAATATAATTGGTTTAATTATAAATTCCAAAATTTGAAATTCCTTTGTCTCTTCCTTTTCCATAGCTTCATATATGCACTACTTCTATAAACTACATGTGAAGCTGACTTTTTTCTATCCATTTATTGGACTACATTTAGATTTATGTCCTCACCTATCTTTGGATTTTATATAATAATCAGAAATTTGGAGTCAGATTACCTTATGTATAATGGTTAACTTTTAAAGAAATTTAAGTGAGTTAAAGTTCAATAAACTTTAGAGAAACCTAAAAGTCACAGAAAGCCTTAAAGGCACATACATATTTTTTAAATCCTAATTTTACACTGTTAGCATCTTGACGTGATATCAACACCATTTATGAAGACAGTCTTTGTTAATTAGTTTATGGGGTGTTAGGTGAATTATTTAGTAAATGGTTATCAGAAATCAAATATTTAACTATAAACCTTGAATGATAACCAATATTCCTCTGATCTTAATAATTGTTGTAAGTACATTACTTCAACAACTATTTATTGAACTCCTTTTGAGTGGAAGACATTGTCCAATGTGATAGGGTCTTTGAAATTAAAAAAAGAAAATCTTGCTATCCAATTTGATGAGCTCAAAGTCTGTTGGGAGAGACAGATGTAAAAAAAAATCATAATATAAAAATAAGAATGAAGTACTGACTTGCAGGGATCCAAGGGGAGTTGTAAGAGAAGGGAAGATCAGAGGTACGGTGGGGTCTTTGAGGATGTCACACATCTCATGTCAGGTAAGTACTTAAGGAAAGGTGGCAAGTTTACTATAAATGAAACTCAGGGGTCCACAGGGTACCTAGTGGAGCAGATGGAAATGGGTTGGAGCTCTAATCCTGGAAATTGCTAATATATTACAATAGTTTGGATTCTTCTTTAGGTACTAGTTGAGGATCTAACATTTTTCCTAATAGAAGATCCACAAAGATAAAATTCAGTTTTGAAAGTTATCTGTGGCAGAATACAGAGGGAAGATTAGATAGAATGGAGAGAACTAGGCCACAGAGAAGAGTTAGATAGCTATGATGAAAAAAAGATGAGTCCTGAACTAAGGCAACTGTATCAGTAATAGGAAAGAGATGCCAGGTTCAAGAGATATTTCAAGATAAAATAAAAATGATTTGAAAACTGGATATGGAATTTGGGCAAGGAGCTGAAAATGCTTGATTAATCAGGCTATAGAAGGAAGACAGAGAGAAAGAGAGAGAGGGAGTGTGTGTGTGTGTGTGTGTGTGTGTGTAGACGGGGGACTGGTAATCTCATTTGTGAATACAATTTTTGAAGTGCCTGGAGGACACAGGCAGAGATATTCAAGAGGCAATGAGATCTGGCAGTTAAGTGAGAAAGTTAAGTTAAAGATAATGGATATAGGAGTCCACATCAGATAGATGGTAACTGAGGACACAAGAGTGCCTGCGATCACCGAGAAGAGCAGGCAGAATCAAAGACAGACAAGGACAGATCCTAAAGAATGTAACATAATTTAAGGGTTCACCCAGGAAGAGGATCCAGTAAAGAAGGAGCAAGTAGAGCAGAGAGAGGCAAGTGGCAATCTGGAAAGCAAAGTAATGACACAAACTGTAATGACTTATGCCCCAACTTAATAGTAGAGGAGATTTTTTAGGAAGCAGAGATTGTCATCATCTTATCAGCCAGCAGCAGTGGGTGAGCCTCCTCTCAAGAGACCAGGCTGCTAACAAGGAGTTAACTCACTGTCACCACCCTTTCACAATCTCCCATAGAAGTGCTAGCAGAAAGAAAATAGTCCCATGATAGAGACGGCGGAAGAGAGAAAGAAGGAACAAGACGTTTAGATAACTCATAAATGAGTCATCAGCCCATAAACAAGAAAGAGTCAGCAACATGGTAATTTAAGTGACACTGAATCTCTGCAGGCAAATTGCTTGGTATAACTCAAAAATTATTGATGAATGAACTTGGGTAGACACTCCACCAGCCAGGGCTTTGGTTTCCTCATCTTACAATTAGGAGGAATGGGTGACATAAACTCTATGAGCCTTTCTAACCAAAGCATACCAAGAGCCCATTTGGTCCTCACAAGTATCATATGAGGTAGGAACTATTTTTAGCCTATTTTACAAGTGAGGTAACCAAGATACGGAGAGTTTAGAAAACGGACCCACACAGGAAAAGAGTAGAAAAGCTAAGTTTCGAATTTGGGGCTTTCCGACTACAAAGCCTATGTGCTACAGCACCCCATTGGAGCTCTTAGAACTTTCGAACAACTTATTCTTTCTTTTTTAAAAATGCAAGGCTGTGAGGGAATCTGGATAGGTATTGCTACCTGCACAACAGGTAAAGAAACTGGGAATTTACCTACAACTATATGCCCAGTAATGGGGAGCCCTAATTCAGGTCTCCTAATTCTACTCTACTTTATGATCTTTTAAAGGCCAGTAAGTACATTCCATTAGCAAACACTAACCTTGAGACCAAAATTAACATCTTGGAAAGAAACTACTGTTACTCTTATAACTTTATAAAATATCCTTTCTTTCTAGAAATCATAGCACCCCATATGGAAATAAATCATCTGCGATTCTGCCTTAAGAAGTGTTGATGGTAGTTTAAGTATAGCCCTCTAAAAAGTAGCAGCTTTTCCTACATCATCTTACTAGTTAATCTTCCTGGGAACGGGCTGATATTTACTCATCCCAGGAGACCACTGAATTGTCTGGACTCCAAAAGATACCAAGGATAAGGTTTTAAGTTCCCCACCATTAGTCATCACGTGGAGAAGAGTGACAGAGCTCTTACAGATGTACTGCCTTGTCTTTGCCCTTAAAATGAACAATGTTCAATGAGTTTAAATTAGGAAAAGTCATTAAAGAGTGCCTCCCTCCCTTAAAAGTGGTTGGTTCCCTGGGTAATATGTGAAATACTTGGTGGTCTCCAGACGACAGTATCAGATAGGCTAACAATGAATTTGAGAGCTTTGCAAAGAAAAGTTAGACAGAATGTATCAGGTTAAAGTGGATACAAATGCCCAACTACAAATTCTAATTATTCTCTTTCCCACTCTTGGAACAAAGACACAATTGTAAAATATATTTTGTATGTATACATACACACATATACATATATACAAATAGCAAAAGTATCTCCTCCTGTTATTATTGATGCTCAGAATTTCTATGGAATGTAATATATGTGCAGTTTTTTTTTTTGTTTTTTTGTTTTTTTTTTTTGAGACGGAGTCTGGCTCTGCCGCCCAGGCTGGAGTGCAGTGGTCGGATCTCGGCTCACTGCAAGCTCCACCTCCTGGGCTTACGCCATTCTCCTGCCTCAGCCTCCCGAGTAGCTGGGACTACAGGCGCCCGCCACCTCGCCCAGCTAGTTTTTTGTATTTTTTAGTAGAGACGGGGTTTCATCGTGTTAGCCAGGATGGTCTCGATCTCCTGACCTCGTGATCCGCCCGTCTCGGCCTCCCAAAGTGCTGGGATTACAGGCTTGAGCCACCGCACCCGGCCATATGTGCAGTTTTAATAGTTAAATAATAAAAAGTGAATACTTCTTTAGAACTAGGAAATAGCTAATTTCTAATACAGGTGTTTTGAGGCCATGCCTAGGTTATTCTGGTAAACTGATATTGTGGAGAAAACGTTTTTGAGTCATGAAATTCTGCATTCAAATCTTAGCACTTCCTCTTATAGCTCTGTAGATCCAAGTTACTTTTCAGAGCTTCAGATTTCAAAACATCTGTAAGATGGAGGTAAGAGCACCAACTTTTGGGGATTCTTATAAAGATTAAATGTGATAAATAATGTAATCTCTCTAGAACCTTGAGTTCTCATTTGCCTTTATTGCCTCCTATTCCTCTTGTGATCATGTACAACAAAATAGGAAACATTTGCTGATGTCGGTAAGCCATGAACTCAATTCCAAAGCAGGAGGTTTAAATAACCAAGAAAACTCCAGGAACTGATGCCGTTATTTTCCTGATGAGAAACGCTCATAGCCATGCAAAATAAATCACACACTTACTTCTAGGTCATTGGCCAACATTTTTGTCTTCAGTGGTGGTGATTGGCTACTCACATTACCCTCTGCAAGAGGCTCTATTTTAGTAGAAGTTGTCGAGTAGCTGATGTGCGCTGAAAACTATAGAAAGTCACCCTTTCCTCAAGTTCTTAATTGCATACATTTGTTTAAAAATGCCGAAAATGCACGTGCTCTGACCTTTCTGAGATTTGAACTCAGATCCAATGAGGAAGTAGAGGCTGAGGATTAGGAAAGGACCATGTGTCTTTGGAAGTTGGCCATGTGCCTCGTATAGTTGATCTTGGATACTTGAGATTAGGTCCAGTGGTTCCCTCACTTTCTTTGCTTCACAAATTAAAAAGATCTAGCTCATAAGAGATGTCTGTGTGTCCCTTTCTTGCACTAGGAATATGGGAAAGCTGCTTAAGAAACTGCTGCTTGCAGCTCATGAAATCAAGAGTCATTTGTGTAGTAAAGTGAATTGGCCACTTATATTTGTACAAAGTTGAAAAGAGGGTGGGCTGGGGAATGGGGTAATTCCAACTCAGAAATAAATCATCTGAGTGGACTGTATAACCCTTGAAATGCTGGGGCAGGTTGCTGGGTTCACAGAGAGCAGGTCCCCAGCACTGACATCCTTCCAAGTAACAAATCTTCATCAAGGCCTTATGACCTCTTTAACACCAACATATAACACAGAAGATTTCAGATCATAGTGTGCTCTCTCTTCCACTTCCTGTTATTTTTAATTCTCTGCTTTGTTTCATGTTTTTAAAAGTCTTTACTAACACTTCTAGGGGCAACTTCTGAATCAGACAGTGGCCAGTAATTTCTCTGATGAATACACTTTGTTGTCCTCTCTCTGGGGCTGAGGAAATCCGAGGCAGGAAATGGTCAGTGGCTCGTTCAGTGTGGTGTAGAAAGGTGGAGATAGACCATGAGCAGTTCACTGGTTAATTAAGCCCACTGAACCCTGCTGCCACCTGGAAATGGGCCCTAGGCTCATTCCTGCACTTCCTCTTCCACACCTGCAGCTCAACAGAGCCCAGCTGCAGCCACCCCCCGCTCCCCTCCCCGGCTGCTAGCTGCCACTGCTTTGGCTGGTTGTTTCCTCTCTTTAACCCATTTTTTCTCAGTCTTGGATCTTTAATCATTTTCAGTCAAATGATTGATCCAAGTCCAGAAATTATAGAGCCACAGATTGGAACAACCAAGGCAATGAGAATGTCTTTTTAGCTTTCTAAACTTAGGCTCAAAAGGACTTCCAAACACATTTCATAAAATTATTATCTGAAAGCACAGGGGAACAAGTCTAAGGCTAAGACATGTATTGCATATTTTGAGGCTGAGTTACATACTCAATTTGCTTAAAAAAAAAAAAGAGTATTTAGTATCATGTTTGCGAAGTCACATGTCCCAGTCCACAGGAACTACACAAACTGTGTCTTCAGAAGTTGGTAATCTCTTTTAGGCATGCTTAGGCCAAAAGAAGAAGAAGTAAAATTGGATACGGGAAAAAGGTTCTCAGTGTTGCACAGAGGGAAGAACCAGAAAGATCTTAGCCTACTCCTCAACCTAAACCCTAAATTCATACTCGGCCTTTTCTTTTCAGTTTGTAGTTTGACTTTTCTGCCCTAAAGTCTATGGCCCTGATGAACTCCCAGGAAGAGGAAGCCACTGCTTTCTTCCATTTTAATGCCTCTGTTAAAGGCCACCTCAAATTTCACCTTTCTCATAAGGCTTTCCTCAATTCTTCCCAGAGAATTTTACTTCACTTCTCTTCACTGCCCCAATTTTTATTGTTGGTACTATTAAATTTGTAGCTTTATAATATGGAAGGTTTACATGGGTATGTCTGGTCCTGGTATTCTATTAATCTATATTCCCCTAGAGTGTCCAGGCCATGGTGCACTCCAGATCACTGAATAAACTGCTCATGGATCATTTGTGTGTGCCGTGTATTACAGACACTATTCTGAAAATGAAAAGCAGAAAGAGACTCAGTCTCTGTTTTCAGGAAGTGTGGAGCCCATTGAGAGAAGAAAGCAGGGAAGCAACTGATTAGAAGCCAACGTAATGTGCTTTCTCACAGAGGGTGTGAATTCAGGGCTGGAGCAACATGGCGCAGGGGCACCCAACTCTGGGTAGGACACTGGGGAGTAGAGGTCAGGGTGACTTTTGAATTGAGACTTGGAAAAGCAAAGGTTTGCCAGGAGACAAAGGGCATGGGTAATTCCACCGGGGGCAGGAGGAGGTGCACAAGAAAACAGGTATGCAAGAGGCCCTGAAGCGAAGCATTCAGGGAATTAGGAATATGACTAGAGACCAGGGAGTGTGAGAGCAGGATGGTGCAGATGTGGAATGAAGAACCAGACCTATATGTTCTAATTCAGTGGATACATAAGCGCATCCAACATACTTTGCTCAGTGCTCATTACATGTTACATTGCTATTCCTATGACAGTATAATAAGTATTTGCTTAGCTAATTCACAAATGGTCAATTTATACTAGCTCCATGTCACTGGAAATATTTCCCTTGATCATCGCGAATGCAGCGAAGGAAAAAGTGAGAACGCTCACTCCTGTGCGTTTACTAAAAGTAACTGCACACGTGCAAAGGCACTGTCCATCTAAATAACTAAAAATATAATAGGACATGGTGACTGTCACTCCATGGTGCTGATGATACAGTTCACACAGCACTAGATGCTGCCCTGCACTGTTCTCACTTGTAGTGTGTTATGTCAATAGACTCTATGAAACATCGTATTTAGATTCCCCCATACTTCAATCCAGAGAACACTGTCCACCGATAATTTATTCTAGCAACTTCCTTCACTGTGTTATCTGTGCTTTTGCTCTATGGTTTCCTATTTTACAGACCCAACCTTTAAGTCCTCCTCTCTTTTTGAAGGTAGAAAAGAATAAGACAGGACAGAGAAGCTTGTAGGAGTAGGTGAAGGTGAATAATGGTTGGCAACTTTCTAGTTGATCATATACCTGAAAATATGTTACCCTGATGGAGTGAACACCTTTTGAAACCACAGCTTGGTTCAGATATGTTGTTAGTATTAGATTTTACTATGTAGCCAGTGCATTAATTTATGCATCATCATCTTGACCATTCATCCTTAAAAGTATTAACCCAGTGTAATTCAGTACTTCTTTGGTAAACCTTCCATAGGAAGATTACGACAATTTTAGTGATTATAAACTATCTAGGCTTAGCAGATGCTGGTAATCTATGGGAATCATGACCTGAAAGGATTTATGTCTAAATGTGATTTAAAATCCCCCCTTCAAGACTCCAATTTACCTTTCACAGTTTGCCTCTCTCAAAGTACATTTCTCTCCAGAATACTTTTTCCTATTAAATGATTCCAGGCAAGCTCGGTATTACATAGGTAAATACATTTGCTTTGTGCTGTTGAGGTACTTGTATTAATCCAAGTTGTTTTGAAAAATGCACTAGAAAAAACGTTTGGTGTGCCTTTTGAATTTTTCCACAGTAGTGTCAGTGACAGAAGGCAGCTGTAACACTGGCTTTGACTTGGTTTAAAGGCTGATATTTGACTCCAACTCCAAAAACAATCATCATTCTTATACTTCAATCCTAAGGGCCATGCCTCCTCAGTGAACCCCACTTAATTGTCATCTTTAATAGGGGTATTACTTGGAAATCCAGTTTTCAACTTATCTTTTTTTCTTATCCTCAGGGTACACGGCATGAAATGCATTTTTATCTTGATGCAGAGCAAGTGACTTACTTGGGTCAACTGACTACTATTTTAAGGCCAGAATTTCTTGAAAGAATAAATTACAAAAACACAGAAATTTTATATTGTTTCCACAAAATTACTTTTGTTAGGTAACCTCCTACCCCATTGGTCTCATTTTAAAATGAAACATATTTTATGGGAATGTGTAACATGACACTTTTTCTTTTTGTTTTTTAGTTTGAGGTCTTCACATAGAAAAGTATTTATATATGCCAGAAAATTCAAATCCCAGAGTCTTCCCTCCAATTCCTGACTGGGTAGGTTGCCAGATAAAATGTAAAAGCCCAGTCAAATTTGAATTTCAGATAAATAACAAATAAGTTTTTAAAAGTTATAAGTATGTCCCATGGAATATTTGAGACATACTTGTCCTGAAAGATAATTCATTGTTTATCTGAAATTCAAATTTAACTGAGCATTTTATATTTTTATTTGCTAAATCTGGCAACCCTATATCTGGGGGCACTTGAATTATGATCAGAAGTACATTATCTCCAGATAGTAAGTCTGCGAAATTCCCAAAGGACCATTCTTTTCGTGGGTATGTGCAAAAGTGGAGACTGTCCCACCATGCCATTCCCAAAGGCCCCTGGGGTGATCTGGCTCACGGTCTAATGGATCTAGACAGTGGAGATTAACCAGTCCCTCCTTTAAAGTATGTTAAAAAGCTTTAAAACAATGTAAATAAGGCCCTTCACATACCGGGCACTCAATGTATTTAGGTTGGAATCTTTGATGTTCATTAGTGCCAGTCAAGATGAGGAAGGAGATAAAATATGACATCTTAGAAACCACTCCTGTACACGCTTCACCTCTCAATCTAAGCACTTTTGGATTCTTCAAAAACCAGCTATAACTCCACCTTGTTCAAGAGGCCTTCCCAGATCACCTCGGACATGAGTTCTCTGCCACCCCACTTCTCCAGCATTTATCATTTATACTATTCATTTGACATTTAACATATTTTGCTTAATATGTTAACCATCCTTTCGTTTATACATTCTCTCAGGAAAAATGTAGACAGTAGAAGCTTTGCACTGTGATTTACAGCACGAGCCTAGGAGTCAGACCAATTTTAGTTTCCAATGCTGCCCTGTCCCGTCTGAGCTTTGTAACCCTGAACAAACAACTTTTTTGAGTCTCAGTTTATTATGTATTTATTTATTTATTTATTTATTTATTTTTTGAGACTGGGTCTCACTCTGTCACTTAGGCTGGAGTGCAGTGGCACAATCTCGGCTCACTGCAATGCCCCCCTCCTGGGTTCAAGTGGTTCTCACGCCTCAGCCTCCTGAGCAGTTGGGATTACAGGTACCCACCACGACACCCAGCTAATTTTTGTGTTTTTAATAGAGACGGGGTTTCACCATGTTGGTCAGGCTGGTCTCAAACTCCTAACCTTAAGTGATCCACCCATCTCGGCCTCCCAAAGTGCTGGGATTACAGGTGTGAGCTACCGTACCCGGCCATCAGTTTATTATTTTTAATCCCTCAGTAAAATGAGAATATTTCATGTTGTATTAAATGAGATGATGCGTGTATAGTGTCAACTCTTGGGAAACACAAAGACACTAAATGGTGGCATGTTGTTATTACTGCCATCATCTTTATATTAATAGTACTACCTTCTTTTAATCTCCCACAGTGTCCATGGGTTATCAGGCCCTAAGTGAATTGATCGAAGGATCTTTGCCTGAGAGTTGACAGGGGCTCCAAATTCCTTGCTGTCTGGAGAAGGGGGTGGGGGACACTGCTTTAAACAAATGAGTGACCCTCCTTCACTCTCTTAGGGTACAGATTTCATTCTTTCTCTTTCTCTGTGCTCCTTTAAACCTGCAGATTTAAGCCACTGCCTTCTGCTCTGCTTGGGATTATGTGAGATGCAGGAAAATTTCAACTGCCTTAGAGATTTGTTTCCCTAGTGGCACCGGACATGGTGAGCCCTCCTGGGACTCAGAGTCACCACATGCTTCCTGCCTTACTCTTTATTGACTATTT
The DNA here is from genome assembly GCF_009764315.1 of Trachypithecus francoisi. Taxonomy (NCBI): domain Eukaryota; kingdom Metazoa; phylum Chordata; class Mammalia; order Primates; family Cercopithecidae; genus Trachypithecus; species Trachypithecus francoisi. The sequence continues at coordinate 86,258,071 of NW_022681473.1, forward strand.
GCTGCCTCTTTATTTTTTTCTAAGTCATCAGTGAGGAAGTTGCATAACTTAAAAGCTAAGCTAAGTGGGAGTCTGTTTACTGCAATCTGGAGTCATACATATTATTTATCTTCTTTGTAAGTTTTTACAAAATGCAATGTAGTGTTCTTATAAATGCAGATTTTTTTTTTTTTTTGTCATCCTGGGGTATGCATGAGCTTGGGTTTTTAACATTTTATTTCTGGTTGTATTATAGGTAATAGAGTAACTTGGAAAAAAGTACAATTTCCTTAATAGTCAGACATAGATTTCAAAAACTACAAGTTTCAAATACATCCTCTGAATCCTCTGCTGGATTTTTCCAAATAGCAAATTCAAAATCTTTTTATATAAAAAGTGAAAAAAAAAAAAAGCATCATCAAACTGAAAGGAGTATGATTTTCTGGGTCGTTCATTCATCAGCATATTATCTGTAAAACTGTAATCTCTTGGAAGACTCTGGCTGAAACAAATTCATTCTGAATCAGTACCCAGTGCCTTTTTCATAACAGGTATTCAACGGGCATTGATTGAGCCAATTAATTAAAAAGTATTTATTCAACAAGTATTTATTGAGCACTGAGGAGATATATTACTGTAAGTTCACAGTATATAGTGTTATTAACACTATGGTCATTAATAAATAATAATTTTACCACAACACTGTAATGCAGCCCCCAGAAAGCCAGTGACATAAACTGGAAGTTTGGGTGACAGAGTTTACAGTTTCTGATTGTTTAGACTTAAAGCAATCAGCCTTGCTGTCCCCACTGTTAACCACAGAGAAGAACATGTTCCCAAGTTTCCACCTATCCACTTCTTGATTAATAACTTTAAAGTCATTCCAAACCTATCAAGACTCAGAGATAGCCCTGGGCCTTTCCTGTAGTGTGGGGTTTGTCTTCATGAACAAAATCCCACTTCTGCAGCCTGCAGTGTGACCCATCTGTTTTGTATCCCCTGTCATTTTGGAAACAGTGTAACACTGTGGAGGCCAGGCTGTACCCGAGGTTAGAGACCCCACCTTTAAAATTATTACTCTGGGGAAAGCAGGAAATATTGTTTCAATTATAAGGATAAAATATGGATAACTATGAACCACTTAAGAAGTTTCATAGTAGTTGCCTTCAACCACAAAACCAAAATCAAAGCTCTTTGCTTCTGCACAGTATAGGGAAGATGTGAGCGGCAGTTCAGTCAATTTTTTTTTTTTTTTTTTACTGTTCTCTGGGCCTGATTTCGCATTTGAAAATTTCCAAGCTCTCAGAGTACTTCAGTGTTAATAGAAAACAGCTAAAATGTTGCTATATTTGCAGATGTGAGCAGAAGAACAAGGTCAGCACACATAGGACCAGGTCTTGGTACAGCAGGAGCATGTGGAGTTTCCAAAACTGCTTTCAGGTGTTTCTATTCTGTACTGGTTTTTATTCCCTATTTCCAATACATCATCCCCGTGTTTCACCTCATTTCCTCCCAGTTTCCGTTTCTACTTTGTCATATACTAATTTGGACCTTTGTAATCTTTGGTTTCCTTCTAGTAGAATCTGGTGATTTTATTAAAACCAGACCAAGGAGAAGAATGTTTCCAGGTAAGTCTTCAGGCTGGCAGCCTCTCTTCCAATATCATCCGGGTCCATCAGCTGAGCCTGTAGGTAATCCCACTGTTCCAGACTGAAGGCTTACAAATGCTGCTCAGGCATAGCACTACGCTTGAAGCATAGGCCTTGTGCTTTAGAAGTCATGAGTTCCATAAGTGCACGCTGAATATGTTTATTAAAGGACATGTGGTCACATGGAATGTGACACTCAGCACTGCACGGCACTAGCAGTCACCCTGAACGCTCACTGTTGTGAGTAGCACCATCCAGGCTCTAGTGCAGACACTTCTCCATATCCCCTGCTTTGTGTCTTGGAAGCCCAAGGTGGCTTCTTTTGAGGCTGGATGGTGATGCTGCCCATGTCAGAGAAGGACACTTCTTTGGAGAGCAGGGAGGAGTTGAGCAGCAGAAGCACTTAGGTAAGAAAAAGACAAATTAATTAACTTGTCAAGTCTTTCCTCTCAGCATGAATGCAAGGGATAATGAGGTATCATTTCCCAGGAGTGCCAAGCTTCCATTTTGCTACTTCTTTTCATGTTCTAATTCAACGCTCCAGAAGTACTCACCTATTACCGTGATAACCCCAAAAGTTGCAAATTGTGGCCAAAGAACATTTTGTAATATTAAACAATTCCTATGGCCCTTAAAGTTAAATATATGCAGGTCTAGTAGTGACCTGTGTGATAGAGATTCTTTGGTAATTGGATCACCATTGAACACTAGAATTACTGCTAGTTTTATTTTTATAAAAATATTTAATATGATTTCAATTTTAAAAAATTACAATTTCAGTTTCATTTAAATAATTATTTATATGTTATATGCATTAGTTATACCTTGAATTTTGCCTTTTTTCCCAGAAAATTGAAGATATTAGAAGAAAACTTTTAGTAGCACAAAAGCTAACTTTTAGTTTTTGATTTTTATGTTTACTTTAATTTACATTTTTGATGAAAATAAATTCAAATTGTGTATACTTTAATATTACACTTCATTTTTAGTACTTTAGAATCTAACGTTTAGATCATTACTGTCAATAGAAGACACGTTATATGAAAATGGTCATTATAACAATATAATTAGGGAATTGCAGAAATGAAAGCAAAAATAAATTTTATAGATTAAGTAATAATATATTAATTATGTATGACCTAATTTTATTACTCATGGAAACGTCACCAACCCCTCAACAGAATATCCAGATGTACACAAGAATGATTACAGTCATCATGGACATTTTGTTGACTTCAAGAATGATAGCTTTCCACATATTTTTCAATTTTGTCATTATCGACATTTATTTGGCAAGGTAGAAAGACAAAGCATATTTTACTTAACCATTTGTTAGCCTATTTATAATGTCTAATATTTAGACATATAGTATGTAGGCCCTTCATTTGTCTTGCCCTAAGTCCTAAAAATATTAGGGTAGATCCGACTAGGTATTTTCTTTTTTGTTTGTTTTGGTTGTCATTTTTTTTAACTTTTATTTTAGGTTTATGTGCAGGTTTGTGTTATATACAAAGTGTGTGTCACAGAGATTTGTTGTACAGATAATTTCATCATCCCAGTAAAAAGCACAGAACTCGATAGGTATTTTTTTCTGATCCTCTCTCTGCTCCCACCCGCCATACCCAGGTAATTCCTCTTTTTGAGGCTTACAGTAGTACTGTTCTTCTGAACTACTGCCTTACGATGATTAGTTTAGGTCCAACAGAATTGGGTTTTTTCCCAAGCTATGGAATGTACTGTCTCAATCTGTAGTTTGTTTTACAGATAGGGATAAAAGTGTAAGGGACAGGAGCACTGAATTGATATTATAATCAGTTTCCCAAAGTATTTTTTGACAATCTATGTGTATGATGTAATATGCTCCCATATTTTACGCAGAAGGGAAAAGAGAGATACATTATTTTATATTATCTTTGGAGTTAGACAACCCTAGATTTGAACTGTCATTCTGCCACTCACTAACAGGGTGATTTATTTAAACTATTGAAGCCTCAGTTTCTTTATCAGTAAAATGGCACTGAAAGCACCTACACCCAGAAGGTTTGCAGTGAGGACAAGATAATACATGTAAATTACTTAGTAGATAGTAGATATAAAATAGTTATTAGTATTACAATGATCCACATTTTAAAATTCCTAATGTACCAGTCTATTTATTTACTCAATAACCCTCCTTTTCAAACACTCTGATAACTCTCCACTGCCCAAGGTGTGCCTTGTTATGGCATTCAAGGGGCTCCAATATATCCTTCCAACCTTAAATTCCAACAGTGCCCTAACCCCATGACTATTGTCCCTGGAGATCTACACTTTCCTACCTCTATGCCTTTGCTACCACAATTCTACCTATTTGAATGGCAGTTCTTCTTCCAAGGCCCAGTTCAAGTTCTTCCAAGATGTCTTCTCATCTTCCAACGTTAATTAACTTTCTTCTCCTTGTGCCCCCATAACATCTCCTCTGTAGCTCTCTCACAAAACTCATTACAGTGAGCTTCGTATCATATTAAGTTTTGTGTATGTGTCCATCATCTCTGTTATACTCTCAGCTTCTTTGGGATAGGTTATATCTTTGTCACCTCTGCATAAGTGGATCCCCTTCCCAGAGCGCATGACATAGTACTTGGCACAAAGGAGATGCATGCAATGTTTTTTAATTGAATTTGTTGAATCTACTTCAGAGGAATAAAAAGAAAATAAAAACAAAATTAGGTCATTATTTGGATTCTTCAAGTACTGTTGATTCTTGTTTTCACGAGTACAAGCATTTTTGTTTTTTTTCAAAATGACATTATTTATACTTTAAGACAGTTAGCTAATTTCCAGGAAAAGCACTTTGTCTAAAAGCACTGCTTATTGACAAATTGAACACTGTGATACACTGCACTACTTTAAAAAATATGCAATTCATGTAAATACTCTGGGGGAGTTTCAATATTTAGGTATGTTAGTGTTTTCAAATGTCTACAAATTCTTTGCTATTCCTCTTTTCAGAAAAGGTGGAAACTACCTTCCTCCTGAGTGCAGGCTTGACTCAGTGACCAGCTTCTAAGGAACGAAATAGAATGGAAGGAAGTATGGTGTGCAACTTGGGAACTAGGTCATAAAAGACCATGCAGCTTACTCTGCTTTCTCTCTTTGATCACTTGCTATAGAGAAGCCAGTCACTATGTCAAGAGGACAATTAAGCTGCCCTACAGAGAGGTTCACATGATGGGGTCGCCTGTCAGCAGCCTTTGGAAGCAGATCTTCCAGCTCTGTTCATGCTTTAGATGATAGCAGCTGCAGCATAGAGCTTGACTGAAACCTCAGAAGAGACCTTGTACCAGAACCACCCAGCTAAGTTGCTCTCTGATTCCTGACTCTTAGAAACCATATGTAGTAATAAATGTTAATTAATTTTGAGATAATTCATTATTCAGATTAATAGCCATGGCCAGGCATGGTGGTTCACACCTGTAATCCCAGCACTTTGGAAGGCCGAGGTGGGTGGATCATTTGAGGTCACAAGTTCAAGACTAGCCTGAGCAACATGGTGAAATCCTGTCTCTACTAAAAAATACAAAAATTAGCTGGGCGTGGTGGTGGGCACCTGTAGTCCCAGCTACTTCGGAGGCTGAGGCAGGAGAATCACTTGAATCTGGGAGGCCGAGGCGGCAGAGAGCCAAAAACGAGCAACTGCACTCCAGCCTGGGCAACAGAGTGAGACACCATTTCAAAAAAAAAAAAAAGGTAACCAATACAGATTGTATAGAGATAGTATAAGCATTCTCATTGTAGTTATTCATAGTTTTTTGTGTTTGAGACGGAGTCTTGCTCTGTCGCTCAGACGGGAGTCCAGTGGCACGATCTCGGCTCACTGCAAGCTCTGTCTCCCGGGTTCACGCCATTCTCCTGCCTCAGCCTCCCGAGTAGCTGGGACTACAGGCGCCTGCCACAACGCCCAGCAAATATTTCTTTTTTTAATTTTTTTTTTTTAGTAGAGATGGGGTTTCACCATGTTAGCCAGGATGGTCTAGATCTCCTGACCTTGTGATTCGCCCGCCTCAGCCTCCCAAAGTGCTGGAACTACAGGCATGAGCCACTGCGCCCGGCCAACTACTCATAGTTTTAAATCTATGATCATTAATCATAGATTAATGATCTATGCTACCAAAGGTAGCAAGGAAATTTGAGCTGGTTATCAAAAATTATAATCTGGAACCCACCTTCAGTTGATTGCCATTCATTCAATTAATTATATATTTAGCAAATATGTATTAAATTATCTCCTATCAGCCAATCACTATGCTACATCTTAGAAATACAAAGACAAATAAGGTATGGTGCATGTTTTTAAAGGCTCAATATCCTAGTGTTCCCCACCACAGATAGCATAGGGCTTGAATCTGAGAAGCCTTTATTGCTCAAAAAGTTATTTAAGAATAATTTTGTGTCACAGAGAAAGAATTTGGGTGGAATTCAAGAAAAGACTCTGGGCCAATTACAGTTTTAGCAGGTAAGGTCCCAAACAATGCTAGACCTGACAAACAGCCTCAGGCTTTTAAACTAAAGACAGTGGTCTCAGGTTGTGTGACAAATGGAATTCTATACAATGGCCTGTCTATAGTCTCTCACACATAAGAGCAATCACTGCCAATAATGTCATCCTCAGGGATGAAGGACAGTGACATTAATGGGAAGAAAAATATTCTATTAGTAAAACATCCCCTAATTAATTCTAATCTGTTCCCTGGAAAAGCTGCTCTAGAGGAAAGATTTTTTTTCTCTACATGCCAAACTGCCAAGCATTACTTTGGAAAATTTTCCATTTAGTTTCAAGGAATATTAAAATGCTTCACTTAGCAAAAGTTAGAAATGAATCTATTTCCTAGCTTATATTATATATAAAGATAAGATTTTTACAGGCAATGTCAATTCTTAATTGAGCATATCAGCTAAAAGCAACTAAATTCTATTAGTCACTGAATTGGCATTTATTCTTCTTCTTATTCTTTACTATAAAAATGCGCTTAAGTACCTAAACTGCATGCCATCTTAGAAACTATGATACAACAATGACAGATGTAGCCCTTATTCCCCTAAAAACTTTAAATTCATCAGATAAAATTAGCAGAAAACAAATCAAAACTGCACAAAATAGTGAGAATATCTTCACATCAATTCTTTAGGGAAACAGTAAAAAATGTTAAGTCCAATGGAGGAATATGAAATACAACAAAAGTGACAAACCGGTAGCTACACTATGCCTCAATAAGTATTCACAGAATCAGTAACGTGTCAAGCTGACTCCTACCTTGGGGCCTTTGTACCTGCTAGCCTTTCCCTACCCAGCAAGTTCTCTCTGCTTAGCTATCATGTTAATCCTTTAGATCTGAAAGCATGTGCCCCTTTCTTAGGGAAGTTCTCCTTGATTCTCTAAAATTATATCAAGTGTTCTGACTCTATAAACCTTTCCTTAATATCACTTATTATAGTTCATAGTTTCCTTCTAATAGGTGTATACTTACCCTAATACCTACGCGTTATCTTGTACTAATCCATTCCTTAATATCGCTTTTCACAGTTCACAGCTATACATTTATGTGATTATTTCATAAATATGTCTCATTCACAGCTATACTGTAAGTTTCATGCCAAGAATGCAGGGAGTGGTTCTCTCATCCTCCTGTTTCAGCCCAGTGCCTGGCACACTGTAGTTGCACAATATATATGTGAATAAATGAATAAATGAGCAGTATAGTATGTGTTCAGAGCATGAGCTCTGAAGTTAAACATATTTCAGTACAAACACCATCATCTCACTATCCAGTTATGTGACTTTTGACATACTTTGCTTCTCTCTGAGACTCATTGAGTTTTCTCATGGGTAAAATGGAAATAATAATAGTAGTTTCCTCATGTGGTTACTGTAAGTTTACATGAGAAAAGGCATACAATGTGTTTTGCTTAACACCTGGCACAGAATAAGTGTTCATTGTTGTTGCTCCTGTTATTATTAATGTCTCTGTCTCCATTGAATGAAATCATTACAAATTCGGCCAGGAGCAGTGGCTCATGCCTGTAATCCCAGCAATTTGGGAGGCCAAGGCAAGTGGATTGCTTCTGCCCAGAAGTTTGAGACTGGCCTGGGCAACAAAGTGAGACCCCTGTCTCTACAAAACCTACAAAAATAGTGGAGTGTGGTGGTGCACACCTGTAGTCCTAGCCACTCAGTGGACTGAGGTGGAAGAATCACTTGAACCTGGGAGGTTGAGGCTGGAGTGAGCTGAGACAGTGCCACTGCACTCCAGCCTAGGGGGGAAGAAAAAGGAACATTACAAACTCAATTCTCTAATATTTTTTCTTCTTGTTCAGGAAGGTAGGAGAGAAAGTACTGATTGAGTCTATCTCTGCTAAGCTTCTGGACAGCCCAGTCTTGGTCACATCGGGTTTCCAGTCACTTCTGCTGCCTGGCTCACTCCCCCGGCATCAGCTAACTTCAATCACTCCCTCCAGCCATCACCAGGCTGAATTCTTGGTTTCCTATTACTATCTAGAGGTACAGCTCTTTAATTTATCTTGCTTTTCTCCTTCATGCTAGCACCCAGTTCCCAGGATATGACACTGTATAGAGCTAGGCCAGAAGAGAAATGAAGTCACACTCAAAAATGGCTCCACTTTCCCAACTTCCAAACACTCTCCCCAAGCCAACCAAGTACATACACCTTGACTTTCCTCTCAGGATGACTTCCTGCCACAACTAGTAGAGTGCTTGGTTAAAAATAAATAAATAAAATAAGGAGATGGCCACTGTCCCCCTTCCATTGGGACATTTTACTTTTGGGAACAAACATTTAGTCATTGAAGCTAAGGAAGTCTTCATTCAAGGACAGGGTTTCCTTGCTCAGTCGGCCAGACCAGACCAGACAAGCCTCATGCGCCTGAAGGTCCTGGCTCCTGGACCCTCACTGTATTTATAAAGTCTTAACAGAGTAACTGTGAATTCCATTGTGGTGATGTTGCCTCTGGCTGGCAGATGGCCATGGTTTCTAGACTTCATAAGCAATTTTGAGGCCTGCAGACATGGGTATTGAGAGCACCAGGCTCTCCTTTATATATCTATGTTCACGCAGTCTCTTGTAAAGTTATCTTTTGACATATTTTAAATTTATTAGTTGTTTTCTGAAAATGTGGCTACTTCTACTTGAACAAAAAAAATGTTCCCTAGTCTCTCACCTCCAGAGGCATAGCTTTGTAGAACAATCTATAGAAATAAAGAGCTTTTACGAAGTTCAGGGTTGAAACAAAGAAAAAGAAAGTTGTTTCTCAGCAGAAAAATGCAACAAAGCCTTTCTTCTTACCAAATAACTTAAGAATGTCTGAACAAAAACATCCCAAACCTGCCTAGTGCCAGAATTTCTCAGATAAGTCAAGAGAGGAGAAAAACACAAATCACACCCCAAACCACCAAGAGATGAATGAATGACAAAAAGCAAACAATACATAATTTAAAATGTTGTTAAACATTTAAAGAAGTAAATTGTAACCATATTCTAGAACAGCAATTATACATAAGGGTATTTTCTAATTAATTTTCTTCTGAAAACAATTGGTGAGATCCTGCAGAGGTTCCCTCTCTTCCCCCAAGGCCTTCCACACCCCTGGAGCCCCAAGAAGCCCTCTGAATCTTCACTCTCTACCTACCTAGAGGATCCCTTACCAGATACCACCTCATGTGTCATGTTGTAAAGCATTTCTCACAATGTGGCTAGTCTTTCTAACCAGATTGCAAGCATCCTAGATACAGAAATGTAGTCACATGATCTCCCCAGAAGCTACCGTGGTGCCTTGATTACATATCGATTGATTCACGTAAGAATTTCTAAATGTTTTCTTCAAACCAATAGAGAATAAAAATCTGAAAGAGTACTTCATTCCATTATACCAGAATAAAAGCAGAACTGGCAATATCATAAATTTTAAATTACTCACTTTTTGAGGAAATTGTAGACTCTTTGGGCTGCAGAGAAATATCATTGCTTGGTGTCCACTCTCACATAATATTCTGTCTTGCAAAATACCAGACAGATATCAAAAGCAGGAAGGTGGGTGTGGATATGGAAAACAGAAATCAATTTGCAGTATTTTGGTATCCTAGAACCAGTGAAACTTTTTCTTACATAGAAAAGTACTATGTTTGGTATGCAAATATTATTATTAAGCTTAACACCAGTTGTTAAGTTTTTCAGATTGTTATCCTCAGTAGGATAACTTGAAAATTGAAATAGCTTTAAGAAAAAAAAAAAGTTTAACGAAACATGGGATGTTTAATGAAAAATTTCCCACAATATGACTGTCCCTGGTCCCATTTTTAGAAAGAAAATCCTGAGCTCTTTAGAATATGGAATGATGAATATGGATAGACCTGGCTAGTCTAGAATAGTCTAGGATAGAATATGAGTATGATGATGACAACATTTGTGCAAAAATTTTCAGTTTATAAAAATACATCAAAATTCATTAATAGCTCTTTCAAAGATTTATATGTTTTGCTCGTTCAAATATTTGTATATATTTATACATATTTGTACATCTTGATTCTCAATTTAAATGCATTACTTCACTTACTGTTCTTTTAGGAATTTATACATATTCTTTTTTCAATGATTTATACACAGTTCTTTTTGACTTAGGAAAATGAAGTAGCTGAAACGTTGGAAGAACAAGGTTGTATCTTACCTACTTTACAGCATCCTATATTCAGAGTTGAAGACTAGCTCCCTTTCTTCAAATGGGTAAATGAATATATAGAAATGTTGAATAATTTACTAAAACGTATGTAGGGATGACTGCCTATTGGGTTTCCTGATTTCCAGGACAGTCCACATCAGATTATGTTGATTCTGTTCTGGCCAATCTGAGACCTATAGAGTCCCAACGTTCTCTGATTTCATCCATACCTATCTTTGGAAATGGTCCTCAGGAAATGAGGGAACAATACTAAGCCTAATGTGCTGTGATGTGTGTAGAATGTATCTGACACTTGTCTGGCTAATTAAAACCCTACTTCTCTACCCAAATAGCGGTGTTGTCAGAGATCATTATACGCACTTCTGCATTTCCTTCCTTTTTTAATGTCCTCCATGCTCACATGAGATGACTAAATGCTCAGGTCCTGAGCTACATTTCCATGTTTAGTAAATCAGGGAATAGTGAAAGATATGTCTTGTGACATTTTCATTCCAAACTTAGACTAGGCATGAGTATTTAATGACAAGCCAATAGATGTGAATGAGAAAGAGGTCAAGATTTGAATAATCTGGATTGGTATAAAAATAATTTATAAGCAAAAAAGTATATATACGGGGTTTTATTTATTTTTATTTATTTATTTTTTTAGAGACAGAGTCTTGCTCTTGTCGCCCAGACTGGAGTGCAGTGGCGCGACCTCTGCTCACTGCAAGCTCCGCCTCCTGGGACTCCGCCTCCACGCCATTCTTCTGCCCCAGCCTCCCGAGTAGCTGGGACTACAGGCGCCCGCCACCATGACTGGCTAATTTTTTTCTATTTTTTAGTAGAGACGGGGTTTCACCATGTTACCCAAGGTGGTCTCAATCTCCTGACCTCCTGATCTGCCCGCCTCGGCCTCCCAAAGTGCTGGGATTACAAGCGTGAGCCACTGTGCCTGGCCCATATATACGGGGTTTTAATCAATATATTTCTCTTTATATAAAAACTCTCCTGCTTCCCACAGGTAAAATTATTTCCTATTTAGTGTATCACCATTTGTAGCCCTCACAATTCCCCAAACACTTTATTGTACTTGTTTTACACACCTGTTTTTAAATGTAAAGTCTCGGCCGGGCGTGGTGGCTCACGTCTGTAACCCCAGCACTTTGGGAGGCTGAGGCGGCAGATCACGAGGTCAGGAGATCGAGACCATCCTGGCTAAAACGGTGAATCTCTCTCTCTACTAAAAATACAAAAAATTAGCCGGGCGTGGTGGCGGGCACCTGCAGTCCCGGCTACTGGGGAGGCTGAAGCAGGAGAATGGCATGAACCTGGGAGGCGGGGCTTGCAGTGAGCCGAGATTATGCCACTGCACTCCAGCCTGGGTGACAGAGTGAGACTCCGTCTCAAAAAAAAAAAAAAAAAAAAAAAAAAAAAAAAAAAAGGGCCGGTCACGGTGGCTCATGCTTCTAATCCCAGCACTTTGGGAGGCTGAGGAGGGCGGATCACGAGGTCAGGAGGTCGAGACCATCCTGGCTAACACAGTGAAACCCCGTCTGTACTAAAAATACAAAAAATTAGCCAGGCGAGGTGGCGGGCGCCTATAGTCCCAGCTACTCGGGAGGCTGAGGCAGGAGAATGGCCTGAACCCGGGAGGCGGAGCTTGCAGTGAGCCGAGATCGCGCCACTGCACTCCAGCCTGTGCCACAGAGCGAGACTCCCTCTCAAAAAAAAAAAAAAAAAAAAAAGATGTAAAGTCTCTACAGAAAGGAAATGTGTTGTATTCATCTCTGTATTTCTATTAACTTGAATAATACTGAAATATAGTAGATGCTAAATATGCTTGTTTCATAAGTGTGGGATAAAATAAATGCTTGTGTAGCCTTTGCCATTAAGGATTTTATACTGGAGCTGGGAGATAATCAATCACATAATACTTAGTGGTACCTACTGTAGGATGTAAAGGAAGACAACAGTGAGACGCACCCTGAGGACTTGGGAATGGCAGAAATTAGACTGCTCTACATACAAGAGAGGGATTTTTGTAAAACTCAACTGAAAGTAAAGGACTTGACTGGGAACTGCCAACTGTATTTAAGACCTTATGAAAAACAAATGTATGAGTTGGAAAGAGAGTTGGTCACTCATGGGAACTGCAGAGTAATTCAGAGAGCTGCAGAGTAATCCTCCGAGTAAGCACTTTGCCAGGCCAGTAAGCATCCAAGGAAGCACTGTCCACTATCCAAGCTCATCGTACAGAAGGACACTACCTACCCAGTCCTGTGGGCAGGAATATCCTTAGGTTAAAAAATGTGTCACCAATCTTCTTGCTCTAATCCTTAAACATGTGATTCACTTGACTAGTCGCTTTTGCCTTGATTCCACGCTCACCAAGAGTTCTGATGCCTCTAACTAAACTTTTACAGAGCTCACCTCAAGATACCTGAAAAATTAGCCTGAGGACGTGGGTATCTAGTTATGCTAAACAGGTATATTTTATATTGAAAACTAATAAGTTAGAATCTATCAGATGAATCCGAGGAAGATGAGTTTGCCTCTCGCTGAGGTAGCAACATGTATCCTGCTATTCACATCACTGTGCTTGTGAGTCTGAGGGGCAAATTTAGATCCCCCCAAGATGATTCCTCCCTATGGGTACTTATGGTCTTCCCTGAGCATCACATATTTGGCTCCTCCATGAGCCACATGCCTCTTCTTCAAACGGCTGCACAGATTATGTGCATAACACTATGCTTTAAACCACTAGAGAGTGATCCAAGATAACATATAATTAAGTGAGAAATTGTTTGGCATAAACTAAAAGTGCTACAGAAATTCCGAGAGAATAAGGATCATTGTGGTGGGCAGTTATCCAAGGAGAGCTTCCTAAAGACCTATGGTGTTAAGAGGGAACTTGATGTCTGGGTAGGATGTGAGTGTGTGGAAAGAAAAGGAGGGCGTTTCTAAGAGGAGGATGTGGGTCCACAGATATGGAGGCCAGCATGCTGGACCACATTGCTGAAGTATTAGAACCACAAATTGGGCCAACATACTCCCTCACTTCCTTCAAAATCAAACCTGGAAATTGACTAGAAAAGTAAGAAATCAGCCTTCTTATTTAAGCCCTAATCTGTGAGCATGAGTAAAACAAAATAAAATAAAATGAATCCCCAATATCCTATCATGTGTCTAGTTTGAGAATAAAGATATTAACACTCTAATTATTTGCTCTTAAGACCAATTTTTAAAAGCTGTTATCAATGCAATGAGAACATTTATACAAACTTTTAAAGCAAATGAAGAAAAAACTATCTGTTGCCAATAGAAAAGCAAGTTTGAGTGCTAGAATACAATAAATTATTTATTATACCGATACTGGAATTTATTCTAGAGACTAAAATGACCACAGGAAAGGAGGCTTTACTAAATAATACCTAGTAAAAGAAACTTTTAAATAATTTTTATTTCATTTACTCTAAAAAACAATCTTCACAGATAGATAAAAGTATTATCTTTAAAAATACAACATTTATATTAGGAAAAAAATTAGACATTCATGTGCTTTCCCTACTCTTAAATTCTTTTTTTTTTTTTCTTTTAAGATACAGGGTCTTACTCTGTTACCCAGGCTGGAGTACAGTGGTGTGGTCATAGCTTACTGCAGGCTCAACCACCTAGACTCAATCGATCCTCCCGCCTCAGCCACCTTAGCAGCCAGGACAATAGGTGTACAACACCACATCCAGCTAATTTTTAAATTTTTTGTAGAGACAGGGGTCTTGCTATGCTGCCCAGGCTGGTCTCAAACTCCTAGTTTCAAGCTATCTTCCTGCCTCCACCTCCCAAAGTGCTGGGATTACAGGCATGAGCTACCATGCCTGACCCCCATTCTTTATATACCTTGGCATATGGGAGATGAAGGAAATAGAAAACAAAATGATTTTCTCCTACGCCAGTTGTGACACACCACCTCTTTCACCTGCCATGTAGTTGGTATTCAGTGTTCGAAAGAGGAGTGAAGTGAATGAAGAAGAACAAGAGGGAAGAGATGAAACAGAAGAAGCAGGAAGAAGTAGTCTGCATCTGCTCAGAAGAAGTGGTGGCCAGGAGGGTCTCCAAAATTAGAAATCCAGCCCTCTCTCCATTCCTTGCCTCAGTCAGCACTGTCTCCATCCTATATCTTTCCATCCCGTATTTAAGTCTTGCTTCTAGATTGAGACTGGCAAAAACAATATACTTCCTACAGGATCACTTTTCAAACATATAAGCATATGGAATAGCAGAACCCTGTAAGTGTGCCCAAGTGAGGGTACACTGATTTAACTCCAATATGCCTTGAGACATTGAACACATCAAGCAGTTAAAATGGGATAATAAAGCCGGGCGCGGTGGCTCACGCCTGTAATCCCGGCACTTGGGGAGGCTGAGGCGGGTGGGTCATCTGAGGTCGGGAGTTTGAGACCAGCCTGACCAACATGGAGAAACCCTGTCTCTACTAAAAATACAAAATTAGCCAGGTATGGTGGCACATGCCTGTAATTCCAGCTACTTGGGAGGCAGAGGCAGAAGAATTGCTTGAACCTGGGAGGCGGAGGTTGCAGTGAGCCAAGATCATACCATTGCACTCCAGCCTGGGCAACAAGAGCGAAACTCCATCTCAAAAAATAAATAAATAAAAATAAACAAATAAATACATTTTAAAAATGGGATAACAGATTTTAATTCCAGGACAGTCAGTCACCAATGTAGGTAT
This sequence comes from Trachypithecus francoisi, assembly GCF_009764315.1. Classification (NCBI taxonomy): domain Eukaryota; kingdom Metazoa; phylum Chordata; class Mammalia; order Primates; family Cercopithecidae; genus Trachypithecus; species Trachypithecus francoisi. Next base: position 86,273,161 of record NW_022681473.1, read on the forward strand.
TCCGTCTGACTCACACCCAGAGATGTCTCTCCCTCTCTTTCTGTCTCCCTGTCTCTTTTTCTATCTATGTCTCCCTGTCCTTCTCACACACACACAAACACACATATACATGCACATACTTGCAAAATTAAAAAAACACCTTCAAGCTTTCTTTATGGTCCAAGAGGAATTTTGCTGTACAAATATGGTGGCCTTTCAGAAAAACTTAACTTCATTTACATTTTTTAACTGCTGTTAAGCCACAACTCTGGAATTGAAAAAACGTAGACCTCTCAATTTTTAAAAGTTGCTTCTGAAAAAAACATACATACTTAAATTTTTTAAGAGATAAGTGAACAATATCTAACACTGATAATAGAACACCCCTGTTGTGAATGCATTCAACTTCTGAAAGGAGTATAGAAACATAAATCTTCCACATTTAAGTGGAACAATGGTGATATAAAGACAATCCTGAAAAATGACTCTTCAATACTTTGAAATTCTCATAAACAACCTTTTCTCAAGAAAGCTATAAAAAGGGTCACTTTTGCCTGAGTCAGAGCAATTTTAGCTAATTAATAGCACCCTCTGGAACTATGAAAAATTGACATTCTCCATGACAGACCAAGTTTGGGATGTGGCTCATAAAGAAGCTCCCAACGAGACTTCCATGCTTATTTTCTCCTTTAGATCCACAGCAAACATCAGCAAACTATGACTCAAGGGCCAAATCTGGCCTGCAGGCTATTTTTATAAATAAAGTTTTATTGGAACATAGACACACTCTTTTGTTTACATATTGTCTATGGCTGCTTTTGGGCTCCAAGGACAAAGCTGAGTAGCTGAGTAGCTGCCAGTAGTCATATGGCCCCCAAAGCCTAAAATATTTACTCTCCGCCTTTTATAGAACAAGTTTGCTGACCCCTGATCTAGAGGAATGATTTCCTCTTCTATTACTCTTTTGACTCTTTTGAACTGAAAGTCAGGAGACCTTGATTTTAGACTCACTTCATTCTGCCAGTAAACTTCTATGTGACCCTGGGCCAGTAATTACTTTCCTTAGGTTTGGCTTCTTATTTGTAAAGGGGGGCTGGCCCTGGTGGTCATCTATTCCTTATTAATTCTCTAAATTTCTGTGTTCTAAGGGGATTGAGACCTCTCAATTTTTAAAAGGGGTTTATTTTTAAAAGGAATCCAAATCAATTAAAAAGGCATCTTTCTTCAAAACCCTGGTTTACACTGAAAGACTTCACATCATTTCAAGCATTCAGTACTGAGTATAACCCCTTGCTGCTATATCACAGTCATAACAGAAAGCTGCGGGTTTGAGCTGAAGAGAGAATTATAAACAGCAGTAAAATCTGTTTTACACAAGGCAGCACATCTGCCCACTGCACCCCCTACCAAGAGATGCGTTGCATTGCTTGTGCCAGAGATGAATGCTCTTTTCTGTCATGTTTTGGTAAGTGAGTGCTCTACCTCCTCTGCGGCTCTGGGACCCTGAGGGAAATGACAGGAGTCATCCCACTAAAGGAGCACTTTGAATTCATGACAAAGGCAAAACTTTCTTTTTTCAATAGGAATGGGGTTGCTCACTGTCAAAAACTTGTGTGCCACCGGCATATTCAGCATCACACAATTTCTTTCTAGACGTATGACATAAAGCTGCCAAATTAAAGAAATGATAGTATAGCAAGAATTGACTCCTCTCTTCCAAAATCTTCACAACAGCCAAGAATCTTTTACAGTTGCTACTTGACAGAATAAAAGATTTCAGATATTATGTTATCTTAAAAACAAAATCACCTACGGAGCTTTAAACAAAGATCAGAAAATGCACTAGACCTCAGTGCTAATAACTATTATTTTAAAACGTAAAAGCCTGTTATCTTTCAAATAAATATTTTTTTCCCATATTCTTTCTGCCTGGAAAATAAAGGTATTTTGAGGTATCTTTGAGTCTCTGAGCCAGAAACGATTGGTTCTTAGTCTCCATAGTAGGAGACTTTGAATAGAAATATGCATACATGGAATTTAGAAAGCACCATGAATGCGTACTCACTTTAAAATGTTAGATTTTAAAACAGAAAGGAGAGCCTATCAAATGAAGTTGCTTGAGAGTTTTTACAAAACCCAAAGAGAATAAATATTAACATATAACATTGTTACATGTCATCAATCTGTAGGGTTGATAACATTGATATCTGAATGTTATCAACCCTACAGATAACATTCAGAGCTTGGTTACTGTCTTCTCAGTGATTATCTATGGTGTACTGAGCTGTCTGCCATTACCACATATTATATAGTTTGGCTGGCACCTTTGTTTTCAATAAGTGCTTTTCTTTGCAAGAAAAAGATGCCAGTGAGTGCCATCTATCATTTCTGCTAGATCATCTTCCCAAATCCCAAAGAACAGCACTGTCTGCTTTTCTCTCTCTGACAGAGAAACCTCTGAACTGGATGCTAATATTCTGCAGACCAAGCATGAGCCAAAATGGATTAAAAAATCCAAGCTGGCATATCTGCATCAGTCTAAGCAGTTTCAAAGGAAGAACTGCAATGTTAAGCTGCTTATCGTAGCTATGGTTCTCCCTTGTCCAGTCCCCTCCCCGAGTTCTGTATTTTATAGTAATTTACCTTCTCTTCTAGGCCAGTCAGTATTCTTCTCATCCTCAGATCCTGCTTAAGTCTCATCTCTGTGATCACACTTCTCTCTTGCCCTCACAATGCTTTGAACATAGAAGGGGCTTATAAAAATTGTTGGTTTGTTTTGAAAGTCTTCCTGGATGACCTCAGCCCATGTTGATCTCTACCTTCCTTAACTCCTTTGAGACGTACTGTCTGTCGCACAATTAACACCTTATTATCCTTGGCTCTAATAGCCTGTGCCACCCAATACATTTCATTTCTTCTTCATAATTGTTTCACATGAGTTGATTTTCTACCTCCAATTAAACTGTCACCTCCCGATAAGTGAAGCTGTGTTTCCATAATATCTAAACAAACTATTAGGCACGTGGTGGACATCCACAAAATATTTATTTTTCAATCTATAGCAGCTTTCACATTGCTTGAAAGGTTTGATAGTTGTGTCACAGGCAACTGCAAAGCAAACTTTTTTTTTTTTAATCAGAAATAACAATAAAGTAGTTCAGCTGAAATCCCCAGTGTGACATTTTAAATAAATAGACATGAATATCAGGGCCAATTAAAAGGGATAAATACATAAAATGGTTATTATTTGCAAGGTAGGATATCTAAATATGTAAAAAGAAGAGCCAAATAAGCAAGGAAGAATATATACATATATAAAATTCACTTTCAGAAAGAATAGAAAATTTAACGGATCAAGTGTAGGCTAAAATGATTACAAACTAACAACTCATTCTTTTATTCATTAATATAATATATAATTGTCATGTATTGAATCTGGCTGTGGATACAACACATTTGGAAAACTACATAGTCTTTTATGCATGCCTACTTTCTTCAAGGCTCACAGATTTTCAGAGTTTACACCTTGCTCATTGTTTAGAATGTGATGCAATGAAAGGAATCTGCTAAGCTAATGTTTATTTTAACAAACACTTTGTATGAATGCATCCTGACAACTCAAACATCTGTTTTAACTAGAAACATCAACTGAGCTGACTTACTACATTGATAAAATTTGAAAAATTGCTAGATATTCTGCTTTATTCTGCCTGTATGGACAAAGTCTAATGCTTTCCATGCCACCAAATTAGTACTTAAGTGGTTAAAGTAACCAAAGGAGCTTTTGCATACTCTATGCCAGCTGGTGTTGTAAAGAGAATTAGACCTGAAATACCCAGCTCTCAGGACAAGCAATTAGTACAGAGCTTTAGTTGTTTAGCTGGGGGTTTCAATAATATGGAAGAGACAATAAAACTGCTATTTACACTACTACAGAGTTTGATTTAAGCATTTCATGCTAGGACACCTCACATATGAAATCAGTGAAGGGCTTGTATAAAGGAGGAGAGCAATATTAAGCTCATCAGACACAAAACAAAACTGAGCCAAGGTATATTTGTGTTATGTTTCAAGTCAAATAACACATTCTTTACTTGCAAGTGAGACAAGATTTATTTTTTCTTAAGTGGCTAACCTCTGGAAATAATTTGTGAGACCAGAGAAAAAGAACCCAAGTTTGAATGAAGTTTCTGCTGTGAGTCCAAACTTTGCTGTCTCTACTGTAGCATTTCCATGATTGCTATGGTTTTCACTTTGCAAACTCCCTCACAATGACATTTAGGTTTAGCTCCTGGATCGATAACTTATTTCCAAAGTTTGGTCTCACTGTAGCTATTATTGCTACAGACAAAACTTCCTTTATTGATATATGTAGAAGTGGGTTTGTTAAGGTTTAATGAGCCAGAAATCACTAGAAGAGCTATGTAGAGACATGTGAACTTATTCAAGTGTCTAGTATGAACAGAGCTTGTCAGATAATGTGTTTACAAAATGGGATAGAACATTATTGAGTCACTGATGAAATATAGTTGATGGAAGCTTCTCAGAGAAACAGAACTAAGCCAGAGAAAATTTAAAAAGGGATTTGTTGAAGGATCATCGTCCAAAGGAGTAAATAGCCACTTTGGGTTTCAGAAGTCTGTGGCGAAAATAGAAAATGAACAGGTATTCTGGTCAAAGTCCAAGTCATAAGCAAGCTGTGACACCAGGATTGAACCTAAGATCAGGCACAAGCTTGCCAGCTAGGGAAAAGACAGGTTGAAACAACTACAGCTGCAGCCAAAGATGTGAATCACACTAACATTTTAAAGTCAGAATTGGTCCATTAAATACTCACTTTCCCACACTTTGACATGATGATACAATAGATCCCAATCCTTCTGGCTGCTATAAAGTAAATGTGGTGCTGTTCTCTAAATGGCTGTTATATAGTGTTAGGTTTGAATGATTTAATACTTAGGAGGAGATAGAAAAGGCTCTAGGCTCCAGCCCACTGAGGTGGCTTTTCTTTACTTCCTTGAGTGATGGCAGTAGAAGAGATGGAAGCGAATAGCTGTCGACCACTATTGGAGGCTGTCCCTGTCAATGCCATCATTTCTCTCAGGAAGCTTAGAAGAGACTGATAGAAAGCCTATGGCTATTTTCGTCAATTTCAGAATAAGGGCACCTTCCTAGGACAAAATCAAGAATGTTCAGAGTTTGAGTTGTCCTGAAAACTGAGGCTGGAATGTGATTATGCTTTTTTCATAATTCAGCGTTTATACATTATTAAGTGTGAATTGATGTATCTTGAGTTTCTTTTATGTTTTTGCATTCAAAGTACAGGGGAATCAAGAAAAAAAAGGAGAAATAAGCCTTGGTTTCAAATTTTGGGGCTACCATTTACTAACTGTCCACTTGGAGTTTCCATCTGGAGTCTATTGTATCATTAGGATATAGAATAATGGTACCCATGTCACACAGTAGCTGTGGCAGTCATGTCCCAGAGTAGAATGTTGGTCAATAATGTAGATATATTAGTAAGTTCTCAAACATTTGTTCGTATTCTTCACCCCCGACCCCTTTCTCCCAGTCACTATGACACAGTCGTGGTGACTTGTCCATGTCTTTTTAACATTTCTGAGTTGGACTTTTCCCATTGGCAAAGTAGGGAAACAACTGATTCTGAATAGGGTGGCTGTAGAGATCATTGAGATTAAGGGAATTTTTCTTACAGGCTTCATAGGCATCATCATCAGTTACAGTCCATGAGAATGTATTAACTAATAACTTTTTTCTTTGTTGCTATTACAGCACTTCGATTTAGAATCTACATTCAAAGACAAAAGCTAAACAAATGCTAAGGGTCTGTGCCTTAGAATGCTAAATCACCATTAAAGTAAACCATTTCAAAAACTCAATTAGCTGTTCAATTTTATACTGTGATTATTCTTTCTCCAGGTTTTTCTTCACATACAAAAAAGAGAAAATTTGGTTTGTTTTTTCCAAATTAAGAAAGCTGATGAACTGTCTGTGTCAGTGTTATATATTTAGTAGGCTTATTATTATTTTTGCAATGCATTGGCACAGCTCAATTTTAAATGCAATTACCACATTATAATCTTGGCAAGACCCACTGTTCCAAATAATTCTCTGATGTACAAATTAGTCTTCCTACTAAATGAAAACTGCCAACGGAAAGGTACTATTACAGTATATAAAAATGAAACGTCTCGGCTGGGCATGGTGGCTCACGCCTGTAATCCCAGCACTTTGGGAGGCCGAGGCGGGCGGATCACAAGGTCAGGAGATGGAGACCACAGTGAAACCCCGTCTCTACTAAAAATACAAAAAATTAGCCAGGCGCGGTGGCGGGTGCCTGTAGTCCCAGCTACTCAGGAAGCTGAGGCAGGAGGATGGCATGGACCCGGGAGGCGGAGCTTGCAGTGAGCGGAGATTGCGCCACTGTACTCCAGCCTGGGCCACAGAGCGACACTCTGTCTCAAAAAAAAAAAAAAAAAAGAGAGAAGTCTCATTGAAGTACAGAATAACTATAAATTTCATTTCAGAAGCATATACTATATACATACAAACTTTTAAAAAAGTTATGTTTAAGATGTCTAATTCTCCTCAAATAGCACTCGAATATATAATAATTCCCTGTAGGGTATGTAGGCAGCCTGGATCAAATAGCATCTCCCTATGCTGTGAACTAGAAACACTACTAGACTAATAGGTTGAACTATTTCTTCCGTCATTTTTCCAGAATATGAAGATAAACAGCAATTGAAGTGTGGTCAGAAGATTCTGCAATTATTTTTTGATCACCAACACCATCAGCTGTTGTGAGGTAAAGTTTTTATTATAGTATATATTTACAAATGTCTCTAACAACTTAGAGTATTTTCACTAGTTCTGCCATACAGTAGTACCATACATCGTCTTTTCAGCATCAAAGATGCATTGCTTTAGCGGAGAAAACAGCTCTGAAATGAGGACTTTGAAACTGGCTTTTATTTACTACTTGGTGGTCCTTTTGGGAAGATAAATGCACAGCTTCTCTTTCCAACATCTACTAGAAAAACCTTTTGAAACAATGTGGGAGGCTGATGACTATGCCCCTATTGCACTGGTCCTCCACAGGGGGTGATTTGGCCCCCCAGGAGAGATTTGGCAATGTCTGGAGATACTTTTGACTGTTGTAACTGGAGGGAGGGGTCTACTGGCAACTAGTGGGTAGAGGCCAGAGATGCCGGTAAACATCTTACAATGCACAGGACAGCCCCACACAAAAAGGACTTAGTCCAAAATGAAAATAGTGCCACGGGTAAGAAATCTTGCCCTATTGGCTTCTCTGTCAACATAACAGGTACTGCCTGTGAACATTTGTTGCCAGAGTGTCTGTCCCTGGGACAGTGATGACTGTGGAAGTCAACAGAGGAGGAGAATTTAAATCCTCCATTTCCTGCTGGGATCTCATAAAATGATGTAAACCAATGGGGCCTTGGTTTGTTTTAGGTTAGACTTGTGGAAGTTTTTGAAATTCTAGTTTTGCTCTGCTCAATCATTTTAGAAAATAAGTATCATTCTGGTTTGAATTAGTTTGTTTGGTCTATTTTTGAACATATTTTGCTTCAGTTACAACATTAATATTTGGGTTTTATTCAGTTCAGGGTTCAGCAAATTAGCAAAATTACGGCTTTGGGTTATGGTTGTTTTATATCTTTGCATGAGAGCCCATGCAGGCGGGATTAGAGCAGAAAGCTAAGGTTCATCACAACCATGGCCATTAGCACTTTCTATGGTCCAAGGAAGTTAATTCACTTTTTTACTTTGTATCTCAAGAGGACTCAACAATGCAAGCACCAAACCAAGTGGACACCCCTCTTTCTGTTGGTTTAAAATTAAAACCCTTGATGAAGAAAGTGATTTATTTCATATTATATTTATGAAAAGGTACAACAATCTCAATGTTGAGTATTCCTGAAACTGTTTACTTGATTATACAATGAAGAAACAAGACAGGAAAAAAACTTCATAAAAATCACCAGGGATTTTTTTTAAATGCCCATGTACCCTTATTTTGCAATGGCTCTGGTTGTGAAATCATCAGACTGAAAAATACTGGAGGAGTGGTGAGGGTGGATTTTAGTGACAAGATTTCCTTAAGTGACTTGATTTCCTGTAAACAAACCAAATTCACTAAGAGAAACAGAGATGGCAGATTTCATCATAAAAGGGGGAAAACATTTTCCAGTTGAATTATAGGTGCAGCACAAAACAGTTGTTTCATTTTTAAAAACTTTAGCTTCTGTGGGCTGAAACAGAGCATTTCAATTGGCTCAGTTCATGAAAGCCATCTGCACCTGCTCACGAAACAGCTTAAAGAGAGAGAAAAAAAAGTGTGCACCAAGGATTTTGACTTACACAGACAATAAGGGATAGACTCTGGCACTCAAGCACTGAAAAAGGAAGAGCAGGATAAAGGGGAAAGTAACATAATTTTATGAAGTACCAATAAATAACCCCAAATCAGCTTACAGCATCACTTAGGTCTACCTGTGAAAGCTATACTTGCCTGTTCTGGTTGCATGTTTAAAAGTTAAGCAATTAAACTTCAATTATATGGGTTTTTCTTTTATGTAGCCTAGGGTTGAATGCATTACTGGCAGGAAACTTTAGCTCATGAATTCAATCAAAAATCCTTTCATTTGTCAGAACTGCTTCCTGCTGTCTCCTTTAAACATCTGCTTCTCCAGTTCAGGGACACACACACACACACACACACACACACTCGCTTTGTTAAAATAATAAGCAATCTACCAACTTCCCTTGCAAAAGTTACATTCTCTCTTACACACACACACTTGTTCCCAGTAGAGTTTATTTAATGTGTCTTTAATAGCTTCCTTCTTCTTCTCTCTTCCTTTCCGCTTTTAAATTCTGGAAAACCTCAAGCTGACAAAAGAAGACATTTTAAAAATGCGAGGATAAGGCCCGGCCGGCCTCCAGACCAATGAGAAGGAAGCAGAGCAAGGAGGCGGGGTAGGCGGGGTTGGCTGTCGGGAATTGTCTACACTCCTTAAGCGGCAGGCACTTCCTGCTAGAGGAGTCCAGCTCTGCACAAACAGAAATCGGGTGGAAAGCTAACAGGAGGCGTTGGTCAAGTTAAAAACAAGCTGCGCGTGTCCAGGCTTGCGCGGAGCGGGACCCCAGCCGCGCGGCTCAGACCTCGCCAGAGCCATCACCTGAGAAATCCACAGCCTTTTCTCATCAGGCTTAGACTGTTTATCCCACACCTCCAAGAAGGAAGAAGACCCACATGTTAAAACTATGAGAAAAGCTGGAAGTGCCTTCCGAACAGTCATCCTTCTTTTCCTTTTTTTTTTTTTTTTTTGAGACAGAGTCTCGCTCTGTCACCCAGGCCGGAGTGCAGTGGCGCGATCCCGCCTCACTGCAAGCTCCGCCTCCCGGGTTCACGTCATTCTCCTGCCTCAGCCTCCCGAGTAGCTGGGACTACAGGCGCCCGCCACCGCGCCCGGCTAATTTTTTGTATTTTTAGTAGGTATGGGGTTTCACCGTGTTAGCCAGGATGGTCTCGATCTCCTAACCTTGCGATCCGCCTGCCTCGGCCTCCTAAAGTGCTGGGATTACAGGTGTGAGCCACCGCACCAGGCCCAGTCATTCTTCTTTAACCACGACATTGGTACTCAGGTCCCCTGGCCTTCCTCTGCACTGATGGACTTTCCTTTGTGAAACTGATTCAGAGGCGGACCTCAAGTGGCTTATTCCTTCGCCTAAAAATTTTGCTGCTTTTTCCTCTAGTGAAGTCTAGAGTATAAATTAATAAAAACTTGGGGCTGTGCGGCCTAATGGTCTCAAACCCTGCTCCAGATGTTTTGAAATATTATTATCCGTTTTGAGAGCCTCAGTGTCTCCCTGGAGGGAAAGACATCTGCCTTAAAGGAACTTACCAAGAAACTACAAACATTTAACTGCACAAAACAATAGTACCTTAATAAGACAAGGTGCATAATACAACTAGCTGCCCTATTATGACGTGTAAGAACATTTTCATGTGTAAACTATGCTTGCAATCTGTAAGTAGATGAGGAATCCTGTGGTTGTCACACTTTTCATATTAATATGGATAGAAGAGTTTAAACTCTAATGATTAGAAAATTACTGGTATTCTGAAGTGTATTACAATCAATGCATTCATGATATCTACATGTTGTAATTATTCATCCTTAAAAATGGTTTATATGGTTATAGCCACATATCTATTGATTATTGTTTTATTGTTATGTTAATAATAGTAATGATAGATAATATTTCTGAGCACTATGTGCCAATTATAACACAAAGTTCTTTACATGCATTATTTCATTTCACCCCTATGACTCTACAGAACTGTGATTACACTGAAGAAACAGAGGTTTGTATCATTAGTTTGCCATAGGCCAGGGAAGTGAGTTAACAAAGCTGTGACTTGAACCCAACACCTGGACTCTCAGAGCAATCACACACTATTCAACCATCCACCCATTCGTCCATCTATCCATCTGTCTGTCCATCCATCCATCCATCCAATCACCCACACACCCATCCATCCAACATGAAATGTGTATTATTTGGAAAGACACAGTTATAACATGTTGACGAAAGAAACAGTCATAAGACGTGCACAAAAATACTTAAAAAACGGGATCATTTTATCCACCTGAAACAAAAGGAACATGCTGTATCTTAAAATGTCAGATGTTAGACGTGAGATTATACATCCATACTGAACTGTAGAAACAATGAATAAATACAAGCAAAACCAAAAAAGCCAATGCAACTGATATCAACAAGAAATTCAATACTCCTTTGACACACAAAATATTCAGAGTATCTCTCAAAAGACAGTTTTTCCTTGAATTTTCCAAATAATTTGCAAAAATTAATTCAGGGAGCCTTCAGGAATAGCAAGCTTCCAAAACAAAACATGCATAGCACGCACACTTTTACCATTTTATTTGAGTGGAAAGTTTATTGGCAATATTAAATTTCACCCTAGATAGGATATGAGAATATTTTGATAAATCACAATTCATAATATATTAATGCCATGTGAGAATTTTGTTTCCCAAGTAAGAGCTTACATGGAACTTGGTCATTAAACCTCAAAGAAACCTTTCTTACATATCTATAGGCCTCAAATTGAAAATATCTATAAATGAATTTACAGATTTCTTTTTAGTTTAATTCCTGAGTATATAGGGCAAAAGCTTACATCCTTTATATAAACTTCTGCTTTGGGCTAAAACTGATATATCTTCACGTTGAGGTTTCATCTGAAATGCACAAAGTTGGCTGACTTACTTCAATATGAGTTTGTATGGCTATAAAATTGTGCCCTAACTCAAGCTATTTCTATGTTCACCTGAATCACACCCATGCTTAATTTTTTTTTTTTTTTTTTGAGACAGTCTCACTCTGTTGCCCAGACTGAAGTGCAGTGGTGCGATCTTGGCTTACTGCAACCTCTGTCTCCAGAGTTCAAGCGATTCTCCTGCCTCCTGAGTAGCTGGGATTACTACGTGTGTGCCACCACGCCTGGCTAATTTTTATATTTTTAGTAGAAATGGGGTTTCACCATGTTGGTCAACCTGATTTCGAACTCCTGACCTCATGATTCACCTGCCTCGGCCTCCCAAAGTGCTGGGATTACAGGTGTGAGCCACCACACCCAGCCGCTTAATTCTTTATATTTCACATTCAACAAAAATTTGGAGGCTTATCATGTGCCACGTACTATGCTAGGTACTGGGGACACAAAACAACATGAAACATGGTCCCTATGCTGGAAAGAGTTACAGACTTGTGAAAGAGACCAACAGGTAAATACATCCTAAGAACTGGATAAGTGGCAAAATTGAAGTGTAGGGACTCATAAGAAAGGTGTAGGGACTCATAACGAAGAGTGATTAACTCAGGGAAAGTCATTTCCTCTACAGAGCATCTCATTCATCCCTTCAACTGGCATTTTTTGGATTCTGAAATATAAGGAGGTGTTTATAAGTAGAAAAGGCAAAAGAACATCATATGCAAATGCATGAAGTTCTGAAAGGGATTTCATGTTCGGGGACATGGTTGAACTATGTACAGAATGCTATGGAAGCACAAGGCATCAGTCAAGCATAGTGATTGCTTCTGCCTGGGGTGTCAAGGAGGGCATCAGAGAAGAGATGGCATGTGATCTACCTCCTGAACATAGCCATAAACTTTCTTTGTAAACTGATAATTCTTAAAGCCATTTTAGGTAGAGTACAGATTAAGTGCTCAATCTCTTTAGTATAAAAGCAGTGAAAAAATTCCTGCATTGTTTCAGTCAAAGTATGAATGGAGTCAAATGTGTCTGAATTATTTGGTGAAAAACAATGAACTGTTCCCACATGCACAGTAGAGACAGTAGTTCAGGCTGCACTTACTGCAGTATCATACCCAGAACTGTAGTTACCCATATTGACTGGTCAATGTAATATATACAGTTTGAGGTCGGCTCTGAGGACACCGTTGTGGACACGCACAGCATTTGTCAATTACGAATGGATAACCACCTCCCTCAGACCAGCAGTTCTCACAGTGTCCTCACCCTGTCTCTATTGTTAATGCCAAGTGAAACAAGGACATAATTCATACCCCAGTTGCCTTTCTTTTCATGTGTGGCATGATCAAAAGAATAATTATACAGAGAGGAATTCTGCAAAGACAAAAATTGCGTGTGATCCTCCTTACATAAGGACCTTAGTGTGTTGCTGGAAACTCTCTGATTCATTCTGTTGACTGGCAGCTTCAGGTTACAAGCAGAGAGGAGAGCCTTCATTAACATCTTTCTAGCCTCAAATATGGAGTCAGTGCTCAACACACAGATTTAGTCTTTTTTTTTTTTTTTTTTTTTTGAGACGGAGTTTCACTCTGTCACCCAGGCTGGAGTGCAGTGGCCGGATCTCAGCTCACTGCAAGCTCTGCCTCCCGGGTTCACGCCATTCTCCTGCCTCAGCCTCCCGAGTAGCTGGGACTACAGGCGCCCGCCACCTCGCCCGGCTAGTTTTTTTGTATTTTTAGTAGAGACAGGGTTTCACCATGTTAGCCAGGATGGTCTCGATCTCCTGACCTCGTGATCCGCCCGTCTCGGCCTCCCAAAGTGCTGGGATTACAGGCTTGAGCCACCGCGCCCGGCCCAGATTTAGTCTTGACAAGTACATATCAGATTCAGACCATGCAAAAAATAAATAAATAAATAAATAAGCCTGCAGAAATAGTTTGATCACCTCTAAGGAAAGAGAAAGAGGGTACAGACAGCTCCATTAAGTGGCCCTAGAGAAAGAGTTTGGAGAATTTGCTAAGAATTCTGAGATAGGAGTTCAGTAGCCGAAAAAATGTCACTATGCTTTCAAGTTCCCATATACTCTTGCTTAACATCTCATATCCCCACCCCAACCCACAAGCGTAAAGCCTAGATCAGAAAGAAAAAGGTCAAGCTTCCTATGGGAAAAATTCAGCATTTTTTACTAGAGTGATAGATTAGCATCTGCTTTCCAATCCATTCTACTCTGTTTAAATACAACTTTGCCCATTTTGCAGATGCCCACTGCCACTGCCTCTGCCCCTGTCCCTGCTAGGCAGAAGATGGTGAAGAAAAACACAGTCAGCATGGTTAGTCTCATTGGAAATTCTGAACCACTAACCTCAAATGGGCCATTGGTGCTACACCCATTCTAGCACATTCTTCTGGTTCCATTAACTCTTTCATTCTCCTGCATGACTATTTCACACCTTTTCCTCTCTCTTCTAAACCTCCAGCACCTGCTTCCCAATTCTTACTCCCAGTTGCTGGATGAACTTGGATTCCTATTTCACTGAGAAAATAGAAGCAGTCAGCCCACCAACAACCTTCCACCAACACATCTGACCACTTAACTGATATTTATACCCACCTTCACCAGTATGGTAGTCACTTCTATTGAATACTTGAAAACCGGCTAGTTCAAACTGAAATGTGCTGTTAGTGTAAAATGTACTGGATTTTGAAAATTAAATTTTCCTATTAGTGGTTTTATATTCACTAAATATTTTAATAGTAATTTGTACATATTAGGTCAAATAAAATCATTAAAATTAATTTCACTTGTTTCTTTTACTTTTTTTTTGAGACAGAGTCTTGCTCTGTTGCCCAGGCAACAGAGTGCAGTGGCGATCTTGGCTCACTGCAACCTCCACCTCCTACGTTCAAGTGATTTTCTTGCCTCAGCCTCCCGAGTAGCTGGGACTACAGGCACCCACCACCATGCCTGGCTAATTTTGTATTTTAGAAGAGGCAGGGTTTCATCATGTTGGCCAGACTAGTCTCCAACTCCTGACCTCAAGTGATCCATCCACCTTGGCCTCCCAAAGTGCTGAGATTACAGGTGTGAGCCACCACGCCCAGCCTGTTTTACTTTTTAATGTGGCTACTAGAAAATTTAAATTGTCTGTGTGGCTCACATTACATTTAATTGGACAGGGCTACTTTATTCTCTGCTATTACTATGCTCTTATTGGAGATTAAACCACTTTCTCCCTACGCATTAGAACCCCCTCTTCTTTCCCACCCAGAGACTTCACCCCAGCAATTCTCCCTGCTTTCTCCTTTTTCATTGATTTCCCCCTCTAATTGGATCATTCTCATCTGCATACAAACATGCCACTGTATTTTCTATTTTGAAAATACAAAACAATTCTTGACTACATGTCATAGTTCAGTTCCCACCTCATTTCTTTATACTAGAACTCCTTAAAAATGTCTGTACTCACTGTCTCCAATTCTTCTCATTTCATTTCTTATGAGTCTACTCCAATCCCCACCACTCCTACAAAATGGCTCCTGTTAAAGTGGTATGTGCCACAACTAGCACAAGCTGATTGTTAAATATTCAAGAACTTTGCAAGCTGATTGTTAAACTGTTTGTAGCTGGAAATTGACTATGATGGGAATATTTCCACAGGGAAATTTTGTAAACACTACAAATCAGGATTTTGCTGTTGTCACTGCTTTTCAGAGAGCCAGTTTACCAGGACACCACTGATTGAAAGTCACCAATGACTTTCACCTGACTCAGTGATCAATTACAGTCTTCAGCTTAACTAATTTATTGGCAGTATTTGACAATAAACTCTTCATCTGACAAACTCTTCCTCCTTCTTAAGTTCTTTCTTCACTAGCCTTTTGGGGCACCATTTTCTCTTATGTTCTCTCTCTCAGTTCTCTTCTGTCTCCTTTCTGCTTCCACTTCATCTTTCTGACCTCTAAATATTGGAGAGTGTTAGCACTCTGTCCAAACACCTCTTCCTTTCTTCAGCTATACTTCTGCTCCAGGTGTTTACATTTAGCCTTCTAGCCTTAAATACACAAATGTACACTTTTAAGCCAGCCCTTGCCCATGAATGCCAGCTCACTTATTTCCCTGACTACTTGGCCTCTCTGCTTGGATGTCTAATAGGCATGTCAAACTAACATGTCCAAAATGAAACTTCTAATTCTCTCGCCTCTTCTTTCCCCAGTCACCAAACATGACACTCCAACAATATCCCCCCAGCTCGATAAATGGCAGTTCTAGCCGCACAAGTCACACATTTTGAGTGATCCTTGGTTCTGTTCTTTTTTTGACACCCTACATCCAATGCATTGGCACTACTCTTGGCTCTGTCTTTAAAATATATCTAAAATCCACACTTTTCCCCACTTTTACTGCTACTAGCTTGCTAGTAGCTAGTAAGTAGCTCCAAGCAACCATCACTTCCAACTTGTGCAACTATACAAAAAACTTGCAACTTATCTCCATACAAGATCCAGAGTAAGCTTATAAAAATAAGTTAGATCTTCTTACACTTCTGCTTAAAACACTTTGCTGCCTGTCTTACTTAGAATAAAAGCAAATCTTCTTATTGGTCTACACAGCCCTACAAGGTGTTCCTGTTACCTCTCAGAACTCATCTCCCACCACTCCCACCTAGTTTACTCTGGTCCTGCTAGAGCTTCCTTGCAATTTGACAAAGATGCTTCGGCTCAGAGGCTTTGCACTTGCTATTCCCTCTACCTGAGAACTCGTTATCCAGATGGTTTCATGGCTCGCTCCCTTACTTCCTGCAGGCCCACTCTGCATGAAATTAATCCCCTCCATGGTACTTATCACCCTTTGGCACACTATATAGTGTTACCTGTTTATGTGTTGACATCCATGTAGGCTTGGCAGACAAATTATCTGCTTTTCTTTTTTTTAATTTAAAAAAACGTTTAAAATTTAAATTTTTTTAATTCTTAAAATTGTATTTTTTAAATTGACAAAAAATTGTACATGTTCATGAGTTACACAGTGATGTTTCAATACATCTAATGATAGTGCTCTGATCAAGGTAATTAGTACATCCATCATTTCAAACATTTATCATTTATTTGTGTTGGGAACATACACTATCCACCTTCTAGCTAGTTGAAACAATATATTATTGTTTGCTATAGTCATCCTACAGTGCTAAAGAACACTAGAATTTATTCCTCCTATCGAGCTGTAATTTTGTATCATTTAATAAATATCTCCTTATCTCTTTATATCTAGCAGTTAGAAGAGTAGTGCTTGGCCCATAGTGAAAGCTCAGTAAATGTTGAATGAATGAATATATTGATGTCACACCAGCAGCTTTGGAGCATGAAGGAAGCTACTATCACCTTCTCTTCTGTGTAAAGGATTAAGTGATAGACACATTTTAAAATGACAAGTGTTCAATTTCTCTGCCAGGCTGTCCTTGCATACAGACTAAATAGGGAGGCGTTTTGGACTGGCAAAACAATTAAATATGTCTTGATTCAGGATTAATAGTAACTTATTTGGTGATAATAACATTACAAACTCTTTTCTTAATATTTGTAAGAGGGGATTTCTCCATCTTGAAAGTCTCTTAATATCATACTTGGAGGACCTGCAGGAAGAACTGTAATTGAAACTGAAAGTATCCCCTAGGACACTGGCCTTGGTTGATTTGTGGAGTGATGGTGAGGGGTGAGGGAGAAGAGGGCGCAATAAAACAAATGCCAAAGTTTTTAGCAATTTTATATCACTAGCAATAAAGTAGTCTTTACAATTACACACACCTAACACCTAATGATTGTTTCCACTCCGCAATCCCTCATTCTCTTCTGCCACTGATGTTGCAAAAAAACTGAGGCTAAAGTTACCCAGTGAAAATCATGTCCCGCAAAATGTTGTCTGTCTTTTACTCAAGATGGTAGAGTACAAGCGGGAGGCCTCCCATCCCCAGGACTTTCATGGAGGTAGATGTGTTTCAGATATCTGTAGCTAGAATTCAGAGCATATAATATGAATCACAGATGATTGGTAATCTACAGTACCATTTTTTTCTCTAAGGTATTGGGATAATTAGATAGATAGGCCTGAGTTTTAATTATCTCTTATAACATTTTTTATGGGAATGTGTTCTGTGAGATTCAAATTCTTGCTTTATAACTGAATTTTGGAAGACATACATTATATGTGTAAATTGGAAACTCTGGAAACTGCCTGTATCGTTATTAGTAGTAAGTAGTAGTATTAAATTAGAGTTCTAGCTAAGCCCAAAAGGCAGGTATGTTTTAACCTTCTATGGTAGTAGGAACAATAAGCAGTGATTATCCCTTTTAATTTTCCAAACATTTTAGGAGGTGTTAGAGGTTCCATCCTGGTGGAGTTGGAGAAGCATCAATAGAAAAAGAGGCCCACAAATACAAACCCTTTTTGTTGTTGTTGTTGTTGTTTTTGAGACGGAGTCTCACTCTGTCACCCAGGCTGGAGTGCAGTGGTGCGATCTCAGCTCACTGTAACCTCCACCTCGCAGGTTGACGCCATTCTCCTGCCTCAGCCTCCTGGGTAGCTGGGACTACAGGTGCCCACCACCATGCCCAGCTAATTTTTTTGTATTTTTAGTAGAGACGGGGTTTCACAGTGTTAGCCAGGATGATCTCGATCTCCTGACTTTGTGATCCGCCCGCCTCAGCCTCCCAAAGTGCTGGGATTACAGGTGTGAGCCACCACGCCCAGCCAATACAAGCCCTTTAAAAACCAGACAGAGTAGCAGAGACACTCCTGGTTGTATGATCTGGCTAATTTCCGTTTTGTTCTCAATACTTTTTCCCATAAAATTACATTTGTTATGCTGTTGAGAAATATGTGCTTCTCTCTCTCTCTACACACACACACACACACACACACACATACACACCACATGCACAGATATATGCAATAGAAAATGAAGTCAACCAATATTATTGAGTTCTGAAAATGTACTACATGTTTTGCTGAGTTCTCTATATAAATAATATAACAGTGAATACCTTCTATATATGTGTCAAGTATTTCACATGCATTGTATCTAATCTTCACAATAATGAAAGCAAACCCTTATGTGATGCTTTGTGCAAGGCGTTGTTCTCAGCACTTTACCTTGACTAACTCTTTTTTTTTTTTCCGACCTGGAGTCTCCCTCTGTTGTGAGGCTGGAGTGCAGTGGAGCAGCCTGGAGTGCAGTGGAGCGATCTCCACTCACTGCAATTTCTGCCTCTCGGGTTCAAACAATTCTCCTGCCTCAGCCTCCCAAGTAGCTGGGACTACAGGCGCAAGTCACCATGCCTGGCTACTTTTTGTAGGTTTAGTAGAGACAGGGTTTCACCATGTTGGCCAGGATTGTCTCAATGTGACAGGCTTCTGAGGCAGGAGGCAGACACTAACATCACTGCTATCTTCAGATGAGGCACCTGAGGCAAGAGAAGTTAGATGAAACTTGTCCAAGGTCATATCAGGTGTAAACGGCTCACCTAGGTTTTAAGCATAAGCAGTCTTGCTTCAGTCATGTTCTTACTCAGCCATATCTTGCTGCCTTTTACACAACAACCTATGAGGAAAGTATTTTAATTGTCTCCATTTTCCTGATGAAGAACTGCATGAAGTCCCTTGCCTGGTTAAAGGGCATAATGGGATCCCATCTCAGGGTGCTGACATGAAAGTGTGGGTTCTCACAAAACAGCCTCCCACTGTAATATCTTGTCTCTTTGAACAAATACTTAGTTTCACAAAGTCAAGTGGCATGCCTTAAAATTCTTTTGCATAATCCCCCCTTGCACAGAAATACCCAAGCCTCTGCATATAGTAGATACTAACAGAGGAAAGAGATTCACACAGATTGATTTTGCATCATATGTAATTAAGAGCCAAAAAAAAAAAAAAAACCCTTCAACACCACAGCTTCCCTTTATTCTGAGAAAACTCCAAGGAAAACTGACTTTGATTTCCTAAATCATCTTTTGATTTACTCTAGTAGAGGAAAATCAATGCTAAAATAACTATTGAAAGCCATCTGAGATGTGCTGCTCTAACATGACGATGCCAAGGAATATAGACATTAAATTGATCTTGGAATCCAAGCTCCCCTTCCTTATCCAACACAAGACAAATCACAAAATCCACATGGAGGAGAAATCTTCCTATCTAGACTGCAGGACTTGTCATTTACTCAAAACAGAAATCTCCAATGCCATCTTGTTTACGAAGCAGCTAAGGTTGCTACTTCTGTACTCAAGTGAGCGCTGCCTCTTTGTAATATTGATTGCTGGGATTTTTGCTTGTAGTACACTGACAGAGATCGACCACTAAAATCTTTTGAGGCACATTTATCTTTCTCTGTATTGAGAGAGAAACCCCATTTTCCCCAAGAAAAGGCGAAGCTGTTCCAGCACGTTTTAAATGATTCATATTATCTGACAATGGAAAGGTAAATTCTCTCCCAGGATTTAGGGTATAATTCTCAGCCATCTGAGAATTCTGTTTATCTCACCTTGTCCCCTTGCTCAGAGAATCACAAATAGATGGAAACATCTAATGCCAAGGCATCTAAAAGCTCCAGCATAGGATACTGTGACTGCTCCAGATAGATTTTCTCCATGAAAACCAAAGTTTATGGTTAATCACCCTGTCCCCTTCTCATTATGGCACTATCAGACATATTTAAGGAAGTGATAAGAAGTCTTTGCAAAGGTATATAAGAATAAATATGATACACTGATGGTATCACTTACACTTTTTTTAAAGATAAGAATTTGTGAGACTTCTGGGGGATTTTTGACAGGTCCTATTAGGGTTATTTTAAAACACACAGAGGAAAGTGATTTGATGTTAAGCAGTGGCAAATCTACACAAAAACAAAAATAGTCATCGGAGACTTTCACTCAATATAAAGTTCTACCAAACCTATGCAAATAATAATCGCATTTTCTAGAAAGAGTTCTAAAGTAAGTCACACATACAAACCTCAGTAGCAGCACAAAACATCCTTTGTTGCCGGACGTGAGAAAAACACACTCGCTTCTAAAAAAAGCCATAGGAAGGAAGTGGAAGAACCTCAGGGGCGAGTGGGAGTGCGAAAGGAATGTTGCAGCTCTTTTTTTTTTTTTTTTTTAAACATGTAAGCTTGCTGTGGCTCTTAATAGTAGGGCTAGTAGTTGAAGAAGGTGAAGTTAAATCTTTGGGATCTTTTTTACCTATTCTTATTAGGGTACTATCAGCCAAATAAGTTTGAAAATCATGACAGAAGTACATTGATATTCTGGCTTTACATTGCCCCCCCACACACACACACACAAAAACTTTTAAAAAGCAAAATCAAAAGAACTAAAACACCTGCATAAGATAAAAATTTCACACATCTCAAAACAACCAAGACTGCCAAAATAAAAATTAAAAGTCATTCCAGAGCAAAGATGCGTAAGCAAAGCAATGTGCTGAAATTTTTGAAATGTAACAAAATGGAATATATTTGTCAGAGGCAGAGGATAAATTGAGGGCTCCCTTTTTTTTTTTTTTTGAGACAGAGTCTCACTGTGTCACCTAAGCTGGAGCGCATGGTGCAATCACAGCTGACTACAGCCTCTCCCAGGCTCAGGTGATTCTCCCACCTCAGCATCCCAAGTAGCTGGGACTACAGGCGAGTGCCACCACACCCAGCTAAAATTTTTTTGGTATTTTTTTTTAGAGACGGGTTTCCCCAAGTTGCCCATGCTGGTCCGGAACTCCTGAGCTCAAGTGATCCGCCCACCGCCCGCCATGGCCTCCCAAAGTGCTGGGATTACAGGCGCAAGTTACCACATCCAGCCTGAGGGCTCTTTTGAAAACACAAATATGATCATGTCACTTCCCTGCATAAAATCCTTTAATACCTTCTCACTGTACTAAGGATAAAGACAAAATTATCAATATGGCTTACAAAGCTCTTCATGAACTGTTCATTGCGTAACTGTCAAGCATCATGTTAGAGCTCATATTGATTGAATGCTGATTACTGACTGAGCATAGAAACTATTTCAGTGAATCTTGTTACAACATTTTCAGGTGTTATCCCCATTTTACAGAAGAGGAACTGGGACGCTGAGTTACTTGCCTAAGATTATAAGCTACAAAGTGGTTATGTCAAACACTGTTGAGGAAATTCCCAATCCCCTCTCACTTGCTTTCTCCATTGTTAGGGCTGGAAGATCTATGTTCTCACTTTCACATTTTCCCTGGTTATTTGGGTTGTGTTCTGGCCTATGACATACAGGTAGAATTCCAACAGAAGATTTCGGAGAAGCTTTGAACTTTTCTGATAAACTAACCTGACATTGCACATCTTCTCCCTTCTTCCTAAATGCGCCATTGTGCCTGGGGCTGCAGCCGCCATTTCCACGTGAGGGAATGACAAAGCCACAGGCTACGGATGTAGAACAGAAGACAGAAAGAACCTGGATCTGTGATGACCTCATCAAGCCCTGCACAAACCCTGGACTGCTTATTGCTTATTGTCGGACTTTTTGTTTTGTGGAGATAATTTCCCCTCTTTTTTTCTTTTTTTTTTTTTGAGACGGAGTTTCACTCTTGTCGCCCAGGCTTAAGTGCAATGGCGCGATTTCGGCTCACTACAACCTCTGCCTCCCGGGTTCTAGCGATTCTCCTGCCTCAGCTTCCCTAGTAGCTGGGATTACAAGCGCCCCCCACCAGGCTGGGCTAATTTTTGTATTTTTAGTAGAGACGGGGTTTCACCACTTTGGCCAGGCTAGTCTCGAACTCCTGATCTCAGGTGATCCACCCGCCTCGGCCTCCCAAAGTAGTGGGATTACACGTATGAGCCACCACGCCTGGCCAATTTCCCCTTTTTATATGAACCTCAGTAAGGTAGACTTTCTGTTCTTTGGATGCCACAAAGAAAAAAAAAAAAAAATCTTAACTGATACAGCTATGACGTTAGGATTCCAACTGGAAACTCTGATTTCAGAGCCCTTGAGCTGAATTCCATTCCTCCCTGTTTCACTCTTACTTTTGTGCTCTTTGCTATGGCCACGCTGATCTTGAAGTTCCTCAAAATGACCACATTTCTTCCTGCCCCACAGCCTTTGCTTTTCCCTCTGCCTGAGGAATCTTCTACTTATCCTTCAGATCTCAGCTTAAATACTGAGATACTTAGCTATCTCAGTATTAAATGGAACTTAAATATTTCCCCCTATACATGGGTTCACAGAAACCTGTATTTATCCTCTGAGCCTTATCACAATCACAAACAAATAAGAACTTAGTGCTTGTCTTCCCATGTTACATGGTAAGTTCATGAGGTTAGGAACTGTGTTTCTGGTTGTACATAGTAGGCAGTCAGTAAACAGTTATTACATTAATGAATCAATACAGGCATTCCTCATCCACGGTTAATTTCTGAGCTAGACAGACAAAGATAGGAAGTTACTTATTTTACACATCTGAAGCCACATAAGTATGTCAGGCTGCAACACATCTTGTTTGACTCTATTAAATGCCATAAATATCTCAACAGAAAGAAAGGAAAAACCCTACAATCCAGAAGCAGGCTGTGAAGACAGAGGACATGCCAGTAAGAAAGAAATGAATACTTTGGGAAGTAGCAATCTCAGAACTAGAAAAGTGCTACAAGAAGAAAACCGCCAGTGGCAAGACAGGAACTACATTGAAAACAGGGATTACCTTGTAAAAATACAGTTTCCAGCAGACCAAATATAGGCACAATGTTTCTGTGAGCCCAACTTTTGCATTCAGCATTTTGAGAGGTTTTTCTGTGTGAAAGCATTTCCAATTTTATAGTAGAGTTGTAGAAAAATGTTGCAACTTATATAAACTTTGTTTTATTGCCAAATTTCCTGTAGCCCATCCACTCCATGTAGCAAGAGATAACTGGTTTGCATCATCTTTTTAAAATCACAGCTCTGGAGCTGCACTATTGGAACACTCTCTTGTCACCCTGCAACCAATCCTTTCATACTTCTTTCTCCTCCATTGGACTGTAAGTTCTTGAAAGTGGGAATCTTCTGACTCCAATTTTTTAATACTGAGCACAGTGCTGGTACAGTATATGAACTCACTATATCTTGTTACTATAAATGAATAAACAAAATGCATAGGCATGTTAGGCATTTAGTAAATACATGTCAAATTGAATCTTTGACACATGACTTGGAATTACTTCCCTTTCAAGGTATTTGTTCAGTGAGCATAATTATAGAGTCCACAGTCTAAGAAAGTCTTCATTATAGAGGAAAACTAAAAAAGAACCCTTGGCTTTTCAAGACAATATGCCTTGATGGCAACCCCCTTTTTATCACGCACATATTTCATGCACAAGGACAACTTAAAACTTGAAATGAAAAAAAAACAAAAACCTCTATATTTCTTGGCTCACCGGTGCTGCCGATTTCTGGTATTCTCTCTTTAATGTGTATCCTGGGGGTGATGGGAAGAAGAGGAGAGACAAGAAGGACAACTAGTAACAGAAAGGAAAAGAATGAATTGGGAAGAGGAGCAAAGAGGACGGTGAGGACTGGAATAACAAATATAAAGAATAAAGTCTGATTCCTTTCTGTTTCCTGCAATCTCTCATTGCTCCTGTCTCTGATAAAAGTGCCTATAGATTTGCTTACTTGATCCTAATTTTATGGCCTGTTCAAATATTAAAACTTCCTTTTACATAAATTAATTTGAAACTAAATGCCTTTAGTTTTTACAATGATAGGTTTGTGGCTTTTGACATCTTTTGGTCCTATTCATCAAAATCATTTGCAGAGTCCAAAGTAGAGCAGAGTAGCTTTAACAACACCCATGGAGGATGAATAGAATACATTTTCATATTTACCAAAAGTGAAACTTACAAGCATATATTATCTTCTGCCTACCTTGTAAATGTCCCATGTTTTCATTTACATATTGTACCAATTAATATTTCTTGGTACTAATCAGAGTGGAATCCAATCCTGACACGGGAGAAAACATGACCAAAAACAGTAGCAACAAGAAAAAAATGTTTGTTTCAAGTACGTGGATTATATTTTCTAGGGCCTTAAAAAAAGAATGAAACTGAAAGAGGCAGCTTGAAGAAGCTTACACGTGTTTAAAACCCACATCCTGTTGTTATCCACTGCCCTGGCACAGAGGAGCTGGAAGGTGAACGTCCTCATTAGGGTCCCTATTAGCTGTGATTTGCAATGGCCTTCTCCAAAGAAGAAAATCACATTCACCCGCTGGACAATGGCCCAGGTATCACCTTTGATGGGAATCATATACGGAGTAAACATCTAAGCCCAAGAATACAGTGGTCTAAGCCAGTGGGCTTAGAAGTTGCAAGATCCTCCATGCTTCATTCCAGCCACTATCAGCAGATTCTAAATCACCCATGAGCAGAGGCGCCCATCTGCCTAAGGCATAAACGAAATTATAACAACAGTGAGCGAGCCAATGGGAGTCAGCCAGTAAGACTACGAGCAGCATGATGTACTCAGACTTTTGTTCCTTTTTTATTTATTTGGTTAAAATACATGTGTTTTTGCTTCAGGCAGATGTTGGTATCCCAGCCTTTTATACAGGAAGCTGTAGAAGGGAGAGGACTTTCTGGGTGGGAGCAACTTACTGTGGAGGCCAAATGGCATTTTTTGAAGGCCCCGAGATTTTTTAAGAAAACTCTAATTCTGTTCAGAACTCTTTCAAAGGGTGAAGACAAACTTAAGAACTTTATACTATAATAAAAATAATTACAGAGTGTTGCTTTAAACTTGTATCTTGAAGTTCCTCCTTTAGGTTACTCTGCTTAACAACCACAGACTCTTCCTAATGGCTTATTTGCCTTCCTTTTCAATTTTCTAAGTGAAGGCCAGCCCCCTTCAAGATGTTCTACCAACTCAGTCCTATTCTCTCCAGATGTTTTTTTTTTCCTTCTTCTGAAAAGCATGTGTTGATAGACTACGGGGAACAGACCAAGAATTATTTTTTAGCCAGTATTTTCCCCTTGCAACTGTAAGTCAGCCTTCCTCAGAAGGAAAGGTGGGACAAGTGATTCTAATGTGCTTCGCTCCAATGCTTCCATCTCAATAACCCTTTAAAGTGAAAACTGTGGAGAGTAAAGTGAAAAACTTCTCTCCATCTGGAAGCATTTATACAGAGAGGTGTCTTTAGCTTAGTTGTTTGTCTAGAATTTCCATTTATGAACCGACTTGCCTTTCTCCTGTGGGTATGCTGAAGAAAACTGTTTGCAAAATCCATTGTATGCAATAATCCAGAGGCTCCTTCAAACTCAATCAGGCTGGAAAGGCTAAACATGACTCATAGGATTCCTTCAACAAACACAAAGTAAGTCAGAAGTCAAGGAGAGACTCGTCTCAATGTGGACCAGCTTACCTAGCAAGTCAGGGAATTGTCATCAAACCAGTTTCCGGCTTGCAAGACCTTGACTCCTTTCAGTAAAGGTGTCAATTCTTTTTCTGAACAATCTCAATGTGAATGACAGGGCCTGACTCTAGCGGAAGGTGTCTTTAATCTTTTTATGGTTCAGTATAAAGGTTACTTTAAGAAAAGACTTGGGATATGCTTTCAAGATACCTACTTGTGATTTTTTTTTTTTTTTTTTTTTTAAGCATCAGTATGTCCTGTTCTGATTCAATCATTGTTCTTTCAAACAGGCTGGGAGGAAAGGTTCTTGGACATCCACAGAGAAAACTTATTCAATAAAACATTTTATAATCCTAGGAACACCTGTGCCACCTTCCTAAGGGCTAGTCAGTTCAAGGACTTCCTAAAAATGAAGGTTGGACTGTGCGAATGCCTGAGTGTGTGGGAGTGGAGTCACTCTGTGTGGTGGTGGGGGATGGGGTGGGAGGAAGCAAAGCGGCAGAGTCTAGAAGGATGGTGGTACAGCAGAAGAAAAAAGAAGAATGTCTGAATCTAGAGTGGCCCCATGAGACCCAGTCGGTATTCAGGTGACACTGGAATAACAGGAGTTCCTTCTAAACCCAAGACAGCAGCAGACACTCTGTCATGCCACACCCTTCTCAACTGTCTTATCCCTTGGCCATCTCCTTTTTAGAAGCTAAAACAATACTTTTTTTCCTCAGAGATCTTGTTCTTGGAATGGAGGTGCAGCATAGTTCCGGCCAGTAAGATGGACATCTGATAGGAGAGGGGTGTGCTTTTTGAGACACTTGCAGCTTTTCTGATAAAAGGAACACCTGGGCTGCCCTCCCTCTAGCCTGCCAATGTGATACCTGGAGTTTAAGACTATGAGAGAAAGGCCGAGAGAATCACAGACAAACTGACCCTGAGCCATGATATTATTGAGTCACTAAACTAATATCCATAATGACCTATATCAAGAAATATTGTAGTGTGTGTCGGGGGGGAATCCCTATTTGTAATCACTTTATTTCTTACACTGTTAGTTTTCTGTTATTTGCAGGCGAAAAAAAAATTCATAATTGATTCAGCAGAGGAGGCAGATCAAATGAGTAGCTATCTACTCTTAGAAAGGTTTTTTTGGCTGGGTGCGGTGTCTCATGCCTGTAATCCCAGCACTTTGGGAGGCCGAGGCGGGCGGATCACGAGGTCAGCAGATTGAGACTATCTTGGCTAACAAAGTGAAACCCTGTCTCTACTAAAAATACAAAAAATTAGCAGGGCATGGTGGTGGGCGCCTACAGTCCCAGCTATTCAGGAGGCTGAGGCAGGAGAATGGTGTGAACCTGGGAAGCGGAGCTTGTAGTGAGCCGAGATCGGGCCACTGCACTCCAGCCTGGGCAACAGGCAACAGAGTGAGACGCCGTCTCAAAAAACAAAGAAAAAAAAAGTTTTTTTTGTTTGTTTGTTTGTTTGTTTGTTTTTATTTTGAGGAGAACGTAGCTTTGAAAAACCTGAGTGAAACTAAATATTCTTCTAAGGGTAAAACCAATATAGCATATCATGGAGCCTCATAATTTATTTCAAATTTTATGCCGGAAACAACTTACCATCATTACTCTATGCTATGGTTTGAATGACTCCAAAACTCATGTTGGAACTTAATCTCCATTCTGGCAGTATTGACAGGTGGCGACTTTAAGAGGTGATTGGATCATGAAGGCTCTGTCCTCATAAATGGATTAATCCATTCATGGATTAATGGGTTATGATGGGAGGGGAACTGGAGGCTTTATAAAAGGAAGAGAGACCTGAGCGAGCACATTAGCACGCTCAGCCCCCTCTGCCACGTGATACCTTGTGCCACAGAGTTCCCACCACCAAGAAGGCTATCAACAGATGCAGCCCCTCAGCTTTGGATCTCTCAGCCTCCATAACTGTAAGAAATAAATTCCTTTTCTTTATAAATTACCCAGTTTTTGGTGTTTTGTTATAAGCAAAAGAAAACAAACTAAGACACTCCATCCAGTGGTTCATGAGATTTATTGAGATGAAAGACAAGACATATTCTATAGCTATAACCATAGAATTGCTTTTGTGAAGGATATTTATGTTTATATGAGCCTATAACCTTATTTTCCTATATGATCCGAAGGTATCATCTAATGGGGTTCTTGGCTTACCTCAAGTCCTTCTGCTAATATTGGAGACTTATAGAGACTTTTGAAAGGAACACAACATAATAAGTGGAAAGAGCAAAATATCTTGCCTGGTCCCTAGCTAGTGACATGATATTGTGCAAATTACTTCAAATACCTGAGTTCCATATTATTCATCTATAAAATAATGAAATGTTCAATTCGGTAACTATTTCAATGTTATTGTCTAAACAGTTTGGTTATAAACAACCGAGTTACCTAACTACAGACAATTTTATATTTTTTCACCAGTATTTATTATGTTAGATTTCTAATATATCACCATGAACGAATATTTAAATTCTAAAATTTGTATTTGATAGGGTCAGAATTCCTAAAATCAATGGCATTCTCTGACTCAAAGAGTTATTTCCCTCCAGGCCCATTGTTCTCTATATTAATGTTTTTAAAAGATGGCCTAAAGTCCCTGCATCTTTCTGGGTCCCAACCAATAGCTACTGAATTTGAGTATTTGAGGATGGAACCCAGAAATCCGTATTTTTCACAAGCATTCTGGGACATTCTGACATGTACTAAAGTTTGAGGACCACTAATGTGGAAATAGGTGTCACTGAGACATTGGAAGATTAAAAATTGTGTACAGTTTTTATGATAAATGAAGACAGAGTTCAGGCACAGATTCAGTTTTTTACTTTTCCAAATGTGCTGATTTAAGGTCATTTATAATGTTCTCATAGATTAATTTGACCCTCAATTAGCATTATTTATTGCATAAATAAAATTCACAAAATCAAAGTGAAAATAATTCTCCCAGGATTTTGATTACTGCTCATTTTGTTTCCTCTTGTTTTTCCCTCCAGTCACCATTTGTTCTTATTTTTAAAATTTAATTCTTTTCTTTTGGAGACAGTCTCGCTCTATCGCCCAGGCTGGAGTGCAATGGCGCAATCTCGGCTCACTGCAACCTCCGCCTCCCAGGTTCACGCCATTCTCATGTCTCAGCCTCCCGAGTAGCTGGGACTACAGGTGCCTGCCACCACACCCAGCTAATTCTTTTTTTGTATTTTTACTAGAGATGGGGTTTCACCATGTTAACAAGGATGGTCTCGATCTCCTGACCTTGTGATCTGCCCCCCTTGGCCTCCCAAAGTGCTGGGATAATTTAATCCATTTTTTAAATCCTTGTTTTAATGCTGTGTTTCATTTACTTCCCAAAGAATGGCAAGCTTATAGATAAATATGGCAAGTGCCATATTTGCCTGGTTTACTATAATCTCACCTTCCTGCACCTTCTGGCTTATTTTTAATTGTATCATCCATTAATAAAACCAAAGGAGTTGTGTTTACTTTGCACTCATGTTTTTATTGATCTCTCTTTGGCTAGATTTGATAGTAATCATTATACTAATTGCTAATGGTAAACTGCTTCCCCAGGAGTTAAAAAAAAGTTCAGGAATTTCTACTCCAGTTTATACAGTTGATTGGGCTGAGAACAGCATGGCATTGCAATCTCTATAAAAACAACGCATTTCTCAAGAGTAATTTGCTCACCATAGCATTTGGTATACGATCACCTATTTAATCAATTGTGATTTATTCAACTTTTCTTTTATTATAAACTAGTCAAAATATTCTCCAAAATGTCATGTCCAATTCAGGTATGTTTTGAATATACTGCCTGTTGCTGTTAAAAGCAGAACTGAGATCTGTAAGAGAGACCCACATTATTTGCTAATGTTTCAAAGCCATTTAAAAGGCAAAATAACTTGGAATAAACAGACTGAATCAAAAAAGGTTAAAGCTATTACAATTCCAACAATTTAACAACAATATTAGTCATTGTTATTTCACAATAATATGTTCAGCACTTCTAAAGTGTTTCTCAATCAGAAAATGTTCATGTATCTTACAAAATTTTAAACTACTGATGAGTCATACATAGCACCTTAAAAGGAAGTCTGGTGTCCATTGTGAAAGATAAGGATTTAAGCAGCAGATGATCTCCCACTGATGACATACATTTATCCAAAGGGGAAGCTAAGATAGTTCTGAAAGAAAGGAAAGGTGAAATGGGATCCTGATCTTTTATATAATACATCCTCTAGCCACAAGGGAAATTCCTTTTGAGTCTGTACTTGGGCTCAACAGGATGGAGGAGGCACTGGTGGGACCACAATGACCCCTTTTAACGGTCAAAGTGGTTGGTATCATTAAAGGAGCACCCAATTTGGAGTCAGGAGACCTGAATGTATGTTTCCCAATCCTTATTTATTATTTGTGTAGCCTTGTGCATGTCACGATCTTCCTGGGCCTGTCTGTGCCCTTATAAAAGACCTTTAGCATTCATGTATTAAAAGACCACCTTAGGGGGATTTTGTGAGGGAAAATTAAGGAAATGTATAGAAATCACTCTGAAATAAATGTTGGTTATAGTTATAATTCAAATAAGAGCCAGATCACCTCTTTAGATCCTAAAAGCCAAGTATGGCCAAGAGTGCCAGAGTGGCTCTTGTTTGGGCTATTGTTCTACATTTGCCCACAATTATCTCAGCAACTATTCATCCCCAAGTAACCTAGCTGGAGGAGTCTAGCCCAATGCAGAGGTTACAGGTCCGTAACTTTTGTAAAGGCCCCTCACAAACTAAGATGTCAGCTGCTGCCAAATAAGTTACAAAGTATGGAACACATCCATGTGTTCATTTTTATAAGGCCCAGACCCCCATTCAGTTTAGTATCTGGAAACCCTGACTTTTGCATGCTGCTGGAGAAAAGATTATCTCCAAACCAATTCCTACCTCTGGCAGGAATGTGCACTGGAACAGATTGAGGCAAAAATAACTCATCTGAACACAATATGCAACAGTGTATACAAATATGTTTTAGGGCTGGACTTGAGTTCTGATTGTTAACATGTCCTGTTTTGTGCCACCCACTCAAAAATGTGTCGTATTAGGAGTCAGGTTCTATTCCTGACCCTCTTAGTCATGCTGGGCAAGGCATTTCCATTTTCCTTAAGCTTTATTTTACCCATCTTGGAATCTCTCCTCATCCACTCTACCATACTGGTTTCAAGTTATGTCTTCTAAGCTAATAAAGGAGGGTCCACAAATTAAGCATTACGAATTGTACTAACCACTGTACTGAAGTAGGAGTCATGACCCCAAACCACTTCTTAAAATGCTCCTGTAATGAAAACGTTGAAAGGAGTACAAATCATTGCTTCAAATACTCTAAAAACTAGTTACCACACAGCATATCTTATTTCTGCATAGGGAACTTATTTAGTTTTGCAAGAACACATTTAATACCCTAGATGTGCCTTTCTTCTGCTATAAGCCCACTACATCCTATGAGGAGAAGAGTTTGAAGAGCAAGACCCTCTGGCTTTCAGAAGTTAGCAGACGGTCAGGAATTACCAATACTGAGGCTGTAACATTAACCTAAAGAAATCAAGCCATTTCAAATTGTTATATAACTAAACCATGCTATTTACTCTTTGTGCACAAATACATAGTGTCAGCTGACTTTAATTAGGAATGTGGTAGAGACAGCTACAGAGGACAAGCTACAGAAGAGGCCAGGCAATTGCCGGTACAAGCAGGCACGATGCAAAGCATTTCTGTCTGTGAAAATGCACAGAAAAGTGGTTGGCTTTAGTGTGGGGAAGATGAGCGGAGAGTTGGCAGAGGCAGAAAATGTGATGGAAAAACAACAGAGTTATTTTCCCCATGAGTTACTCCTGCAAGTTGTGTAACCTTTCAAGTGAATAACTAGAATATGGCTTATGATGCAACTGAACAGAACAGAAGTCTGCACAAAGTCCTGTTCAAAAGAGAAGGAACACAACCACTGGTGAAAGACAGCTTAGCAGGTGAAGACTGTTTCCCTCTGAAACTGAAGTGTCGGGAAGGGAAGAATTGTTCCTTTAAATGATATGGAAGAGGGGAAGAGAAGTGCTGGATAGAGGAAGGCATGGTCTCTGGCTAGGACCCCACCCCCACGGACCTAGGTGGGGACAGGCATTTTTGTTTTCCTGCCCGAATGTTGCATTTCCCAAGACCACCCATGTCCCCATCCTGTGCCTATATAAACGGGAGACCCTAGCAAGGCAGAGACAGAAGTGTTGGAAGTGGAGAGGAGCACATTGGCAGAGGAACACACAAGCGGCTAGATGTTGAGGGCAACACACCAGCAGGCACCAGCAGGCCACTGAGGGGCAAAACGAAACAGAGTTTGGCTGGGCAGTCGGAGGAGCGCTCGGCTGCCAAGCGGCCCGGCTTCTGGGGGAGACCATCTCCCTATGGCTCTCCCATCTGCTGAGAGCTTCTTCCACTCAATAAAATCTTGCACTCATTCTCCAAGCCCAGGTATGATCTGATTCTTCCGCTGCACCAAAGCAAGCAACCCAGGATACAGAAAGCCCTCTGTCCTTGCCACAAGGTAGAAGGTGTAATTGAGCTAGTTAACACAAGCTGCCTTCAGAGGGCTACACTAAAAGAGCACCCCGTGACACATACCTACTGGGGCTTCAGAAACTGTAAACATTCACCCCTAGACACTGCCCTGGGGTTGGAGCCCCACAGCCTGCCCGTACTGAAGAAGTGAGCCACTTCCCCATCCTACACCCTGCAAGGGGGACAAGGGAACTTTTCCCATTTCACCTCCTCTGTCAGTACTAAGCTGGTCTGTATGAGGACGGCAATCTTTGAAAAACAACATATTGGCCTACCTTGGTGGCTCACACCTGTAATCCCAGCACTTTGGGAGGCCGAGGTGGGCAGATCACGAGGTCAGGAGATCGAGACCATCCTGGCCTGACACAGTGAAACCCTGTCTCTACTAAAAATACAAAAAAATTAGCTGGGCGTGGTGGTGGGCATCTGTAGTCCCAGCTCTTTGGGAGGCTGAGGCAGGAGAATGGCATGAACCCAGGAGGCGGAGCTTGCAGTGAGCCAAGATCATGCCACTACACTCTAGCCTGGGTGACAGAGTGAGGCTCCATCGCAAATAAATAAATAAATAAATATAAATAAATAAAGAAAACAGAAAAACAACATATTGATGCGATTCTGAGCTTCACTGACAGTGAAATTGACTACATCTCCAACTGATTAACTATATCTCAATTTCAAATACTGCCCTGACCACAAAGGTAGAATCTAAATATGAACTGACATATTAAGACCTAGGTGCTTAAATGGTAGGATGTACTTATTCTA
This sequence comes from Trachypithecus francoisi, assembly GCF_009764315.1. NCBI lineage: Eukaryota > Metazoa > Chordata > Mammalia > Primates > Cercopithecidae > Trachypithecus > Trachypithecus francoisi. The sequence continues at coordinate 86,306,278 of NW_022681473.1, forward strand.
GGCTTCCTGTGCTATGACAGGCTTTTACTCTTATGTGGTTAGGTATGTTTCCAGGGACATGCCTCAGTGAATATCACACATGGAAATGTGGTTAATAATGAGCCCCTTCTGTGATGGAATTATTATTCAAGGTATATAAATTTATAAATATGTGAGGCTTAATAAACCATAACCTTATTGAAAAGTAAATCTTCCACTGAGCAAATCATACATTATTTCACATAATAGGTCCACAGATATTTTTAAGAGAGTGAATGAAAGGCCATGCAGCCTGCTGAGGAAGAGTATGTTCCTAATGTAGAGTGTTACATATGTGTAAAACCTACAAGAAAATAAAGCAGGTTTCCTTGCAGAGGTAGCAAAATTGTCAGCTACTTGGACTTTCAGGGAAAATACACAGTATTTGAAGAAAACAATAGTGGAGTCAGTGCCAAGCTGATGAGTAAAGTACAGAAACACATTTTAATGGAGATGAGCTGGTTTAAATAAGCCCTAAGACAATCGAAAAAGTATGTCTCCACTAAATGAAATTTCTATCCCACATATTAAGACTGTGACACAAATAGACAAAAGAGAGGAAATATATGATTATAGATGCTTAATTTGGCCAACACAAACACAGCATATCCATTTCAACACTGTGTGGAATTATTCAGCTTCTAGCTAGGGGAAAAACGCATCAGGAAAAACAAAAACACACAAAAAAATCCTTTCCTACAGTTCCCTCAAGGCAACCAGAAAGTGAAACTTAATTAAACAAGTGAAATGTAATTACCTACTGCTTACCGCACATGGTGCGGATTTTCACTTCACATTCTAGGTTCATTATTAACAGACCGGTGCTGCCCAGCGGTATGAATACAAGTTCTATGTTGGGGTAACCATTGGCAGGGAGCAAGAGAAGCAAAGTGCTACCTGTTCTGGCCTCCCTACAGGGGCTCAATTCCTCCAGTCACTAGTTTCAGCTAGACACACTTCAGGCTGGGACTGTGAGTAGAGTCTAATTATGTAAGGGCTGTCCCTCAAGCATGGTGGGAGGTAACCCCACTCTCTGGGGGAAACTGAATCTGAATCTGGGGGTTTTTACACTTCTCAGGACCTCACTATGATTGCTCATTCAGCCCACTTGCTATTTTCATGCACTGTTTAGAACAACTCAGCAGTTTCTTTTATAGGAAAAGGCATTTGATATATGGCACCTGTTGAAACAATTTGAAATGTGATTTCATCATGACTCTGGAAACATGGAGATGGCTTTCTTTTGTTGACAGGTACATACATTCAGAACCAGTAGGATGCCATCTCTGCTCTCTATGATTTCATTTGATTATGAAGTTTGATGCTATAATGGTATTTGAATATCTTTATTTAACTTTGTATTTCCCTTTCTACCATAGCATCTTTAAGCATACATCTTAAAAAGTAGGCTGGATGCCGTAACTCATACCTGTAGTCCCAGCACTTTGGAAGGCTGAGGAGGGAGAGTCACTTGAGTCCAGGAGTTCGAGAGCAGCCTGGGCAACATAGCAAGACCCTGGTCTTGACAAAAAATAAAATAAAAATTTTTAAATTAGCCAGGTGTGGTGGTGTACTCCTGTAGTCCTAGTTACTCCAGAGGCTGAAGTGAGAGGATGGCTTGAGTCCAGGAGTTTGAGGTTATAGGGAGTTATGATCACACCACTCCAGCCTGGTGAGAGAGGGAGACCCTGTCTCAAAACAAAAAAGTAAGTAACTATGGTTTCTACCTATGTGGCTTCCAAGCAACAAACATTTGAAAAATCAAAAACCCTACTTACAAGGAAGATTGGTATATGATAGGTTTGGCTGTGTCCCCACCCAAATTGCATCTTGAATTGCAGTTCCCCGAATTCCCATGTCTCATAGGAGGAACTTGGTGGGAGGTAATTGAATCGTGGGGGTGAGTCTTTCCCATACTGTTCTTGTGATAGTTAATAAGTCTCACCAGATCTGATGGTTTTGTAAAGGGGAGGTCCCCTGCACATGATCTCTTGTCTGCTGCCATGTAAGATGTGACTTTGCTCCTCATTTGCCTTCTGCCATGACTGTGAGGCCTCCCTCACTATGTAGAACTGTGAGTCAATTAAAACTCTTCCTTCATAAATTACTCAGTCTTGAGTATGTCTTTATTAGCAGCAAGAGAAGAGATTAATACAGTATATAAACCAAGCAAATGTGAAATTGCTCCAATAAATGCATATTTGGATTAGAATAAATATCTAAAACTGAGAAACATACTCAGAAAATTATGAATCAATATAATGTTGGCATCATAATCCACTTCATTCATATACCATGGAAATGACTTGGTTATTTTTATTGGAACTGCTAGAGGAATCAAATATGCACAGACTTTTGAGAAATTTCAAGTTGCCTGTTATTGAAGATGATTAAGATGGATGACTTCATGGTGGGCATATTGCATTAGGTAAGGGATTGAACTAGGTTTCCTTTCAGTTCTTTTCCAAAGTGTCTATGGTTCTGTGAATCTGGTGAGATTTCTATGGTAGAAAGTCACATGAATCATCATTGTAGGTATATGCTTCAGCTCTCTGTTCAGCCCAAATAGCTATTGTATGTTATCTTTCTAAGAAGGTATTAATGTGACTGTTACTGAAGGGACCAGGGCTATTTCCTTCTGTTTCCTTCCACTCACTTTGGCATGTCCTAGTAAGTATATATAATCCATTAAAAACCTCTTTTTGCTTTATTTTTTGAGGTACATTCTTTTTATTTTGGTGGGGGGTGGATGGAGTCTTGCTCTGTCGCAAGCCCGGAGTGCAGTGGCACAATCTCAGCTCACTGCAACCTCTGCCTCCTGGGTTCAGGTGATTCTATGTCTCAGCCTCCTGAGTAACTGGGATTACAGGTCCACGCCACTACACTCAGCTAAGTTTTGTATTTTTAGTAGAGACGGGGTTTCACCATGTTGGTCAGGCTGGTCTCGAACTCCTGACCTCATGATCCGCCTGCCTTGGCCTCCAAAAGTGCTGGGATTACAGGCATGAGCCACCACATCCAGCCACCATTTCTTATTAATACAATAGCTTCCTATATAATCTCCTTAAAATTTCCACCCTTTCTCCCCCTTTCAGTCTTTTTAAAAATACAACAGCGAGAATGACCCATTGAATGCCTAAGTCAGATTATGCCACTTCTCGCCTTAAAACCCTCCAGTACCTTCCTGTGATAGTTAATATTAACTGTTAATCTGACTGGATTGAAAGATGCAAAAGTATTGTTCCTGGGTGGCTGTGAGGGTGTTGCCAAAGGAGATTAACATTCGAGTCAGTGGATTGGGAGAGGCAGACCCACCCTCAGTGTGGGTGGGTACCATCTAATCAGATGCCAGTGTGGCTAGAATAAAGCAGATAGAAGACACTGCAAAGAGGAGACTTGCTGAGTCTTCTGGTCTCTATCTTTCTACCGTGCTGGATGCTTCCTGCCCTTGAACATCAGACTCCAAATTCTTCAGCTCCTGGACTCTTGGACTTACACCAGTGGTTTGCCAGGGGCTCTCACGCCTTTGGCCACAGACTGAAGGCTGCACTGTTGGCTTCCTTACCTTTGAGGTTCGGGACTTGGCAACCTATTTGTGGGACTTCATCTTGTGATCCTGTGAGTCAATTCTCCTAATAAACTCCCCTTCATGTATACATATATCCTATTAGTTCTGTCCCTTTAGAGAACCATGACTAACACAGATTTTGGTACCAGGAGTGGGAACGAGTTAAGACTGTGAGTGAATGTTGGAAGGGTGTGATTGTGTTTCGAAATGTGAGGACATGAGATTTAGGAGGGGCCAGGACTGGAATGATATAGTTTGGCTGTGTCCCTACCCAAATCTCATCTTGAATTGTAGTTGCCATAATCCCCACTTGTCATAGGAGGGACCCAGTGGGAGGTAACTGAATCATGGGAGCAGTTACCTCCATGCTGTTCTCATGTTAGTGATTGAGTTCTCATGAGATCTGGTGGTTTTATAAGGGGCTTTTCCCCCACTTTGCTCTGCACTTCTCCTTGCTGCCGCCATGTGAAGCAAGATGTGTTTGCTTCGCCTTCCACCATGATTGTTAAGTTTCCTGAGGTCTCCCCTGTCCTGCTCAACTGTGAGTCAATTAAACCTCTTCCTTTATAAATTACCCAATCTTAGATATGTCTTTATTAGTAGCATGAGAACAGACTAATACACTTCCCATCTAACTCAGAACAAAAGCTGAAATCTTTTCAGTGGTCTAAAGGCCCTATGCAACCTGCCTCCAAGACCGCATTACTTCTTCGATATCAATTCCCATTTCTCTCTCCTTCGCTTACTGCTCTGGCCATATGGTCCACCTTGTTATTCCTAGAGCATTCCAGGGATGCTCCTGTCTCAGAATGTTTGCACTTTTTGTTCAGCCTGCCTAAGAATGCTCTTTCCTCTGATGTCTGCTTGGCACTATCCTACACCTCCTTCAGGTCCTTGCTCAAATGCCACCTTCTCAGTGAGGCTTCTATAACCTTCCTATTTAAAACTGACTCCTTTCTCTGACTTATTTTATGCCACAACACTTGCCGCCATCCAACGTCCTATGCATTGTACTTGTGCTGTGTTTTGTTTTCTTTGCTAATATGTAAGCTCCATGAGAACAGGAATTTTTGTTTGCTCAACATGTACCTACTACAGTACCTGGCATATAGTAGGACTCAATAAATATTTGAGTAGATAACATTTAAATATGCTTAAATTTCAATTGTTACATATCTTGAAACCTCTTGGTTTACATGCCTCTTCCAGGTTAAGGGCTTCTGTGATCTCACAAGAGGCATCCACCTTACCAGGGTAAAATTTTTCAGACATTTTTCACATATAAATGGTCAACTGCCTGAACTTAAAAAGTTTTTAGAAAACAGGACATATTATGAGTGGGAAACAAACAAACAAAAACCAACATGTATTTAAATACCTTCCAAGAAAATCTCAGAAGCAACCCACCAGATTTAGATACTATGTACTTGGCTATGTTGTTTTGCAAAGGCTGGAAACATAAGGAAGTGCTGGAAGTCAGCAAACACCAGTATTTGGCCTTAAAATGATTTAACACACACAAAAATGGCACTGTGCCTTTGGAGACCTGGAATGCAGCATTACAGGTTTTCTCCAAAACAGCTTCATTTACTTAACATTACTCTGACCCTTTAACTTCTAACTTGCTGTACAATTAAGCTATTTAAGCCTTCGACTTAGTGCTCTTTGTGCTACAATCTGGGTCTAAAGTGAAGCAAAAACAACCTTTCTGTTTTGCTTAAGTTTATTCTGTCCCATGAAGAGGTTTACATATGCAAATTTTAGCACCACATCTGTTTAGCACGCAGTTGTAAGGCTGAGACTATTTCTATTTTACTTTTTCATTCCATAAACATTTATTCAGTCCTTACTATATGTGTTTCAGGCACAGAGAATCAGAATTTTTTTTCTTGCCTGTTTCAATGCAAAAAGTTCCTACGTAATGCTGATCACATTAAAGTTTGTTACCATGGAAACAAGAGGACAGTCACAATCAGAACTGGCATCAAGTTGCATTGAAAGTAAGGTACTGCTTCTGACAGCAATGAAAAAACAATCTGAATTCTGTACTGTTTATAAATCAAGGCAATAATCTTGTCTGTTTTGCACAGCCTTTCTTATTTCCACATAAATGTTGTTAATGACTTTTGGAAAAATAGTTTATCTCTTGAAAAGTAATTTTTTTTTAAGTTCAAATCAGATTAAAAGGAACGCAATTTACTGGGCTTCACCAATATTTGACCTGGGAAAAATTAGGCTACCCCAATATAGTAATTTCATGCAAATGAAGAAATTTACTGTCATATGTTTAAACAAATGGTTGTTAATTTTGGAACTTTTTTTCTTATTTTGTAGCTTTCATCCCTATCCTTCTGTTTATCTTACTCATTTTTCCTTCTATTGCAAGTTATTCTCCCTAGTGCTAAAAGGAAAAAAGAAAGCAAACATCATTGGAAATATGGATAAGGGACCTGAGTTAGAGTCCAGATTAGTCTATGTAGTAGTTATGTGATTTAGGGCAAGCTATTTTATGACTGTGGGACTCAGTGTTTTCATCTGCAAAAAGGGGGTGATACTCCCTAAATTATTGAAGTTTAAATAAGATAATTTGTAGGATGCCTGGTACATAACAAGTAAGGAGATAACCAGTCTCCATATCAAATTCGTGATATAAGGCAAGATGCTTGCCTTTCCCAGGCCCTCATTTTTCATATATCAAAAGGAGATTTAAAACTTTTCATTTACTAAACTCTTTGGATTGTTACGGGTTAAATACTTATTTTCACATTTATACAACATGTAATTCCCATTCATCATAAGGTAGTATCATCCTGTCATCCTGTCTCCTTTCTTTGCTGCAGTCTCTCTTGGTATTTTCATTAATTCCTAGTTCATTTTCTTGTTTCTTTTCTTTTCTTTTTTTTTTTTTTGAGACAGAGTCTCGCTCTGTCGCCCAGGCTGGAGTGCAGTGGCGCAATCTCGGCTCACTGCAAACTCCGCCTCCTGGGTTCACGCCATTCTCTTGCCTCAGCCTCCCTAGTAGCTGGGACTACAGGTGCCTGCCACCACGACCGGCTAATTTTTTTGTACTTTTAGTAGAGACGGATTTCACTGGTTAGCCAGGATGGTCTGGATATCCTGACCTCGTGATCCGCCCGCCTCGGCCTCCCGAAGTGCTGCGATTACAGGTGTGAGCCACCGCGCCCGGCCCCTACTTTTATAAAGGATTTTTCATCTTTTTCTTTATAGACATCTTTACACATCTCTTTCTCTCTACTATAGCTTTCCTGTTGTTATATATTTGCTTCTCTGTTATTAACTATAGAGTATTTCTTTTATTTGTCCTATTCCTTATGAATTATATAGTTATTTCTATTGTGAAAACTTTAAAAACTAGAAATATTAAATTAGGTATTAATATGTTTAATTATAGGTTTAGTTAAACCTATTAATTAACTATTACTAATGAAAAGGCTAGCAATGTGGAATTGCATTGGAAAAATAAAACATAATTTGAAACATGCTGCTTATGAGCTATAGCATATATGTCTAGCTCTTTTATATCTGAATTAAATGTTTAATTTGGAAAAAAATGCATTCTTTTTGCAAATATTCAAATATTGCTAAAAGATCTAAGAAGAAAATAAATATCACCTGAATCTAATACCCTAGAGATCACTACTATAAATAGTTTGATGAATTTCTGTCATGAATCTCAATGTATATATGTGCATATTAGATATGTATAATTTCACATAAATGGGCTCATTTATACATATTTTAAAGTCTATTCGCTTAATTTATTGTTACACTAATTCCATGTTAATGTATATGTATTATATGTCAATTTTAATGGCTGCATAATATTCCATTGTATAGATGTATCATGATATATTTAATCCCTGTGGGTGGACGTTTAGGTTACTTGCCCCTTTCTGCTATAATAAAAATGCTGCAGAGAATAACCATTGTGCCCAGATCCCTTTAGAATAATGACTAAAAATATAATTAATGAATGAGTTCTTAAAACATATCCTAACTTTTGCATTTTCTTCTTTATCCAAACACTAAGGAATTTTTCTTTCTTTTTTTTTCTTTTTTCTTTTTTTTTGAGACAGAGTCTTGCTCTGTCACCCAGGCTGGAGCGCAGTGGCGCAATCTCGGCTCACTGTAAGCTCTGCCTCCCAGGTTCACGCCATTCTCCTGCCTCAGCCTCACGAGTAGCTGGGATTACAGGTGCCCGCCACCATGCCTGGCTAATTTTTGTATTTGTAGTAGAGACGGGGTTTCCCTGCGTTAGCCAGGATGGTCTCGATCTCCTGACCTCGTGATCCATCCGCCTCGGCTTCCCAAAGTGCTGGGATTACAGGAGTGAGCCATGGTGCCCGGCTGAAATTTTTCTTCTTTTTGTACAACTCAGACCATGTGACAACTTAAAGTGAAATTCAACATCAATGCTGTTATAAGTAAAACTCTCTGAAGCAGGACACTTGAGAAGTGTAGAAGTCTTTGTTTTTCATTAATTTTCCCTAAGTTCAACATTCCTGCCATAGAAATAATAGCACATATAAAAATATTTCCTTATCCTACAAATCAATAAAAATAAAGAATCTTAGGCTGGTGCCTATGTCTGTTTTAACTACCTATCTAATTATATCTATTATAATTAGCCATATCATCAATGTCATTAGCTCCTCATTATGGGTAACAGCTAAATATTTTAACCCATAGAAGGTCCTACTTCCAACCTCCAGGAACTTACATTCCTTCAGCAAGAGGGTTTTAGAATGACTGGAAAATGTCTAGCATGGTGAATAGGTTAAGAATGTTCAAGCCAGGAAGATAGCAGGGAAATCAGTTTTCCCTCACATGCTTGGGCCTGAGGGGATTTTGCTATATCTCCTGTCCATGGAAATAGGTGCAGAATCTATAATTCTCAAGAAAGGAAAAAGGTAAAACAATATCAAAGCAGCTACCAGTTTCCTGGTCCATTCTCTATTTCTAGAGAAAGCAATAAATGACATAATAATATAATGTCAGAGACTTTTGTTTCCTTTTTGCCCTTCAAATTGATCCACTTTACTGAGAGGAAGGCTATGCACATTCACTCTTGCTGACTGATATCTCTGAACTGTGCTGTTACACTCTCGCCATCTCTCTCTCTCAGAAAAGATGGTCTTCTGCCCATAGAGAGTACAGCAAGAACAATGTCTTACCCTTGTCAGTGTCCAACACATTTTAAACTTAATCCTAAAATCCCAAACAGCAAAGTCACAGAGGACCACATTTAAGGAAAGAAAAGTCCTTGTCTATCTTTGAACAGAGCAGCCTTGAAAGCTGAGAATGACACCTTAGGGTCATGCCAGCTTGTACTGACACCCACAGTTCCAAGGCCAAGTTTAGTCCAAAGAAGATTTTATAATTGAGGCAGAGTATAAGAACTAGCTTCTTGGATCCACATAGTTAAATGGATCCACACATTGAAATGGAAATGTCTGTGCCTTTAAAGCACCAATCAGGTCGAAGTGGCTTGCAAAAAGGCTACTAAAAAACAGAAAAGGAAAAAAATGTGGTTAGCTCCCCATTTTCATAATTATTTCTCCCATTTCCTCCTCTGCATAGCTTCTCAGACCAAAAAACAAAAACAAAAACAAAATGCTTTTAATCCTTGCTCTGTGCAGTTACAGTGGAAACCTAAATCTGGATAGTACTGTGATAAATATTGTAAGATTTATACATCCATCCAACTGATATTTATCAAATGTTTAGCTCATATGTGCAAGGTACTATCTAAAGCTGAGTGCAGCAGGCCTCTGTACACAGAGCAGGATCCATGCTCTGTAAAAACTCAGCATGAAAGATAAGCCAGCTCAGATAACTATGATACAAGGCAATATATTTAAAGTGTCAGTTCAGTGCCATACTCAGTATAAAAAAGAGAGGAATCACCCACAGAATGTGTTGAGAAAAGGCATGTAGAGGATACACCATTTTTACCAGGCCAGGTACTATAGCAAACTTAGGACTTCTGTATCTCAATTTTTTTCTTTTATTGATATATAACATTTTACATCTTTATGGGATGCATGTGAGTGTTTGTTACATGCACAGAATGAGAGATGATCAAGTCAGGGTATTTGGGGTATCCATCACCTTGAGTATTTATCATTTGTATATGTGGGTATCACTTCAAGTCTTCTATTACTTTGAAATATACAAAATATTGTTGCTAAGTACAGTCACTATATTCTACTATCAAATATTAGAACTTACTAAAATAATTTAAAATGGAATAAAAGATATCTTAGAAGAATTAAATCCTGAAGTACTAATTTAGTATCCTGAAAAAGTTAATAAGGTAAACAAAATAAATGGCCTGGCACATAGTAGGTGCTCTAGAACTGCTAATGCCCTTCTGTGAGAAATTTTCTTCTTTCTTTTTTTTTTTTCTTTTTGAGACGGAATCTACTCTGTTGCCCAGGCTGGAGTGCAGTGGTGCGATCTCGGCTCACTGCAAGCTCCGCCTCCTGGGTTCACGCCATTCTCCTGCCTCAGCCTCCCGAGTAGTTGGGACTACAGGCGCCCACCACCGCGCCCGGCTACTTTCTTGTGTTTTTTAGTAGAGATGGGGTTTCAACGTGTTAGCCAGGATGGTCTAAATCTCCTGACCTCGTGATCCGCCCGCCTTGGCCTCCCAAAGTGCTGGGATTACAGGCGTGAGCCACCGCGCCTAAGTTTTTTTTTTTGTTGTTTGTTTGTTTGTTTTTTTCCCATTCTCCAGGGCAGTGATTCTCAAGCTAGAATACACATAAGAATCATCTGGAGGACTTGTTAAAACACAATGCTAAGCCCCATCCCTAGTCTGTAGTTCTGTAGATCTGGGGCTTAGTCCAATAATTTGCATGTGTAACCAGTTCCCTGGGGATGCTGCTGCTGCTGTTCTTCGAAGCACACCTTGAGAACCACTGCCTAGGGAACAGCTTAGGTGCTATGAGAATCTGATTCTGCGTTCATATTCCGTATCAGAGATAGCTCCTGGCTTTTCAATTGTGGTTTCTTTTTTTAATGTCTTACTAAGGGGAAAAAAAAGGAACGCCGCTTTATATAAACCTGACCTTTTGGTAAGCCTGGGTAGTAACTTCCCATGTGGAGTAAATTAATCTCTTTCATGCATGCCTCGTGCTCTGGAAAAAGTAAAACAGATTGTGTTAGACAGTTACCAAGTACTTTTTCTGTTGGTGGTCACTGCCCTAAGCCTATCAGAACTGGTTTCTACCCTTAAGGGGCTTAAAATGTAGTAAGGCGGACATCCCAACAAATCAGACATTGGGGTTCACTGCGTGAAGTGCTATGACGGATTATAAGACACTATGATCGATTGGGTATTATGAAGGGGTGAAGCAAACTCAAGCTGGCAATCCTAATGAGATTACTTATGATTCATTGAGTAGTGAAAGATGAATAGGAGTTTATTAAACAGAAACTGGAAGGGCTTTCTGGGCTAAGGGAACAGCACAGAGGCATCAAATATGCTTTGCCTTTCTAGGGCTGCCAATAGTTTAATTTAGCAATACCACATCACAAAGGTCTTTGTGTGCTTTGCTAATGAGTTTGAACTTTATCATAAAAGCATCTTACAAAGATCACACTGGCAGCTGCATTTTGGAAGGGATTTGCCTAGAGGCAGGATAACTGCTGGGGGTATGTCTATGGTAATAAAAGTGAGAAAATGTGAGATCTGAAGGAGCTAACATTGTGGCAGTGGGTATAAAGGAGAAGGGAGGACTAGAAGAGATATTTAAGATGCAAACAATGTAGGAATTGGGTGATTATAGAACTGAAAAGTGAGAGGGAGGAATCCATGAGAACTCACATATTTCTGGTTAGGATAAAAGACTGATTCACTGACATGAAGACTACAAGAGGAAAAAACAGACTTGGAGTTGAAACCTCAGTTTAGAACACTGAAACTGAATAATGTGTCATTGAAGTGGAAAGACCATTAGGCAGTTGGATATGTAGGCTTAGAGCACAGGAGAAAGGTCTTAAAACCCTGGGCTTATGGGAGGTTACCACCGAGAGTGTACAGAGTGAGAAGATCCATTTTAAAGCTGATGATGAATCATATTTTCATTATAGGGAAAGGAGCAATGTTAGGGGTGTCTTCCCATTGCTGGAGTGGTCATTTGCAGTATGCACTGCATAATCTCACAGGCTGTCTTTATGATGACCTTTTGTTCTTTCTTACATTCAGTATACAGAAGAACAAAGGAAGTATTGTATGTCTTGCAAACTACAAGGCACTATGCAATATGTAAGGGAAGATACAGGAGAGCAAGGGAAGGAGAAAGAGGGTGACTAACAAGCTTTTCAGAGATTAGCCAAGAACTATGGTATTCAATCTAGGTCTCTCCTGTCCTCAATTTGACATTCGCCACTCCCCTGACATGTTTTGCATTAAAATATATTTTTCTTTTTATGAACATGTCATACCTATGGCTCACCTGTGTCCTTGCTAACCTACAGATTTGGACAATCTGGAATTGGCAGCATGCGTGACTGTAGAGCTTTAAAGCCACCCTCCTGAGAGAAGAGCAGCTGACTCATGTACCTCACCATGCAGATGAGGGTGTGTTATAACCCACAATGTGTCTGTGTCCCTGGATGAACTGAGCACTTTATAATGGAGTTTTTCTGCATCTCAAAAAGAAGTCATAGATTAAATGGCAACTGTAAGAGCTCATTTCTCTATTTGAGTAAGTGCTTTATCAAAAAAATTTTATTCCTGCTGCTTTACCATGGGGTCAATTCAAGTCTAAATGAATCTGGCATGTATAAAATATATTTATATATAGCTCCATGTAGAGATATAGCTCTACACAGCCATTAACAGACTCACACACAATCATTCTTTTATTCCAGGTGTGAACTGCTATGCTATTTCACCCAGTTCAAACACAGGTCATTGGCTTTCAAACTAATTTTGGAAAGCAGACACTGTGTAGTTGGTAGGTGGAGTAAAATGAAAACAGAAAAATTAACATGCATGGCAGTTTAACTAGTTGTGTATCTCTCATGGAAAGGAGGTAATACTCTAAAATTATTTACTCATTTATTTTTTTTAAAACCAAGTCTTTAAAAGAAGGCAATGAATTGCCAGCAATTTCCCCACCTTAACTCATGGTAATTTGTTTCCTGCTGGGTGAAAACCCAGGGATCTTGAAACTGTTAATGAACTTTCTTTCTCTTGATCTGTACAATGTCAAATTCATTTCTTTTCCTCTTACTTCAGGTTTTACTATTCTGTTTTTTTGTTCCATTTTTGTATTTTTTTTCCTGAGGTCAGGGATGATTCTATGGAAGCATGAAAATTTGTAGTTGAAGGGGATCTTAGAACATCAGCAAGATTGATGATAGATGGTCAAGTAGGTCTGGGATGGAACCCTCCCTAAGGCGAAAGACTCACTGCCTTACCCCACAGCTATTTCATTACTTACAAACTACCACACAATAGCCAGGGTACTGCCCTATTTGCAACATGAACTGGAACATTATTATATTGGGACATAATGATGAGTAGTAGCTAAAAATCCTTTCCCTCTGGTGTTGTTATTTGGTTAAATTGATTTACATAATGTTATTCTGTGGTATAAACCTTTCTCATTTATCTCATATATATCCCATTTTAAGCTATAAGCTCCTGGAGGGGTAGGCACTTCATCTTTACTTCTGTACTCAAGTATTTTGCATATATTTGATACAAAGTAAGAACAATGTATATGTATATCAGTTTAACTCTCAGATGAATGACCTAATAAAACTTGTAACAGTATTTTCCAATGTAGTGAGTACATTAAGCATCATTAATATTAAAATGCAAATTAACGCATTATTTGCAACTTTTCAAATCATGTGTACTTCAGAATTTTTAAAAAATGTATCAAAAGACTGAACATTTAACATGATTATCGCAAAAAGTATATGTATGGGAGTAATATTCAAAATATTTAACAGCCCAGAAGAACATGGGAGCTGTAATTCCCACAAATCACCATGTGAAGGTAATTCCAGGGAAGAGTCAGTCAACAGAGGATAGCCACTGATGGAAGGGAAGTGGGGTCTGGTAGCAGGTGGTGGATGGATCACTAAACGTTTGTCCAAGAGAGTGCTAGTGTTGCTGCTAGGGGTGAATATTTCTGTTGGCGTCCAGGTCTGCTCTGGCTGGGGAGGTGTGGGGAAGCAAGCAGGAATGGGGCTGCAAAAGGCTGGCTAGGGTAGCCCACAGTGGTATCTGCCCAGGAATCCCTGGGGTCTGGGCAGGGTAGTAGGAGGTACTGGTTAAGGGAAAAGGAATAATAGTTTTTTTCCATGTTTATCAGCTGAGTTAGCAGCCCTGGTTTTGAGAAATATTCAAATATGCCTCTGACTTTGAGGGATATCAATAAGTTTTGCAAAGAAGTAGAGGGTATCGCCAGTTTAAGACTTACTGATCAGTATGGGCAACATGGCAAAACCCCATCTCTACAAAAAAATAAAAAATTTGCTGGATGTGGCAGCGTGCACCTGTAAACCCAGCTATTCAGGAGGCACAAGTGGGAGGATCACTGAAGCCAGGGAGGTAAAAGCTACACTGGGCTCTGACTGTGTCACTGCACTCCAGCGTGGGTGGCAGAGCAAGACCTGCCTCAAAATAAAACAAAAAACAACAAAAACAAATAAAAAAGACCTGATCTACTGAGCAAACAAACTACCATCACAAATAAATCAGAACTTGAAAAATAATGACTTGTAGGTTGGGCACGGTGGCTCACACCTGTAATCCCAGCACTTTGGGAGGCTGAGGCAGGCAGATCACGAGGTCAGGAGATTGAGACCATACTGGCTGACACGGTGAAACCCCGTCTCTACTGAAAATACAAAAAATTAGCCGAGCGTAGTGGTGGGCACCTGTAATCCCAGCTACTCGGGAGGCTGAGGCCGGAGAATATCGTGAACCCGGGAGGCAGAGCTTGCAATGAGCTGAGATTGCATCACTGCACTCCAACCTGGGCGACAGAGTGAGACTCCATCTCAAAATAAATAAATAAATAAATAAATAAACAATAATAATAATAATGATGACTGCATATATGTATTTGCCATGATCATTATGAAGGCATTCTTCACTATACAAGAAGAGTCACAATGGAATTCTTTTAGCTCAAGCAATTTGAGTGGTTTTAAGTTATTTTTCAGTGAGGAACTTGGTTTCAGATAAAACTTTTCAAAAATATAGCTACTGGGTAGAACAAAGTATACTGATGTCCACTCTCCAGGTCTTCAAAATCAAAGCAGAACTGAAATCTGCAGCGATTTTTCTAATTTTTTAGTTTTATCTTAAAGCTGTTTGTTTAAATTATCTCTCCATCTTAATGTTAGAAGACATACTTTTAGCCAGAAATACTCACTTCAATTGCACAGGAAAAAGTGAGGTTTCTTGACTCAAATTAGATAGAAAATTCTGTTTTGACAGTATAGCCAAGGTCAGATATGATTTTCCTAAAATCTGTAATCATGTTGAATTTTATAATACAAGTTTAATGACCTAAAAAGCTTTCCACTACATTTCAGAGGCAACTGTAACTTCCTTCATGAACATTAGCAAATAATCTTCAAAAATTGGAATGTGACCTCAGTCATCCTCCTCCTCCTCCCTTCCTCTTTTCACTTCAACCTTAATGTATACACTTGCAAATTGTCTTCCACTTATATTTTCCTTTAAAGGTCACTTTCTAGCAGACAATTCAACTAACTGCTGTATTTTTCCATATATGATGCCAGGGAATAGAAACAAATGAGATAGTTTCTTATATGATATAATTGTTTCCATTAAAAACTCAGGAAAGCAGGAACCAATCCATCAACAAGGTCAAATGAAAGATCGTGTAATCCACAAACTTTAACTTTTGATCACTTATAAAATTTAAAACTAAACAAGTCATAAACTAAAGTGATGTTAACTGTCAAGGTGTGGGGGTTTTTCTTTCTCATTCAATGCAGACCTATTAAACTGTGTGCTCTCTACAGACCTTGCTGTCCACACCAAAAATGCAATTATGGTTCTCCTTGTCTATTTTAATCTCACATTGGTTTATTAACCAGAAATTAAGTAAGGGCACTCATTCTTTAGCACATTTTTTTTTTGGAGATGCGTGAGTTTAATACTGTTTTCTATAATGTTTATTATAACACTTTGCATGGGAAATAGAAGAATATCAAGAAACCATGAGATGCCATTATACCAACAAAAACAAAATGCAAGCTTTGTGTGCTACAATCTTTTTCTCCAAAAGTGAAAATAAACACTAATGAATGATTCCTTTTGCCCTTGAACAACTAAAAATTTCTCAACTGAAGTATCTAGCTGGAGAAATCTTTAAGCATGTGAGAAATGTATCTGGGGACTACAATTTAAAGAGTTAGAAGAGGAACATGTTAAGTCATGAAACCACTAGACCAACCAACATTTGTCCTCTACGTTCTGAAGTCCAGTTAGATTCACAAGGGTCCCTGATCACTCCTCATTGACCTATTATATGCTAGTGATTCACTCCTGCTTTCTTTTACATTTTCAGCCTCTTCCTCTCTACTTGCTTATTTACCTCTGCTTTATAAATGTAGTTATTTTTAACCTAGAAAACAAAAATTTGAGATTTTGGTCTCTAACTTTCTTCTAATGGATGACTTTCTTCTATATACCATATATAAGTTATTTCCACTTCCTCATCTCCTACTTAATCCGTAATTGTCTTCCTTTTTCAAAACTTTACTGAAAGTACTTATCATTTTGCCCTCTAGACAATCAACTATATCTTTCTATTAAACTTTTCTTTCAGTTCTCATCCTCTTACGTGTTTCTGCTGCATTTGAGACTATATAATATCACTTCCATTCTTAAAACTCCTTGCTCCCTTGCCAACTGGCTGAAGGAAAGTCGTTTCTCCACTCATACACTCAAAATGTAGCCATTTCTTGATGTGTACCACTTTCAATTTGTCTGCTTAGCAAGATCTTCCATTCCCACAAATTTCTTCCTCAAAGACGTATGTGTAATTTCAAAATCACTGTTCCTGAATATGAATCCTCTCCAGAGGTGCAGGTCCATATTTTCAACCGCCCAATAAACATTTCCACTTGGATATTTTATCTCCTAATATCTCTAACCACATAGTCCATGTCAAACTTATCACCATTATTAATTAGCCTGTTTTTCTCCTGTTGCTTTTGCTTCTTTTAATGGTTTCATCTTTCCAAGTTAACAATAGTTTCTTCTCATTGGTTCTCAACACTGAATTGATAAGCTCTTTCCCAAAGGTGAGATCTGGAAACCTAACAGTGAATCTGCAATTCTTCTTTATGATTGCAATACTGGGTTTAGAGGTGTCAACATCAGTCTGATGGTGCTAAAGTACCTATGACACCATTTGGTTTGGCTTACAAATAGTTTCTGAGCTCCTACTATGTCAGACCAGAACTCTGCTAGCAAAACACCATTAGTTTTTCAGGAATATGAGCTCTCGCAGTTTAGAATTGATGAAAGAAAAATATGAATTTGGATCAGTGTCTTATCTTTCTTACAAAATCTCCCATGAAGAACTAATCTCTTCAGTTACTCTAACTCATCATTCTATAATAATATTTACTTAGAAAATGTAATGTGCCAGACATTCTAATCACTTTAGAAATGTTTTATATGTTAATCCTCATCACTATCCTATGAAGGACCCATCATTGATTGTTGAATTATGCCATATATGGCTGGATGGAGTTGTGCAGTGCATAGTCTATGCAACCATATCTCTTGCCCCAGTAAGATCCATTTCACACTTGAAGATACTGAGCCAAAGAGAAAGGTTAAGGAACTTGTCCAAGGTCACACAGCTACTAAGTCAGGATGGAGTGAGTATTCAAACCGTGAAAACCAACATTTTGACATGACTCTCTTCTCTTAACAAATATATGAAACCACATCTACTCATATTTCTACTGTAGCACCTATTATAAATGTTTGCCTTTGTGCTTGTCTCCTTACTTAGATTATGAATCCCACAAACTGGCTAGCCATGTGCAGAAAATTGAAACTGGACCCCTTCCTTCAACCTTATACAAAAATTAACTCAAGATGGATTAAAGACTTAAATGTAAAATCCCAAACTATAAAAACCTTAGAAGAAAATCTAGGCAATATCATTCAGGATATAGGCACAGGTGAAGCTTTCATATGAAAACACCAAAAGCAATTGCAAAAAAAGCAAAAATTGACAAATGGGATCTAATTAAACTAAAGAGCTTCTGCACAGCGAAAGAAACTATCATCAGAGTGAACAGACAACCTACAGAATGGAAGACAATTTTTGCAATATATCCATCTAACAAAAGTCTAATATCCAGAGTCTATAAGGAACTTAAATTTGCAAGAAAAAAACCCCAAACAACCCCATTAAAAAGTAGGCAAAGGACACAAACAGACACTCCTCAAATGAAGACATTCAGGCGGCCAACAAACACATGAAAAAAAGTTCAACATCACTGATCATTAGAGAAATGCAAATCAGAACCACAATGAGATACAATCTCATGCCAGTCAAAATGGCTATTATTAAAAAGTCAAGAAACAACAGATGCTAGTGAAGTTGCAAAGAAAAAGGAATGCTTCTATGCTGTTGGTGGGAATGTAAATTAGTTCAACCATTGTGGAAGAGAGTGTGGCAATTCTTCAAAGATCTAGAAGCCGAAATACCATTCGACCCACCAATTCCATTACTGGGTATATACCCGAAGGAATATAGATCATTCTATTATAAAGACACATACATGCGTATGTTCACTGCAGCACTATTCACAATAGCAAAGACATGGAATTAACCCAAATGCCCATCAATGATAGACTGGATAAAGAAAATGTGGTACATATTCACCATGGAATACTGTACAGCCATGAAAAGGAATAAGATCATTTCCTTTGCTGGGACATGGATGGAGCTGGAAGCTGTTATCCTCAGCAAACTAACGCAGGAACAGAAAACCAAGCACTGCATTTTCTCGCTTACAAGTGGGAGCTGAATTATGAGAACACATTGTGGGGAACAACACAGAATTGGGCCTGTCGGAGGGAGCAGGCGGAGGGAGAGCATCAGAAAGAATAGCTAACAGATGCCAGGTTTAATACCTAGGTGGTGGGTTGATCTGTGCAGCAAACCACCATGGCACATGTTTACCTATGTAACAAACCTGCACATCCTGCACATGTACCCCTGAACTTAAACACTGAAGAAAAAAAAAAAAGAATAAGAATCCCACTAGGGGAAAAAGAGATTTAAGTTCTTAAACTATTATTATCAGTATATAAGAAGGGCCTAGAATCTTGCATATAGTGGGTATTCAATAAATTCTAGCTATTATCATTCTTTTTATCTTTTTTTTTTTTTTTTTTTTACAGATTTGTCACAAAGTAAGGTGCTAATTAATGTTTGCTGAATAAATTACTATGCCAATTCCCCAATGTGTACAAAATGAGTATACATATGACCTAGTCTCAGGAAAAATGCATATGTGGAGAGGATGAAAGATAATTTTTTTTCCATATAAGCTTCCTCATCTAACCTGTGTTTCATATCCAGTTTCTGGGACAGAAATTCATTAAACTATTCTAACGTGGAACTAAGCAATTTAAACTTACATTTACATGGTCAGCATATCTGCCAGTGATCTCAATATGGCCCTCAAATTTTGCTGTCATGGATAGTTGTATATTCCAGTGCCAGAAAAAAGTAACAATATATTCACAAGAGAGCAGCCTGATGCGCTGCTCTAGAGATGAAAATAAATTGATATAAATGGAGATACTGAGCAAAAAAAGCAGCTAGCACTTATCAGATGGGAAGCAAAAAGATGTTAACTGAGCTTACAAGAATGAAGAATATTGTCATCAGATAGTTGCATAAAGAGGACCCCACAAAACCTGTTATTATAAGAGCATTACATCATGGGAGAAAGTGAAAAGCAATAGCTCTCTTAAATGTATTTGATTAATAACAGGTTTTGTGGGGTCCTCTTTAATAACGTCTGCTAAACTTCTCCTTAACAAATGACCACAGTCAGAAATATGTATGTCCCAAAGAGAAGCTGATGGTAACTAAGAGGTCCTTTGGGGGAAATTCATCTGGCAAAACCCCTCTGGAGGATGTACAGGGGATTATGTGAATACATATGTTCACTTCTATTCTTGCATAGTATAACTTTTTAAAAGTAAAGCAAAGCTCAAAGTTTCATGCCTTACTAATGGCCAATGTCTTGCCAATGGTCCTTTGACTACAACTGGCATTCTAAAGCAAAAATAAACTAAGAAAATTTAATTTCATATAAATGTATTACAGAGACATCTATTTTAATTTTTATCTTGTCTTTAGTTTTAAAAAATTAAGAGTAGAATTGTGAAATACAATATTTATTTGAGAATCAAAACATAGAATTATAATCGTCCTGACGGACAATCTAGTGTAAGTAGATTGTTTTGCAGTAATTGAACTACAGAACAGAATCGTTAAATACTCAGTCACGTTATTAAGTGAAAGAATCAAGCATCAACATTATCCTTCAATGTTCTCATTATCATAATACTCTTCTGCTACATTCTGTTGCTTGATCCCATGTTAAAAGATTAAATGGCTAAAAAGTTAACAAATCCCAACACTTCATTTTAATACTAACTCATAGTGCCTAAAAGGAAGGGCTTATCAGCTGAATCATTAAATACACGTTGCTTGCAATTTTGTGCAGTGGAACAGAGACACTGAATCCCAAAAGAGCCCTGCATAAACTCTGAGAGTAAGCGAAATGGTATCCTGATACACTTTTACCATGTCACTGAAATAATTACGTTGGGTATTATAAATCTGAACGACAAATCTTGGAAACCACCTGAAAAACCACGAGAAATATTCTCTCCTTGTTCAATATATGGAAATAGTTGATGGCAAAAAGAAACAGAAATAGAAAAAAAATAGACCTCAGAGCAAATGTATAATATTTTTTAACATGATCAGGGTAACTGTTACTTGAAGCTGGATATCTGCTGATTTTGCAGATTATGTTAGTTGGCTACTGTCTAGAACAAGATATAAAACAGATAAACAGGAGGCCGAGGCAGGTGGATCACCTGAGGCCAGGAGTTCGAAACCAGCCTGGCCAACATGGTGAAACACAGTCTCTACTAAAAATACAAAAATTAGCTGGACGTGCTGTCAGGTGCCTGTAATCTCAGCTACTCGGGAGCACATTTTCCAAATGACCTGCACAATGAAAATCAAACTGACAAGCAACAAATAGTAATACCATTATTATTCACATAATATTAACTGTGACTCTTCATTAGCCTCCAATGTGAATTTAAATTAAGGTAAAAAGCTGGTAAATATGTGGCATTCAAACACTTGTGTATTATACATTTAAATTAATTTTAATTGTTTTCAGAAGCATGGCGAAACTCAAAAGGTTTTTCTACTGTACCTTAAATTAAGGTAATTCTGGAATGATGATACCTAAACACAGAATCACATCTCTAAAGTTAAAAATATAATTTTTCTACTAATAAGCCAAGCCAGCACCTGTTGAATTTTTAGTATGTGTGCTCTGATAATTAATTTTGCATTTTTCCAGTTACATGGCTATCTCAGTGCACTTAGAGACAGAAAGCTGTCATGGGGAAAGGGGAAAGGCGACCATGATATGTGCAAAGTCTGTTTCATTTTCTAAACATCTTTGAGACCTATGTTAAATTTTAGTACTTTAGTCATGAAATGACAGAATGATAGAAAAAGACTTGGAGGGACATCAAAGCATTTAGTTCTACCTGAAACTTGGCTTTCTAAAAATATGACTGAGAAAAAGACTGCTGTGTTTAGACCACAGTTTTTTAGTTAAATCTTTGAATGCTATGCAAAGTCTAAGTAACACCACTTTTATTTAACTCTTCAGTCTATTAGGCTTCAAGGATAACTGTGCTTTTATATAATTATCCGGATTACAAATTTAACTATAATAGGCAGACTCTTAATGTCAAGGAACAGATCCTTATACTTAAACATTGCTTAGAATCTTCATAGGTACTTCATAAATGTTTGCAGAATCCCATATAACTCATGAATGAATGAGTGACCTGTAATTGCTGATGGATTTGAAATAGAGTCCAGATTTGTAATGCATTCTATAAATGTAACCTTCCTAAGTTGATTCCATTAGAAATCTAGAGGCACCTAATTTAAGAGAAGAAAATGATATGTTTATAATCATTAAACATTTTGCTCTGGGTATTTACTTAAATTAATAAAAATTCATAAACCTAGCTAACCTGTGACAGTTTTAAGGGAATATGTGCGTACAAAGTGTAGGTAGGTACATTTACTTTTAGAGTATGTATTTTATTTGGCATCATGTATGTATTGGTGTGCCCAACATTCTCAGTGAACTGGGTATACATATCATACATTCAAAGGGGCAGAATGTTCTGTCTTAAAAAAAATCATTTCGAAGTATTTTGATTACCAAATGCTCACTTTTTAATGTAAAACTACTTAAAATGTTTTGAAAGGACTGGGATAAAAATATCAACTAAATTAATCATTACAATCAGGGAAAATCAGTTAGAAAGGGCCTTAGAGATCCTCTAACCTCTCTCACTTTTCTGAAAATTATAAGCAGTATATTTTTATTCCTTTGTTAGCCATTGGCAGAGAATGAACATTGAGTATATTTGGACAATTTCTTCTTAATGGCTGGTGCCTATTTTGTCCTATAAAATAATGTGGAAATGTTGGTACTTTTGGCAATATCTTACACCCTGGGGGCACTTAACGGTCTTCATTCTCCCCAAAGCTTCTCTCATTCCCAGGTAATAAGCCGAACTCTAACAGAGATACAGTTACTCTTTCAACCCAGTAGAGACCACTTGATTTACCACTCTCCTGCACGAAATGGTACCCTGGTGGCTTGAAAGAGACGATGGGGAGAATGTGGCTCATTAAATAGTAATTGATGCTGCTGCTACTAGTAATGTTAGTCCTGCTGCTAAAATAACTGTGTTGTTTCTATTCTGCTTCTTCTATGCGATTGAGAATTAGCATAGTTCATTCCCATGGAAGGTCAATTGACAGGCTAGCCCAGAAGCATTAAGTAGCCAAACTGACTGGTGAGACAATCAAGATTTCAAGATCTGATATGCTCCACATTGCCAGAACCACATTCTACCTCCTTAATCCACAAATGCATTATAAAGCCTTACAAATCCTAATGAGATACAGTTTCATTTAAGTAAATTTTAAGATATTTGATATTCACCTTTGAAGTACCAATGTTTCTTACTTTCAAAAATTGGAATGAAAACCTTCATGAAATGGTACTATTCACTGCCTGCTTTCTTAAAGACTATCTTCACCATGATCCAACTCATGTCTGTATAACTCAGAATTACCATTCTTAACAATAATTATGGCACTGTGTTGTAAAGTGGTGAAGCTCCCAAAGGTCACTCTGTATATAATGCTAAGTGCCATAGACTTTGGCTATTGGGTTTTTCTGTTTTGTTTTATTTTGCTTTTGGAATTTTTCTGACTCCTTCATCTTATCAGGCTTGTCACTTTTTGTATGTAGCAGTGTACTTTCTAGAGGTGAATCTGTCTAACTTCTAAAGGCAATAAAACTTGAAAAAAACTTAGGTAAATAAAGACTTGAAAAATAGAATTACGGGGTTTTCTTAGAGTCATGTGATATCTGTATTAGTTTTTCAAAAGTCTCTCTCTTTTTTTTTTTTTTTTTGAGATGTACTTTCACTGTTGCTACTCAGGCTGGAGTGCAATGGCATGATCTCAGTTCACTGTAACCTCCACCTCCCAGGTTCAAGCAATTCTCCTGCCTCAGCCTCCTGAGCAGCTGGGACTACAGGCACCCACTACCACATCTGGCTAATTTTTATATTTTTAGTAGAGACAGGGTTACACCACCTTGGCCAGGCTAGTCTCAAACCCCTGACCTCAGGTGATTCACCCCGCCTTGGCCTCTTAAAGTGCTGGGATTACAGGCCTGAGCCACTGTGCCTGGTCTTCATAAGCCTTTGTTTCTTCCTCCCTGCTTCTTAGCTATATTCTATATTGTTGGGGTTTTAGGAAAAGTAACATCCAGATGAGTTAAATCTTAGTTCATGTGGCAAAATATTCTGCTTTTAGTGTATTCTTCTCTTCTCATTTTAGAGATTCTATTTTCTCTTTTATTGATATTATTTTACAGAAGCCTCTTCAGATCCTTTTTGGAAGGAGATATAATTTATACATGCCTTATTTCTCTTTTGCGTATTTGTGTGATATTGTATATGCACACAAAGGGTCATGTGTGAATGTGTGTGGACATGCACACAAATGCACATGTCATCTTTTTATTCATAGAATACTCTGCCAACCCTGGTCTCCTTGGAATATACGAGTATGTCTGTGGTTGTAGAGAACAATCACTTGCCTCCTAGATATATATCACCTTTGCCCAGGAGCCCCTGCAATATGAGTGGCTGGACTCTGGGGTGGCTATCTGTCTGCTGCCATAGATCTGTGTTCCACAAGAAAATCTTTATGCAGCATGTGAGTCTCCATTTGAACAATCATGTATTAGGAAACATGCTATTCTTAGGAATCTTTAGAAATACCTGAGTACTAAAGTTCTCTCATAACTTAGCAAATGCATATAACAAATGATCTCCTGCATGTTATTGTCATACACCATTTTACCTTGTAGCACATAACTACTGCTGTCATACTTGGATAGAACTCAGCTAAGTTAGTTCCTCCCTCTTCTAGTAATCATATTTACTATTGAATACAGCAGCATATGATGGAAGAGGTCCAAAGTAAAAAAATTGGCTTTATCACAGAATCATAACATTTTAGCATTATATGAGGCCTTAAAAGTAACACTTTGGATAGCAGGAATATGCAGACTCCATAAAAAGAAGAGTTCTGTGAAGGGAAGGAAATGAATTTTTATCTATTGAATGCTCACTATGTATCTGGCTGCTAGACTAAATGCTGTAGATACTTTTTCCTAATTTAATTGTAACACCAATTCTATGGCATGTACGCTAACATCCCATCTTACAGATGATGAAACTGAGGCCAAGAAGTTAATTCATCTTGTTCAACCTTAAAATTATTAAAGTCAAGCGGTTATGTAAACCTAGGTCTCCCTGGCCCTGAAGGTCATACTCTTTCCATTGTTCTACTCTACCATGTGTCTCCTATGTAGAAAGTTCTTTCTTTATCTGTTGTCCAAAACTCATTTAGCTGGGTTAGTTATTCACAGCAATACTATAAGACTAGTTTATTCCTTTATAGTAACAATAGAATCTTTTCCTATTTCTTTATTCCTTTCGGTGCATTGCTATATGGCTATCACTATGGTAGGCAAATTCATGAATAAGTCTGCTCTTTTAACAGCACAGTATGAGTTTATGAGACTAGGATATAAAAACAAGGAGAGAAACAGGGAGCAAAATCTAGCTGTCTCACAGAAGGCAGCCCTAGACCACAAAAGAGGCATATGTAGGTCAATTCAAGTTAGAAAAAAAAAAAGATCTGATGTATGGGTTGATCATTGTTTACAGATTTTCTGTTTGACATTTGATGGCTTCAAATAGTATACTGTCTTTCAAACGGAAAGTAAAAAATGTATCACATAGACTATGCTTGAAAATGTTATCCACATCTTAGACATGCACACATTTTTACAACAACAGCTATAAAGTCATGGGTAACCATGTGTCCCTTCGAAAGAATCACTAATGAAAATGGATATGATATTACCCCTGTAATGTGCCAACTATCTACATTGTTACTATTAAAGCATCCTTAATCAAAGTTTCTGCCAAGTTCACTGAGAATGTTAGAGACAGTAAAGATATGGAGCATTTTAATCCACTTATTCAATATAAGTGTGAGCCTGTGGCAGACTAAGATATGAAAAAAAATTCACTGTAATCAGATCTTACAAAATTATGTTATATCTTTGAAATCATCCAGCACAGCGAATAATTTTCCTCAGTCTTTCATATACTAAAAGGGAGTAAGGGCATAAGGTTGCATTGTTGGTCATCTGAAGCATGTTAAATCATACAACTTTTTTAATGCACATTAAGATAACTATAAAAATACCAAAATACTTTACTAAAAAGAGAAAGTTTGAAGCACAGGAAACTAAAAGGAAATAGCAACATAACAACAGCAAAATATCAATCTTGAAGACTCAAGCAGTAGGGACCCTCAAAAATATCATGCTGAAGAAATTAGACACAGCCAAACAGCCCACAAAAACAGTATGCAGAGCAATAATGATTTTGATAGTATGCCATTTTCATGTGGTAGCCCAATCTGAGGAAGTCAAAGTGAAACAGAGTCACAGAGGCTGAAAGATTGGTCGATGTTTCACATAAAGACTGAAAGACTAAAGATTTTATACATGTAGCAGAGAGGCAGAGAAGAAAACTCTAGAAAGAGTCAGGGAATTCTAAATGGCCCAACATTTAGAGTCTAACAGTCTAGTGATTGGTTAAATAATTCTTAGCCCTTTATTTAACCTTGGCTGTTCAGGCCAGAGCTGACTATTCAATTGCAGTTGGAAAATAAATGCTGAATGCCCAAAGTACAGAAATTATTCTGGAGAGAGGCCAATGAATTTTAAGTATTATTTTCAGCATTAGTTAGGTTTTATTTTTAAACTGTTCTTCAAAAGACTGATATGTTCGTTCTTAATTATCTTTGCCCCAAAGCAGTCCTGTCCCTTAAAAAATAAGTACATCATAAAGGAAACTTAGACAAATGCCAAGCTTAAATATTTTCCTTTTACAAACAATGCTGGCTCCAGAAACACATTACAAACAGCTGGGATTGTGAATTTTCTCTCCTTTAGAAACAAGAATGTTCTCACATCAAAGGTAACCCATTGTAAAACAACATTTACTGATTTTTTAAAAAATGCACATCATCAATTAGTTCTAAAGATGTAGTCACCCATAAAACCAAAACCACATGGTGAACTTGGGGTAGAAGGAAAAGAAACAGATAATCATTTTGTGAAAATTTGCACATTTTCACCAGTTGTAGCTAAATGACTGACATCTTGCTACAAGCAGCTTCTGTATGAATTGTTACAAGGAGGATGCAGGAAGTTCCAAAGGAAGGAGACAGCAGAGATCACTATTCTCAAGAAGCTCACTGTTAGTGGTATAGTAAAAAATATTTCACATGTAAAGAATTCTCACCCTTTATAATTCCCATATAATTTTGATAAGAACAGAATCTCCTTTGGAATAAACAGAAAGGTAACATTTATTGAACACTTATGCTAGGGACCAAGTTAATTCTCCACATTGTCCCAATTTATCAACACTATAAAATAAGCATGATTATTATTCTCATTTTACAAATGAGTAAAATGAGGCTCAGGGAGGCTAAGAAAATTGCCCGCTGTCACCAAGCTGTTAAGTGGTGGCATGGGATTTGGGGATCCAGGCTGTCTGATTCCAAGGTTCCATGCATGTAACCATCAAGAAAATTTACTAGGAAGTAAGATATTTGAATACAAATTAATTTTGTTCTCTTTGGCCAGTAAGATTGACTTTGGTAAAATGATCACAGTATCAATATAAAGGTATATTTAGGAATTTCTCCTAGGTGTAGAAGCACATTTTCAAATGATCTTGCCTCTGCTAAACTTTAGTCAGACAACACCAAAACTGAGGTAACACGAGGTGAATGAAAGTCTCATGTAGTTTGAAATTAACTCTGAAATATGCACATTTAATTTCTATTACTAATTCACTTTTGCAATGGTCAGAGTTTTTCTGGAAATACTAGTATTTTAAGGGAGCTTTAAAGAGTAATAAAAAAAAAAAACAGGCAAGTAAACTTTCAATAGAAACAGAGACGGTCAGGATTAAAATGCTTTACTATATATAGAAACATAGAAATGAACTAGCATTTTTCAAACTAATTTGTAAGCCCAGATTCACACCAAGTTCATTTAAAACCACTTCTCGCACGCCTAAGTGAGATGAACTATAAACAGAAGTTGATGCACACTAAGGTACTCTGCTGAAGGCCTAAGAGTTCTCTTCAAATATAAGCTATGAGAACCAAATGCCTATATTCTGGAATGTTTCATCCCAAGACCCTCAGAAGGCTACGTTATTACTTAGCCTGGCGGCACAACAGTAATTTAAATATGTAGCCATGTTATTTGATAAAATCCCAACTGAGTATTAAACTACATTGTGGTTCAATCAAATTACTACTGCTCTGCTGCTGTAACATACACACACACACTTGCATGAACATAAATGTATATGAACATACATGTACCATAGTAGTACCTGATGGTAGTGTTAAAAATAAACAATAAAGCAGTAGTTCCAATATTCACCTTAAAGTAAATTCATAATCATTCATCCACATCCTTCTTTTTATAGGCTTCATACTCCATAAAACTGTAGATGTAAAACTTTCTTCCTGTAACCCACAGCAAGAAATACATTTTACATCATAACCAGTAAACACACACAAACACACACACTTGAAACTAATGTTTCAGCAAATAATACTCCTCTTTACGCAGCACACTAATTTCTTTCTCATTCTATTTCATTTTTTAAAGTACATTTTCTTTTCTTTTTAAATTTTTTAGAGATGGGGTCTTGCTACATTTCCCAGGCTGGTCTTGAACTCCTGGGCTCAAGCAATCCACCTGCTTCAGCCTCTAAGCAGCAGGGACTACAGGCACACACCATCATACTCGGCTTATTTCTTCTTAAAAATATGTAGGTACAACTGACTAATTTGATTTTGTGAGCAAATAATGGGTGATGGAATACAAGTTAAAAAAATACTACCCTAAAGTGCCTAAATTCCAGAGGAAAAGTTCACAGTGAAGTTTAAGACAAGAATAAAAATAAGAAGGGAGGCTGAGCGCAGTGGCTCACACCTATAATCCCAGCACTTTGGGAGGCAGAGGCGGGCAGATCGCCTGAGGCTAGGAGTTTGAGACCAGCCTGACAAACATGGTGAAACCCTGTCTCTACTAAAAATACAAAACATTAGTTGGGTATGGTGGTGCATGCCTGTAATACCAGCTACTGGGGAGGCTGAGGCAGGAGAATTGCTTGAACCTGGGAGGTGGAGATTGCAGTGAGCTGAAATTGTGCCACTGCCCTCCAGCCTGGGCAACAAAAGCAAAACTCCATCTCCAAAAAATGAAATAAAATAAATAAATAAAAAATAAGAAGAGAGAAAAATTCTACTGTTAAATTCCAAGTAATGTTTAAAGAACACAGGATTTGCATTAGAAGTCTTCCTAATTGCATCTTAACAAGCAAAGGGAAAACGAGTTCTTTGGGTTGGGGGCCAAGAAAGTATCCTAGATATCTGAATTGGACCTTGAATGATAAAGAAAAACAATATCATATCCACTTCACAGATGAAGAAACACAGGCAAAAGAGGACAAATACTTTGTTTGCTCAGTCATTTAGTCTCCTGTAGAATTGTCATGTGAATTGAATCCTTACTGTGCAGCCCAGTCAACTTTGTCAAGCTCTTCTGTAACTAAAAGCAATGAGTCTTGTCCAACCACCTGTGCACATCATAAGTACTGTCAGCCATGTTTGGCTTAAGAGTATCATTGACCTCAATGACCACTTCAGCTTGGGAAAGGCTGCAGCTGGGCTGGGACCCCAGTGATGATGGGGAGACAGAGGAAATGAAAATTCTGGAGTGACGTTTCAAAGATATCTTCATTTACAATTTTCCATTTAAAATTTAATTAATTCAAAAGTTTTCCATTTCAAGTTTTAAATATTTGAGACTTTAACTAAAACAGAACGTAAGGTCAGATGTGGTGGTTCACGCCTGTAATCCCAGCACTTTGGGAAACCAAGGCAGGCGGATCACTTGAGGTCAGGAGTTTGAGACCAGCTTGGCCAATATGGTGAAACCCTGTCTCTACTAAAAATACAAAAATTAGCCTGGTGCGGTGGTGCATGCCTGCATTCCCAGCTACTCAGGAGGCTGAGGCAGGAGAATTGCTTGATCCTAGGAGGTGGAGGTTATAGTGAGCCGAGACTGCACCATTGCACTATAGCCTGGAGCCTGGGCAACAGAGCAAGGCTCCATCTCAAAAACACAAACAAACCAAAACAACAACAACAACAAACAGAGAATGTAGAGATATATTTCTGACCATTTCTCTTCAAAAAAGATTAATATAAAGAATTTCAAACATACATAAATTAAAGAGAATGGTAAAATAAGGCCTGGCACGGTGGCTCAAGCCTATAATCCCAGCACTTTGGGAGGCCGAGACGGGCGGATCACGAGGTCAGGAGATCGAGACCATCCTGGCTAATGCAGTGAAACCCCGTCTCTACTAAAAAAATACAAAAAAACTAACCAGGTGAGGTGGTGGGCGCCTGTAGTCCCAGCTACTCGGGAGGCTGAGGCAGGAGAATGGCGTGAACCCGGGAGGCAGAGCTTGCAGTGAGCTGAGATCCGGCCACTGCACTCCAGCCTGGGTGACAGAGCAAGACTTCGTCTCAAAAAAAAAAAAAAAAAAAAAAAGAATGGTAAAATAATCCCTCATATACTCATCAACTAGATTCAACAATTGGCAAGATTTTGTCACACTTGATTTATTCCCTATGTTGTTCTTGCTGCCAAAGTATTTTAAAGCAAATCCCGAACATAATTTTACCCCTAATTACTTAATACACATCTCTAAAAACATTTTCTTTATATAACCAAAATGTCATTATTATACTTAAAAATTTAACAATCCCTTGGTATCCTGTAAAACACAGACAATTCAAATTTACCAGGCCACCTCAAAAATTGTTTTATTAGAGTTGCTTTGTTGAAATCAGGATCAAAATAAGTTCTGCACCTACCCTCCTTTCTAACCCTTACTTTGTACCTATCATTTATATCCTATCATCTCCTACTTCATTTCCCCCAATTTCCCAGAAATTCACTATACTTAGGAAATAAAAATATTTTAGTTTTTTCTTCCCAAGTCTGCGTGACCACGTTGAAAGCAGCATAGCTTTTCTGCAACAGTGACATCCATCTTTGCAGCTATACACTGCAAGGATGTCTTCTATTGCAAACAGCATGCTATATATTCCAATTAGATTAAAGTAAAAATGAAATGCATATGTGCCAAGTGATTATAATCACACAAGGAAGTTCTTTGCAGAGAAACAGTGAGGATGGAACGGCTGAGGTTTGGTGGAGGATGCTGGTAACCAGTGATGTGAATTCTTGGAGAAGTAGAAATGGGCTAAGATGAAGCTAAGCCTTGAACCAGAAGAACATCCTTTCCTCTAAGGTTCAGGAAATGTAAACATAGGTGTAGGTATTCTCTGTTCGTAGGAGTTGAGTTGTGGAGTTTTCTCCATGAGGTACATGAGGCAAGGCCATTTGCTAAGCGTGCTGGGTTATATAAAAGATAACTAGGCAAACAAAGAGGTATTGAGTTCTGCTCTGTGTTAGGCATTATGCTAGGTTGCATATCTATACCTATACTATATACAAAATATGTATTATATACATTTTTATATGTATATATACATGTATATAAATTTATACAATATATTTATATATATGAATAAATAAATAAATAAATATAATTTAACCAAACAATTTGTAAC
Source organism: Trachypithecus francoisi (assembly GCF_009764315.1). NCBI lineage: Eukaryota > Metazoa > Chordata > Mammalia > Primates > Cercopithecidae > Trachypithecus > Trachypithecus francoisi. The sequence continues at coordinate 86,337,613 of NW_022681473.1, forward strand.
ATAAAGCCAAGTTGGTATTAATGTCCTGATTTTTATAGAAGAGGGAAGTGTGGTTTAGAGAGGGGTTCAGTATCTGCCCAAATTCACAAAGTGGTAAAGGCTGAATGTGAACTCAGTCTGTCAGACACTAACCATTAAGTTCTAAGGAAAACGAAAGAGAGGCAACAAGTTAAAAGATACAAAATGTCATTTATGGGTCCTGCCAAGATCGGAAACCATATATTCTTAACAGCATGACAATACAGTTGGCAGGCAGAAGGCAGCTCTTAGGATCAATCCAGGACTGAGAGGTTTGCCTGGTGGATTAAGTCGCAGAGGCTGCTGGTGCCCTCCCAGAACTCCAAGACATTCACCTTTCCTGCGCATGCTGACAGTTTCTTCACTGGAGCAGCTGAGACTCTCCACCTCAGGGTTTTTCTCTAGCTGTGTGAGCAGGCCTGGCCCTCAGACAAATGTGAGGTGAGAAGCTCTTAAGGAAGAAGTTTCCCTGGGAGCAGCCCACAGCCAGTGACCCATGAATGTCGGTGGTTGAACACCCTAGCTCCAGTGCCTCTGGAGGGAGGATGGCTTTGAGATGTGTTCCTCACAGTTGTCCAAAGGCTTAGAGGCAGAACCAGCCCTTGCCCACAGCAGTGCCCTGCTTCTTAGCACACCCTGCAGTGGCTTCCTCCCCTTTTCTCTCTCAATTCCCCATGCCTTTATATGTACTTCCCAGAATCACCTCCCAAGCTGACTGCCTGTACTGCAATCCTCAAAGTCCATTTCTGGGGAATCAAAACCAAAACAATGGGGAAAAGGGATAAGGAAGTCCAGGAACTGACAGCATTGGTAAGTGTAATTTCACTGCCAACCACGAAGTTTAGTTTGGGTAAAGCAGGAACCAAAGTTAAGAGGAGGTGGGGAGAATAACAAACAGTGGAGGTAACGTTAAGCAGTTTTAACAAGAAAAGAACAGGAGGCTTAGAGAGAGGAAATTGGGAAGGTGGAAGTGGATAAGAGGGTGTGTAATATTTGAGTTTGAGCTCTCATACATAGGCAGTTGGAGTTGATGAAAAGGTCAAAGGTAAGGCCATGGGAATTAGTTCTCAGTGGAGCTGATGTGAATGCTAATGAAACTGAGATGTCATGAAAGAAATAGCTGGAGTGTTGAAGTCTTTTCTTCAGGAATATTGAAATCTGCTAGGATGATGGCAGGAGTTGGGAAGATGAGAAGCCTTGGCAAGCTGTCAGAGCATGGAAGTGACCTGAATATAGCAGACAGCTATGACAAAACATGTTAAAGGCAATAAAACTGGACAGTGCACATTGTAAAGGAGGAGGGAGAGTTTGGGAGAAGCCGTTTGGAACTAGGATAATGTTGATACCACTTCCTAACTCTGTTTTGAGGTACCCTACACTTCTCCATCTTTACCTGACAAGAGTAAAAGGAGAGAAATGTTCTCAAGGGAGAAGCAGGTTTCCTGAAGGCCTGGAGGTAAAGGCAGCACATTGTCTGAAGACAGAGAGTGTGGGCAAGTTTACTTACAATGGAAAAGAGTTTTCAGTGTGCACAATGGAAAGCGCTGGAAGAGAAATCAACAAAAGAAAGATAAGCTATTGGAAGAAAGGGAGGATCCCTGTATCGCATGACATCCTCAGGGAGGATTCATGAACCCAGAGGCTTCGGACAATGAGCAGGAGGGGAAGCAGAGCTGAGGATAACCAGGTAAAGGCCAAGATGGTGGTACCATAGAGTTGTATTGAAAGCACAAACTTTGGAATTAGGTCCTGGATTGGCTATTGACTCCAGAATCTTGGTCACATTATCTAAAATCCTATGCCTCAATTTCCTCTTCTGTACAATGAGAATAAATAGTTACCTCATTAGACAATTTTGAGGATGAAATGTAAAATGCTAAGCTCCACTCTTGGCCCACAATAAACACTCAATAAATGTTTATTATTTTTTATTATAACTAGCCTTATGGTTCGGATGAGTCCTTTGATACAAAGGATTTTAACAATTGCCCAAGGGTCCCATGTATTGTTAGGACCCATGTATTCTTACATCTATTGGGCGAAAATTATACATATACACATACACACATGCACAGAGAAATATACCAGTCAAAAATTGATTTCTTTTTCCTAGAAAGTAAAAATTCTGAATCTGCATTTATGCCCAGTTTTACTGTCACCAGGACTGGAACAAATGAGGCACATGGGGCACAGAATTAAGAAGATATTCACATTCAACGAGCATACAACTGGAGAATGAGGGCCTCCTTACATTCTACACCCTAAGTACCTGGCTTGCCTCATCCTAGTCCCAGCCCACCTGTCAGTAACCACCAACTCACCACTGCTGTATAGGTCAGGCCAATGGTTAGATTCTAGAGCAGAGCCATCCCGCATACAGACCCTGGTCATGCCACATGGATGTGTGTTAGAAGCAGAATGACCCTCTTGTTACCCTGTAGATGGCCATGATCAATTGATATGCACAAATACATATCTCAGGGCTCTTCACTAGAGTTTATACATACTGATTCCTATCTTATATGATACATCTTGTAACTATTCTAACTTAATTTAAAATATATATGCCATGGTTGAAGGCATATTAATAAATCCAAAGGAGAGAAAATTAATCAGCCACTTTATGAATTGTGCTTCTTGGACTCACACTCAGATAATCCATTCAAGTGCTGACACTTTTACTTATATAAATTAATAGTACTGGCAAAGAAAACGTAAATTGAACCATAATTCACACGTTTTATAATTAGTATTACCTGCCAATGTATAGAACTTAAGGCTAGTTATAATAAAAACTAGATAAAAATAAGAACTTAAGGCTAGTTATAATAAAAACTAATGCAGTTGCATTTTGGCTACAAGATTAACATTGAAGAGCTATTGCAACCTCATTCTTTTATACTCCTTTGTTCTTATTTTGGCTTAATAAGCACTTTTTGTGTGTGTGCTAGGCATTGTGAAAAATACAGTCTCATGCCACCCTATTCAATCCTCACAGAAGCCCTATCAGGTCTTTCCATTCATTATCATTATTTCTATCAGGTATTTCCATTCATTATTAAAATATTTCTACTTAATTTAGTGTTAAAGACACATATCTGTTTTCATGCTATGCCATTTCACATAATCTGTGCTGTCTGTGGCAGTAATATAAAGAAAAATGTTTCTATCTCTATCCATGTTAACTTTCTAAGACATAAATTTTGTGATTAAAATTCATTGATTATAGCCGGGCACGGTGGCTCAAGCCTGTAATCCCAGCACTTTGGGAGGCTGAGACGGGCGGATCACGAGGTCAGGAGATCGAGACCATCCTGGCTAACATGGTGAAACCCCGTCTCTACTAAAAAAATACAAAAAAAAAAAACTAGCCGGGCGAGGTGGCGGGCGCCTGTAGTCCCAGCTACTCGGGAGGCTGAGGCAGGAGAATGGTGTGAACCCGGGAGGCGGAGCTTGCAGTGAGCTGAGATCCGGCCACTGCACTCCAGCCTGGGCGACAGAGCAAGACTCCGTCTCAAAAATAAAAATAAAAATAAAAATAAAATAAAATTCATTTATTATAAAGGCACGAGAAAGTTTGAATTATAAAGAGAAGACAAAGAAATTCCGCTATATACTTTCATCTGTTGTTTTGGCTCACTCAGCATCCATTCTTCTCTGTGTGCAGTATCACCCTAATTCCCAAGGAAGCTACCCCTCCTTCTGCATGTGGTCTGAGTGGGGCTGTCAATCAAGGTGCCCTCTTGCCCTGGTCACAAAGTGGGTATAGGATCCAAGACATACCAAAGAAACTCTCACTCCTGGAGGTTGGGGAGAACGGCACCTGGATATAAACCAGCTGGAGCTGATTTTCCCCTGAGGAGGTTCCCTGGAGACAGGATTTTCCACTTCTTGCTATCCAGAGTCTTGAAACCCCCTGATTCCTTACCTTTTCTAAGTTTGGTTATTTTCAGACTTTTCTTGGGTTCCACAGAAACCCCATGTTCTTGTAACGAATTACTCTCTTGATTAAATTCACCAAAACTCATTCCTGGTGCTTGCAACCAAAGAATACACACTGACACATACCATCTTAGTACATCTATTGTAATTTAGATGTACTACCTCCAGGTTTTTCATAATCATATTTTTACATAGGTAAAACTCATTTAATTCTCTTCCTGTTGAACACATAGATCATTTCAAGGGCTACTATTAAATAACCCTACAGTGATTATGATCATTTTCATGTGTATCACTTTTTTGTTTTGGATTCTTTCCTCTGAGAGATTCCAAGAAGTGAAATTATTGAGTCAAAGGGCCCAGATATTAGTATAGCTCCTGAAAGATACTGCCAAAATGCTTTCTAAAATGACCCTGACAATTTATAATAAATTCAAGGGCTCATTTTTATCAAACCTTCAGTCAACATTGACCATCATGTAGTTTTAATATTCTGCTGCCAATGTTCTCTATACTTTGCTCGAAAAAGTGCAGCACATGACTCACACATTCAACAGGAGAGATAAAACTCCCTACTCTGGCACTCTGAATCATTTCCTCAAACAGTGGTATATTTGTTAACTTTATGGAAGTATAATTTACCAATATAAAAATTGCTGTAATGTTAAGATATTATGTAATCTCTAAGTACAATTGATGTGCTGTTTCCTTTGCTAATCTTTCTAGAATTATAGTTATCTATATAATAACAATTTTCCCCAAGGAACTTGCCATAGAGTAAGAGTATAGGAACCATTATTCTATAAGTTCTGATGTCAGTATATACTGAAACTATATTTAAAAACTACAAACACAGCCCTTCTAAAAATGCCAGTGTGGTCCATATAATTTTTTTTTAATAAAAGAAAGTAAAGAGGTCTATTTTCCTTTCCTCCTTTGAGCTGTTTCAATGTCAAAATTATATCTTAGCAATAGTGACTAGGTGATTGACCTGTGAATAAGATAGGCTGAGTACAGTGAGTGTCCTGCAAGAACAGAGCTAAGAAAATGAGTTCTTAAGGGGCGCAAGTGGGCAGCAGGTCAGGCGTGCTGCCCACGCTATGCTTGGTACCCACAAAAGGCTGGGGTACTTCTGTATAAATCCTGGCCTCATCCAAGGTTGCCAAAGCCGACACATTCCCTATCCCCCTTATCCTCTCTCCAGAATATCTGAGAAAACAAAAAGGAAAAATATAATCCGAGAACTGCTGCTGTGGGCCAACTAATCTTGTCACCAAATATGTAGTGCACAATTACTATGAGCAAGAAAGTGGGTGCCAGGATCCAGAGTGGCCCTCAGCCTTTATCCATTAATCTCTGTATCTCCTTCTCGAATTCAGCACTGTTTGATCTTTGATCATCACAGAATCTGCTCATCCCAGTCTCCCGTTGAATCTGTGAAAGCTGCTTCAGCCCTACTTCTTGCAAGTCAGTTTCAAGCCTCTCTTATCACAGTGTCCAGATTCTAAGGAGGGGACACTGACTCTATTGCTGAGGCCTGGTTCATTCTCTCACCCCTCAGAATAAGAAGCCAGGCTGACTCCTGTCATAGTCATGTTTCCAGGAAAGAACCTAAACTCCTTCTGACACTGAGATCCACAAAAGTTAGGGTTGATTAGGAAGTTGGGAATTTTGGGTGCCATTTAAAGATCTGAAGTGGAGACTTGACACAAAAAGAGTTGCATTTTTAGAAATTTAACTGGCAAATGATAGAAGATAGTTGAAGGGATGAGAGGCCAGTTTGGAAGTACAGTGACAGTTAAAACATAAGTTGGGAGACATGGGCTAATGTGGATTCAACCAAGGAGAGAGATGGTCCCCATCCAGCTAATACTGTATCCTGACAGTGGCACACAGGTTTCTCTTTATCTAGAAGATCATCCTATTACATTTCATGGCATCTACTTCAAAAGGAATGAATGCTTCCTATTAGTCCTAATTTCCTCAGTAACTTTTGGTATATCTGCTAGTAATGAATGTATTCATATAAACTCTTCTTGCAGCAGACAGAGGAGATATAGAGACAGCTAACTGCATAAAGTGCTCCAGAAACATAGCCCAAATCACAATGATATGATACCACCATGATTCAGGGTAAAGGGACCTTAAAGAAAAAAATAAAAACAGCTAAATGTGTTTATGCTGTGTTACGCTGTTTATGCTTCTTCTATTTGAGAAGCTCCTGACTCAACCATTTTTGAAACATTCCAAAGTCCTATAAAGATACAATTCTCTTGACTGAGAATAACATTCTGAAATATTATTATTAGGTCAATAAATTCTCACTTAAGGAAAAGGAATTAGAGATGCACCATTTATAACAACTTCTCAATGCAAAAACTGAGTTCTGAGGCCAAAAATATATACACTTTAATCCATTTTCAGTGACTTTCACATTTTAGTGTAATATTTTTAAAATTAATGCTATTACATTTTAAAATAATATGAAAACAGTAAAAAGATCAGTAGTTGTCTGCAGTTAAGGGAGAGGGAAGGATAAACAGGCACAGCACAGAGGATTTTTAGAGCAGTAAAATACTCTATGATACAATAATGGTAGATGTTCATTATTATATATTTATCAGAGCCCACAGAATACAACAACAAGAGTGAATCCTAATGTCAACTACAGACTTTGGGTAATAATGGTGTGTAAATGTAGGTCCACTAATTGCAACAAACATACCACTCTGGTGGAAGATGGTGATAATGGGGGCGACTATGCATGGATAGGGAATTGGGAGTATCTGGGAACTCTGTATTTTCCACTCAATTTTGTTGTGAACATATACTGCTCTAAAAAATAAAGTCTATTTGAATAATAATAATGAGACAGGATGTATTCTATATTAAAATGCATGTTAAATTGTACTATATGAAAAAACTTTGGCAAAAAGAAGTCTCATCAATTCTCTGATTCCCAAATGTCTAGATATGTCAGTTACTATTCAAGTCAACTAATAGAAAAAGCAAATTTTTTCTGTTAGAAAAAGTTTCCACAACTTGTATGATGAACTATTCTGAATGTTATTAGAACTTAGAAGCATTGTAACTGGAAATAAAGGCAGATAAAAACATCTGCCTCTATGCAAAATATGTCCCTCAGAGGTTAAACTGGGTGAAAATAAATAGCTAACCTGGCAACCAAATAAAACTACAAAGCAACAAACACCAGTATAAACATTCTGAAAAGTGTTTTTAAAAGACAAAATGAAATGCTCCTAGAAAATGAACATTTAAAATATATCATATGAAACTTCAGTATTTCACAATAAGAAACATACCTTTCTTCTTGTTATGCTGCAAGACATCATAGCTGCCTTGAGCATCAAATTATGTATATATAATTATATATATAACATATACATACATAGTTTTCTACAAGTCTGTCAATAAACATATTCTGCAAATATGGAGCACTTCAGTTGTGCACTTCAGTTGTGCCTTGGATCACTGCACAAGCCCAGGCCCACAGTATCGAATGAAGAAGAGTTAACATGTTAACATCTGTTTTAGGCTAAAAATGGAAATTGTGAAGTTCTTCTCTTGTCTTCCAAGAGTTCCCTGGAATGGATCAAAAAGCTTCAAAAGACTTGGCTCCAAGGGAACTTCTAGGCAATGTCTACACAGCACAAAATGAAATGGAGGCTTGGCATCTCCCTAAAGAATTAGGGCTGTATTAACTACTGCAAAAAGGGGACTGTACCTAGCTCCCTTTGTGACTTGAAAGGTCAAAACATTTCTCCAAGCTCCAGAGGTTTCCTTTATGCTGATCTATGTATTAATTTTTCATAAAACCTCAAAGAAAACTCCTCGCCTTCAGCATAGTTAGACAACGACTGAACATCTAGTCTGGGCCATGTACTGTGCTAATATTGGGGGTAAAAAGGCTGACTCTCCCAGGTAAGTGAGGCAGAGGAATGTCCTCAGTCTAAATTGAAAAGAAACCTTCCCAAACTTACACTATTTTTTTCACACCAAATCAACTTGGCCTGTGAATTTTTTCTTTCCTTGAGGCTGAGTCAAGATGAACTAGCATTTGCGGGTGGAGGGGTTATTTGAGAGCACACCATTCTTTACAAGGGGTCTTTATATGTAAAGCAGAAACACTTTTGTTTTGCTTTTTAGTTGGAGTGAGCATGAGGAATTGATTTTTTTTTTTCTCCAAAGTTAAAAGAGCAAACTCAGAGACTATCAAAATGTTAGGTTTGTTTATCATTTCCAAGTTGAAATAAAGCACAATATGAATACTCAGCACTCTATCTTTCCCTGATTAAAGTGATCCTACCCTTTGAATTGCTACACAGAATAATGTTCTATAAGGCTCACTCACACGGCTGTAATAAGTCACAACAGCTTGGCACCTCGCCCAACAAAATACAAACTCTCCTGAAGTCTTGAGCTTTCCCATGGCAACATCACAGTCACCAACACAGCAAACAATCACTCCAATCCCTGCTCCCGCTTTCCTTTTCTAACAGCAAAGGATATCATTGCAGCCAGCCTCTTAGAACTGTGCTCATTATCATCTATGAAAGGAGATAGCAACGGAGATCAAGTTGCCTTCAGTGCTGAGCTTAAAATGAGACCAAAAGCAGGATAAGTACAGGAGCATGGGGAAGTTTTACTTATGCTTTTATTCTCAAGGAAGAGTGAGAGGCTGTATGAAAAGTATATTCCTGAAATATATCCCATAAAGCATATTCCTTAATGTGCCTTGCTGCCCTGATTACCCAGTGGCTCTGGCTCACCAACAATCTTCATACAAAACTCCCATTCACATCTAGCCCAGGCACTCTCGACAGCAGCTGGGGGTTGGGGGGAAATGCCATCTTAAAGCTGCAACTCCAACACATTCCTGAAACTGCAAAATTGGAACGGCTTTCAAACCTCAGCTGCTTTCTCCAAGGGAATGATCATTCTGCTCATATGGGAAGGCTGCTTAGCAGTAAGAGCAGGGTGGCAGCTCCGTACAGCAGATTAAAGCAGCGCCACTTCCTTTATGACCGCTTCTTTTCAGATTCAAATAACATCCTTGGGGGTGCCAGTCTCTTCTCATAAAAAGTGTCTGGGCTCCCACAAATCCCCTAAAATGATAATCTCTTCGTGTGTATTAATTTGATTTTCATTTGATGGTCCATGAGAGTTCAGGAACAGAACTAATACTGAACCCAAGGGAATGAATGGCCTTTGACTCATGGGTGGGTATCATTTTATAGGGGACAGGAAGCGGGGTGGAAGAGAGTCCTAGCTTCATGTGGTTTTGAATGCTGATTGTTCTACTCTGGAATTGTGGTAAAGCCCTGCGCATGCTCACAGAAGATTCTGACCTCTTTACAATTCTAGACTCAGGCCTTACACAGTGTTATAGTTCACATTTGGGATCACCCAACCTCAGAAATCAAAATTTCAGAGGGAGTTTCATTTCAGCATAGCTAAAATTTGGGGGGCGGTGGTGGTGGGGCATTAGTCCATGTAATAAAGAATATAAAATACTAATGACAAAGTATGGAAGTAATTATAGCGAGATATTTCAATGCTATCCTAAACCACAAAGAGGAAAAAAAAATCCAGTGATTTACTAAATAATAGCAGAATTCTGAAATATAACTGAAGCCTCTCTAACATACATATGGATGACTGCTGTGTCATTCAAGACTCTGTGTATTTAAATGGTAACCCTTAAAATCCATTTTAGTGACAATTTACATAATTATGGTATTACTGTAAATTCTGACATCAACTTTTCACTTACTGCATACCTGAGTATGTTTTATTCTTTATTATCCAGTCATTTCCCATACCCAAAATCTAATTATGTTGCAATTTTTATCAGTAAGAAACCTACTTTAGACATAAAACATTAAGCTAAAGAAAAGAACGGTACTTTGCATCAGAGTTGCTCTAACATCTCAGAATACACTTCCCAAAAATTATATCCATGGCTACTTCCTACTCCTTTATGTTTCAGCTTAAATTTAAAGAAACTTGTGCTTTATAAAAAATGACTGGCTATAATAGTATATATTCTTTAGTTAGTTTGTTTGTTTCTTAGATGTCTTCCTATTAGAATCTAAAGACTTTGAAGTTAGGGAGCAGCTAGCTAGCTTCTTGTCTTATACAAAATGGATACTGAGCAAATATTTATTGAATGAATGAATTCTTCATTTATCTATACACAGTGAACCATACATGTGCCATATACTTTCTGCTGTGTGTACTCTCTTCCAAATGTAAAAATGCTGCAGCATAAACAAATAATTCATGGCATACAATACAATACAATAAAATGAAAATAACTCATTAGTTAAGTTCAGCAAAACAGAGAAGTAAAAGATAGAGAAAGGAAGAAAACCAAGTGCCCTTGGTGGTGTTAGATGGCAATGTCTTTTGTCTTGAAATTTCTGAGTGAATGTTTTTGGGGTTTTGGAGAGAATGTACTTCCACTGAAATGAGTAATCCATTGTGTCTAGCATCATACTGGGATTTGGAATGCCATTGCATTTTAGTATGAAGTGCTTGACAATGCATCCACACTCAGAGGTCAGTTTCAAAACTGCCCTTTAGGTTAACCCTATAGTTGTGATTTTTTTTTTTTTTTTGAGACGGAGTCTTGCTCTGCCGCCCAGGCTGGAGTGCAATGGCCGGATCTCAGCTCACTGCAAGCCCCGCCTCCTGGGTTTACGCCATTCTCCTGCCTCAGCCTCCCGAGTAGCTGGGACTACAGGCGCCCGCCACCTCGCCTGGCTAGTTTTTTGTATTTTTTAGTAGAGACGGGGTTTCACCGTGTTAGCCAGGATGGTCTCGATCTCCTGACCTCGTGATCCGCCCGTCTCGGCCTCCCAAAGTGCTGGGATTACAGGCTTGAGCCACCGCGTAGTTGTGATTTAGTAGAAGGATTCAAATAACTGCATAATTTGTTTACCACACATTATTCTGCTCACAATCATGAGTGATTCATTCTTACCTACAGAACTCCATTCAACCCAGTACCAGGATTGCTAAGATCATCATGGATGACGATGATGAAGGTGTTATCTAACATTGAGCACAGTAACTACCTGCTCACTCTCCCTTAATCTTCCCACCATCCCTATTAGGCAGGTTTTGCTATATCACCATTTCACAGATGGGGGAATGAAAGCCTTAGAATTAAATAATTTCCCTCAAGTTGCTCAGTTAATAAATGATAGCGCTTGGATTCTAGTGCCCAAGGTATTAACTACTCTGATATTCTGTCTCTCAAAGGAACAATTTTTTTTTTTTTTTTTTTTTTTTGTCTGAGACAGCGTCTTAACTCTGTCACTGGAGTGCAGTGGTGCAATCATGGCTTACTGAGGCCCTGACCTCTCCAGGCTCAGGTATTCCTCCCACCTCAGCCTCCCACATAGCTGGGACTACAGATATGTGCCACCACGCCCAGCTAATTTATACATTTTTTGTAGAGATGGGTTTTTGCCATGTTGACTAGGCTGGTCTTAAACTCCTGGACTCAAGCAATCTACCAGCTTTGGCCTTCCAAAGTGCTGGGATTACAGGTGTGAGCCACCACACCTGGTCAGAATGATTTTTAAGACTCTGAAGTTTCCAAAATGTATATGATGACATATAGGGAGAATACTTGCTTCTTGCTTTTTTAAAAAACTATCATCATATTTGGAGCCATGAAATCAGTTTATACTGTGATTACGTGGAAACGAAATTCTGTTATAGATAAATTGGGAACTGATATGCAAAGAAGGCTACTATAAAAAAATAGCCAAAACTTTTTTTGTTGTCAGAAGCTAAAGGTTATTTTTTTTCCACTAAGTAATGTAAAAATCAGTATATGGAAAGTCAGAGCAACATAAAATGTTAACAATTTTGAAACAACCTTTTAGATTCATTTTACTTAAGAATGCATCAAGGTTTATACCATTTCATCAACATTATTACCTTGGGGATGACTAGAATATGTCAAGTTTTACCCCAATGTGACCTGAAACTGCCAGAAGCATGAAATCTCTGGAATCATCTTTCAAGTTACCACATTGCTGCACATGAAACATTTCAGTACATAAAAGAAAAATGCACACTCTAACCCTATATCTTCTTGGATACCTTTTCTAATTCACATATTATTAAAGCAAGAAACATGTAAGCCTTTTCTTCCTAGTCCCTAGGTTGGCAACACTGTGGTGTCAGTAATTTATAACACACTTTCTCATACATAATAGGAAGCACTGGACTAAAGAGTCTGCTGGTTTGACTCTTCACTCACATCAATTCAAATCAAGTCACTGTGCCTCTCTGAGCCTCAGTCTCCTCAGGTGTAAAAAGGGAAAATATGTTCAACTTTTCTGAGTCCAGTGTTGTAAAAATAAAATGAGAAATTGCTTTATAAGCTATAATCTGCTATGCGAATGTATGGGACTCTTCTAAGGGATATTTTACAATATCAGTTTTGCAAATGTAGGTATGTTAACTATATACCAGAAAAATGGCAATAAATAGCCCAAGAAATGTGTTCAATGGCTAACATCTAAGGAGTCCCAACTATGTCTAGCCACCAAGCTAAGTGCTTTACATGTATCATCTTATTTAACCCTCACAATAACAATAATTAGTTATCACTCCATTTCATACATAAGGACATTGTAACTCAGAGAGGTTAGGTAATTTGTTTGAATGTTCACAAGAAAAGACAGGGCTTAGACTCGAATCTAGGTCCAGATAGCTTTTCACCAGTTTATTATGTTTCACTATGTTTACATTGGCTAGGAGTTTGAGAAGTCATGTGAGTCCATTCCTGGCATGCAGCAGAATCATGAAGGGAACAAAAGAAGTGAAAGAGTGGGAAGAAACAGAAGAAGCTGGATAGTCACGTTCACTTTAGTTCTTTTGTACAAGTCATTAGGAATCCTTAGATTATCTAAGATATTTCTGCAAAGCATCTCATAAAATCAAATTGTGATTTCTGGAATATCTCCAACCTTGAATGTTAATCATTCCTGAAATATGAATGCACAATTCACCACATTCATCCCATGGGAGAAGGCAGCAGTAGTAGCAGAGGGTTGGTGCTACAGATAGCTAGAGATGGTGATACCTAGATAGGATTCTCTTAGCTGAGGCCAGCAAAAACATCTCTTCTTGATTGTCCAAGCTCTAAGATGAGGTTCGAAACACAGTCTTACATGCAGAAGTGGTGCTATAGGAAAACATATGTCCAAGTTATACACAGATAACTTACAAGTTTTTGGAATCTAACTTTGTTATAACAGGGAGACTACCTCTATGATGATAAGTTTCACTGAGAGTTAGGCAATCAAAAGTTGTCTACATCTGCTTCTCTAAATAATTTTTTTGAGATCCTTTTTTTGCCTTTGATGGGGAAGGCTTTTTTCCAATGGTGTGTACTATTTGATTCTAAGACCAAAGATATCCTTCCTTGTCAGTGTAGCGTGTAACAATAATAACGCTATAGCCACCGATAAAGTCCTATGTAGCTAGAATGAGCAAACACCAGCCAGGCATGGTGGCTCACACCTGTAATCCCAGCACTTTGGGAGGCCGAGGTGGGTGGATCACCTGAGTTCAGGAGTTCAAAACCAGCCTAGTTAACATGGTGAAACCCTGTCTCTACAAAAACACAAAAATTAACTGCGCATGATGGCAGATGCCTGTAATCTCAGCTACTTGAGAGGCTGAGGCGGGAGAATCATTTGAACCCAGGAGGCAGAGGTTGCAGTGAGCTGAGATTGCACCACTGCACTCCAGCCTGGGCAACAGAGCAAGACTCCATCTCAAAAAAAAAAAAAAAAAAAAAAAAAAAGAATGAGAAAATGCCCTGCCTTTCTCAATCAAGTTTGTCATCTCACAAAGGAAAAGTCCAAAGCCATAACAGGCTGTCTCAGGCCAAATCCTAAAGGGCATTTTCTTCTTTAATCACCCAATGAGAATCCAGATAGGTGGGCTTTTATGTGTGAGAAGTGATTATAATTCAACATCAGGGAACTTAAAATGTCACCGGATTCATCATTACAATGGATTCATCTGAGTCTGAACCAACAATGGGAAACCCCGAGAGCTCATCCCAGGAGATGTACAATGTATGTTTTGAAATTTAGTCGCTCTTTAAACTAAGTAAGCTAATTTGAATAATAGTTGTTTGACAATATGCTAAACTGAATTTCCCTATAGGAAGAATGAGGCAGAGCACAGAAAGTAATATTCAGGCTACCCACTATTTTCTTTTTATTGTGGTGGAACATTCATAACATAAAATTTGCCATTTTAATCATTTTTAAGTGTACAAGTCTGTGGCATTAAGCACATTCACACTGCTGTGCAGCCATCACCACTGTCTATCTCCAGGCAGGCCATCGACTTAACTGTTGTGAAAAATAGCTTTAGTTTCTTATCAGGAACTAATTTCAGTTAGTTAGGAACTGTATTGTGACACAGAAATAAATAGCTTGGTTGTATTGGAATCTGAACTTGTCCATCTCTTGATTAAATGTTATGCTAGTTATAGGTAGCAATATCTTCTCTTTCACTGGGAGGACAACTATATTTTCTACTTTCCCAGAAAAGTGCAGTGTTAGCACCAGACAAAATAATAATCTTTAAGATAGTGGGTGCTTGAATGTGCTGGCTACTATGCTAAATATTTTATGTGCATCAACTCAGTCTCACAACCATCTAATCATCATTATCCCTGTTGTACATGTGAAGGAAACTGAGGTGCGGAGGGTAAATAGAGTGCTAAGATCCCACAACCAGCAAGGGGTAGAGCTGGGCTCACAACCTGATCTATCTAACTTCTGAGACCAATAGTCTAACTCTAAGAGGTTCACAAATCCCGAGGCATCAGCATCCACCTGAGCAGCTGTTAGAACTGCAAATCCTTCATCCCCATCTCAGAACTGGGGTGGAGGCCAAGGTGCAATGTAAGAAGCTCTCTAGGCCATTCTGAGGCTCACTAGAATTTCAGAACCTTTGCTCTAGCCCCTGCCTCATTGCATTTCCCTTTTTACACACTCCTTTCCCTCCATGCCAAATCCCACCACTTGTTCTTGGTCACACTCAGTCTTCATTTTTGTTCCCCACCTCGCCCAGCCTCCCCAAAATTGCCCCATTCTTCAAACTGACTTTTTCCTTCCTCTTTATAGTCTGCCTTTCTCCCATTAAAGAATCCTCTTTCCTGTCACTGTTTTCTTCTATAATTTAGCAAAAGAAACAAAAACAAATCCTACTAAACCAATCCTACGAGGCTTTGGTTCGTTCACTCATCAATAAATATTTACAGAGAACCATATATTTTTAAGGTGTTTTTTAGGAAGTGATCTAGTTTTTTGGGATACATTTGTGAATAAAACAACAAACATACTCATCCTCATGAAAGTCCTCATACTTGATTAAAAATGCAGATATTAGGATTTTACAGCAGAAATTTGGATTTTTGGAGGTTTGAAATAGGACCCTAGAATCTGCAGTTTATCAAGCACTCCAGGTGGTTCTGATGCCAGGTGAATCAGGTGATTTAAGTATCCTGATACACCCTTTGAAGTAGCTTGAGTAGGAGCACAGTAATTCACCTTGTGTGCTTTCCAAATTTGTTTGTCTTCTTCTCCCCATAGGGTCCTTCGGAAAGGGCAGGGATATGAAAAAAGGGAAGGAAAAAATTTCAGGCAAACTGAAGCAGCATTTTTCAAGAAAGGGAACTTTCTAAGGTCTCCTAAGGCTAGTTCTGCAGAGGAGATTTTGCCTAACTTGAGCCCTGGCTGATGTGATTTAAAGACAGAAAACCAATACCAAAAGCGAACAAGAGTCACAGGTGGCCCCTTGGCCTATGCCCCCTGAGCTAGGCCTGCCAGCTGCTGTTTATAAACCTGTGGCCTGCTAGGGTCTGCTACAGATGGTCTTTTTGGATTATGTCAAAGACAACACCTTTAACTCTGAGTGGTAGTTTGGAATCATTTTAAGTCATCTTGATATCCCCCTCTTTCCTAATAAGAACAAGACCAGCTTGTTTAACATTTCCTCATACCACAGATATTTTTCATGAGGCCTCACCCACTCCCAGACAATAACAACATCCTTCCTGTGGGTTGGTGACCAGTGCTGCACGTATCTAAGAGGTATAATAAGCATGTTACACAGTGGCATTGCCACCTCCTTCTCTTTCTTTCAACTCCTTCTGCTAAGATAACCTAAAACACAGGGAAACGGGAAAAAAGGCAGCTTATTTTAGCTTTTTTTCCCCCTTTTCCAAGATGCCTCCCAAATCCTAGCCCTGAGTCAACTACTGTTCCATTATTCTGTCTAGAAGATAATATAGACTCATTTTGTACCTAGTATAAATGTTTGGCACAGAAACAGCCTTCCTTCAAATGGGTCCAGAGGGGAAGTAGCTATGGGAGTGGCGGGGGCAGGCACGGCTCCATCCCAGCCCCCTGCAGTACAGACTCTAGGCCAGAGGACAGATAAAGTCAGCAATCTGAACGGGAAGCTGGTGTTGCAGCCGCCAGCGAGGAATTGGATTCTTACTCCACAATTTAAAAGACCAAACATTTGTCCTACTCCAAACAACAAAGTGCCAACCCTAGAGGTTCCATTTAGGTACAGTGGGCACTAGAAAGCTTCTGAGATGGATAGTATGAGTTTCCTAATCTGATTTCAACAACCTGGGCTGTTTTCCTTAGTTCTAAAGAGTTAAAGAAGAGGTTCTCCATCAGACATATTTTGCCTTCCAGGGGATATTTGGCGATGTCTGCTCCCAATCATGGTCCTAATGTAGATGGAAGGTGGGGAACGGTATTTGTTGAAAAAAACAAGGACAAAACGGTGCCAATGGATCATCTGTGGAAGGACATAGTTGTCCTTCTTGTTAACCTTAAAGGCTGGAAATGATAACTCTAAACATTCCCTAAATAAACCATTTTAGTTTTCTATAAAGTATATTTATATTGTATCTAATTTATTTCATACTTACATTTTCATTCAAGCTACTACTTCTTAGGCTTAGATTTTCCCATATGCTTATCTCCACTTACTGTATAAAGTAGAAGTACTTTTGATGTATTCCAATGCTATCTCTTTCACACTATAAAATTTAAACTAGTCCTAGGATCTTGTTAACAGTTTCCACACTCCTATTTTTTTCAAACAGCCTTTTACATTTTTGTGCCTCTGGATTCAAAGAGTTCTAATGCTCTTGGTTTCTCTTCATATAGCATTCACTCACCCACTCTGACAGGTCAGCATGACTCAGTCTCATCATGCCTGGTACCCAGAAGGCCCAGCAGAGAAGACAGCAATCTAGCTGTCCCTGAGGACACTTGGCTCAAAGCCTCCTACCATCCTCTCTGAGCCAGGCTGTGCATCCAGTCCCCGCACAGAGGAACTGGCTGTGAGGAACTATAGAGAAACCCTGGTCTTGACTACACAAGCTTCAGTTTTATATAATGCAACTTCACAACTAATTTCTTCCCAATGGTCAGATTGGCAGGTAGACTGAAGCCATTAAGGTAGCCAAAAGCACCAGTCAACTGTGATACAAAGTTTTTCTATCATGTGGACACAGCCTTGCCATCACTTGGCAACATGTAAGCCTGTGACTTTTCTGAAAAACAGAATGAGGGGATCTCTGGTTTGGTTCCTTGAGTTTCAATCCGGGTAAGTGGGTCACTTGTTGCATCCTCCTGTAATTTCCTTCCACTTAATATTCTAGAGGGATGAATTTGTTTGGGAAAACAGAAGCACCTATTCCTGCTGTTTCTTCATACTGTGTCTTCTGTAATAAAACAAGTCAGGGTACTTGCTTGACCATTCAAGAAGCAACCAGTATACCCAAGCACTCTGGTGGGTACTGCAGATACACAAATGAAAAAGGCAACAGAATGGAGTTTCTACGCTAAAGGGATTGACCTACCAGAATGGGAACCAATACGTAAATAAACACAGAAAATGCAGGTTTTAATAAACGTTGTAAATAAAACAAAGAAGAGGTTAAGATATAGAATGACAGAAGAGTAATTTCTTAGGGGGGATGTGCAATGAGGCTACCATTCATGTTGAGATCTAAAAATTAAGTGCGAGGCAGCCAAGTGATGAGTTGGAGAAATAACATAATAAAAGGCCCTCTGGAGAGAAAGATCTGGGCTCATTTGGGGAATTAAATGATCCACACACAGCATCTGTGTAGTAAGCAAAAGCAAAGGTGGCTTGAAAAGTGAGGCAGGCAGCAGCATGAGCAGGACCTACAGGCTTGCGTAAGGGGCCTGGATTTTATTCTAAGTACAACAGGAGGCTACTTAAGAGTTTTAAGCAGGGGTAGGATGTAAACAATTGTATGTCGAAAGTTGTTAACTTTTGTTGCTATACTCAGTATGGACAATACTAGAAAGGAGATGCCATTGCAGCAGTTGAGGGGAGAGGGGATCCTGAACTGGGTCAAAGTGGTGCCCAGACAGGGGATTCAAGCTAATCCTTGAAGATGGAATTGAGCAAATGATCCAATGGCACATAGAAGAGCAGAGAGTCGGACTCCTCCTCTGCTGTTGGGGCCAAGCCCCCTCCACACTCTGGTGGACAGTCCCTTTATTTAAGAGTTAAGCACTCAGTGTCTTGGCGCTCATTATCTTGCCAAGCCCTCTGGTTTTACTTGTCCTTCAGCTTCAGGCCTGCATTCCACAGATGTTCCTGGGTGTCCTGTTCCTGCTTGCATTCACTGAAATGGTGCCTGTGGAAGGAGTAAATTGTTCCATCTGGGTCACACATGAAGCCAACAGAGCTTCCACAGAATGAAACATGCACCTTTGCAAATCTCTACACTGGTGCCTCTCAAGGTGCCCAGAAGCCACCTGGAAGCATAGATAGCTCTAAAACAGCGATGGTTCAGTGTCTTCAAACCTAAAAAAATACATTTCATATCCAACCTCCACAAATGCCTAAAATGCTTAAGCCAAGATGATTTCAAAACCTACTAAGACTTTAGAATTTCCTAAAAGCCTGTGTCTCCAAATGAGCCACACATTTCGTGCCCAGTAGAGGCCAGGGAAATTATGAGGGTATGTGAGGTGCACAAATTTTCAAATACCAGATGTCTTCAAGAATTATACTGTGCCTCCCTTCACCAAAACATACCAACCTACTGAATTGTTATATTCTTTCTGAGGCTAGCAGTTACTAGTGTCCTTTCCCTCTTACTGCCAGTTTCTCTAATGGTCACTCCAGGAAAGAAAATGACAGAGGAACTGAAAATAGGGCTGCAAGCTGCCCAGCTTTGGGAAGGCAAGAACTTCTGTGGCAGGGAGCAGCTCCTTAGCCCAGTCAGTACTGGGCTAAGAAAAATCAGATTCTTCCTAGCTCAGGTGCCAAGACTGACAGAAGGAGACAGAAACCCCAGGGCACCTGCGTCTTTATTTTCCAGGTTCCTTTGCTGATATATGACTTATTTGCAGAGCATATTCAACAGGAACAGCCTGAGTAGGAAAACATCAGGTGGCTATTGAAAGCGTTTTTACGTATCTAAATGGTAAATTCCTGAGGACAAATCAAGACTTTAACACAAGCTGTGAAGCCAGAGTTATTCTTCCCACTCAGTACATATGCAAGTGGCAGTCACAACTGGCAAGTGAGAGAGGTTGTGGCTCAAGCCTGTAATCCCAGCACTTTGGGAGGCCGAGACGGGCGGATCACGAGGTCAGGAGATCGAGACCATCCTGGCTAACATGGTGAAACCCCGTCTCTACTAAAAAATACAAAAAACTAGCCAGGCGAGGTGGCGGGCGCCTGTAGTCCCAGCTACTCGGGAGGCTGAGGCAGGAGAATGGCATAAACCCGGAAGGCGGAGCTTGCAGTGAGCTGAGATCCAGCCACTGCACTCCAGCCTGGCTCTGGCCACTGCACTCCAGCCTGGGCGACAGAGCGAGACTCCGTCTCTAAAAAAAAAAAAAAAAAGTTACTAGGCCTCTTAATATCTTGGATATTTTGGGTTGAATTAGGAGGTCATTTCTGATAGCGATTTTGGTAATGAGTCTTTTGGTAATGAGTCAGTACACAGATGTGGTTAGAATAAAGAAAGGGCACATAAAACTGAGCAGTAGCTATGTACCAGATCCTGTAATAAATGCTTTAGGTCATTTGTTGGTTACATCTCCAAGAAAGGTGCCACTATTATCACCATTTTAGAGATGAGATGACAAAACTGAGGCTCAGATGAGTCAAGCAACATGCTCAAGGTAACACAGTAAGAAGTAAGCAAGAGAGTTATTACTAAAATCTGCTATGATCTGACCCCCAAACCTTAGTTCTTAAGTAATGTACTTTACTTCCTCACTTTAGCTATCAAAGACAGAGAAGTGATCATTTAAGAGTGTTAACTAATAGAAGAATGCAATCACTAGAGAGATTATATTGTTACTACATTTTTCTAAAAAACAAAACAAAACAAAACAGCCCTATCCTTATTGTGGCAGATAAAGAAAACAGATACCCCTGTTTCCTGCTGTCTGGTCAAGGCATACTCAGTCTGAAATAATGGTTTGATGTCCTTGTACTTACCCTAATAACATGGGCCCACTGACCTGTGAGATTTGCTGTATGAAAAGCAGAATGTAAAACAGAATTTAATATTCAGGAGGCTGAGGATCTTTGTTTTGTTCCCTGATATATCCTAAGGACTTAAAATAGCAGTACTCAGTATATAGGGGACATTGAATGAATACTTATGAAATTAATTAATGGTCAAATTTTAAAATATTCAGTGGTATAACCTTCCTTAATTAACATCACAGAAGAGGACATGGTAACCTGGGCTACTGGCCAATGTTTATTCATTAATGTGTTAAATGGCCTCCAAGATGGCTCCCAGTGATGCCTACTCCGTGGTACTCATATCCTATGTAGTCTTCTCCCATACTGTTCCTGGTTTGGCCTATGTGAGCAATAGAAGAAGGCAGAAGAGAAAGTGTGTCACTTTTGAGATAAGGTTGTAAATGCTGTGGCTTCTATACTGATCTCTCTCTCGGATCACTGTTTCTGGAAAAGCTAACTGCTTGAGAATACTCATGCAGCCTATACGGAGGCCATCACAGCAAGGAACTGAGGTCTCTGGTCAACAGCCAGTGAGGAATTGAGATCTTCTCCCAATAGCCATGGGAGTGAACTTGGAAGCAGATCCTGCATCCTCAACCCAGCTTTGAGAGGACTGCAGCACCAGCCAGTGGTTGGAATGCCATCTCATGAGAGATCCTGAGCTGGTGCCACCCAACTAAGCAGTTTGCAAATGTCCGACCCGTAGAAAATGTGTGAAATAATAAATGTTTGCCGTTTTCTTTTTCTTTTCTTTTTTTTTTTTTTGAGACGGAGTCTCGCTCTGTCGCCCAGGCTGGAGTGCAGTGGCGCGATCTGGGCTCACTGCAAGGTCTGCCTCCCGGGTTTACGCCATTCTCCTGCCTCAGCCTCCTGAGTAGCTGGGACTACAGGCGCCCGCCACCAAGCCCGGCTAATTTTTTTTTTTTGTATTTTTAGTAGAGATGGGTTTCACTGTGTTAGCCAGGATGGTCTTGATCTCTTGACCTCATGATCCGCCCGCCTCAGCCTCCCAAAGTGCTGGGATTACAGGTGTAAGCCACCGCGCCCGGCCATGTTTGCTGTTTTCAACTGCTAAGTTTTGAAGTAATTTGTTACAAAGCAATAGATAACTGCTAAAATTAATCGTGTCATGTTATTAGCATGGCAACTGGAAACTATCTTATGAACAAAAAGTCATGCCATCAGAGAATTTTAAACAATAGCTCAATTTTACAAACTCTTCTCCCTCCTAGAAGCTTGTGAAACATAAGATGTATTTTTATGTCTTGCTATGGCCTCTTTTGCTTTGCTACTCATTGAATTAGTCATGCACAGATATAGGTACAGTAGGGCCCAGATGTGATGTTATGGTTATGTGGAGGAGGAGTATTCATCTCCCCCAAAGGAGACAGGAGATATTCTTGTGAACTTTTAGGAAAAATCTTTCTGCTGACATTAAATAATTTTGATTCTATTTTAATTTCTCAGGAACTTAAATTCTAGGTTAGAGGAAATATCACAACCCATAAAACTAAACAATCCGATAATTTTTTTATCGCAACAAGCATTGGGATGCCAGTGAGCATACCACAGTCCATACATTCTGAAGGCCAACCCTCAGAAGGAGGTGGTTGAGATTTTTCTGAATTTGGCAAAGTACCTACAGTGGCACCTCATTCAAAAAATCATGCAAAGAACATTCACTGATGAGAATTACCAGCTCATTCTGCAGAAGCTACAGTGAACTTGCCATGCTGGCTGGAAAGATAAGAGACATGGAAACTAGACACAACTCCAAAGACACTTTTCCCACCAATGGCATTTTATGAGTTAGGATATATCTATGAAATATTTGCAACTCAACAAGGGGGAAAATGTAATGAAGTGGAAGGAACTCCTTGCTATATTGATTGGATTATGTCACCTGTCAATCAACAAATTCCACCACAGCAAACCTAAGCAATGAAGTACAATCAGTGGTCTGAAGACACACTGGGAAGCTGGAGTAAGGGAGTCATTAGACATTATACTACTCATCACAGCTCCAAAGCAACTCTGCTCAGCTGACTCAAGAGTATAATTTTGAGTTTGTTCTCTAGCCCTCTGGTATACTCAAGCTCATGGCAACTCAGGGAAGCAGCATATTTTGCTGACTCTGGAAATGGCTCTGGCAGAACATGCACTCTCATCTCTGAGCAGATCTAATAGGAGTGGAGTGAACAATTCCCATTTGGGTGTTAATTGTATTATATCTCCCCCTTCCCCTACTCAACTTCTGCTGGTATGGAGACATTATCTTATCAATGTCCAGATTAATGTACAGTAATAGTCTTCAATTCATTATTACTATAAGAAGATGGGAATAGGAGGAGTTTTAAGGTAGGGGTGTGTGTGTGTGTGTGTTTCTGTGTGTATTTCTTATGCCTGGAAATACAACCAGCCAGCATTTGTAGCAAATGAATGCCTGCTACGACCAGAAGATTCTTGTCTTTGAAAGCACTTGAAATGGAGAGAGATGGAAAAGCCAGAGAATGAAGCATGGCAATAAGAAAACATATCACATGACAAGGACCAAGAAAGTGAATGTTTTCAAGAGCACATCCATTTGGAAGAGTGGGAGAAAACATGTGGAATCCACGTGCTAGTCAAGTTCAGGGCTCCTGTGCCTCAGATATGGGGTAGAAAATAACATTTTACCTGAGGGGTAAAAACCACACTGCAGCAACATGCCTTCAAATAGGATTTGTGTAGAAAAGACACACTCATCATTTAGCTGGAGGGTTTCCAGGCCAAGGTACTTCCACAGCATATGGCTGCCCACTGGGTTTGTGACCGCAAAAACACACTTCCAGATCTTTTTATTCTTCCCACTTTACAAATGTAGCCAACCTGTGAGCACAGTTGCCCTCTTGTATTGCTAAAGGGATGAAGAAATGTTAAACCCTCTTGGAAAGCTGGTGTTTCTCCTGTGCTGGAATATAAGAATTTGCCTAACACTACTTTTAGAATCTTAAATCACGAGAGAAAGATGTCAAAGTTCCAACCTCTCCTTTTTAACATTGAAATTCCTCCTAAAGCTCCCGCTTGAAGGCCAGAAGTCAAAACCGCTTCAAAAGATTACTAGGTGTTTTATTACACTTGTTTAAATTCCTTCCAGAGACAAAAGAAATATATATATTTGCGATGTTCCTTCCTTTATCATATTTCTGTAGATTACTTTTCAAGGTCCTCAGACATCAATAATCCATCCAGTGCACATACAAGCTGATGCTTGGCGTTTGGGATATTATTTGTTCTCTTAATGGGACTGGTAGAGTCTACAGAATTTAGAGTGTGCAGGAAGTATGTCTATAGAAGGTTTTTTCTAAATATAGGAGATTTTAAGGGCAAAACGATTTACTCAGTATACTAGATTGCCTTCTTTGAGCCATTCTGTTCTGGTCAATCATATAAAATATGTGTGGTCAACACTATTCCCTCCACATGTGTTTAATGGACATTTGTCATAGTAAAATGACCTAGCAGTTCCATTTCTTCTTCCCTTCAAATTACCAATATGACTGGACCATCAAATTAAACAACTAAATGCCAAATTCTTTTAAAGATCATGAACAGTTTTGAGTTATATGAGTGGAAAAATGGTCCTGAAGGTCGAGTTCTTTTGGGGGTCTGTTTTTTTTTTTTTCTTATAGCAACTTCTCAACAACTAAATTGCTTTTGGTAAATATGAGTAAAGAAAATAAGATCTCAGTCACAGCACATGTTTACAACGAAGTTAAAGGCTCTTAAAAATAGGGTGTTTGATGGTCCACTGCCAAAATATGAACTCTAGCAGCCTGGAGTGCACCGCTAATAATAAGAGTCAGTGTTGCTATGAAAAGCCCGAGACAGAGCTCCAACTTAGCTTTAACCTTTTCACCAAGAAGTTCCCCACAATGACATGGAGACATAAATTTGGAGTTAGAGGTCAAGGTGAGAGGGGAGGAAGCCTGAAAATGGTAAGAGGTCACTTAAAAATAAAGTAAAAAAATTGTTGGACTGGGCTCAAACCTGCACTGCAAAAGAGAATGAAAAGAGTTCAGCTGCTGTCTGAGGACTGACTGCCTTTTAGAAAAGAAGAAAATGGGCCGGGCACGGTGGCTCACGCCTGTAATCCCAACACTTAGAGAGGTCGAGGAGGGCAGATCACGAGGTCAGGAGATCGAGACCATCCTGGCTAACACCGTGAAACCCCGTCTCTACTAAAAATACAAAAAAATTAGCTGGGCATATTGTCAGGCACTCAATCCCAGCTCCTTGGGAGGCTGAGGCAGGAGGATGGCATGAACCTGGGAGGCGGAGCTTGCAGTGAGGCGAGATCGCACCACTGCATACTCCAGCCTGGGCTACAGAGCAAGACTCCATCTCAAAAAAAAAGAAAAAAAAAAAAAGAAAGAAAGAAAATGCCTAGATAGATAACAAAATAGATAACAAAAGTCCAAGGTAAAGGAAATATGTTAGGCATAAAGAAAGTTACGTTTGCTTTCTCTTCAGGTTTCTGAAACTAGAATGAACAGACACCTAAAGAAAGGAAAGGTTGGATGTCCTAGAGCTAGCTGTTGTGTAGAGTGGAGAATCACAGTGTGCCTAGTATTAGTGGAGTCTTCCCATCACCACAGGCCTAGGCTTCAAGTTCTTTGGCCCTTGGAACCCTTGGAGAATCTGACAAAACTGTGGAATGCATCAACACTGAAAATGCGTATATGCCATCGCACAAAGTTGTGTATCCAGTTTAGGGAACTCACAAACTCAAGAAGCTGGATCATTTATGTTCTAGCATGAAAAGAGGCTACTGATTTAAAAAAAAAAAAAAAAAAAAGCACTCTCCAAGAGACCATGGAACTTACCTTATTCACCACTCCATTCCTAGTGCCTAGGGTGGGGCTGAGATACAATATCTCAAGACATATTTGCTAAAATGTTTTAAAAGGCAGCTTATAGAAAAATGTGATTCCTCAAAGAAGTGATCACACAAGTTTAGGGTATCCTATTTTTTTTTTTTTAAAAAACACATCTGTACCTTTCTGTTGCTCTTTCTAGCCAAAGAGAATTTCCCTCAGAATCTTCACCACAGTAATGGTATCTTTAGAATTTCCATGTAAGAGGTGCTTAGGAAGAACAATCTGGTTGCAGGTTGGAGAGGGAGTGAAGTTGAGTTTGTACCACCCTTTACAAAATGCTGAAAAAAAAAAAAAAAACAAAAAAAAAACCCATCTGCATGCTCAGAAAGAAGAGGTTTTTGTGTCTTCAAGGAACTTACCTGTCTTCAAGGCACTTACAATGATGTTAATTAACTTATTTAAACCCCAAACTTATTCTATAAATGGATTTGAGGCCCATTCACACTATAATCTGGTCCTGATGCATTCCTTCATAGGAATGAACAATTCATCCAGAATCTCTACTGATGATGCTCCAGGTTTGGATTCCTGAACCCTGAAGAATCTATCCCAGAAACCGGTCAGCCATGCTGCCCTCTCTGTGCCTGCAGGTTAGACGTCGACAATGAACCACCACAGCTGCCTTTCCCACTGTGCATAGGTATGGCCTTAGAATCCTCCACACAGCCCTCCAGGTGGCTACTGAAAGCTACCCTGGAATGCCAGTCAAAACATGTGTCACTCATAGTCTACATGTTCAAGCACTTTCTACCTCTTAGAAAAGAGACGACTGGCAACAGTCTCAAAGAGTAATCTGTGGCCCCTAGGCATTCGTTCTGAATTTCATCTGCAGCTTAGATGACTAGTTAGTTCTAATCATCATTGACTTTCAAATGTCTTGTTGCACTTGCCTTCCAAATTCAGGCTTGGACCATGTGTGAGTTGAGTCTGATAATACCTATGTAATTATTTGCTCCTATACGAGGTGTGAAGTCATGATTAGAAACCTGGTCCCTGGCATCATCCTGCCGTATTCAAATTCTGACTCCACCACTTGTGGTTGCATGACCTGGGCATGTTCCTTCACCTAATTTGTCAATTTCCTCAATTGCCAAATGGGAATAAGATAGTACCTATTTCATAGCGTAATTGCAAAGATATGTTAACATTCAGAAAACACGTAGAAGAGGGCCTGGCATGATAAACACTTAATACATGAGATTTTTTTTTTTAAATGTGTTGAACCAAAAGGATGCCTTGAAGATCAGTATCTCACATTTGGTGCACAATACATTCAGCCACAGGAATATAAAGAACTGCAGTCCTTTAAAAATTCATGCTTGCCACAGTGTGGTTCAACACACGTTTATGGAAAGCTTGTGTAATAGATGTCTGACACTATTGTAGGCCACAGAAATACAAAAATAAATAAGATACATCTTCACCTTGAAGCAAAATCTCATCAATTATGAGTCCCCACATTTTCTCCAGGTAATGAGAAAACATTCATCAGCTTAAACAACCTATTCCCTACTTGAATCTGAATGGATTCAAAATCACTTCTCAGCAAACAGCTTCAGGTCTCTCCCTAAAGTTCCATCTAAGATATTCATTCTGAAATAAGCAATGGTAAGGAGAAAAACTTAAGAGACCAATCTTGGTGGCAGAGAAGAGTCTGTTTCTTTAATTCAAGATCAAGTTTCTCTTCATAATGACCTTGTAGCCCTTGTTCCTCAGACTTGCTGGCTGACTAGACCCACAAGAAATACAGGTACCAAATTGTAGGCTTTCATACATTAAAAGGTTTTCTCATCTTGCCTTATATTCTTACAAATTATTGGATTTAAATAAGAAAAAACAAGACTCTTGTTTCAGTCTCTCTTATTCTAGACTTGGTGTGTCCTGGGTGTCTGACATCCTCATTCCATTCATGATTGCCATTCTTTCTAGGGGAGTCATTGCTTCAAATTATGTGTGGGTGTATGTCTGGGAGCTGAAGACATTCAACGTCCCCATCTAGCTGCAAATTTAGTTATGCATTTGGGGTTTAGCTATTCAACTTTGCCAGCTTTGTGCCTCCTGCATAGGTCCAGGAGCCCCAAGGGTAGACTGATGTTTACTAGTGGAGTTAGCACAGACAAGTTTGAGCCTCTCATACCTGTCTCTAAAACGAGGGTAATAATACTCCAGAGAAGAAACTGAAATGATGTTTAAACTGAAATAATGAAATAACACACTCTATAAACTGCAAATTTGCTATTCAAAAGTAAGGTATTATTACCATTTCTCAACTTCTCTAAGTCTGTGTCACATTGGTAAACTACAGATAGCGCCATCTTTTTCACTGATAGAATAAGGTTTCTGTGAGGACTCGTACATATATTATTACTATGACTATTACAAATGCGAGTTATCTTCCTTAGATTTATGCCTGTACCTCCTTGGGACACTGATCTTCTTTTTTTTTTTTTTTTTTCTGTTTCTATAAAGAGGAACAATATTCTCCTTCACAAACGGTACCTTTCAGCAGTTTCTCTTTAATTCTCAAACCTCGATGATTTCTAACAAAATGATCACAGTAGCTCCAAGGCACAGAAGATGCTGACAAAACCACCTTCTTCCCTGGGAACATCGAAATCAACATTTCACACAGACTGGCCAAAGTAGCACACAGCCTGGGCCAGAAAGACCACTGTGCAGGCAGATGTCCAGGCTTGGAGCAGCCACGGGCATAGAAACCCCTCTTCTAGCTCTGTAGGTAGAAGTTTGTTTATGGTTATCACCTTCCACAGAGTTTCCCAGATTTGCTTTCTTTTAATTAACCCAAATCAATCTCCAGTCAGCCATATGAAGGAACAAAGAGCTGTGCATTATGTCACCAGTTAAATTTCTTTTTCCTTTGTTTATTTGTTTACTCTCTGTCTACCTCGCCCCCCATTAAAATGTAAACTCCATCAAACAAGAACTCTCTCTGTGGCTCAAGGGCCCGGCACAAGACCCAACATGTAGTAGGCACTCAACATCTGTAACCCTATTCCATCACCTTTTTCCTTGCACCAACATTTTCCTCTTATGGGAGACTGGGCTTTAGAATTTAAACCTAGGAAGAATTTTAAGAGATAATCTATTCCATGTACTTTTCAAATGGTTGTAGCACTGGAACTCTGTTTTTGATCACACTAAAGCCTGTGTGTGTGTATGTGTGTTTTAAATGCATAAACAAGAGGTTAAGACCTTAGAGTCCAATTGCATGACCCTCCTTCTTTCTTTTTTATCCCTTCCCTGAAAGTCTTAAAAACTATCTTGAGTTTAGGCTGAGCACAGTGGCTCAGGCCTGTAATCCCAGCACTTTGGGAGGCCGAGGCGGGTGGATCACGAGGTCAGGAATTCGAGACCAGCCTGGCAAAAATGGTGAAACTCCATCTCTACTCAAAAAATACAAAAAATTAGCCGGACGTGGTGTGGTGGGCCCCTGTAATCCCAGCTACTCAGGAGGCTGCGGCAGGAGAAGCGCTTGAAACCGGAAGGCAGAGGTTGCAGTGAGCCGAGATCGCGACATTGCACTCCGGGAAACAAGTGCGAAAGTCCGTCAAAAGAAAAAAAAAAAAACTATCTTGAGTTTAAAAGCCATTTATCTGTTCATTGACTTAACAAATATTTATTGTGAACACAAAATGTGCCGGGAACCACTAGGGCTTAGGATACTTGTGGTGAATAACACCGCCCAGGTTCTTGGCCTCATAGAGCTTACATTGAATGGAATGTAGGGAACAACGGGAAATGCACCAATAAAGAATCAAAATAATTCACATAGTGATAAAAATTACGAAGAAAACAAAAACTCTGTAATGAGATAACATGATGGGAGATTTAGCGAGAGAAGGAGATCAGTCATGTGTGTCTGCTCCAGGAGGTGATATTTGAGCTGAATCCTGTACGACAAGAATAATGCAAAATGCTAGGGAATCCACCCCATATGGGTTGCTGATGGGGAAATAAAGAGGCAAAGGTGGGATGACTGGCCCCGAGGTCGTCCTGTTAGTCAAAGCCTGGACCAGAATGGGGGTCTTCTGTCACTCCACACTTATCATTGTAATATAATGGAGTTTTTTCTTAGTTTCTGTAATTGGCAGGTGCTTGTCTTCTGGCGCAACTTCCTTCAAAAACTGATATTCTTTCCCATATACTTTTATTTTATTTATTTATTTATTTTTTGAGACAGAGTCTTGCTCTGTTGCCCTGGCTGGAGTGCAGTGGCGCAATCTCGGCTCACGGCAACCTCTGCCTCACGGACTCAAGTGATTCTCCTGCCTCAATAGGATTACAGGTACCTGCCACTATGCCCAGCAAATTGCTTTTTTATTTTTTAGTAGAGATGGGGTTTCACCATGTTGGCTAGGCTGGTCTTAGAACTCCTGACCTCAAGTGATCCGCCTGCCTCAGCCTCCCAAAGTGCTTGGATGGCAGGCATGAGCCACCGTGCCCAACTCTTTTCCGTACTCTTCAATGTACTTCTTCCATTCTTATTTATCTAACAAGTCACTCGTGTAACCAACTTCTGTTCATACATATTAAAAATAATCAGGCCAACACGCTGCCTCACGCCTGTAATCCCAGCACTTTGGGAAGCCAAGGCAGGCAGATCACCTGAGGTCAGGAGTTCGAGACCAGCCTGGCCAACGTGATGAAACCCCATCTCTACTAAAAATCCAAAAATTAGCCAGGTGTGGTGGTGCACGCCTGTGGTCCCAGCTACTCAGGAGGCTGAGGCAGGAGAATCACTTGAACCCAGGAAGTAGAGGTTACAGTGAGCCAAGATCGCGCCACTGCATTTCAGCCTAGGTAACAGAGTGATATTCCATCTCAGAAAAAAATAATAATAACAACAATCAAAAACAAAGCACGCGCATGTATGTGTGTGTGTGTGTGTGTGTGATGGGAGCTTAAGGTATATTTCCTAAGCAAAGGTAAGACCTCATCTATTGGGAAAGAAAGGCAACTTGACTTCCTTTATTTTAATATTTTCGAAAAGAAAAGCCATGTTGCATAACACCAATATATTTTCACCTAAAGTTCCAGAAAATTTTAACAGATGAAATTCTAAGGTGTTTAGAGGTAACGGAAAAAATGTCACTATCTTGATGGCTTCAACCTAACAATGAAGTTGAATGTGTCTACTCTCAGCTTGAATGAAATAAAATAGCAACCACAACCAAATGACCTTGTTCACTTTATGCTAGTAACATCTTGCTCTGTTGTTGAAAAAAAAAAATGCTCGGGCTGGCTCAGAGCCTAAGATGTGATCCACAGACACCCCACGCCACCCCCCAAGATTGTACGAGTCATAAAGAAGTGATTGGAAGAGCTGTGCTCTAACGGAATCAAGAGATAGGGAGGCAGAGAGGGGACTGTGTTATCGTAAAAATTCTTTAGATTTAATGTCTGTTTGGGAAAATTTTTCTTTGTTGGTTTGCTCTTAGGAGCAGATCCTGTGCATTTCTTTTTTCCAGTTCTATTAAATCCCTAAACAGAGCTGAGTTTTAAGGGCTTAGGGCTGCCCTTGGGAAATAGGTGATTATACTCTCTGCTTAGGGTTTTAGTGATAAGAAAAAAAGAGGCAGTGGATTGAATTCCCCTCCCCCAGGCCAATTTCTCAGTGACTTTCTTTTATAGTTCCCCGTTAAAGCAGAGAGGTATTTTAAAAATGAAGTGGTGACACATATAAAATCCCATCTATCAATCTGCACTTTTCAATTGCTATGTGTATATGAGAAAGAGATAGACAAACAGATGGAGAGACGGATGTATGTAGCTGAAAGACTAGTCAATTCCTTAGTAGGAGGCTCTACAGAATATTTTCCTTTTTTTTTTTTTTAATGTTTCATGTAATTATTTCACAAGGGGTAGTCGCTTGGGAATCTTTACCCTACAGAAATATTAAAAGTGTAATTGGGAGGATCTAGGATCTGTAATCAGTACTCCCTCTAAAAATAAATTTAATGAATCAAACTCTACTCCTATAAATGTATTTCTTAAACTGGAACCCTAAGTCCCTCAAAATATGGCCAGATATAGAGTGATTTGTTCATTACTTCTAGAAAGGGTATTCAACAATTAATATAGCTTGGCTCTCCCCCTTCCACCATGGCTGGACCTTGTCCCCCAGATATCTTCAGACCCTCCTCACTAGTACAAAACATTCCCAACTTTGTCACTGTTCCTTTCAATCCCTCCTCAATAAATATATGTAAGAAGAGACTGAAATTTGAGAAACAAAATCAAAATATCAGGGAACTATGCAAAGTGTGTCATACCAAAAGAAGCCTTAGAAGTGATACAAGCCACATACCAAGTGCCACTTACTGTTTTTCCAAGAAGCAAAGTAAATATCAGAGAAGTTAAAGGATATGACTAAATTGCCCTACTAGGTAGTATCAGAGCCAGCACTAGGACCTTCAATACCCAATCCCCTGACCAGTACTCTCAAACAGTATCGCTACTAATTAGTATAGTAAGTAGGTATAATAGAGTATGAATATATCACTCCTTATTATTTGTTGTGAAGGCTAAGATGGAAAAACAGAGGCTGTTAGAGTAATTTCCTATCAAAAAGAGTGACAGAGTTTAGAAGCAGTGCTCTTAAAGATGGGAATGTGCTTACTTTTCCCGTCTGCTGTACCTGCTAACAAAGTCTTCTGTGACCTAGAAGATCGAATGCAATTACATTGCCCATATATATTTGCTATGCTGTTTGAGTCTCCCAAGGGCAGCATAACAGTACAAAGGGAGTGACATCTTTATGAGGTTAACCCTTTTCTATTTTAAGGGTAGACTACTGAAGGCAGATGTGTTCCACGGAGCGTAGCAAGAATGCTTGAAATTTGGTAGTTAGAAGGAATGACAGCATCATCGGGGGGGGGGGGAATTAATTGTTGTTTAGAGGAACAGTGATCTGAAGAAGCCTAGGAGAATGTTGATGCACATTAAGTGAATGAGAATTGACAAAGGGGGAACTTGTATGAATTGTAATACATTGAGAAGAGACAAAGAGAAAGCAGGGAAACTAATGTTTAAGCTCTTCCATGTACCAGACAAAACTGTAGGCTCATTCATAAACTGTATTATCTCATTTAATCCCCACAACCTTTCGAGATAGCTACTATTATCCTGAAAAGCAGAGTTATGAGGCTCAAAGACGTTAAGTAACCAGTCCAAGATAACACAGCTAATGAAACAGAGTCATTTTCCATGCTAAAATTTTCCAGCTCTGATTCTGTTAAACTTTGCTACTTACAAACCACCCCAAAAGTTAGTGGCTTAAAACAATGATGTAATATTTCTCATAATTCTGTAGATTGGCTGGGCAGTTCCTCTGCTGGTTTCACCTGGGCTCACTTGTGTGGCCACATTGAGCTGGAAGATTGGCTGGGTCCAAGATGGCCTCACTCGTGTGTGGGTAGTTGGTGCTGATTAGAGTCGGGGCACCTTGGTTCTCTGCATGTGGATGCTCATCTCCCAATTAACTGGCTTCCTTACATGTTGGTCTCGGGCCCGTGTTCCAAGAGGGCTTCATAAAGGCCATCCTCAGAAGTAGCACCTGTCATTTCTGTCACATGTTATTGGCTAATGCAAGTCATGAGGCCAATCGAGCTTCAAGGGGGAAAATAGCATCCATTTTTTGATGCAAGGAATGGCAAAGTTACATTACAAAGGGGCATGTAGGGTGGAAGGGATCATTATGATCATTTAAAAAGCAATCTACCAGCCAGGCATGGTGGCTGATACCTGGAATCCAGCACTTTGGGAGGCTGAGGTGGGCAGATCCTTCGAGCCCTGGAGTTTGAGACCAGCCTGGGCAACATGGTAAAACACTGTCTCAACAAAAAAAAAATACTAAAATTAGCCAAGGGTGGTGGCGTGCACCTGCAGTCCCAGCTACTCAGGAGGCTGAGGGTGGGAGGATCGCTTGAGCCCGGGAGACAGAGGTTGCAGTAAGCAGAGATTGTGCCACTGCACTCCAGCCTGGGTGACAGAGTGAGACCCTGTTTCAAAACAATAACAAACAAAAAAGACAATCTAACATAGGCTCTAAACTCCATGCTACTCCTACTACCAAAATATTAATAAAAATACCAAATTTCCCCTGTTCTTTTTATAGGTTTATTAAAAATCCTTAATCAAATGACTACTTCTTATAACCTGGAATAGATGTCAGGAAAACTTGGGTTCTAGTCCAAGATCTATTGCTATGGGTTCTTGGAGGCTTTCTCTTTAAAAAAAAAAAAAAAAAAAAAGAGCTTTAAGGCCAGGCGCAGTGCCTCACGCCTATAATCCCAGCACTTTTTGGAGGCCAAGGTGGGTTGATCACTTGAGGTCAGGAGTTCGAGACCAGTCTGGCCAACATGGTGAAACCCCATCTCTACTAAAAAGAAAAAAAAAAAAAAAGAAAAAAGAAAAAAATTAGCCAGGCGTGATGGTGGGTGCCTGTAATCCCAGCTATTTAGCAGGCTGAGGCAGGGGAATCATGCGAACCCAGGAGGTGGAAGTTGCAGTGAGCCAAGACTGAGCCATTGCACTCCAGCCTGGGGAAAAGAGTAAGACTCCATCTCAAAAAAAAAAAAAAAAAAAAGCTTTGGCCAGGCGTGGTGGCTCCCGTCTGTAATCCCAGCACTTTGGGAGGCAGAGGCGGGTGGATCACGAGGTCAGGAGATCGAGACCATCCTGGCTAACGCGGTGAAACCCTGTCTCTACCGAAAATACAAAAAAATTAGTAGGGCGTGGTGGTGGGCGCCTGTAGTCCCAGCTACTCAGGAGGCTGAGGCAGGAGAATGGCATGAACCTGGGAGGCAGAGCTTGCAGTGAGCTGAGATCGTGCCACTGCACTCCAGCCTGGGCGACAGAGTGAGACTCCGTAAAAAAAAAAAAAAAAAAAAAAGCTTTAATTTCTTCATCTATGAAAAGAGGATTTGGTCTGTCTTCTAAGGGCTCATACAACTCTATAAATTGTAGAATAGTGTCCTATTTTTAGACTAATATGAACTGGCCCTCTAGGAGGATGGACAGGATAGAGATGAGAGAAGGCTAGAAATGAGATGGCTTCTGTTTTGCAACTCACTCTCTTTCATTGCTCTGGGTGCAGAATTTGGGAGGTAGGGAGCAAACAGAACTCCTGCCCATATGTGGTTGTAATCTTACATGATCTGGCTGCTACTCTGTTTTCATTTATTATATGCTAAAGCAGCATGGGTCCTCCACCATTGTCCCAAGGATTAAAGTACAAGTTGTCACTTTAAGGGCTTCTAGACCTGGTTAGACAAAACAATTCCCATGCAACAGGCACTCACACTAGCTAAGCAGATCGGAGAGGTGAAAGGGCTCCTGAGCCAGTATCTTCGTGAGGGAAATGCTTAGCTGGGAGCTCTCTCAGAAAGATATTGTTGCCTAGTCTTTGGAAGATCAGGTTCCCAAGGAGAAAACTAATGTTTAATTTAGCACAAAGACAGCTCAGAGTCACTCTCTGGGGGACTGAGCCTGCAAACAGATCCACATGCAAAGAATCTAAGAGAGAAAAGGAAACTCTCTTGGGTGTAGTGGCTCCAGGAACTTGGGCCCAAACTTTACTAAACGGTTGCCTCTGTCTGTTGTTTCTGTCAGGAGGATAGCTCCTCTTTCCTGTTTACTCTCATGTCTGCACTTTGCACTTTAACACTTCCGCGAAACAACCAAATGGGATAATACACTAGCACATACTTTTTGTGCTGTCTGAAATTAAGTACTGCGGTGTGGCAATCAAATGTGCAAGCCCTAGCTGGTTTAGCAAGTATCAGAAACTTAGGTGAACAGAAACATCAACAACAACAAAAAACCCTCATTTCTCAGCTGCTTAGCCAGAGAATGTTTTTATTTTTACATAATTTAGACTCCAGAGACCTCCAGAAATGAGCATTTTACACATAAGTAAGACACAGTACAGTACATATTGTATTCAATTAAGCTACCTCTTTGCACCCTGGTTACCAGGACTCTAAGAGATTATACTGTGTATCCAACAGACTCCTGGTAAGTTATTAGAGGTTGTAGCAGACTTTTGCCTTAACTAAATTTTCTTAGACATGTAATTAACTTTCCACTGAAATCTATGAGAGCTACCTGAGGAGAACTCTGTTGTACAATGAGGCATTTAAGGTGTTGGGCTTCATGTGGGTGAGAGTTATTAGAGGGCTGGATAAGAATCACAAATATAACTCAGCCACATTTCTGACAAAAGATAAATTTTAAAACAAAAATGTTAATGATTCCATGTTAATGTATGAATCTGCCAGAACGACTCAGGAACTAAGAACACTGTTAGAAACAAAACAACCCAACTACATTTGACACTACATTTCCTAAGCATTATTACCCTCAAGAAAGGGGAGGAATCTCAGGTTAAATCACGAGGAGTAAGCGAGAGAAAAAAAAAAAAAAAACAGATAAAAATTTTTGACTACATTCTCTGAGTTTAGACAATAAATCCATCCTTGCCCAAATATAATCTACTAAAGAACAGACTATTTGTTTTCTAATCCTGTCACTTCATAGAAACATCATGCTTTCAATTAAGAATTATCATCACTAAAACTTGCTTTGAACCCTTGGCAACATCTTCCTCATGTTTTTTTTTTTTTTTTTTTTTTATGGGAAATCGCACTTGAGGAGGTACTGAGTAAAGAAGAGATTCTGAGGCGAGAGCCACATCAAGGCATGGAAATTTCAACATGCTCCTGCTTAGGGTTGGAAAGAGGGCAAATCTGTGTTGCCTATTCATCTGCAGATGCAGTAAGTTAGCAACTTTAGCCAGGGATCTGGCTTTCAAAAGCATAAATTTAAATCTCCACAGTAGGGAGCTTCTAACCTTTTGTGCCTCTAGGACCAAATTCACTTAAGAATTATTCATTAATTTCGATTAACAATTCAATTAAATTGGTTTTTCTATTCAGTTCCAATGATTCAAAACTCTCAATAGATGGTTTAAATTGCTCATTTACCTACTAAGCCCATACTTCACACTTGCTGGGTAACTGAATGGAAACCCAGACTGAATTCTAGAAGTAAGGAGTCAAGTGGACATTCACTCTACTCAACTTCTAGATTAGGAGTCCTAGAATCCTAGGATTGGAAGAGATAGTACTTGGTCCCATTCTCAAGAAGGACACTATTTAACATTCTAGGGAGAGGTAAATCTATCCCAGGTGATGTCTTCATATTCAACTATTGAGGGAACTGATAAATGATACTCTTCACTAACCATTTTAAGTAACCATTAAAAAGAAAAGCCATGCTCTTCCTCTAAATGTCTGAGGCATTACTGGAAACAGAATTCTGGGCTGGGAAACCTATGAATCTGATTCAGGTATGTTACTTCAGACACTAATAGTAACAGCTAGAATTTATTGAGCCCTTACGAGGTGCTAGGCAATTGCTTCATTTAATCAACAGCTCTAAGAAGTTAATTCTATTACTATCACTCCATTTCACAGTCGAGAAAACTGAGGCAAGGTAATTTAATTGACCTATCCAAGGAAACACAATTAAGTGGTAGAGGGGTGATTTGAAATCTGGTCGTCTCACCTCAGAGTTGAGTTAAGATCTCAGGCTCTTAACTGCTATGCTTCTTTGCCTCCTTATACAAGCCAACTGTAACAGTTCTATTTCTAACCCCACTCACCTCCCTTCTACACTGTAAATTCAAAGAGGGCAAAGGCTATACTGAAGTGTCCATCAATGTATTCCTGGCACAGTTCATGGCACAGAAGAGCTGTACAAAGATTATTTGCTGAATTAATGAATATTTTCCCAAACTCTAAAAAGGACCCATGCATACAATCTTGATGTAAGAGTTTAAAACCTTTGCTAAAACATTAAGACCTTTGGAGAGCTATGGCATGTGTCAGTATTGTCATTTGCCCATTTTCATGTCCATTCCTTTAGTAATTTGGCTATGGTAGGGTCCAGCTTTCTAGTCCTCAGTCTGTGGAGAATATGTGAACTTCTCTCTTCATGTCCTCTATAGGGAAGTGGAATAGCCTTTGCTCTTTTACCTCTGTTTCTCACAAATGTGTACGCAAAGGTGAAGCTGGTCAATAGCCCACTAACTACCGTCAGCATCCCAAGCATCATGCCATGAATCAAGGAGGAAGGAGATGTTGGTTTTTCTCCTTTGCCATCTTTCCTTAGGGTCCCTTACCTTTGCCTTGTAAACAAGAACCAAATGGGGGAAACTGGTATCCAACTGGACCTCAAGACAAGTAAAAAATCTGTAACACATCTATATTACAAGCAAAGAAATAAGTACATCTCAAAGACCATCTATAATAATGCTTTTCTCATGAATTTTTGTTCATGATTTTTTTAATAATGAGAAGATCTTTTCCACATTAGTATACAGGCAAACTCATTTGCTGGGAAGACTTATTTACACATCAAGAGAGTATATACACTTTTACCAACAGGGCAATTCTTATTTGCACTGGAAGGCCAAGTGAACCTAAGAAGCGAGGTATAGCTTGGTCTGCTTCTTTTACTTCCTCTTCTGCATCTAGCTAGTGTGCTTTAAAACTATCTCCTTTTAGTGTCAAAGGGCATGTCATGCAGTATATAACTCACCATGAATGGGAGAAGTGTGTAAATAGCAAGGCATTAAGCAGCTCAAGGGACTTGAAGATAGGTAATGCAGAGCACTTAGGCAATGCGCTATGAGAAGAGGCTGCTGGAGGGGAAATGTAATACTTGTCTTCAAGTATATGAAGGATTATTATTGCATCATAGCTGCTGATTCCTCAGAGCCGTC
This sequence comes from Trachypithecus francoisi, assembly GCF_009764315.1. NCBI lineage: Eukaryota > Metazoa > Chordata > Mammalia > Primates > Cercopithecidae > Trachypithecus > Trachypithecus francoisi. Next base: position 86,375,920 of record NW_022681473.1, read on the forward strand.
CTTGCTCTACTGTTTTCCAGGGCTTCTGATTTGCTCTTACCAGACCTCCAGGCCCTCCAGGATGTGGATCAATCTCATTTATCCCCCTCAGTACTCACGTCCAACCACACTCAGTCAAGCTCTGCTCTCTGTTCCCCAAACACTAAACTTACATGCCTGAACTCAGCGACCCCAATCCCACATTTCTGTATTTTCTCCCTCTTCTCAGGCCCTGCTGGGGACGCATGTTCTCATATAGCTATCCCTGGCCTATATTTGAATCTCTCTACTACCAACTACTTGCGGTACTCATGTTTTGAGCACCTACTATGTATCAGGCACTATGCTGACTGTTTTGCTAAATAACTCTAGCTGGTTTTTGCAGATGAAGATACTGATGCCAAGAAAATAACAAAAGTATTTTCTCTCATATTCATACAGCTAGTAGGTATAATATAGAGACCCGAATATGGGTCTAACTATAAAATCTATGCATTAAATTATTCCATTTACTCTAAGCTTCAGTTTCCTTATATGTAAAATGGGACAAATGTTGATTACTCACCTGTTTTTTGCAGGCATTACATAAAATAGGTAATTAAAAAGCCTTGCACATTCTAGGACTCAGTAAATATTTGTTCCTCTCTTCCTCTGATTTTTCTATATCAGTTTTGGTCCATTCTATCTGGTTAGTACTTTTCCTGTTACTTTATTGAAGTGATCTTGCATTCCATTAGGCTGTAAGTAAGCAGGGACTATGTCTTTAGCTGTATTTCTCCTTATCCTCCCAGGAAGCCTGCTGGAGTGTGACAGAAATTAGCATGAAAATGCAAAAGAAAAAATTTAGAATTGGTTTCACTAAACACTGCCCTGCCTATGAACATAAACATATATAAGGGTCTGGATTAAAGAACAAGAAAGCAGTAGAATCCATTCAGAAAGGCTTAGCTGCCATGCATAGCAGAACTGGGTGACTGTTTTCAGATTCCCTTTCAGGCCTTCTTAGATTAAATAACAGTGCTAAACACAAACACAAACAACAACAACAACAAAACAAAAACAGCTAATTATGGCCACTCTCTTAGGCATATTTAATTGCTATGTCTAAGAATATCTGAAAGCCCATATTTAAACATATTGGTATTTAAAAATGTTTATAATACAGAAGCCATAAGTGATTAAACATTAAGATTTAGAAACATTTGATGAACATCACCAACCAATATTATTTCAAAGAAAGCAGACGCCTTCTATAAACAAACATTGACCTAAACAAGCAAGATATCTTGGTTTATATAATAACATCATCTTGATGTCAAAGAAAGGTTTTTATCAATTTTTGGTAAAGTATTATACTAACTCTTTTCTCCACTTGAACCCTTTTGCCTTTGTGAGATCTTATAATTATATTTACTTGAAATAAGTGGTAGGAAGTTCCTAGATAGGTAAGAATTCTCCTTTTTTTTTTTTTTACTTTGTTCTAGAAAACAGAACAAAAATAGGTCAGTTTTTAAGGAAATGATGGCTGCATACATAAATAATATAAACACTCCTATCACGGTCCTGGGAGGACATTTATCACGTAGACAGCCATAGACACCCAGATCTGGCCTCCCACTTACAGCTCTCAACTTTTTAATTGTCAATTGGAAACTTGATTATTATCAGTTAAAAATAACCAGGGTACTCTGGCAATGATTTAACTTGTTTGACTTTCTTAAGCTAACAATTAACATTTTAGACTATTGTTGACAAAATATTTAACTTTCCCATGCATTTGTGTAAACAACTTTTCTAATATTCCTTAGATGTTCTGGGGGACACACCTTTCCAAAGCTTCCCAGGTCTGTGCAGAGGCCTGTAAAGTAGATGCATTCAAAGACTCCAAAGACTTTCATAGCATTGCACTAGGATTTCCTGGGACTTTCAGGAACACTTAAGTATACGGATATGTCAGTCTTATCTTGACAGCACGAAATTTGAAATGCCAATCCCTCTATTTACAATAAGAGCTATTTCATCATTTAAAACAGACAGCTGAAAGCTGAGTATACATTTAACCCCTAGAAAAACTGGTATTATCATTCATTGTTCAGAAGTTTATTACTAGTAATATAAGTTTATTACAACTAACCCTAGTATTGCATTTCAGCAGTGCTTAATTTTTTCTAAAGCTTGTTCAGAAAAACACGCTCATTTGCTTCTCTCAACAAGCTGGGGCAGCATGATTGTCCTCTCTGTTCCACAGATGACTGCTAAGTGACTTGTCCTAGGTAACCCAGATGGTGATCCCGCAGGCACAAAACCAAGGGATGTAGGTTCCTTTTCTTTCCTCCACATGACATCAGAGAAAAGATAATCTCTGAAGCCAGAGATGACATGGAACCACTTATCTACTCATCCTAGCAATACAATCTATGCAACAGAAAAAGAGCTTGTCTCAGGCAAAAGGGAAAGATTAATAATGTACCACAGAAGCTCTAAACCTTACTGTTCCATGGACCAGCAATTATTCAGTTTTACAGTTCATTCAAAGATTCAAACATACTTCGCCAGAAAATGAGTTAGTGCCTAAAGTCTGCTCCAAGTGGTTAGAAATGCAGATCTGCTCAAAGCCCTATAATCCGGGCCCTCTGAAAGGCCCTGTTCCTGCAGTCTCTGCAGCACTGGGGCTTCCCCTGAACTTGTACTTGAGCTAAATGAAGAAACTGGCTGAGTAAGGGCTGTAGAATTAGGCTCTCAATGTGGACAGAATTAGAACTGGCTTGGAGGTTATTCTTGCATTGTTTTTGAAACTTAAGGCTATTGAAAGGATTCAGACATTACATATTCCTTGCTGTATAACACCCATGAAAGTCAACATTATCCCACCAAACAGAAGTTGTCCTTTCACCTTCATTCAACAAATATTACCCACTGTCTTCAAGGCATTGTACTAAAAAGTATGCAGGATACAAAGCTTTCATCTGAGGACACAGCACATATTTGATTTTAGATGATCAATATTCTCTCCCTTTCTCCAAAGGACATTTATGGCCACTTATGGCATACGAATTAACTATTAAAGTTACACATTCAACACACCCAAGCCACATAAATCTGGTTATAGACACAGTAGCAATAAAATTAAGAAAAAATTCTGACACCCTGAACAAAGGCCCTTTTAAAATTAATAGCATATCTGAAAATAAGAGGAGCCCGAGTAAAGTAAGACCTGCCGATGTAATGGGCTTGGTGAATCACTTCCAAATGCCCAGGCCTCCCTTTGGACACAATGTTATCAGGTTAATACAGCACTTGCATCACCATCTCTGAGTACCGTGCTGAGTAACAACGGGCCAAATTTAGAAGCTAAAATGGAGAGGGAATTTCCAAAAATCAGTGCAATGCCACATATTTTCAATGAAAAGCAACTACTAGAAATATACTATCTATCCCTTGCCCTCCTAACTTACACTGTGCCTCTCTGCATTATCACTACACCTGGAAATGGAGTTCCTCTAAGGGAATGTCTCAGGAGATGGCTGGTGGTTAGAAGAGAGAAAGATTCCCTCCTAGGCCAGGGGTAGCACAGCAGCCAGCTCTGGCTTCTGCAGCAGTAAGCTTTCAGTCGGGAAGGGCCAGACACTGCTCCCTTACTTCCCTCCCAGCATGGGTATTGCTACTGTAAAGTTACAATGACCACTAAAGTTGGTTTCATTTCCCATCATGAAACACCCTAGAAAAAAAAAGGCTGCCTTAGCTTACTTCCAAGTTGGACAAAAGCAGAAGCTCAAAGAACAAGGCCAGAGGCAAACATGCCACCTTTCCTTCAGAGGCTGGGCTGTGAAGGCCACAAGGGAAGCCCACTCTGGCTTTTATGGCCCCCTCCGGTCTTGGCACCCAGGCCAGAGATCAGTCTTCTCCACTCAGGGTTGGGCTGGGTGCCTCACTCGCGGTTCCATCCCCAGAAACACTTACCAGGAGACTGTGAAGCACACAAAGCCGCATTATTGGGAGACTTGCAGACAGATTATAAATTTACTGGGGACAATCAAGGCATTTAGATACTTTTGGCTGCAGATGCTGGTGACACACACATACATACAAACCTCATTCTTCTCTCCATTTGAGCAATTCTTTACCCCCTCCTTTACCCTAACATCTTTTTTTCACAGAACAACCTCCCACTGCTTTCCTAGGGAATTCCAGGGACAAGTAGGAATAGAGCAGGTGGTAGAAAAGGATATTAGGCTTTGAAGCTTTAATATAACCCCACAAGCTAATGCTATTCAAAGGTAAAACTGTAAACCTTGTGCAGTTGAACTGTTGGTAGTTATTTTTCATCTGGAGCTGACGTCAAGGAGTCCCATTTCTAGGTAGCCCTAGTAAATGTGTTTATGGTTGGGGAGAAAAGCACCATTCTACTCCCCAGAGGTTCCCAGAGCCTTCATCACCATGGACCCAGGCCAGGGATTAAGGGAAGCCAGAAAGAGCCATCCTGAGCGCCTGGCCAGAGGATGTCCTCTCCCAAGAGCTCAATATCAGGCTCCTTTGGAGGAGCAGTTAGACACAATAGCACCATCTCCTTTGGGCTTTCTGAGTACTTTGGGGCTTGCATGGCCATTTCCTGTTGCTTTTGCTAGGGCTGACCTAGGTAAACTGGAGCAGACATAGAATCCAGAAGCCTCATGGAGCTCCAAAAGGGAGGAAACCTGCAGGGCCACAGGGCAGGGTTCCACCTTCCACGAGAGGCTACTGGCCCAGCAGCTTCGGGGGAAGCCTGAAAACAGCAGGCAGTCACCTGACCAGGACTGGCACTGAGAATCAATGATCCAAGGGATACTCCTCTGGGATGGGGTGTGTCTGCACCTCTGGGGAAGAACTTCCATCCAGAAACTTAATCAGAACTTTTGGGTTTGATATCCTTTCACTAGGAGTGGCTGAAGACAGGTATTTCCTAGGATGATGATCTGTGTAAATAGCTGCTTCGTGCCTGTCCACTTAACGAATGCTGGAAGTGAGCGTTACTGGATTGGACTGGAGTGCTTGGGAAAAGAATCAAGATGTCACTCAGGGGTGAGGGAGTCTAGAGGGCATCAGAGAGTAGGCCTCTTAAGAAACAGTGCCTCCCTAGTTTCTCTTTGGGATATTTTCCGCAAATTTTGTTTTTGACTGAGGGGACATTTGGGGAATTTGCTCTTTGTTACAGCTTACCATTTATGTTCTCTTAAGTGAAGAAGAAGGGGTCACTTCAAAAGGGAGAGGGGAAATGGGGCAAGGAGAAAAAGGCTTTGATAAAGGCCAGCTGGGCTGATAAATGCTTTGGGGCTGAAAAATGGCTAGGGGGCCTAATCAGGGTTGGCTGGCCAAAGCCGGAGGATCCATGAGATAGAACCTTCCTCAGTGGCTCAGATCTTGCCAGCTGGTAGCCTCTTCTTTTACAAGTTGTGGACCCCAGAGAGCCTCTGGAAAACTTGGGCGTCTTACCAGTTAAGGAATAGCCTATAAGTGAAGGAAAACTCAGGGGTGAGCACCAACAGAACATGATGAGTAGGCGCATGAAACCACCCAAACAACACACCCAATGGCCTTTGAGGTAGTCAGGTGACATCTTGGCCTTCTTCACTGCCATCCACTCTACCTTAGGCCAAAGCAACCTCTACCCTCACAAAAGGCCACAGGACCACAGCCAGAACCATGAGAAAGCCAGGTGCTTACCGCAATCAGGGCTGAGTTCCTCTGGTCCCCTGGGGTTGAAGCAGGTGGCTGCTGCTCTCCGTTTATCCCACCACTGCCACCATTATTGCTACTGTTCAGCAGGTGCTGCTGGTGGTGATGGTGATAGTCTGGTGGGGGCGGTGGGGCTGCTGTTGCTGCTGCTTGGGAGGCCGCAGGAGGGGCAGCAGGGGGCGGTGGAGGGGCTGTAGTGGTGGCAGCAGTGGCGGTGGCCTTGGTGTGTTTGCCAGCCTTCCTTGCCCCCTGGCCATGCTGTACAAGGCTCAGGAGTTGCAAGGTGCTCTCTCTTTCCCGGTCTGAGCTCTCGGCCCTACCTCGTTCATAGCGTCCTTCACAGCTCAGGTGGTGTTGGCGGCAGACAGCGATCCGAGCCCGGAGGCGCTCCACGATAGCACTGTGCACTCTCGGGGTGACTGAGCCCCCTCCAAGGAGCCCCGCCCCAGAGGCCCCCCCTAGCCCTCCTGCGGGGGCCTGCGGGGGCGCTGTGTCCCCCATCTTAGTGGACACAATGATTGCTGCCTCTGGGATGGTGAGGTGGAAAGAGGCTACTGCTGGCTATTGCAGGCAAGTCTGTTTTTGACAATGTGAGCTCAGTGTTCAGGGCCACATGAATAGAGGTCTTCAGAGGTTGTGGGGGAGCCGTGGAGAAGGTGTGGGGGAGGGGAGTTAGTAAAAAGAGGGTGGGGAGAAAGAATAGAAATCAATTGGGGGGAGGATAAGTTGGAAACAAACCCTGATTAACTTACTCTAATTGCATTTGACAGCTCTGGAGAAGTTGGACAGAGTTGGTGGATTTTTTTCCCCCCACCAAGCTGATAAGAGCCACTAGGTACTTCGTAAACACACGATCTGGGGGTTAGATCAAGAATTCAGGGATTGTCCAGCAAGAGACAGAAACACACAGCAAAAGGAATTGAGAGAGGTATTAATAGAGAGGACTCCCCCTCACCTAGTTGTTTCCGACAATTCTTTATGGAGATGTTTCTGCAGAGAAACACATTTCTACCATGTCTATGTAACCGGCAGCCTTGACTTTTCCTCAGGTTAAATAAAAAACCAAAACAAAACAAAACAGTGCTGTTTCAGAAGATGTTTAAGTCACTGTTCAAAATGTGCAAAAATCAAGGGAGACTGTCTTTTGGCTTTTAATTTTTCCTCCCTTTCCTTTCGCTCCGGTGTTTTCTCCTCTTTGGGGGTACTGTAGGATGTTGTCTTCTCCCAAAAGAGGGAGACAGCTTTTCAACTGTTAACAATGTCAGTAATTGGACTTTTGGACCATGCTTTTTTCTTCAGCTAATCCAATCACTGGTAAAAGCCTCACTCCCTCTAAGGTTTCCTAGCCTCAAATGAAAAGCAATCTTAAGTCGCTAGCCACTGAGAGAGATCCTTCAACACATTTTTTTCTTTCCCGCTTACGTTTCTATTCCTCACTCCCGGCTCTATTCTAATACAGTATCAAGAGAGACAAACTCTTCCGAGAGTAATTTACAAACGATGGTCAAACTTACAAACTTCCAGCAAATTGCACCGAGTCATGTCCAGCCACTTTTCTGTCCACTTTTGTACATTCCATCCCCGGCCAGTGGATCTGAGGGTCTGGACTCGCAATAAGCAATGTGGTTCTATCTCCTGTATTCGCTCCGCTTTATGGATTAAAAAAAAAAAAAAAAAAAGTAGCTTGTATTTTCCTTTCTCTTTCTTGTCTGTTGTTAGCCGCTTTGCTGACACTGGCTCCCGCCCGGAGTCACGGCGATACACAGGCTTTCATTGTGCTCCGATAGGAGAGGGAGAGAAAGAGAGAGAGTGAGACAGAGAGGGAGAAAGAGAGAGCCAGCAAGCTGCAGATGGGGGTGGGGGGGCGGGGAGAGGGCGGGAGAGCTCGTTCGAGGCTCCCTGGTGGAAGGCTGGTGCCACTGCGCGAGTGAGTAATCGCAGCCAGGCACCGGGGAAAGGGGAACGCAGAGGGCCTCCCAGTGGCTGAAGAGGTAAATCCCAAGGCCTGCGCGTCTCAGCTGCCTTCGCTCAGCTCAGCCTCAGACTCCGTTAAGTGGGGAAGGCTGGGGAAATTCCCCAGCCTCTACACAACCATTTCACCAGCTCTAAATGTTTAAGAAATTCCGGGCCAGGAATGTGTTTTCCCTTTCAGCTCTACATTACGCCCTCCTGAGGATGTAATTTTCATTTTTCAATATATTGTAAATGACACCACTGAGCAACCTAGCACGAGTTGTGTGAGCACCGAGGAAATGTTCATTAATAGAATAAGGAAGATATGAATGTGTGTGTTGATGGCGGAAGGGATTGCGAGTGGAGAGGAGAGGTAATCACACTGTTAGCTCCTAAAAGCCAGGCAGGTGTGGCGTTTGTCTACCTGCTTGCCCATTTGTGTGTCTCTGGATAAGTGAGTCTGGGTGATCACAGGCAAATCAGTTGGAATAAATAAAATATTTTATGACAATGATACCATTAGCGATACCAGTTCTAGAAAAAAAGGTTTTTATTTGACAATGCATGACTGCCTATGAAAAACCAAATATAAGACCTGAGGTATCCTTATCTACCTGGTGCACATATATAATGAGGAAAGTCAATGTGTAGCAGCTGAGTTTCAAAAAGTTTTCTTTGTTTTTTTAAATGGAGTCTTATGTTGCCCAGGCTGGAATTGAACTCCTGGGCTCAAGTGTTCCTCCCACTTGAGCCTCCTGAGTAGCTGGAACTACAGGTACTCACCACTACTGCACCTGGCTCTGAGTTTCAAGAAATTTAATAATAGAAACCAAATAGATCTCACACAGATCATTGTCCCCTCATTTTCAAGTGATCCAACCTTTAAAATATCCAATCTTGGCCAGGCACGGTGGCTCAAGCCTGTAATCCCAGCACTTTGGGAGGCTGAGGCAGGCGGATTACCTGAGGTCAAGAGTTCAAGACCAGCCTGGCCAACATGGTGAAACCCCGTCTCTACTAAAACTACAAAAATGAGCTGGGTGTGATGTCACATGCCTGTAATCCCAGCTACTTGGGAGGCTGAGATGTGAGAATTGCTTGAACCCAGGAGGCAGAGGTTGCAGTGAGCTGAGATCACGCCGCTGCACTCCAACCTGGGCGGCAGGGCAAGTCTCTGTCTCAAAATAAAAAAAAGCCCAATCTTATTCTGGATTGTGCTTGTTGTTTTCAGTTATGAAGATTAAATTAAGGTGAGCACAATACTGCAACAGTTAGGACGAAAAATATTCTGGGTATCCTAATTTGGAAGTCATTTAGATTTGAGGTCTCAAATAATACATCTTCAATAATCTAAGTGCACTCTGGCATTTCATTAATATGGTCCTGTTTCAAACTGAGCTATGGATAGAAATAGGCAAAATCAAGGCAAACATCTCAGTACTGGATTTATTTGCAATTTAGTTCCCTATAGGTTAGCCTACTTTAGTCCATTTTATTTTCACCAATCCTGTTAGCTTGGAAATAAGGACAAATACAGTCAGAATTTTTTTTTTTTTTTTAAGACCTAGTCTCGCTCTGTCACCCAGGCTAGAGTGCAGTGGCGCGATCTCAACTCACTGCAACCTCCACCTCCCAGGTTCAAGTGATTCTCCTGCCTCACCGTCCCAAATAGCTGGGATTACAGGCGTGCACCACCACGCCTGGCTAATTCTTTGTAGTTTTAGTAGAGAGGGGGTTTCACTATGTTAGCCAGGATGGTCTCAATCTCCTGATCTTGTGATCCACCCGCCCGGGCCTCCCAAAGTGCTGGGATCACAGGCGTGAGCCACTGTACCCAGCCTTCATTGGAACATACTTCTATCTCTATCTGTTCCTTCCAAGGCTAAGTTCCTCACTATTCAAGAGAAAAGCAGAAATATATATTTGTTAGATAAGGAAAATTTGAATGGAGAACTGTCATGAGGTGTCATTAAAGAGGACAAAAATAAAAAACTTTTATTTTTAAAAGTTTAGTTTTAAAAAGTTGTCTTCATCAGACAATATTTTCTTTATACTATAATGAATATTTTACATTTGGCATGAAAGAAACATGTAATAATTAAACTGAAACCATTCCATTCACTCTGTAGCCCTTCAATAACATGGGATTTGATTAATAACATGCAGTCCTTAGTCAAATCAGCTATTACTAAATGATGTAACTTAACTTTGCTAGACATGGACATATCTTAAATTGTGAAGCAGGAATTTAATATTCATACTATATTCCAGTGGTGTAGGACACTTCTTTGGAGGGTCTTTTCTTGTACACATTTACCCTTAAATAGACATTTAATTTCAAGTTGACATTATCATCAACATCTTCATTTCTGTTCTCGTCAGTTACAATTAAAAAATTACTTTTAATTCACAATAGCAAAGACCTGGAATCAACCCAAATGTCCATCTGTGACAGACTGGATTAAGAAAATGTGGCACATATACACCATGGAATACTATGCAGCCATAAAAAAGGATGAGTTTGCGTCCTTTGTAGGGACATGGATGCAGCTGGAAACCATCATTCTTAGCAAACTATCACAAGAACAGAAAACCAAACACCGCATGTTCTCACTCTTAGGTGGGAACTGAACAATGAGATCACTTGGACTCGGGAAGGGGAACATCACACACTGGGGCCTATCATGGGGAGGGGGAGGAGGGAGGGATTGCATTGGGGAGTTATACATGATATAAATGATGAATTGATGGGTGCTGACGAGTTGATGGGTGCAGCACACCAACATGGCATAAGTATACATATGTAACAAACCTGCACGTTATGCACATGTACCCTAGAACTTAAAGTATAATAAATAAATAAATAAATAAATAAGTGATCAAATTAAAAAAAAATTACTTTTATAGCCACAGCACGTCTCATATATTATCCCTCTTAATCCACAAACAATCCTGAAAGATACTATAAGCCCATTTATAAATGAGAAAAACTAAGCCTCATGAAAATTAAAGTACTTGCTCTGGTTCACATAACTAGAAAGTAACAGATGAGAACTCTAATTCAAGACTGACTTCATGGTGTAATGAAGGTGTCCAGTTTCACTTTTCTGCATATGGCTAGCCAATTCTCCCAGCATAATTATTTAGTAGGGAATCCTTTCTCATTTGGGTGTGTTTGTCAGGTTTGTCGAAGATCAGATGGTTGTAGGTGGGTGGTCATATTTCTGAGTTCTCTATTGTTTGATTGATCTATGTGTCTGTTCTTATATCAGTACCATGCTGTTTTGGTTACTGTGCCTTGTAGTATAGTTTGAAGTTGGGTAGCATGAGGCCTCTAGCCTTTTTCTTTTTGCTTAGGATTGTCTTGGCTATTCAGGCTCTTTTTTGGTTCCATATGAATTTTAAAATAGTTTTTTCTAATTCTGTGAAGAATGTTAATGGTGGTTTAATGGGAATAGCATTGAATCTATAAGTTACTTTGGGCAGTATGGCCATTTTCACGATATTGATCCTTTCTATCCATGAGCATGGATTCCATTTGTGTCCTCTGATTTCTTTGAGCAGTAGTTTGTAGTTCTCCTTGAAGAGGTCTTACACTTCCCTTGTTAGCCGTATTCCTAAGTATTTTATTCTTTTTGTAGCAATTGTGAATGGGAGTTCATTCATGATTTGGCTCTCTGCTTGCCTGTTGTTGGTGTATAGGAATGCCAGCAATCTTTGCACTTTTATTTTGTATTCTGAGACTTTGCTTAAGTGGCTTATCAGCTTAAGAAGCTTTGGGGCTGAGACAGTAGGGTTTTCTAGACATAGAATCATATCATCTGCAAACAAAGATAATTTGACTTTTCTTTTCCTATTTGAATACCCTTTATTTCTTTCTCTTGCCTGATTGCCCTGGGCAGAACTTCCAATACTATATTGAACAGGAGTGGTGAACTCTAGATGGATTAAAGACTTAAATGTAAAATCCCAAACTATAAAAACCCTAGAAGAAAATCTAGGCAATACTATTCAGGACATAGGCATGGGCAAAGAGTTCATGATGAAAACACCAAAAGCAATTGCAAAAAAGCAAAACTTGAAAAATGAGATCTAATTAACTAAAGAGCTTCTGCATAGCAAAAGAAACTGTCATCAGAGTAAGCAGACAACCTACAGAACGGGAGAAAATTTTTGTAATCTATCCATCTGACAAAGGTCTAAAAACCAGAGTCTACAAGGAACTTAAACAAATTTATAAGAATAAAACAAACAACCCCATTAAAAAGTGGGCAAAGGACATGAACAGACACTCCTCAAAAGAAGACATTTATGCAGCCAACAAACATACAAAAAAAACCCAACATCGGTGATCATTACAGAAATGCAAATCCAGACCACAATGAGATACTATCTCATGCCAATCAGAATGGCTATTACGTAAAAGTAAAAACAAAATAAACAAGCAAACAAAAAAAACCCAAAACAAAAATGACAGATGCTGGCGAGGTTGTGGAGAAAAAAGGAATGCTTTTTACAATGTTGGTGTAAATTAGTTCAATCATTGTGGAAGACAGTGTGGTGATTCCTCAAAGACCTAGAGGCAGAAATACCATTTGACCCAGCTATCTCATAACTGGTTATATACCCAAAGGAATAGAAACCATTCTGTTATACAGATATGTGCACATGTATGTTCACTGCAGCACTATTCACAATAGCAAAGACATGAAATCAACCTAAATGCCCATCAATGATAGACTGGATAAAGAAAATGTGGTACACATACACCAGGGAATACTGTGCAGCCATAAAAAGAAATTAGATCATGGCCTTTTCAGGGGCATGGATGGAGTTGGAAACCATTTCCTTCAGCAAACTAATGCAGGAATAGAAAACCAAACATCACACCATCTCACTTATAAGTGGGAGCTGAATGATGAGAACATATGGACACATGGTGGGGAACAACACACACTGGAGCCTGTTGGTGGTTGGGTTGGGAAATGGGGAGCATTAGGAAGAATAGCTAATGGATGCTGGGCTTAAAACCTAGGTGATGGGATGATCTGTGCAGCAAACCACCATGGCACACATTTACCTATGTAACAAACCTACACATCCTACACATGTACCCCGGAAGTTAAAATAAAAGTTGAAGAAAAAAAGACTGACTTCAACCTTAATTACTAGTCTGGCTGCCTCAATAGCAAGTATGAAAGGAGTTATGGGGGAGCCAAACTATCTTCAAAGTAGCTCAAAGCTGCTCAAAGGCTGCAGTTTAATTATCCCTCAGTGAACACTCTGGAGTCTAAGTAAGCCCTATTATACCTCCTAGGAATGAGTACTACGTAGATCTACTCATCTGAGTATGAGCAGACAAGTCAGGAAATACGGCCAATTGCATCCAACTGCCTGTACAATAGACATTTCTTTTCCCTTGTGTTTTCTGGTCTTACGGTTTTGTTCCCTGTCTTCATAACCCTAAAGCTTCTGTATAGCCCTGTGATTTTCTTCTAGAATTTCTTCCCTTTTACTTGTCCATTTCTGTCTTCCTCATCATCTCTGCTATCAATAGCTACCTAAAACGAAAGCACCTAACACTGTAGTAATAAATGCCCAAATCTAAAAAGTTTATAGTCATGTGAAATATGTGAAATAAATGAGCTTAAAAACTGTTTTTGTAATTAGCTGGGCGTGGTGGTGCACGCCTGTAGTCCCAGCTACTCGGGACGCTGAAGCAGGGGAATCAGTTAACCGCGGGAGGTGGAGGTTGCAGTGAGTGAGATCGCGCCACTGCATTCCAGCCTGGCGGCAGAGTGAGGCTGCGTCACAAAAAAAACAAAAACAAAAACAAAAACCTGTTTTTGTGTTGTTATTGAATCAATGATATTGATGGTGATGATAATGATAAAATAATATGTCCTAATACCTGTAAAGGTTAATTCTATTTTTCAACATTTCCATTTTCTTATGAACTACTTGCTTTTTACCCCCTAATACATGTTAATTCTCACAATAGCTTTTTTGCCAGTCTTTTGATGTTACCACAACCTAAAAGCCTCTTGTATTTTCCAGATTCCTACAAAGTAGCATGCTTGGTTGCAATGACCTTAGACATCAGACAAACTACCTATAAGCATTTTATGATCAACAGGGATCTGTTCCAATAGGAAAAGTGCTTCAAGCCAACAAGATAGTTGATCCAGGTAAGTCCTTGGAATTATTAGTACCTTAATTTACAAATTAACTGCATGCTGTTAAAAGTAAGAGATATATTTTAAGATTACTCTTCAGTCATCTCAAGCTTGTTTGTAATGTCCCATATGATAACTGATGCTTCTAGGTAATTGGAGATACTTTAGAGATCATTTTTTTTTTTTTTCATTTCTTCTGGCCTTCCTTTTTATAAATCATTTGTGATCTTTTACCATTCCTCCTTGACTATCACTTCTAACTCTGCCTTGCTTTTTTTGGGGGGACACTGTCCCTTCATCTTCACCTTTCAATAATGGCTTTATTTTTATTCCCTGGAATTTAGTTAAGAATTATTTTGCCATATGCCAGGGAAATACGAATGAGAATACAGCTATGTAGGGATGTAGGGCAGGCATGGTGGCTCATGCCTGTAATCACATCACTCTGAGAAGCCGAGATGGGTGGATCACCTGAAGTCAGGAGTTCAAGACCAGCCTGGACAACATGGTGAAACCCCATCTCCACTAAAAAATACAAAATTAGCCAGGTGTGGTGACGCATGCCTGTAATCCCAGCTACTCAGGAGGCTGAGGTGGGAGAATCACTTGAACCCAGGAGGCAGAGGTTGCAGTGAGTAGAGATCATGCCATTGCACGCCAGCCTGGGTGAAACTCCATCTCAAAAAAAAAAAAAAAAAAAAAAATACAGATATGTGAAATTTCCATTTCACAATGTTTGAAAGGTATGCACTCCTCATTAAACATCAACATCAGTACTTTCAACACATTGTGAGTTTTTTCCACCTCGTTTACAATAATAATATGGATAATTTCAGGAAATGAATTGTAGAAAATATTAACTAATTTCTATATATGAGCTTAACGTAGCTTTTTATGGATACGTACATTACGGTCCGTGCCATGAGTCACATAATAGATGAATCCAAGTTCAACCAATACTTCCATTAAGAAAAAAGTATCTAAAGTTCCACAGCAGAATAGATCCTACTAGAGTATCACTTTTAAGAATTAAAAACACACAACAGACAGGGTTCATTTGTTCACTCTGCAACCATTTTACTTCATTACTTTATGGGAAAATTTAGATGTGCAAAGCAATGCAGATACCAAAATATGCTTTCCAAGTGCTTCTGGCTGAGTTTGTCTCTTTTAGCAGTTCTGACCCTAAGATATATATTTATATGGAAAAAGCTATGGATAAAAATAAATAAAATACATCTTAATCATCCACATATAGACAAAATTGAATAAAAAAGTAAGAACATTATAAAGCATGAAAATGTATATAAAATTATTCCTGAATGTGAGCGTTGAAAGACTCTGGAGGCCTGAAATCTATTTGAAAGAGAAACTTTCAAGAAAAGGAAAAAAGCATTCCTCTACTTCGAATAGATATGCTATGATCTGATTCTGAAGCAAGGGGACTAAAGTGAATGATATATTGAGGTTTCTTCCACAGTCCACTGATTTAGATGATAGCAGTAAAAAATATATCAATGGAAATCATTTAATACTGTAAAAGGACAGGAATTCAGTAAAAGTACATGTAGATGTTAGTCTAAATACATTTTTAAAATACAATATATTTTGACTAACCTGACAGGATATGAACAGCTCATTCACTTGATAGTCATCTGTTACAAAGCCATTATTATGTAACTTTAAAACATATTTACAGACTTAAAAATTAAGACAATGCTTTTATGTACATCAGATAAAAGTTTAATTAGAGTGTAGAGTGCCATTTCACAGGAATTAAGATAATTATGTTTTAAACAAAATATTTTGCCACAAAGATATAGATAAAATGTATAAATACATCACATGATACAGAAAAACAAGAATCATGATCTTCACATTTACAGGAATTTAAAAAATCTTCTCTGATGGAAATGTGTTACAATTCAGTCAAACTTCTCTCCTTGAAAGTAATCCGCAGAATTGAGATATTCTTCAAGTTGACCATATTTCTGCATATACAATAGAAAAGCTAGTTATTTTTACTCAAAGCAATGAAAATAAACTGGGCCTTTGCAAACTACAGACACAATTAGGGTAAGTTCATTTCATGGTAATCATGAACAAAAATCTTTTTATGATAAACAGGAACTTAATTTCAAATAAGCATTTCTAACTCATAGAAAGCACTGGAAAGAGATCAAAGTGAATATTATTAATTTTGTAACTATGCTTTAAATCATAATTTTTCTTTCTTTCTTTCTTTTTTTTTTTGAGATGGAGTATCGCTCTGTCGCCCAGGCTGGAGTACAGTGGCCAGATTTCAGCTCACTGCAAGCTCGGTCTCCTGGGTTTACGCCATTCTCCTGCCTCAGCCTCCCGAGTAGCCGGCACTACAGGCGCCCGCCAACTCGCCCGGCTAGTTTTTTTGTATTTTTTAGTAGAGATGGGGTTTCACTGTGTTAGCCAGGATGGTTTCGATCTCCTGACCTCGTGATCTGCCCATCTCGGCCTCCCAAAGTGCTGGGATTACAGGCTTGAGCCACCGTGCCCGGCCATAATTTTTCTATTATTATGCTTAGAGTAGAAATGTAGTAACCTCAATAACTTAATAAAAAGTTTGTTGAACATACATATCAAAGGCTCTGCTAATGACTGTCTGGGTACAATATTTTAAAAAGATACTTTCCCTGCCCCTAAGGAGAATAGAGTTCAGTAGTAATACACCAATAATAATCAGTAATAAGTGCCAAAGGAGGTACAGACACTGTCATGAGGGTTCAGAAGAGAGGTCATGGTTAGTTGAGGTAAGCAGCAAAGAGTGGCATTTAAATGGTCCTGGAAAAAGAGATTTGGTAGGCAAAGAGTTGGTGGCAAGAGTTTTCAGTAAGAGACAATAGTCCATCAAAGTGACTCGACAAGAAAACATGGGATTTGACTACAACCCGGGTATTTTTAGGAGAACAGAGAGAGCTACGACTGAACCAAAGAGACTGAGTTCAGAGAATAAAAATTATAAAATACTGGTTAAAGAATTGAACTCATCATTTGACAGGAAATGGAAAGTTGCTAAAGGTTTTGGAGCAGGGGACTGAACTGATCTAAGGTGTATTTTAGGAAAATTGGTAAAACATTCATTCTAGAATAGTTCAGTAACTAGTTATGGGTCTATGACAACAATTTAGGTCATGAGGGCTCAAATTTGAGTGATAGCAATGAAGATGAAGAGTAAAGAACAAAGTAGAACAAGTTAAGAGAGGAGTCAAGAATGATTTAGAGATATCAAAGTTGACAGAGTAGAATAATGGCAGAGTTATTCTGCAGGCTGTGGGAGGGAAGGAGATACATGATTTCAGTTTCAGACATATAGAGTTCAAAGTATTTACTTCAGTGAGGGGATTAATGACATACTAGTTTCTTGACTCTGTTTATGAACTCTGTTTCTATCTTCAGTGAAATGAGAGAGGATCCTGGTGACCCTGATTTTTGTGGTGACAGGGACCTACAGAAGGGAATGTGAGAAGTGCATTTTCATTCTAGACATTGAAAGCCATGAAACTCTTTTTTACAACCCTATGATATCTCACTGGATCTCCTTCTAAGGGAAGATGGAAGCACATTAACACAAGGGGAAATATCCTAGGGACTACTTAGGAATTTTCTTTGACCTAGTACTTAGGTAGGTTTTATTAGATACAAGTAAAGTACTCTAGGATTAGAAACCTATACTTGAAAAGTTTGACTGTTTTTATGCTTTTCATATTGCCTTTCTTCATATCCTCTTTATTATTTATTAAATTACTTTTGGAAAATTAAAAATTAAAAAAAATTATTTTAAGAGGCAGGGCCTCACTATCTTGCTCAGGCTGGCCTTGAATTCCTGGGTTCAGGCAATTCTACCACCTCAGCCTCCCAAGTAGCTGCAACTATAGCTGTGTACCACCACACACACCTAGGACACAATTAAAATCTATCTCAGTTATACTAAGATAGGAGGAAGGAAACCCTCTCCTTGCTTTCATTGCAAATAACAGCTAAGATTAATCAATCACTTACTAATTGCTAGGTCCTATACTAAATGCTTAAAACGTGTTATACATCTAATCTCCACAATCAAAACCCAATTATTATTACTGCTTTAGTTCCTACTTTCCAGATGAGAAAACTTAGGCTTAGAGAAATAAAATAGTTAGCTCCCAAATTCTACTGCTAGTAAGTGGCAAAGCAAATACTTAAGCCTATACTTCTAAGCAGTATAGAGTATGCTGTTTCTGAGATTTAAATCGTGTGACTAGGACACAGCTTTGGCAAGAAAAAAATAAATAAAAACTTGAAAAGGAAAGTGAAACTCACAGACATTGCAGTTAGTATTACTCTCCCATCCTCTCCACCTAAAGATGCTGCCCTCATAATTCTTTACTAAAAATTTGGAGGGTTTTAATACTGAAGACTACTTACTTTAATAGTGAAGACTATTCTCTTATAACACCTGATGAACCTACTGATGAAAACAGTTGGAACTGTGGAAATGAAGTGTGGGAAAGAGGTCAGAATATAAGAGAAGTTTGGAATCTTCTACTCAGAAGTAGCAACTAGAACTCAGAAGGTAATTGATTTGCCAAGGAAACTTTGAAAGGATGAGGACAGAATTCAGTGTTAACAGGTACTTTTTAGCAGTGATCCTCAAACTTTTATTTACTTAAGAATCACCAATGCTAAAAATATTGGATGTTTAACATTCCAAGGATTGTCATTCAATATATCTGGGATGAGGCTAGGGCATTATATAGTTTTTCAAAAACTTCTAGGTGATTCTGACATAGGTAGATTAGAGCCATGTTTTGAGAAACATCAGTTTAAGGGGTGGGGGAAAAAAAGGGCAAGGGAAAAAGTTAAAAAGGAGGGGAAAGAGAAGAAATGAGAAGCGTTTAAGGAAGGCAAGGAATACCTAATTACAATTTTAAATTATTATGTATATGACAATATTTATCAATACATTTAAAATGTACTTTACATATAACTGTCACTTGTAACAGTTTTACATACAGTATTTACAGTATGAATGGGCCCTTGATACTTCTATTGACATGCTTTCTTTAGTACCTGGTGTTCATGCATCCACCAGCCAATCCCAACAATCCTATCTTCAACTTTCCAGGAAATCCCATCATCATATACACTTTCTTCTTAATGAACAAATATTCATTGGAATTTTGCCAGTGTCATATTAGAGTATGTTATTGAACTCTTCTTTAGAATAAGACATAATTATCTTTATCAAATATTTTGGTTTTATTATAATTTTCCTATTATTTGTCCTTTTCTTAAACTCAAATTGCTCCTACACCCCTTTAGTATCATTACATTAAAAACAGATCACCCTAGTTCAACCTTTAGAAGGAAGAACAAGAATGAAGTCAGTCTAGTTGGCATGTCTTTGGGAAGACATGCTGAGACATCCTGAGATAATTAAAGTAAAATGGCTGAAGAAGCAGGTAAGGGAAAAAGTAAGGTGTGGAATACAAGCTGGAGGCAGAAAGACAGGAACAAATAGTACGTGTAAGGCAAAAAAAGGGGTTGACATAATTGGGAAATATGAGCGGAAAGTGCCATGGAGATGGCATTCAAGTAACACTGAGCCCCAGGCATTCTAAAGGGTTAGAATAACTGTGACTACCAGACTGTAGCTAAAGGCAGCACACATCACAAAGCACATGCAGTGCTATCACTCAAAGGCACACAGTGAGAGGGACAGACAGAGTGAGGATGGGAAATGTCAGAGCACTTGACAAATTTTGAAATTTCATCACAGCACAAAAAGCTGCAAATGGGTTTATATTGGCTATAAACTTCCGTGGTTTCTAGGAAATCTTTTGAGAAAACCTAGGAACAAATTTTGTAACTGGAGAAATCTCAAATAAAATGAAGGTCTTTGGTATTTTCATGTGGAAAAAATGTGCATATTGTCCTAGACATGTACAATCTTGAAATATTATTTCAATGCTTAATGCTAAATATTATTCTTGATGTATAACATGATACTTGGTTTTCTTGAAAAGAAAGCCTAAGCTCCTTTCTTTTCCTAAGAAAAGAAAGCCAAGTGTTATATTATGCATAAAGAATAACGTTTTTTAAAATTCCAGGTCCTTCTGGTGTCCTAAACCTTGTTCAGCTTTTTCTAGGATACATGATTTGGAAATGCTTTTTTCTTCAAGAAGTTTAATGTTCTTCCCCACATATGATAGTATTATATAACATATATAGTATATGCACAGTGATTTTTCTGTACCTAGTATCCATTTCTTTATAACTGTGCTATCCCAATAGGTTTTGCAATTCCACTAGAGGATTGGCAACACTTAAAGGCATCAATAAAAGCATTTAAGAATTTAATGTCGTCTAGGAAAATGAAGACGAGAAGTTACTGAGTAAGTGATTCCTCTCCGCTAAGGCAAATGAAAAAGTATGGATAAGGGGAGAGAAACATTTGGAGTAGGAGAAGTAGAAGCAAAGTAAATGGCAAAAAGCTGAAGAAAGTAAAATGAGAGAAAGAAGATTTAAGGATCAAGATGTGGGAGGCAGGCAAGATCACTGGGTGGTGGTTTGTGGTGGGAGAGTAATTGTCAAAGGGAAACCAATAATGATGTCATTCTCTAGACTGGGAGACCTCCACTAAACATGACATGTGCTAAAAAAGTTTCTTTCCCTCTGCCTAAGCTCTCTTGCCTTATTTTTTATACTCCTCTTTCACAAATTTCCCTATGATACAATCCAGACAATGGATCTCCAGTCAGGCTTTTTTTTCTTTTCTTTTAAAGATTAACTGTTGATAAGAGTTGCCTGAAAATCTACTATTTGTTCTCTCTTATACATTCATGTAACTAGACTTGTTTTAGAAGACTGCAGTCATATTAGCATTCTTTCCATATACCATAAACAATTCTAAAAGCTCTGTGAGCAGACCAGAGCTTATGAGCTGCCAGCAGATCTTCGGGAATCCAGTGCACTCTTCAAAACCCCCACTTTACTCCTTGTATCAAATTTAGTGATCAATAGGATATGGGGGAATCAAAATCAGTGCCATGGCCTGAAACCTCTGCATTCCCCTCGACCTTCAGTTAGTGTTCACTGCTCAGTACCATGTCCTCAAGAAGAGGATGTGGGTGGTATTAGAACTGGCAGCCGAGATCCTTTCCTCAGACTGGCACCAGGTGCTTCTTCACTCTCAGGTCAAAAGAACTGTTCTAAAGAATAGGAAGCAGACAAGCAGAGGTAAGTCCTATACTCTGTCAAAGAAAAAATCAGGGGACTTAATATATATGTAAGCAATACATACATAAAAGCAAAAGGACAGAGGTCCTTCAATAAAGGACAGTATTAATGCTTATTAAAATTTATCTGATGGGCCGAGTGAATCCTTAGAACATCAGGGCATCTATTCAGAAGGACAATGATAAGCATGAAAGGAATGAGTGGAAGAAGAGAAAATACAAAGGAAAGAAAAAAAGAGATTACCTTAAATTTCGCTATCTTCTAATCATTTGTTTCCTTTTGCTGATCACAATTAGGCTTCAGAATGTACATGATGAGATTGTCATATATTCACCTTACCTTCTTAATCCAGCCTCTTTCTTTTGACTGCTTGAAAATTCTTTCCACTGTTTCTTTAACTTGTTCATCTTTAACTTCTCTCTTTGCAAGAGAGCAACATTCCTGGTATAGTTTGAATTTAAAATGTTTCAGTTTATGATAAATTCTGGTACGGTCGGCACAAATTCTGCCAACAGTGAACACCTAAATCAAGAAATAAAGATTATTATCTGACAAATGAAGTGAATAATATGGTAATGAATATATATCCTTCTTGTTTCTGGATTTTCTTTTTTTTTTTTTTTTTTTTTTTTTTTTTGAGACGGAGTCTCGCTCTGTCGCCCAGGCTGGAGTGCAGTGGCCAGATCTCAGCTCACTGCAAGCTCTGCCTCCCGGGTTTACGCCATTCTCCTGCCTCAGCCTCCCAAGTAGCTGGGACTACAGGCGCCAGCCACCTCGCCCGGCTAGCTTTTTGTATTTTTTTTAGTAGAGATGGGGTTTCACCATGTTAGCCAGGATGGTCTCGAACTCCTGACCGCGTGATCCACCCGTCTCGGCCTCCCAAAGTGCTGGGATTACAGGCTTGAGCCACCGCGCCCGGCCTTGGATTTTCTTTAGTAGTAGAATCAAAATGCATTGTTAACTTTAAATGTTTACACAATTATTCCTTTACTTTCTCTTACTTATACAACTAGTCAAACACTGAGCACCTGTGAAGTTTCAAATATTGGGCTAGGCACTAGAGATATATAAATAAAATACTTATTACCTGTATTAGGGAGATTACAGTTTGAGAGAAAGACAAATGTTACAAAACAACAGGAAAAATGCTATGTCCAAGATGCTATCAAAATGCTAGCGAGGAAGGGCACTTTGCCCAATCCAGAGAGGAGAAAAGTCCCCAAGCAGATCAAGCTTGAACTAAATCTTGAAAACACAAGAGTTTTCCAAGTTTTGGAAAAACAGAGAAATGGCTTTAATGTAAGGCAGAAGGATCGGCAAAGTAAAAAAAAAAAAAAAAAAAAAAAAAAAAAAAAAAAGGCATGAAAAGTATTATAAGTCCATATTTACGAAGTTAAAAATGCCTGGATTATAATAATTTTCTAGGTATAAGCAACATGTAAAACTGAAAGAAACTCTTATACCAAAATTAAGTATTGGCATTTTTTTACTAGATACTTTTCTTCTCCCCCCCCCAAAAAAAATGATGTAAAGTAAAAAAAAAACTGTGTTTAGGCATACTGGTTGCTTTACTTAAGGTGTTATATATGAATAAGACATTAATATTTTGCTGTCAGCCAGCTATAAGAATTTTAATTCCTACGTTTACATGGCCTTCTATAATTAAAATTCTTTTTTATGAAATCAAACAACCAGAACCTTTCTCTTTCAGAATGTTTTGAATGTTTCAAGTTTGTTATGCAAACCTACAGCTAAAATAGGAAGACAGTCTCACTGCACTGACCAAATTATTTACATATGTATATATATATATAATATATATAAAGAGCAAAACTCCATCTTGGGAGGAAAATATATAATATATACGATACATATTATATATAATATATAATATACATAAAATATATTATATAAAAGATATATTATATATAATATATATAAAACATAATGTTATATATAATATATATAAATAATTTGGTCAGTGCAGTGACCAAAATATATTTTTTAATATAAAATATATAATAGTATTATATATAATAGTATTATATATATTTTATATATTATATATATATATATTTTTTCCCCCAAGATGGAGTTTCGCTCTTTCACCCAGGCTGGAGTGCAGTGGCGCAAGCTTGGCTCACTGCAACCTCTGCATTCCGGTTTCCCTGCCTCAGCCTCCTGAGTAGCTGGGATTACAGGCGCCTATTACCATACCCAGCTAATTTTTTTTGTATTTTTAATAGAGATGGGGTTTCACCATGTTGGCCATGGTCTCGAACTCCTGACCTCATGATCTGCCTGCCTCGGCCTCCCGAAGTGCTGGCATTATAGGCGTGAGCCACCATGCCTGGTCAATATATTTTTACCTACATTATTTTACCTACTGTAGAAAATGCATCAGAAAGGGCTCCAAACATGATGATGTGGTCAATCTTACTCTCATGGAGTAACCTAAGGAAACAGTAAACTTCTTGCTGACTTATGTATTTGTGTCTGTACCTAAGTTCACTAATGGGTTATGCTTTCATGAGTACAAGTGGTATAGTTTTATATTTATCTGTGTAACCTGTGTTCTGTCTGACAGAAAAATACACTTGTTTCCTGAAGCCACACTGCAAGGAAACATACAAGTGATGATAGACAAAACAGGAGTGTGTTTCCAAAAATGAACAGAAGTTATATCACAACAATTGGCAACAATCCGGTTTAATGAGTTTTCTTGTGGAAAATTGTATTTCGGACATTTTACTACCCTTCTTTAAATCTCCAAAAGTTTAAGAAAATCATGTTCAGATTTCTGTTCATGGCTCCGTAAAAACCTCCCTGTTTTTCAGATCCTTAGAAGTAAACAGTTATTACTGTTCATGGCTTGCTTATTAAAATTAACTTTTCCAATTCAACCTTATCATCAAAGCAGTCCTGGTAGTAATGACATTTCAGCAATTCAGTTGCTAATACTTCCAACTTCATGTAAAAAGACAACACAAAAGTTGCAGTGACTATAAGGGTACCCTGTGTGTCTCCATTTCTGCCATCAAAGTAGACTGTGTGGGAGAACTCAGCTACAGCTATTCTATATGAAGTATAGGCATATGATAAAGTCATTTGTATTTCTATCACACATATTCTGTATTTCCACAAAACAAGAGGAATTTATCTGTATAGCATTTTTAAGTTGAAATGAGAGGGAAGGAGAGGTGTTTAAAAATCCTATTTTTTTTCCTGTATGAAAAACAAGTATCCTTTGAAAATATTTAACATCATGGTTTACTTCTTTCCACTACTAATTCCTACCCCTCTTGGCATCTACTTATCATCATATAGATCTATAAATTGAAAATTACCTTAAAATGTTCTTGTATTATTTTTTCCCAAAACATGATCACATTTTATACGGAAGAACCTATATGGAAGGGCACCACTGCTGTAAAGTTTCACAGAATACAGTAGATGCAAAGGATAGGTGTAATACTCCAAGTGAACTTAACCCCTCACCCATTCCTGTTTTTAGTATATTGTTACAGTCCATTGTATTTCTTTACCATATGAATTGCAGTATACAGTACAATACAGCTTACACTGTAGGAATCAATTTGTATAAAGTACTAAAACAGGTAACATTAATCTATGGTGTTAGAATAATTTCCTTAAATGTCCAGAAAAATATATTTAGAACAACTATAACTATCTAGTTCAATTTCCATACATTAAGGAAACTATTCTAACAAGAAAATTAGTATAAAAAATACCACAGATAGAAAAATAAGTGCTGTGGTGAGTGTTCACAAAGCAGATGAGGAAGATGACATATAAATGATGACTGGTCCACTATGCAGGGTTAAGCACGGTTATATGAACTGATAAATATGAGTCTGAGTCAGTTCAGTTATCAGTATGAACCAACTGATCATACATATGTAAAAATTGGAAATGGAGCTAAAAATTATCACTGAATTTTCCTAAAGCCGAAGAAAGAATCTCATTTCTAATTTAACAGCTATATCATATAGAGTGTAAATTAAATCTGGATAACAAACTGAGGCAAGGAAATATAATGAAACATGCACTATGCAGACTTGGTAATATTCAGCTAACTGTAGGTAGCTTTTTGAAGTATTTCTGTAAGCTCTTATTTATATGCAGAGGAGCCAGCTCCTTATGGAAGTATGAAGAACAAAGAAAAAAGATTCTCAAGGAAACAGTAAGTCTGGGGAAAAGTTTGTTTTCTGTTTCAGGGTCTTCAGAAACAGGTAGTACAATACCAATCCAAACAGTTCTATTTGCCCCTGTTTGGTTGGTTGGTTGTTTTTTGCACGGACATATTATACAATGCCATTTGCCTCAAAAATTATTGCTTCTTCCCACCTAATCCTAAGCATCTTAATGAGTCTGGATAGACTCTGGGCAAAACTAAACATAAATCCAAGATGCTTTTTAGTTCTCCCAAACTACCTTTCAGATTTCACAACTCTCTTTCATCCAGGTGATTTCCTTCTCATCTGTGTCCTTAAACTTTATCAAAATCTGGTGGTCCAAGGCCTCTCATCTCAGTACCCTATCAATACTGCTATAACCAAAATTACTCTTCCCTCAATAATTTCACTTTCCATCAAGACATCCTTTCTTTCAAAGAAGCTGCAGTAAGGAGAAAAGTTTTCTTATGAAACAAATTTGATGTTAAGTGAATTCCTTAAGAGTATTATTTGCACCCTCAAAAATAACTCTAGTTAATCCTAAAGAGTCTCAATTTTATGTAACTACAAGCAGCAACACAAAATAAAGAATTAGTTTTCAAAATAACTTGAAGATAGGTGTGGGGTTAGGAACAATCTCTTTAATGCTCTGGATCATAACTACGTTTATTTTCCCTCCCTCCCTCCCTCCCTCCCTTCCTTTCTTTCTTTCCATATATGCATTTACATTGTATTGAAGTAGGATGTAAAATAAATTTTAAGTCATTCTTCACTTTAAAGAAAAAATTACTGAAAAAACAATTTCATTTAAAAACAATCACACTCTCTTAACATACACAATAACTAACAATGTTCACATACAGTTATATACGTATACACACATTTTTATCAGATGCCAAGACAGTGCAAATACTAATTACTATTATACTTTCAAACTAGCATTATTTATCAACTTCATGATTATACCATTTGATTTTTACTGAACTGCTTTGCAAAAGATAAACTTATAGACATTGAGTATGTATATAACTTTGTGACTCTAGCTCTAAAAATCTAGTATTTTTAAAAGATATATATTACCCCTTTTTTTCTCTAGGAATCTTACTTTCCATGAACTTACTAGTTTCAATGCAACCTTGATAGCACTGCATTTTATCATTTGATTTGAAAATACTTTGCCACTTTAAGAGTTATCAACTGGCATCTTAAGGTAGTTTTAATTATATATCCTTACATGCAGAATAAGCATTTTCCCATATATTTGTTAACTTTTATAGTTCTCTCTTATGTGACTGGCAATATTGGTGTTCTTTGCTTCTAGTTCATGCTTTCAGTTTATTCTTTGTTTTTTAAATATTTGAATAACTATTTTATATAGAATCTTTACTACTTCACAGGAATGTCAGAGCTCTAGAAGTGATTTTCTTACTCTACTTTCCTCTTCAGGATTAGCTACAGACAGCAAAGACCATGAATGTACAGCAATGTATTTGATCTGCATAACAGAACATGGTCCCTAATGTATGAAATCACTTTTGCTAGGACTCCAAGTATCTTATGTCATAAAAAGTCATAGATCAGTTTTTAAACAATGGGGAAATGTGCATATGACTATTAAATATATATATATTTATATTTTTATAGTGACATATCAAACAAAACATTACCGACCAATTCTGAATTCATTATCCCCATAAAAACCTTCTAAGTCATTCTTGCAACCCAGATCTCTCAGAGGGATCTGGTCAACTACTGCTCAATAATACTGAGAAATCACTACCCAGTTTAATAGAAGAATTCAGATAAATATTATATTTCCATCTTAATAATTGACTGAGAGGATTCGGAGCCAACTTTGGGTCTCTACCTCTCTAAACATACACCTCCTGCATAAATATGTAGACTCACAAGAAAAAGCTCTCAGTATTTTTGCATTTATAAACGTAATTTTCGCATTTGTAAATGCAGCAATCTTATAAAGATTGAAAAAATAAATAGAAGTTGCCAGCATCTGTGCTTTTTATCATTTCACATTATACTGCTATGCTCTTGTCTAAAAAACACTTACTCTTCAATTTTTTCTATTCATACAGAATTAATAGCATCTTAACTATGTGGTGATTGCTCTAGACTCAGACATACTTCTAACAGAGTCTAGTTGAAGTACAGTGTTTTTTGAATTCTCTCATATTAGATGAACAGCTATCTTCCATTATTTACTTGTGGGTTGCCAATTTGGTGGACTATATGCCAAAAATGTTTCCACTTGGGTCAAATTCTCCTTAGGATACTTAGGGTTATCTGTGCAAGTTTATGAACGAAAAATTTCTAAATACTGAAAATTAAAATTAGAGGGAAGAAAATACCTGCTTATCATGGGACATGAAATTATCTATTTTCATGGTCCTGGTGTTATACAACTTTCCTGATAAATGCACTGAATATTTACAGTAGCGATGCAGTCCACAAGCCTGGCAGGAACAGTTTTCAGGATTCTTCAAACGAATACTTACATTACAATAATTCTCCACCCGCTCCTGAAAACAAAAAATATAAAAAACGTTTAAAAGATAAGGAATAAAAATAAAAATAAGAATCTAATCAAATTAAAACATCTTAGGAATCACAATATAAAGAGATATAAGAGCAAAACACCCTGGCATTTCTTACTTTAATATTCAGCACACAGTAGGTATTTTACAAGATACGTTTAAATAAAAAAATTTATAATCTTGGCTATTGCATGAAAATAAACCAGACTAGGAAAAAACTAGTTTCATATCTCTTACACTTATGTGGTTGCTACTTCTTTTCCATTTCTCATCTCTAATTAGTGTTAATGAGGTATCAGTTAAAAATAGAAGCAGCAACAATGTAGGATGATATAAGAAAAATAATTCAAGTAGGCTAGTTAAAACTTGAGAAAAAGAATCACACTCACTTTCCATTGTATGAATTATATATTTTCCACAAAAATATTCCAGAAATAATTCAATCCTCCTATGATAACTTACTACAGTCCTGTGGAAAAAAAAAGTTGGCACTAGGACTGCCATGTGTCTGGTATTCATATGGACAGTTTAATAGCTCAGTTATCCATGAGTAAACAAACTAAGAAAACACTTGGTATTCACAAATAAGCTTCATTATTAAGCTATGAAGTTACTTGTCCCTGAGTATTTCTGCTTACGTTCTAGGCCTGTGCTAGATACTACTATTCTAATTGGTAGCACAGATTAGGTTTAATACAGTATTTGAACTGCAAACAATGAGCATATTAGCACGGTTACTAAATCACATTCATATCCTCTACCAGCTGGATGGTAATTAAGTATCCAATATACTGACAGTTTACTTTTTATGTTATATGATTGAAAACTATATTTTCTGGTGGTCAGCTTTTCATATTTCTCATACTTCATGGCACTTTATGACATGTATTACTTACAGGCTGAAATTCAGGCTGAATAAATAACTAATCACCTTCCTTTCCTGCTTCTGCTGTACTCCATGGAAGCACATGTTAAGATGAAACCTTTATTGACCTCTATCAGCTCAGTTCTCTGAGTGACTACCATCAGCAGAGCACCCCGATGACTAACACTGGATATATAAGTGAAAATAAACTTTGTTGGGTTAAGCCATTGGGATTTTATTGTTGGTTTATTTTGTTTGTCATATTCTTTATCTTTTGTAGCATAACCCAGCTTATCCTAATTAAGATCTTACTGAATCATCTGTGTCTCAATTTTTCAGCTAATACTTCTTGGTATCTTACAGTTATTATTCCAACATCATATTATCCAAGTTCAGTATAACCCACCACAATATGGTATCATAAGAGGTAAACAGGTGTTTCATAAACAGAGCTTCATAGAGTAAAACACGAATTTAGGGAATATTGCATTACATATCCCCCTTTGAATATTTATAGTATAAATTCACATATAATGCTTGGGAAGAGTCTTCCAGTAAAGAAACCAGCTTACATTAAATCCACTGGTTCTCAAATTTCTTTGGCTATGGAACTCTCTTTTCTGACATAACAACACCCTGTGAGACAATCTCCTCATTTTAAAAGATGGGCTAAGCCCTGGATATATTCTAAAGTTATTCATCATTTGGAACCACTTAATTATTGGATAGATATAGTTAATGTGAACGATTAAAACAATAATAGCTTTTAGAAGATGTGAGAAATAATAAGCTGATTATTTAACAAAGAAATGCCAATATTTTAAAAGATTATTCAGTTTGGATTTTAAAATCCTGAGAGGTTTGCTGCCTCCACCCCCAAGAAGAGATTCAAAAACAAACCATATACCTTATATTGCTCTTTCCAACGACTTCTAGATACTAAACTCTCTAGACGAGGCTGAACAAAGCGGTTATCCAAATAATGAAGAGCTGTTAGCATATCTTTTGCATATGATTTTTGCCTTGTGCCATCTGTTCAGAGGATAAACAATACAAAAATCATTTTGTTAATAGGAAATATTTAAACAATTTAATACTTAAAAATTTCTTCCCAACTTGGTCGGAAGCATTTAAATTAGGACAAAAAAAATATGTAAAAAATCATTCCATCAGAACATTAAGAAAAAACAGGACAGGCCGGGCACAGTGGCTCACGCCTGTAATCCCAGCACTTCGGAGGCCGAGACGGGTGTATCACAAGGTCAGGAGCTCGAGACTATCCTGGCTAACACGGTGAAACCCCATCTCTACTAAAAATACAAAAAATTAGCCAGGCGTGGTGACGGGCGCCTGTAGTCCCAGCTACTAGGGAGGCTGAGGCAGGAGAATGACGTGAACCCAGGAGGCGGAACTTACAGTGAGCCGAGATCGCACCACTATACTGCAGCCTGGGTGACAGAGCAAGACTGTCTCAAAGTTCTCTTTGCAAGCATCAAGCTTTAACATTATTTTCTGATAACAAAAAAAGCCAGATGAAAAAGCTTACCAAATTATCTTTTATTCTCTTATACAAAACTGACATGAAATTAGCCCCTGAATTCCAGATAAAGTTCAAACTTCTGAATAGGCTTTCAAGGTCGTCTACAATTGACTCTATTCTACTGATCCCATGGTAACTCCTTGTATCAACAAATCAGAATACTCTTTTCTGTCTAGGCCTTTTCTCATTCTTCTTTAGCATGCTGCAATTGTTACTGCCTTCCTGATTTGGTTCATAGTATATTCTCTACATATATCTGTCATAGTATGAATTTAAGCCTTATTTTTCTGTTTTATTTGAAGTTTTGTTAATTTATTTAGCTAATGAATTTATCATGTTTCTTTAAATAATCACAAATTCAAAAACCTTACCATGGCTTACAAAGCCCTTCTGTCCCCAGCCTACTCCTCCAAGCTCCTCTCTTTTCCTTCTTTCCCGTCTCATTCCACTTCAGCCACACAGGCCTTCTAGTTGTTCTTGAACACACCAAACTTATTCTTTCCTAAATGCCTTAGCACCTCCTTTGCCCTCTGCTAAGCAAGTAGTCCAAGTATTACTTGTTCCCTTTGTTTCATTCAGGTTTCTATTTAAAAGTTACCCCAAGAATTTTTGACTAATCTAACTAGTATATAACATAAACTTTACCTTCCCTTATTCTCAATCTTCTTACCCTATTTTACTCTTTTTTTACAAGAACTAATTACTCATTGAAATCATATTATGTTATATTTTGTTTACTAATTTATTGTCTGTCTCTCCTATTAGGCTATAAGTAACATGAGTGCAGGAATCTAACATGTCTTAAGTCACTGTCATATCCCCAGCCCTCAAATAATGCCTAGCTTATAGTAAGCATTCAATAAATATGTGTTCAATATATTGTAAATGAAATCTTATTTGGCAATTAGTTATTCAATACAATATATTTATAGTCTATTAAATGCCAGATTCTGTGCTAGATGCAAGAGAAATGGGGATATATATATCCCCATATATATATATACACACACATAAATTTGCTCCTGCACTATGACAAGGGAAGAAAGCAAAAATACATTTTCAATACAAGATGAAAAGTGCATATAAATGAGCACTGAGTACTACCATACTCAGAATGATGGTGGCACAAATGAGAATGACAAATATTACGTGACTGGGTCATAGATAAAATTCATAGTAGAAATGTTTTTATACTCATCTAAAACATCTGGGACAAAAAGGGATTCTATTCTAAGAAGAAACAGCATGGACAAAGGCACAAAAACAGAAAACAGCAAGGAACTTTTAATGAAATTCAGAGCTCACGGAGGCTGGGTTTGGCACATGGGTATTAAGACACTCTGCTGTTTTAGGTGTTATACTGTCAAATTCACTGTTAACTCTCTAAGGGCAAGGACCTGTCACAAACTTACCTTCCACATATCTCAGATAATGAACACTAAGAAGCATTTTACATGAATGGAGTTTTGATGTAGTTGATCCTACAGGGAAAACATTGGAAGGTCTTACAAATGATCATCGATGGTTTTGTTTAATCTACATAGTTTTAAAAGTGAGGTTGTTTTAAAATTGGAAAAATAAATAAAAACCAATTGTTTCATTCATAGTATTAACTTACCATATAATGTTCCCAGAAAAGATTCATCTAAAGCATTGATCAGAAGAGCCTTCACAACTGTTTCAAAATGAGTATAGTGGTCACTAAAAGAATCTGAAATTAATTTTAAATATATATTAGAACAGAGAAGACAAAATAATTTCTTGAATACAATAGGTTCCATTCTCCAATGCTAAGAAATTAAAACTATAGATAGCAGAAACAGCTTAATCATCCTAATTTTATAGCCTCCTCGATGACTTGTCTAGTCACAGAGCAAATCTCCATTTTCCAAACTTACTGGCTTCCAATCCAAACTGTCTAGTTGTAATTTCAAATCTTCACTTCCTGAACTTAAGAAAACTGTTCAAAGAATATTAAAATATGTTGTAAAAAAATAAAAATTATCCCTTGAACACCTATATTTGTCAATTTGACACTTAGAAAGAACAAGAGAGAAAACCTCCAAAGACAGATTAATATGTCTTATTCTTTAAAACACGTTACATATGAAATTGTCCAGGGAACTGCTACCTTAGCCAGAACTCCAATGGCTACAAAAACTTCATTTCCCTTTTCATGCTGCCCCAGATTTAGGATTTTCTACATCAGTTTAGAAAACCTGTCTATATCCTTCCCCATACCACATATTTAAGCCCACTTTCTCACTAACCAAATCTCATACATGACATCATCTGTTGTGACAGGTCAGGCAGTGGTAAGAGAGAAGATTCCTACTGTTCTCATTACTTTTGGATCAGAGTTTATTATGACTGTGGAAATGTTCTCTATCAACCACGACCCCTTCCTTGATCCAACAGTAGAATATATGCCCTGCTCGGGGCACCTGTGAGGACATATTAAGGGCAGACTGAGTATTTCAAGAAATATAGAAGATGTCTGACAAGGGATTAAAGCAAAATAAGACCTATCATTAGCAACCATGGATAGATTTTGACTCTCCTTCCACTTGAAGTATAAAGAAAGATGGGATTCAACATGGAAAACCCTCTTCATTTATATTTTAGTTACACAAAGGGCCGTATAACTCTCTTTCAGACTTTAGGGTACATGAATATAATATTTCTTAAAAATCAGTAAAGCATAGTTAAAAAATGAAATAATACTTCAATAGAATTTAAATTTAAATGACCGATGCATTTTAATCACAAAATCATGCATGGGGAAATGATCTATTTAAACTGCAAGACAGACCAATGGCTGTAATGCAAGCACTAAAAGTTCATTTATATGGTTTTGAATTCCATATTACCTTTAAGAAAGCAGTATCATTTGTCAAATTTTGGCACAGTATCAAATAAGAATATCAACAATTATTTTTAAAATACTATTAAAATACTCCTCCCTTTTCCAGCTACCTGTGTGAGGCAAAATTGTTTTCACACACTTCAACGAAAACAACATGTTACAACAGACTGAATGTAAAAGCAGATAAAATAATCTAGCTGGCTTCTACAAGCTAGACATTAAAGATTTACAAGAATTTGTAAAACAATGTAATTTATTACATTTTGAGAAAAAACATAGTTACTTTTCATAAAACTGTTATTTACATTAATGTAATAAATTTACTAAGGGTTATTTTAAATGAATTAATAAATATATTTTAAATTTCTCAGTTTTGATTTCTACAATGGTAAATATTGACAGGCATAACTCATTGAAGTAAAGGTGTGTTGGGGGTTAGTAATTTTAAAAAATGTAAATGGCTCCTGAGACCACTGGAATAAACTATTAAACTGACAAGGTTATCTGAAAATGAAACCACAGTTCCTAGTCAATGATTCAGAACATAATATTAAAAGGCTAATTTGATACTTGATATAATATAATAAGAACAACTCATGAAACATTTTCTTAATATTGAACTTACAAAGAGAATTCTGTTTTACTAATTTCAGTTGTGATGTAGTTAATTTTTCTCCTTGTTGGTTTTTATTCTCTTCATCACCCTCCTCATCTTGCACTACAAAGTCATCGATACTATTATCATCTCCATCTTCATCAGGTTCATAATCATCCTCTTCTTCCTCCTCATCATCTTCATCACTGCTTGGGCAGGATTTCTTTTCAGAGCCCTAATTAATTTAAAATAAATGCTTCAGTAAATTGTGCCATTAAAATGGTAAGTTGGATATAAAATTAAAATACTAAATCTGACAGCAAAAAATGATCCATAGAAATTAATTCATATTTTAAAGTTAAAAATAATTTTGTCATATTAAATGGTGAACTTTTGAAATTATTAATAAGAAGAATATACCTTGGTTAAGTGATGTAAAATGTTTAAAATGGACATTAGAATTATAAGAAGTTAAAAACAGGAAAGATCATATAAAATAACAAATAGTCTTTCAATTTTAAAAAAGGATGGACTCAGGCTCATAAAATAGTATATTACATACAATAGTGTAATCAAACATGTTCAAGAATACTTATGATTAAAGAATAAATTCTACAATTATTGAGAAATGGAACAGACTCAGCACTTTGATTTATATATAAAATACTTTAAGAAAAAAACTGAAAAACAATAACAAATCCAACAAAATATAACACACCTCAAAATCTTTACCACTATTGCGTCTCAGACGAGATCTTTGTTTTGAGAGTTCTTTGAGCTTCTGAAGTTGTTCTCGCTTTCGTGCAGCTAATGTTTTTTCAGGAGTTTTTGGCTCCATTTCCACTGAAGAACCTTCATCTTCAACCACTCTACGTGGACGTTTAACACCTACTTTTCTAACTAGGATATCGCTGTCATCACTCTCATCACTGTCACACATCACAGAGGACAGCCTTTTTCTTCTTCCTCGCTTGATGTGTTCTTCTTCTAAATCATCCTCTATTATTTGTCCAGTTTGTTTGTTGAGATCATTATCCTCTTGACTTACAGGATTGTCCTGATCTTGTAAATCAATATTCCTATGTTTGGTTTTGTTCGTTTCTTCTTCATATGTTGAACTGTTGCCAGTGTTAACGAGACACTTACTGCTGTTTCCTTCACTTTCAATTTTACTTAAGTTAAGCTCTCTTTCACTTCCTGGTGTTTTATTACAATCAAGTCCCTTGTTACTATCAAGCTCTTCATCATTTTCAAAACTTTCGTAATTATCAACACTTTCACCACTATCAAGCTCTTCACTATCAAATTCTTCACTATCAAGCTCTTCATCACTATCAAATAATTGTGAGATACTAATTCTTTTAGTTCGCCTCCAATCAACTCGAGATTTCTGCTCAGGCACGTGACTTTTAGAATTTTTCCTTGTTTCATGTCTTCTAACACGTATCATTTTCACTTAAGCTTCTACAAAATAAAGTTGTTAGGAATATAACAGTGATAACCAGATTAGAGCAATGAATGCATTTATGGTACAAATTATATTTATTTGGCTTTATTTAATGGTCCACAAAGGTAAAATCACATGAAATACCTGAGTGAAGATGGTAGAACATTAATTTAACAAATAATTTACTGAATGCCTATGAAATAATTATATGAACATCTATTCTGAATTATGTTGTATGTTGTGCTGAAAGGGATACATAGAAAAATCATGGTCCTGTCCTTCAGAAGATTATAATCTATGTGTAGAACTAAAATATCTAAAACATATAATAAGTAAGAAAATTTCAAAGTAGTATTTGGTATCAAATGAATAACATAAATAACTGCAATAAAAGTGGAAAGATGCAGGGAGATCAGCAAGGCAAGTGCTTCACTTTATCTTGAACAGATGTGATCTGATAGCATTCTGAAGGATTCATTGTATTTGAACAGAAAGAATGAAAGAAAAAGGGATGTCAGGCAAGTAATCTGGTAAGGGCAAAACTCTGGCTTTAAGAAAGAAGATGGTATGTTCAGTAAATATGTGTGGCTTAAAAGGTATACAAAAAAGAGTTTTATGCTGGAAAAAAGGAGAAATGAATAGAAAACTGAATGGGATTACCAGGATGACTCACCCTGTAGGCAAAGGATTCTGAATAATGATATAAATTATAAAAGATCAATTTACACGAAGACAGTTATAAAGTAACAAATGACATAAAAAAGAGAGCAGTGCAAAATTGAGAGATAATCCACTAAGACTGCAGCCTCTTTATACCTTAGTAAAATGGGAGTGGCTTTCCCCTCAAAGTTAAAGATACAATATAACCAATAGAAAACTTAACTAGCAATCCAATAATGTAGTTAAGTGAATAAAACAAATAAGTTTCACGGCAAAGCAGAGCATGGTATTGGGAAGGAAAACAAAAGCTCTCAGTATATCATTTAGAAAAGAATGAACTCCATTAAAATTATCACAAGTATATATTAAAAGAACAATTAGTGACAGGTAAGA
The DNA here is from genome assembly GCF_009764315.1 of Trachypithecus francoisi. Taxonomy (NCBI): domain Eukaryota; kingdom Metazoa; phylum Chordata; class Mammalia; order Primates; family Cercopithecidae; genus Trachypithecus; species Trachypithecus francoisi. Next base: position 86,412,105 of record NW_022681473.1, read on the forward strand.
TAACTAGAAAATAAAGTAACATATGTACTTCTGTGGTTGTCAAGGAATAGAAATATGACCATGTAATGAGACTGACCTCATAATACATGTGTTAGAGGTACACATTGAACTGACAGCTATCCCCACCAAAGAAATCACCTTATGAGGCTGATTATTCCAATATTTCCACCACAGCACAGAATATTCCTGGAGTCTTTCTACAAACCACACACTATAAAAAATCTAAAAATATGAAAATAATCATACTTCATTTTTTTATCCCAGTGACTTTAACACCCACTTAATTCACTTGTCTCGGTTATAAAGACCTGTTAGCAGCTTGCAGAAATGAAATTCAACTTAAGAAGATGAGAATTAACTATCATTAAAAATATTCAAAAATGTGCTGCAAATTCTGAAGGTAATTACAAAAATTCAATGCCAAAAATTTTTTGAGCAATGGGATGGTGTTTCTAGCTTTCCAAGAGGATTACTTTTTTCCTATAGATTGTGGAAGAGAGGATATAGCTCATTTAATTGTAGAAATTCTGGTACGTTTATACGGCAATAACATTTTCTGTATAATGGTTTAACACCTCATGTAAAACCAGAACGGGGCTGCCAAGATTATACAGCAGAAATTATAGGGTGTAGGATGAAATACAACTTTTATTTTTTTAAGAGATAGGTCTCGTTCTGTTGTCCAGGCTGGAGTGCAGTGGCATGATCACAGATTACTGCAGCCTTGAACTTCTGGGCTCAAGCGATCTTTCTGTTTCGATTTTTAAATTTTTTGTAGAGATGAAGGTCTCACTATGTCCTGATCTCCTGGCCTCAAGTGATCCTCCCACCTTGGCCTCAGTGCTGGGATTACAGGCATGAACCACTGCGCAAAGTATAACCTTATGACAGTAACTGCTATAAAATATAACCAACATTGTAATAGCAATCTAACAAATTCTGGTCAACTGGGCAGTCTGCTATTTGAAATTATCCTTGGGTTGCATCTTACAAAAGGTTTATATTAAAATCAGCAAAGATGAAAATTGTGTGTAGTCAAAATAACCTTTTAAAAAAACCTCTATATTACTCTTAAAGTATGGTTTTGTGTACACTATACTGCGTTACAATACGTGCACCCAGTTTCTCCTCCAGGTTTTAAACAGCTTACTGTTTCTTTGGTTAAGCACCACATGAACCAGGCATCTTATATTTTTAAGCCATATAGTACAAAAAAAGTATTTGTAAACACATAAATTTGCATAAGCTAAGTGTGCATATGTGCACGTGTAGTATATCACATTGTAATAATAAAGTATGGTTTTCTAATAAACATGTTTGAATTGGGAAAAACAATGAAAAAAATTTACGAAAACAATGACAAATATGGTTGCAGTAGATACACTAAAGCAAATATGGACAGTAAAGAACATTAAAGTGAAAGATGATTTTCATTAGTACCTAAAAGCAAATTCATATACAATAGATGATGATCTTACAAAACTATAACATGCCCAGAATGTCAGTTATTTATCATGAAACAGGTGATTCCTATGACAATGGTGGAAATGATTAAGAATGTCACACTATTAAAAACTTAATGACTGCACAGTTAAGCTGTAAAAGAAACTTTAAGTTTTTAGTGCATTTTCACATTGATTTTTAAATCCTGACAATGATCTTAGAAGGAAGATATCTATATTTATGTATAAATATCAAAGCCAAGGGCATACAGTTTAAATGACTTACCGAAGATCATGCAGCTTGTTGGTGACAGAGCAGGGATTAGAAACCGGGTCTCTTGATTCCCCGTCCAGTGCCACACAATGACTGCTGCCAATATCATATTTGTACAAGGTAGTAAAAATTAAGCTTTTAAAAATCATTATTTTATCTCTCATGCTATATTTTAGTTTCAGAAAAATAACGATTAAAATGTACAAACATGCTTTTAAAAAAAATTATGTAACTGAATTTTACTGCACATGAGTTTGACCAGAAACTTCTGGAAATTATTATCCCCTAGGCAAGAAAAGAATACAAAAGAGATGAATATTTGCAGACTTCCCTCTATCTCTTATTAATAACACCAATCGCAAAATTCAAAGGAGTCCCCAATGAGCCCAAGTAAAATTTCGAAGAAAGGCAGTCTCTGATGAGAAAACTATTTTGGAAAACTGCAGAATTTGAATGCCCAATGCAGCATCTTTTATTTAAACAAAATAAATCAGGTTTCATTGGGCCAATTGCCAAATTGCCAGGGTCTCTCATATTTCAAAACGATCATTTATATCAGTAAGATCAAAAAATCTGTTACTGAAAAGGAAAGATAATTTGAATATGTTTGGCTCTTCTTTTTAAATCGTAGGTAGCTTTACTATATTAGCTGTGAAGGGAAGAATGATAACGAAGGGAAAAGGTGAGTGAACCTCGGAAGGGAATGTGAAGGAAAGCTAGTTTGATGGGTAAGATACCTCTTGGTCTTTACAACCTACTCAAAAAAGAATCCATGCAAATGAATGTTACTTCTGTATATGCTGAACATACACTTAATTTCCTGAAATGAGAATTTTATCGAGCTTCTGTAATGATACCTTACCTTTAAGCAAAGAGAAAAACAGAGACTCCAAACAGCATTAAATAAGTGAATGAAGACGGATTAATACTATCACATCTTTGTGTTTCATGGTTAATATAAGATGCACATACATAGCTATGTTATCTGCCAAAGAATAGATATTAAAGGCAATAATCCATATTGCTTGTGTTCTTTCTCTAACACAGTACCTTTATAGCTAAAATAAAGTACTTTGATGATGCCATTTGACTTTCTCATAAGAAATATACTTCCTTCTAAACTTTGAGGTTAATTCATACTCAAGAAAAGATTCATTCTAGAAATCACCTACTTGCTGTATAAACAATGCAGGTGGTAGTTAACACTTTAGTGATTTGAAAGGCAGTGGAACCCGAGGTCATTATTTGAAATTCCACCGGGAGGGATCCATTTTGTGTGTAAAACATCACTCGTCTTTGATGTTTTCTTTTATATGGCAGTTTGGAGAACAAAGATTAATAAGCCAAAAAATAATTATTGAATATCTACCAAAATGCAAGGACCTGCTTGGAACTGTGCTGCCACCAGATCAAATAAACATGGTCTCTGCTCCCAAGGAGCTCACAATCTGATGAAATTACTAGGGACACCAAAAACAAGCCAGCATAATACATGATTTGAGGGCTACAGTGTATGATTAATGATCAAGTTCTTATCACATTGTTATAAATAAATTTATCCTGGTTCCTCTATTGGCAGGAAAACAGGACAGCAGAATATGACAGAAATAGGATATGAGAAAATAAAGAGAGGAAAGCCTATTTCCTCCACTCAGAATCACAGCCCAACAGTCCACAATTTCGCAAAGTGGATCCTGCTGGAATGGTCTCCGGGATAACTACATTATTCATTAAAATCCGTTAACAATGGAGGTTAATCCAGCAGGAATGAGCGGTACCCAGAGGAATAGATCCTCTCAGGAATTAACACCCGGAAGGGTGATTTTCATGATTACAAACCTCTTTGGCGGGACGCAGGAATGCAGCGCCTGCTAGCCCACTAGTCCGTCACTGGGCTTCCAGGAGGGAGGAGCACAGTAGCTAGGAAACGATACAGGCCCAGCTTCGCGATGACGTGCGCAGGACGATAGAAACCCCCAGACCCCAAAAGTGCTCCGCACCGAGAAAACAATTACAAGGGTCTGGAAAGGCCAGAAACCCGAGAAATCACCAACCGAGCTCCCCACATCAGTTTCAAGCACCTCCCCAAAGCGGAAATAACGGGCACCGCGCCCACTGCAGCTCAGCTGAGGAGTGCTAGAGGCGCAAAGAGCTGAGGGGAGCGCTCTGACCCGCGCAAAGGGCTGACGGGCGCGCTCCGACCCACCCAAAGAGCACCCGCGGGAATTTTTCCTCTTGGCCCGCCAGGAGGCACGGCTTCCCCCGCCTCTCTAATAAACCATTAGCGGTGGGAGCTCAAGCAAGTCCCAGCCGGGAGACAGGCCCGCACAGCACTCGCGCTCTCACCTTTCAAAGCGCCTCCGCCTCTGCCTCCGCCTCCGCCCCCGCCCCCGCCCCAGGCACCAGCACCTGGCAAGCGATGCTCCGCCCACTTCCGGGAACCAAGGGAAGTCCCGCCTCTGGGTGGGGAGAGGGGCGTGGCCGAGCGGCGGGAGGGAGCGTCTTCCGGGAGCGTGGCTGGGGCGGAGCGACTGCCGCGCGGTAGTCAGGGAGCTGTGCGGGTCCTGGTTGCAAGAGAGGTGGGGAGAGGGGCCTGGCGGGCTTTGAGGGACTGGGAGGACTGTCCTGGCTAAAGCAGGCGCGGGAAACTGGGGCTGCGGGGCGGGAGGGCCCTGCTCCTGGGGAAGGAATCTAACATATCCGTCCTGAGGAAGGGTGCCAGTCCTTGACTCCTTGGCTCTTCCGCTCTCTGCCGTAACTTTGGGGTGTGGCAGGGGTTAGTGACGGGCGGTTACCTGGGATCTAGACGTGCAGGAGGTTCATGGCCACGATGGGGCTATGGTGTTTCTCGCGGCTGCTGGGGTAATAAAACACATGCCTTTAATCCGGATTATCCGCGGTGACATGGGGCCTCCGCTATTGCCCGTATAAAGTTAAAGGCCTGTTCTCTCAAACTTCCTCCTCTTTCACCTTCTTCTGCAGTCTGTTTGCCAGCCAACCCCAGCCCGGGAGGGGATCAGGGCCACCAGGTTGCTGGTAAGGTTGAAAGACTGAGTGTGTTAAGACTGTTAAAGTGAGCCTGTGTAAGAGAAGGAAGGATTTTGTGGATTGCTACTTTGTGAGTGTGGGGTGAGTTCCAGAACCTCGCTATGTCAGGGAAACGGAAGCGTGTGGTGTTGACTATTAAAGATAAGCTTGATATAATAAAGAAACTTGAAGACGGAGGTTCTTCCAAACAACTGGCAGTGATTTATGGAATTGGTGAAACAACAGTTCGGGATATAAGAAAAAATAAGGAAAAGATTATAACTTATGCAAGCAGTTCTGATTCCACAAGTCTTTTGGCCAAGAGGAAATCTATGAAGCCATCCATGTATGAGGAATTGGACAGGGCAATGCTGGAATGGTTCAACCAGCAAAGAGCAAAAGGGAATCCCATATCTGGACCGATTTGTGCAAAAAGGGCAGAGTTCTTCTTTTATGCTTTGGGAATGGATGGTGATTTTAACCCCTCTGCCGGCTGGCTAACTCGTTTTAAGCAGCGGCACAGCATTAGAGAGATTAACATTAGAAATGAAAGATTAAATGGAGATGAGACTGCGGTGGAAGATTTTTGTAACAACTTTCGAGATTTTATTGAACGAGAGAATTTACAGCCTGAGCAAATTTACAATGCAGATGAAACTGGACTCTTTTGGAAGTGCTTGCCTTCTAGGATTTCAGTAATCAAAGGTAAATGTACTGTCCCTGGGCACAAATCAATTGAAGAAAGAGTCACAATCATGTGTTGTGCCAATGCAACAGGTTTACACAAACTTAAACTTTGTGTTGTGGGGAAAGCAAAGAAACCTCGCTCCTTTAAATCAACTGACACCTTAAACCTGCCAGTCTCTTATTTCAGCCAAAAAGGTGCATGGATGGATCTTTCCATTTTCCGACAATGGTTTGATAAAATTTTTGTGCCGCAAGTTCGAGAGTATTTAAGATCTAAAGGCTTGCAGGAAAAGGCTGTGCTCTTGTTGGATAATTCACCAACACATCCAAATGAAAATGTCCTAAGGTCAGATGATGGCCAAATATTTGCTAAATATTTACCACCTAATGTGGCCTCATTGATTCAACCTTCAGATCAGGGAGTCATAGCAACAATGAAGAGAAATTATCGTGCAGGTCTTCTCCAGAACAACTTGGAAGAAGGTAATGACCTGAAATCATTCTGGAAGAAGCTAACTCTGTTGGATGCGCTTTATGAAATAGCAATGGCATGGAACTTAGTAAAACCAGTGACCATTAGCAGAGCATGGAAGAAAATTCTCCCTATGATAGAGGAGAAAGAGAGCTTGGACTTTGATGATGAAGATATTTCTGTGGCTACTGTGGCTACCATTTTACAACACACCAAAGGATTGGAAAATGTGACTACTGAGAACCTTGAAAAATGGCTTGAAGTAGACAGTACTGAACCAGGCTATGAAGTGTTAACTGATAGTGAAATCATCAGAAGAGCACAAGGCCAGACAGATGAATCCAGTGAAAATGAGGAGGAAGAAATTGAGCTAATTCCAGAGAAACATATTAATCATGCAGCTGCTCTTCAATGGACTGAAAATTTATTGGATTATCTAGAACAACAAGGTGATATGATTCTACCTGATAGACTGGTAATACGTAAACTTCGAGCCACCATCAGAAATAAACAGAAGATGACCAAGTCAAGTCAATAATGTCATTTCAGTTTTACTGTTCTGCTCATTGTGTTTGTGACAAACTCTGCAATATGGCTTAGTTTTCTTTGTATTCTGAATTCTCAGACTTGGTCCTGTGAAATACAGGCACAAAATGTATCTGAAGTGGTTTGAGGATTATGTGTTTTCATCATCTGCGTCTTTTGTCCTTTTATTTGTACAGCTACTTATCAGAAGATGATACCGAATAGATATAAATTACATGTACACATGTATTCACTTTTTAGAATATGCAATTATGCCTTCTGTAACAGTGGCATTCCCTAATTTTTCTAGTGAAAGTTAGAGATGACAGACTGAACACTTTTCTGAAATCTTTTGCTTGATTTATGAAGGCTGCCATAGTTATCTTTTCTTGTGTTAACCATTTTAAATGATGTTTTGTATATTTTAATAGACTGACAGGATGAGAGATTTATATTATTGGATTTCAGGATGATTTATAATAATTCAAAAATGAAATTCAATAATGGGGAAGTAATTATGAATTATAGAAATTATTTAGAAATCATGCCTCAGTTCTCTTACATTTGTGTGGTTTTCAAAAGGGGGAGATTATTCTGGGAAATAAAGTAAATATGGGAAGTGATTGCCAAATGAAAGGGAAACTATGGGAAAGCTGATCTATAAAGAGGCATTGTGATCATTTGTAGGAAACTGGGAAATAAAAATCTGAGGAACTTTAGGTTATTTATACAAAGGGAATAAATAGGCTGATTTTAATTTGGTAAGTCGATCCTTTTATGAATTTGGTAATAGTATAGGTTTATTATTTATTCATCTAATTTTATAATACAGGTTTTGTAATGTTACATGTGATGATATGAGCTCCCACCTTATATGGGGGAACATCTTGGGAATTTGAGATTTAATAAGTTTTTTTAGTTTTTTTTTTTTTTTTTAGTTTTTTTTTTTTTTACTGCATACTCACAAATGTTGTCTATCATTTGAAAAATATTGTCATATCTGGCCCTTTGATGAAAAAAGGAAATTACAATAATAAAGCTTTTATGATTTTAAGTAAGTCATATGTTTGTGTCCTATTTTATAAAGAAAGCAGAAATAATTACAGAAAGTGCCATACACTGAGGAATATTATTGTTTATTATTTTGATACATGTAAAAAGGGATTAATCTGCTAAAATGTAATCTAAATCAGAATTTCGATAATTTTTTTGGTAAACTATGTTTATTCAAGACATTGAAACTACTTTGCACATATTAATATTAATGTAACTTGTAATTTAAAAGTAGAGTGTTTCCATGCCATTTCATGTTTTGACCAAACATTTTTAAAAAGTAAATTAGAATTGTTGTCTATTAGTCATTTTTTAAAGGTTTAACATTTTTTGTTAAAATACTTAACATTTTATAGTGCTTTCTGTAGAATACTAATACTTCAAAAGTATTTTTAGTTTTCCATAATTTCTCTTATTTTCATGATAGATATCTACATTTTTCAGAAGATGTGTGATGAAAGTGTTTAAAAATTAGGTTTATTGCATGAATTTCCTCAGTGTAGAGTGGGAAAAACCATCAGAAGTTAACATACATATTGAATCAGATAATGACATGTTCTGTTGTAAACTAAACTGTATATAAAATAATTTTTCTAAAATGAAAATATGTACTACAAATATTGGAATTTCTGTCTGGATTTGCACAGTTTTTAAACTTAATCATGTCAGCCCAATGCAGCTGTTTCATTGCCACCTAGTGGTAAAACTAACATTGCTGTTAAGCTGTGTGATTTTAAACTTGAATCCCCAGTAAAAGGTTCACTGTTTTGTGGCCATGGGTGTGAATCTTGTGACTCTCTAGCCTGTAAGAGACTGCTCTTCTTTGGTTACAGCTTTTCTCTGAAATCTGCCAGCACTGGTACTCTAGCCCTGTTTTGGATCCTTCTATCCTTAATTATAAAGGCTGATCAGTAGTTGTAGCAGATGATGCCAAAAGCTATTTGGGTTCTGTATCTGCCCCCAAAGTTGTATATCCTTAGCTCCTAATTCCTATTCTATCAGTGCCTTACGAGAGTCTGTGTTTGGCATTCTATTTATCCATTAAAAAATTTGCCATTGGCTCATATTCTCTCACCAGTTTCACTAATTTTTTTCTCATTGATATGACTTGACACAATACTCTCAGAAAGCCAATGACAGTGCAATGTTTCTTACACTTCCGGTAAAGAATTTTGTGAGAGTAGATATACCTACACAAGATCATGTAGGTAATTATAATGTTGCTTTTTTTTCTGAGAGATTTGGGCTTTTTTGTGGTAGGGCCGTTGTAGAAAGTTGAATTCTTTGTCATGGTGAAATTCAGTAAATCAAAAATGTATTGAGTTTTACTATATGCTGAGGACTGCCAGCTGTGGTGGGTCTAGGAAAATATAAAAGAAAGGGAAGAGGTTGCTTTCCTTGAACATCTTGAAATCAAGGTGGAAAAACTATACATATTTGAAAAAAGAAAAACCCAAAACCATCTGGCTCAATTGTAAGCTCATGTAAAAGAACCAACATAACAAGATGTGAACTATGTAAAAAAACCATCAAGATTTAGTTGCTTATTCATTTCTCCACTGATTTCTATTCTGTATACCCTTTACATTTTAAGCTATGCATTGGTTTTGATTTTTGCTGTCCCTGAGTGACTTCATCCATTTCCCTTACCTGCATGTGATCCAGTCACCCTGTCTGGCTCTATGATTTATATATTCAATTGATAAACAGGACTTAAGTCTAGAAGGGAAATTAAAATTGTTGCTTTGGTTCTTATCTATAGTGAACTTTCCATTAGCATCCTAATGTCAGAGCTACCTAGATGGGTTTTAAGAAGTTCAGATAATAATTTAACTCAGTGTCAAAAAATAGCTCAGCTACCTTGGTCTAAAGTAGCAAAATACATCATTATTATCTGTATCTGTTCTTAGCCTTTCCTAATGTATACACATGCCGTTTCTTCTCCCCATTTCCTCCAATGAGCAGTTGTAATGGTTTCTTTTTTTTTTCTTTTTCTTTTTCTTTTTCTTTTGGTATCCTTATTGCTACTTAAGTACTAAAATTTAGTTTATGATTCAGCCTTACAAGATCGTCACTCAAATTCTTTAACTTCACTTAGATGTGTACTCTTAACTGTTCTTCCTATTTAAGTCCATGACAACTTTTCTTAGTAATTAGTTTCAGGCAGTCCTGTGCAATTAGAAGTTGGGATGGAAGCCGCGGGACTTGGGGGCTCACGCCTGTGGTGCCAGCTCTTTGGGGGACTGAGGTGGGCAGATCACGAAGTCAGGAGATGTGGACCATCCTGGCTAACACGGTGAAACCTGTCTTTACTAAAAATACAAAAAAAAAAATGAGTAAAAAAATAAAATGGTCAGGCATGGTGGCAGACGCTTGTGGTCCCAGCCACTCGGGAGGCTGAGGCAAGAGAATGGTGTGAATCCAGTAGACGGAGCTTGCAGTGAGCTGAGATCCGCTGTACTCCAGTCTGGGCGAGACTCCAGTGTGAGACTCCGTTTCAAAAAAAAAAAAAGAAGAAGTTAGAGTGGAAGAATGACCAATAGGAGTTGCTTCCCCAGTGACACCTAATGTGAAAATGAGTGTCTGTAGTGCCTCAGATTCTATAAGAATTGCCATATTGTAAAGTGATTCTTGTGGTTGCGTCTCTTAATACTGGAATATGAGCATCTACAGATCAAAGACCATGGGATCAATGTTTTGCAGAGTAGTATATATTCAATAGACATATACTTAAGAAACACTAATTGTATACCTTGTCTAAGACATGTTCTAGGTCATGTATGGGATACATGGCTAAGACTATCTGCATTCAAGAGATTTACAACGGAAAAGAGGAAACATATAAGAAAGGGAGAATGAGTTAAATGTTACTGGAAGAATGCAAATGAAAGACTAATTCTGATGAGTGGCATAAGGAGGTATAAATAATTTTGATATGAGAAGTAGAGATGGTAACAACTGAGTTGGCCTTTGAAAATAGTATTTTCATGATGTTTTGTAATTCTTAAGCTATTTTTGTAGACACTGGTTCAATGTCCAAGAGATCATCTAAAGGATACATTTGGTTGGAAAAGTAAACCTTAATTTAATCTTAGCTGCAGGGATAAATCCATTTGTTTAACTGAGAAGTCTTACTGAGGCTTTGCTTTTTCAGTCTTATTTCCTTCCTGCTGTTTGTAGTTAGGAGAAATTGTTTTTGAAACCTACAAAAGCCCCTAAATTTTTGGACTTTCTCTTTGGTATTTAACTGAATGCCAAAATAAAGATATGCTTTATTTTGCTTATAACTGATTAATTATTTTCTGAGCTCATTTCTTTCTTGTATTGTTTGCTAAACATAGCAAGGAGCAAGTAACATTAATTTTCTGGCTCTTTCCAGCCACTTCCTCTAGAGAAGGGCTTCTTAACTTCAGGGTTATCATGATGCAGATAACTCTGTTGTGGGGGGCTGTACTGGATATTAAAGGAATCTTAGCAATATCTCTTGTCTCTACCTTCCTCCCTGCTCCAGTATGGCAACCAGAAATATCTCCAGGCATTGCCAGATGTCCCCTGGGGGGCAAAATTGTGCCTGTATGAGAATCACTGCTCTAGTATCACAAGCTTAGAGTCAGTGTGTTTTCCGAGTTATTGAAAGTAATATTTACAACATGTTTCTTACCACTATTCCATCTTTCCAGTGCCGGCTAGTTATATCCTTGATGCATATTTCCTACTTGCTAATATAATGCCACATATTTGATTATCACAACAGCACCCCACTTCAAGATACGTATTTCTCTGTTGATTTGGGTAACTGTAGCTGATGAAACCCCCAAATTTTAGAGGCTTAACACAATAAGTGTTGTTTATCTTTTTCTCTTAGTGGTCTTATGATATAAAGCTTTGTCAATGCATGACTTTTTTCAAGTGATTCTTGGACCCAAGTGCTTTCCATCTTGTGATTTCGCATCTGCTAAACACTTAGAATCCTCTACATCCAGTTGGCAGTGGGGAAAAGAGAGAATACAGAGCACACACTTGTTCCTTAATGCCCTTCCTTCAGAAGACATATACATTCTTTCAGTTCACTTGCTATTGGTGAAAACTAGTCACCTGGCCCTACCTTGACGTGGGATGGGGTGATGGGAATGACTCCCTAACGAGGCAGCTGCTTTACAATGACAACTTTATATAATTGAAAGGGAGGCACAAATGGTGTTGAATAATTAGCCCTTTCTGATACAAAAATAGGTACATTAGAGCAGTTATTCTCATAGAACCATTCAGGGAGCTTTTATAAAGAATATCAATACATGAGTTTTACTCGGAGAGGATCTGATTTACTTGGTCTAAGGTGACTATGGTGTATCTTTTATTTATTTTTTTAAGTTCCCAGGTATCTCTAATAATGCAACCGGAGTTGAGAGCCACAAGATTACCAATTTTCAGGGCAAACAAAGTAGATGTGGGAACAAGAGAATAATGGGTTTCTTTGATAGATCATGAAATCAAGACTATGTATAAAATAATAATGGGGAAACTAATTAAGTGCTGATTTACTAATGTTTTTCCCCTCCAAAACTCATGTTCAAATTTAATTGCCAATCTGATGGTAGTGTAAGTTCTAGGTGATTAGGCTATGAGTGCTCCACTCTCGTGAGTGAATTAACACTATTATAAAAAGGACTTTTGGGGGTGAGCACTCGCTCACTCTTCTATCTTCCACCATGTGATGACTCAGCAAGAGGGTCCTCACCAGATGTCAGGGCCTTAGTTTTGAACATCTCAGCCTCCAGACTGTGATGAAGTAAATTTCTGTACTTTATGAATTCCCAGTCTCAGGTATTCTGTTATAGTAGCACAATGGACTAAGACAGAAATTGGTACCAAAGGAGTGGGGTGTTGCTATAACAAATATCTGAAAATGTGGAAGCAGCTTTTGAATGGTTTTGAAGTGACTGCTGGAAAAACCCTGTGTTGCCATGAATGGAGCATTAAGCGCAATATGGGTAACAGATCAGATGGAAATAAGGAATATCTTATTGGAAATATCTCAGGAAAAAACTTGCCTGAATTGTGTCTATATCCAAGGGCTTTATGGAAGGCAGAAATTAAGAGGGATGAACTAGGATATCTGGCAAAAGATTTCTAAGCAGCAAAATATTGAAAGGACTGTGAGGCTTCTCTTAAGCATACATGGTAAAATGCAAGAAGAGAAATGATTTAATAATGGAATTTATAATCAAAAGGGAAGCAGAAGGTTGAGAACTGGAAAATCCCTAGCCTGGCAATGTAAAGAATGAAAAAGCACATTTAGGAAAAAAAACCAAGGCTGTGCTCAAGGGACAGTTGCTAAAGAGATTAGTATGGGTAGAAGGAAGCCAGACACTATTAATCAAGACAATGCGATAATCACCCTAGGTGGCATTTCAAAGATCTTCAGGGGTGCCCCTCACATCGCAGGCCCTGAGCTCTAGGACTTTGAGGGCAGAATAGTTTGAAGGGATTGGCCTGAGGCACCTTCCAGGAACTTACCACCCAGGGCTCCCTGGGCTCCCCTTTCCCTGCATTCTGGCTTACAGCAGTCTTTGGCTATCCCAGCTGTGGCTCAAGACCCCAGGTTGGCTTAAGCTGCCACTTTAGAGGGCACAAGTGATAAAGCTTGGCAGTGTCCACGTAGTGCTAATTCTGCAGGCTCACAATGCAAGAGTTGTGGAGGCATGGCTTCCTCCATGCCTCAAAGGTTTCCTTTGGAAACCTTCCTAGGTTTCCAAAGATGTCATGGAGAGCTTTAGGGTGCAGGCAGAGACTTACCACCAGCAAAGGGTTGTCACAGAGAGTCTCTACTGGGGTAATGCGTAATAGGGCTATGGGGGCAGTGTCATGCTTGAGATCCAGTAGAGCCACCAGGGTGCGGTACCAGGCTGGGAAAGCCACCGGCACTGACTCCAATCTGTGAGAGCTGAACTTTGGGCTGTGTTTGGTTGGGGTGGGGCTGCCTTCAGCTTTGGGGGCCCATATCCACCCTAGTATGTCCAGTCAGGACATGGAGTCAAATATTTTTCTCAAGCCTTAAGATTTGCTATTGTTTACTCTGTTGGGTTTCAGACTTACTTGGTGCCTGTAACTCCATTCTTCTTGCCTATTTCTCTTTTGCAGCGGGAATGTCTATCCTATGCACGTTCCATCATCGCACTTGGAAGCATATCATTTGTTTGATTTCACAGGCTCACAGCTGGATAGGAATTTACTTCAGGATAAATTGTACTTTGAGACTCACCCTTATCTGATTTAGCTGACATTTAGATGAGACTATGGACTTAGACTTCCTTTTTTTTTTTTGAGGTGGAGTCTCGCTCTGTCGCCCGGACTGGAGTGCAGTGGCCAGATCTCAGCTCACTGCAAGCTCCGCCTCCCGGGTTTACGCCATTCTCCTGCCTCAGCCTCCTGAGTAGCTGGGACTACAGGCGCCCGCCACCTCGCCCAGCTAGTTTTTGTATTTTTAGTAGAGACTGGGTTTCACTGTGTTAGCCAGGATGGTCTCGATCTCCTGACCTCGTGATCCGCCCATCTCGGCCTCCCAAAGTGCTGGGATTACAGGCTTGAGCCACCGTGCCCGGCCTAGACTTTCTTTAAAGCTGATGCTGGAACAAGTTAGGACTTTTGGGGGTATTGGGATGGAACAAACATATTTTGTTTATGAGAAAGACATGCATTTTTGTGGGGCTAGAGACAGAACACTATGAATTAAATATTTGTTCCTTCTATAACCCGTGTTAAAATGTATAATAATTACCAATCTAATGGTGTTGGGAGGTGGGGCCTTTAAGAAGTAATGGGCTATGAAAGCTCTACCCTAATGAATGGGTTAATGCTGTTATCAAAAGGGCTTTTTGGGAGTGGGCACTCTGTCACCTTTTCACCTTCTGCCCATGTGGTGACACAACAAGAGGGCCCTTGCCAGATGCTTGCACCTTGATTGTGGACTTCTCAACCTCAAGAACTATGAGGAAAAACAAATTATAAGTTACCCAGTCTTAAGTGTCCTGTTATAGCATCACAAATGGACTAAGACAAAATAAGCATGTGCATGTTTCTGTATATGCATTTGTGTGTGTGTGTATGGGGGTCATGTAACTGTGGTATCAGAGGAAAGAACGTGGGACTCAACTATATTTGAGTCCCAGTTCTACCAATTTTCATTTTGAGATTTTTCCATATGGTTCATTTTACAAGTACCTATCTTGTTTCTTGTATACAATAATCTTCTTTTATTTGATCGTACTAATTTTACTTATTTAAAAGTTATTTTTTGATTTCTATATTATCCCTGTCCTTCTCTACCATTTATTGAGTTTGCAGTCTTTCATAGAGTTGATACTCCAACATTTAGTAATTTTTGATTGTGCACTCCTAACTGCAATTGCTATACCATGAAAGACTACGGTCTTCACTTCTACAGCACATATTGTGGGAAGTATAAAAACATCTGCTAAGGTTTGCTTGGAGCCACTTATAGGATAAGGAATGGATATTATATCTTGCCAGATGGAAAACTTAGGATCTGGTCTTCTGTGCTTGGGTGCTCCCCATTTTTTCTGACTTTTTACCAGCTACAAGAGGTATCCCCCTAATAATTACACCAAGCTCTACTCCTTCCTGAATATAGACACCTTTTTTTTTTTTTTTCTCTCATGCTTAGTCTGGAAGGTGGGGTTATGTGTCTGAATCTTTCTGCTAGGCCTCTAATTGGTCTTGTTTCCAGCTTTCACGACTTCCATATATGGAACACAATTTTGTTGCACACAGTTTATGGTCTTCTGAAAGTTTATCTACCTATTTTAAGGATGTCTGTATTTGCTTCTTTTAAAAGTGTATGTATATATTTTGTATCATTTATATTATTGATGTAAGATGAGAATGAAATATCTGCTCTCTCAACCATTTATCTGATATCAGAAGTCCTAGCCATGTATCTCAGGTGAATCTCTAAATTTTTTTGAGTCTCATCATCTCTATGGGGATACGAATAGTCAAAGCAATCCTAAGCAAAAAGAACAAAGCTGGAGGGATCATAGTACCTGAACTTATACTACAAGGCTACAATAACTAAAGCAACATGGTACTGGTACAAAAACGACACATAGACCAATGGAACAGAATAGATAACCTAGAAATAAAGCCACACAGTTAAAACCATCTGATCTTCAACAAAGTCAACAATAACACACAACGGGGAAAAGACTCTTTTTATTCAATAAATGGTGCTAGGATAACTGGCTAGCCACATGAACAAAAATGAAACTGGACCCTTTTTCGTATACCTTTTATCATATACAAACATTAACTGAAGATGGATTAAGGACTTAAATATAAGACCTAAAACTACAAAAATCCTACAAGAAAACCTAAGACATTCTGGACATCAGCTTTGGCAAATAATTTATGACTAAGTCCCCAAAAGCAGTTGCAACAAAAACCAAAAATAGACAAATGGGACCTAATTAAACTAAAGAGCTTCTGCACAGCAAAATAAACTACCAATAGAATAAACAACCTACAGAATGAAAGAAAATATTCACAAACTGCATCTGACAAAGGTCTAATAACTAGAATCTATAAAAACCTTAAATAATTCAACAAGCAAAAAACAAATAACCTCATTAAAAATGGGCAAAGGACATGAATAGACACCTCTCAAAAGAGGACATAACGTGACCATCAAATATATGAAAAAATACTCAGTATCACTAATCATCAGAGAAATGCAAGTCAAAACCACGATGAAATACCATCTCGCACAAGTCAGAATAGCTCCTATTAAAAAGACAAAAAAAATAACATGTTGATGAGGTTATGGAGAAGAGGAAATGCTTATACACTGTTGGTGGGAATGCAAATTAGTTCAGCCACTGTGGAAAGCAGTTTGGAAATTTCTCAGATAACTTAAAACAGAGCTACTGTTCAACCCAGCAATCCCATTACTGGGTATACAATGGAAAATAAATTGTTCTGCCATACAGACACATGCATTTATATGTTTATCCCAGCACTCTTTACAATAGCGAAGACATAGAATCAACCCAGATGCCCATCAATGGTGAACAGCATAAAGAAAATATAGTACATACATATACACCATAGAATACCTCACAGCCCCAACAAAGAACAAAATCATGTTCTTTGTAGCAACATGAATGCAGCTGGAGGCCATTATCCTAAATAAATTAATACAGGAACGGAAAACCAAATACTGCACGTTCTCCCTTATAAGTGGGAGCTAAACATTGAGCACACATGGACATAAAGAGGGGGAACAATGGAGACTACTAGAGGAAGGAGGGTAAGTTTGTGGTGAGGGTTCAAAAACTACCAATTGAGTATTATGCTTGTCACCTGGGTTATGGGATCATTCATACACCAAGCATCAGTGACACACAATTTACCCATGCAACAAATCTACATACCTACCCCCACGTCTAAAATAAAAGTTGAAGAAAAATAGACATATGATCTAAGTAAACATTTATCTAAAGAAGATACACTGATGGCAAGTAAGTCCATGAAGAGATGCCTGACATCATCATGGAAATGCAAATCAAAACCACAATGAGGTATCACTTCACACCCACTAGAATAACTAGAATCAAAAAGTCAGATAATGATAAATGTTGCCAAGGATGTGGAGGAATTTGAGCCTTCATAAACTGCTGGTGGCAATGTAAAATAGTGCAGCCACTTTAGAAAACAGCCTGGCAGTTCCTCAAATGATAAACATAAAGTCACCATAGGACCCAGCAATTTTACTCCTAGGTATATACCCAAGAAAAATGAAAACATATGTCCGCATAGAAACTTATACATGAATGTTTATAGCAGTATTATTCATAACAGCCAAAAGGTGGAAACCACTGAAATGTTCACCTGTGAACAAATGAATTAACAAAATATGGTATATTTATGCAATGGAATGTTTTTTGGCCATTAAAAAAAGGAATGAAATACTGATACATGCTACAACATGGATTAACTTTAAAAATGTTATGGTGATGAAAGAAGCCAGTCGCAAAAGACCGTATATTGTGTGACTCCATCATGTAAAAGCAGGGGAGAGGCAGTCTATAGAGATGGAAAGTAGATTAGTGGTTGCCTAGAGTCAGGGGAGTGGAGAATGGAATATGAGAGTGACAGCTCAAGGATATAGAAGTTATTATTTTTTGAGGTGATGAAAATATTCTAAAATTGAATGGTGATGGTTGCACATATCTGTGAATGTAATAAAAACCATTGAATTGTACACTTTAAATTAGTGAATCAGTTAGTGTATGAACTATATCTCAATAAAGCTGTTTTCTTAAGAAAACTTAAAAATAAATAAAATTAGGATAATAATACATATTGTTAAGAGATTAAATAATGCATAACATTTTAGGAACTAATGTTAATTTTTATATTAATAGGAAGGATTAAAGGACTGGAGGGCATCATAAACATGAAGAAAAATGTGGGAGAGTATGATAATTGAAAGAAGAAGAGTTTGTGGTCAAAGGGAGAGATTAAAGATGTGCAACTTCAGGTATTTACAGTATGTTGAGCCAAAGTATACGATCAGTCTTTGACACTCTTTTAATGTCTAAGCTGCTTTCTCTTATTGTTGTAATAGGAGCCCTTATGCTTTTATTTGCATTCTGAATCAGAAGATAACGTTTTTCATATTTTAATTATATGATGTTTGTAGATTCTCAATTCAACGAGATCTCTAAGGGGAGAAAAATATTTCTATAACTTTTGGAAGTATCAAGACAAGAAAAAGATTAATTGTGGTTGAAAATTCCTTGTGGTGATAAATCTAAGATTTTATGGAAAAATAATAACATTTAAAGGAAAAGATAAGAGAAACCTGAAAAAGAGAGATGAGCGAATAAGAAAAGGGATATTGAAAAGATTAGTAATCAGCATTTGAATAATGTTTTATATCTTTCTGAATAAGGAAAATAAAAATTATGGTTATAAACCTGAGCAGTAATGATGGGAGTTTTAAAAAAGTTACTTAAAAATATATTTTATATTGGGATGATTTCAAGCTGACCAAGAGCAATTATGTAGTTTTAGTTACCACCTAAATGAAATTGTGTAGCAGTGGGAATCTACTTTTTCACTAATAGCATTTTGGTAAAAGATCATAAAGATGATTGATATTTGATGCCATTCTGAGATTAAGATAATTAATGGTATTAAGCAGCCAAGCTCTCCTATTTAATCCCGTTTTTAATACATATTGTCTTATCGTCCAGTCTAATGGAATATATGCCTTCTTAGCAACCTCATTGTTGTCTATAGACTGTGCCCCAGCTCGTTCTCTCTGTATTATGTTGTTTGATTTCTGTATTATGAGGTTGGCAAGGAAAGATCCTGAGTGGATCTCAAATTGACACAAATAATAGGGAATTGTCTGTACATATGTAATGCAAAAAATGTACAAATTCAAGTTTTTATAAAAGATTTGTTTGACAAGGCACTTCTTGTTGTATAAGACATACAAAGAAGAAAAATCTTTGCTACAGAAATGTATGAGAGCTCCATGGCAGCAACTGATAACAAGATGCTGCATTTGGTCATACAATTAAGCACCACTATTATTTTCTATTTTCATTTAAGTATTTAGAACTAATCTATTTTTATT
The DNA here is from genome assembly GCF_009764315.1 of Trachypithecus francoisi. Lineage (NCBI taxonomy): Eukaryota > Metazoa > Chordata > Mammalia > Primates > Cercopithecidae > Trachypithecus > Trachypithecus francoisi. The sequence continues at coordinate 86,431,250 of NW_022681473.1, forward strand.
CTATTACAGACATTTTAACAAATAAAACTGGATGCAACATGGAAAGATCAATTTTCCATGAATTAATTTTGTACGCTATATTTGTACCTTAGTAAAATCTCCTTTATTCTCATCTTAATGGGGAAAATTGCTTTTATATATTAAACGATAACAAGTGTCTTAGATAAACACTTACTTCTTTTAGTTTAAGAACTGTTTTTCCTTTCATGTGACTATATAACTTTGTTATTCATTCATCTCAAATATTTATCTACCTACAAATATTAACCTACTTCATAAACAAAAAGTTGAAAAAGTCATCCTCCAATTTCTTCCTGCAGATTTGTGAGCATGAACTTGACATTAAATGTTTAGATATTTTTGTATGTTAGAAAAATGACTCTTGTACTTTAGGTTGCTATAGTACTTTTGTGAGCAATGAGATGATAAAGAGATTCCCAGAAAGCTTGATTATGTTTTATGCATTTTAGCATAAGAATTGGCTCTTAAAACTAGAATTATTTTGTGGTTATCATTTAGAAATATTTACAATGAGAATATTTATTGATTACTGTAATCACATTATACAAAGAATCTATTTTGTTGACACACATTCCAGACATTTATACATAATACCCATTTTATCTTACTTAGAGATGATTTGTTAGGTTAAAAAAAACTCAAAAACAAAAGTAGAGAGATAAATGCTTAATAATGATTATACTCTAAAAATGCTAAAATATCTAATATAAGGGTTATCTTAAATGAGTTTTCATAAAATCTTTCCCTAGGTAATGAATATTTTATTAAATTGCAAAAATGTCTGGTCTTTAATACATGTCTTTTATTTTTACAGTCATCATGACTGATGTGTTAACATTAATCATATATTCCACAGCTTTACAGAGTTGACTTCTAATTAGGCTATTGCCATCATCTTTGCTAAAACAGCTGGAATATATGAATTTAGACTAATTGGGCTAAACCTGATCTGGGTTGACCAAGACTCCTGCATATATTCAAAACAGGAAATTAATTTTCAAGCATGCACCATATTTTTTGTTAGTGTGTGGCAATATACAAAGTTACATAAAATTTTTAAAAAGTGTAATACACAAAAAGCTTTAAGAAGGAGGCAGAGCAAGAACAGCCAAATAGAAGCCTCTACCAATTGTCCTCACCACAGGAGCACCAAATTTGACAACTATCTGCACAAAGAAAGCACCTTCACAAGAACCAAGAATCTGGTGAGCGATTGTGATCACTGTACCTGGTTGTAACTTCATATCACTGAAAGAGGCAATGAAGCAGTTAGGAAAGACAGCCTTGAATTTCCAACATGACCTCTGCCCAATCCCCTGCCAGTGGCCATGTGGCAGGGAGAGAGAATCTGTACTTTTGGGAGAGGAAGAGCACAGCAATTAAGGAACTTTGCATTGGAATGCAGTGCTGCTAACACTTGGTAGAACTCAGCTGGCACTCATGGAGGGAACATTTAGACCAGTGTTAGTCAACGGGCAATCACCCATTCCAGTGGTCAGAACCCAAATTTTATCAAGCCATTGTGGGCTAAAAGTGCTCTGGGGATCTGAAAAAAAAACTTGAAAGCCTGCCTAGGCCACAAGGACTGCAACTGCTAGGCAAATACTATTGCTGTGCTGGGTTCAGAGTCAGTGGACTCTGGGGGATTGGGGTGGGGAACGACCTAGAGAGAAACCAGCCAGGGCAGCTAAGGGAGTGCTAGTATCACCCCTTTTCCAACTCCAGAAGTAGAGTTCATGGTTCTGAAAGAGACCCTTTCCTTTCACTTGGGGAGAGGAGAGGGAAAAATAAAGTGTACATTGTCTTGCAACTTGGATACCAGCTCAAACACAGTAGGATAGGACACCAAGCAGAGTTGTGAGGCCCCTACTTCAGGCCCACCGTAGCTCTCAGACATTTCCAGACACACCCTGGGCCAGAAGGGAACCCATTACCTTGAAGGGAAGGACCCACACCTGGCATGATTCGTGATCTGCTGAGTAAAGAGCCCTTGGCTCTGAATAATCATCAGCAACAACTAGGTAGTACACACTGTGGGCCTTGAGTGAGACTCTGAGATGTGCTGGCTTCAGATGTGACCCAGCACGTTCACAGTTGTGATAACTATGGGGAGAGACTACTGCTTGAGAAAAGAAGGAAGAGTAAAGGGGATTTTGTCTTGAGTTTAGGTACCAGCTCAGCCTTAGTGGAGAATACCACAAAGTGGGCTCTTGGGATCCTCAGTTCCTGGCCTTGGCTTTTGGATGTCATCTCTGAACCTATCCTGGGCCAGAGGGGAGCCCACTGGCCTGAAAGGTGAGTCCCATGCCTGGCGGCATTCACCACAAGCTAACTGAAGAGCCCTTGGGTTTAAAGCGAACATCAGCAGTAGCCTGGCAATACTCCCTGTGGGCCTGTGGTGATAGTAGACATGGAGAGAGACTCCTCTTCATGGGGAAAGGGGAGGAAAGAGTGGGAAGGACTTTGCCTTGTGGCTTGGGTGCCAGCTGAACTGTGGTAGAATGGAGCACCAGATAGATTTCTAAGGTTACTGACTTCAGGCCATGACTCCCTGCCAGCATCTCTGGACCTGCCCAGGTCCTAGGGGGAACTTTTCACCCTTAAAGGAGGGACATAAGCCTGGGTGACTTCACCATCTGCTGATTGTAGAGCTCTAGGGCCTTGAGTAAACATAGGCGGGAGCCAAGGAGTGGTTACAGTGGACCTTGGGGAAGACCCAGTGCTGTGCTGGCTTCAAATTTGACCCAGTGCAGTCCCAATGGTGGTGGCCACAAGGGTGTTTGTATTACCCTTTCCCCAGCTCTAGCAGCTCAGCACAGAGAGAGAGGGAATCTGTTTGAGAGACAGCAAGGGAAGAGAACAAGAGCATCTGCTTGGTAATCCAGAGAATTCTTCCAGATCATATCCAAGACACCAAGGCAGTACTTTTATGAGTCTGCAAGAACCACAGCATTACTGGGCTCGGGGTACCCCTTTATGCAAATATGGCTGCAGTGACCAAAAACTTAGATCACAACACTCAAGTCTCTTCAAATAACTGGAAAGCCTGCCCAGGAAGGATGGGTTCAAACAAGTCCTGATTTGAAGACTACAAGAAATACATCACTTTTAAATGTCCAGACATTAACAAACATCCACAAGCATCAAAACCATCCAAGAAAATGTGACCTCACCAGATGAACTAGACATGGCACCAGGGTCCAATCTTAGAGAGATAGAGATATGTGACCTTTCAGATGGAGTTCAGAATAGCTGTTTTGAGGAAACTCAAAGAAATTCAGGATAATACTGAGAAGAAACTCAGAATCCTTCAGATAAATTTAACAAGGAAATTGAAATAATTAAAAGGTATGAAGCAGAATGGAGTTAAAAAATGCAGTTGACATAGTGAAGAATGCATCAGCAGAACTGATGAAGCAGGAGAAAGCATTAGTGAGCTTGAAGACAGACTATTTGAAAATATACAATCAGAGGAGACAAAAGGAAGAAGAACAAAAAAGAATGAAACATGCCTACAAGATCTAGGAAACAGCTTCAGAAGGGCAAATCTAAACGTTATTGGCCTTAAAGAGGAAGTAGAGAGAAAGACATAGAGTGACTGAATAGATGAAAAAAACAAGACCCAGTGATCTCTTGCCTACAAGAAATGCACTTGATTTATAAAGACACATGAAGACTGAAAATAGGGGGATGAAAAAAGATATTCCATGCCAATGGAAACCAAAAAAGAGCAGGAGTAGCTATACTTAGACAAAATACATTTCAAGACAAAAACTATGAAAAGAGACAAGAGTGTTATTATTATGTAATGATAAAGTGACAAATTCAGCAAGAGGATATAACAATCATAAGTATTATATGCATCCAACACTGGAGCACCCAAATATACAAAGCAAATATTGTTAAATCTAAAGCAGGAGATAGACCCCACTACAATAATACCTGGAGACTTCAACTACTTTCAGCACTGGACAGATCTTACAGACAGAAAATCAACAAAGAAACATCAGACTTAATCTAAAGTATAGACTGAATGGACCTAATAGATAGTTACAGAACATTTTATTCAACGGCTGCAGAATACACATTCTTCTCCTCAGCACATGGATCAATGTCAATGATAAACCATATGTTAGGCCATAGAACAAGTCTTAAAAATTCAAAAATTTGAAATAATATCAAGTGTCTTCTCTGACCACATGGAATAAAACTAGAAATCAATAACGATTAATTTTGAAAACTATATAAACACATGAAATATAATATGTTCCTGAATGACCAGTTTGTCAATGAAGAGATTAAGAAGAAAATTGAAAATTTTCTTGAAAGAAATGAAAATGGAAACATGACATACTCAAAACTATGAGATATAGTGAAAGCAGTACTAAGGGGGAAGTTTATAGCAGTAAGTGGTTACATCAAAAAGGAAGAAAAACTTTAACAACCTAATGATTCATCTTAACGAACTAGAAAAGCAAGAGCAAACAAAACCCAAAGTTAGTAGAAGAAAAGAAATAATAGGTCTGAGCAGAAATAAATGAAATGGAAACAAAGCAATACAAAAGATAGCAAAACAAAAAGTTGGTTTTCTGAAAAGATAAACAAAATCGACAAACCTTTAGTTAGACTAAGAAAGAGAGACACCCCAAATAAATACAATGAAAAATACATACATAAATACAGATGAAAATGGATACATTACAACTGATACCGCAGAAATTAAAAGGATCATTATGGCCACTATGAGCAAATATATGCAAATAAATTGGAAATGCTAGAAGAAATGAACAAATTCCTAGACACATAAAACCTACCAAGATTGAACCAAGAAGACATGTACCCCTTGAATAATCAAATAACAAGTAATAAGATTGAAGCTGTAATTAAATCTCTCAGCAAAGAAAATTCTGGGACTCAAAGGCTTCACTGCTGAATAATACTAAACATTTAAAGAAGAAGTAATACTAATCCTACTAAACTATTCCAAAAAAAATAGAGGGAGGAATCCTTTTGAACTCATTATATGAAGCTCATATTACCCTGTTGAAACCAAACAAAGATATTTAAAAAAAAAAGAAAACTACAAGCCAATATCCCTGATGAACATCAATGCAAAAGTCCTCAACAAGATACTAGCAAACTGAATTCAGCAACTAAAAAGATCACCAATTAAAAAGATCATTAATCATGACCAAGGGAGATTTATCCCAGGGATGCAAAGATGATTCAACATACAAAAATCAATCAATGTGATACAGCATATAACAGAATGAAGGACAAAAACTATGTGATCATTTCAATTGATATTGAGAAAGCATTTGATTAAATTCAACATCCATTAATGATAAAAAGTCTCAAAAACTGGGTATATAAGGAATGTACCTCAAAGTAATAAAAGCTGTCACAGACCCACAGCTAATATTATACTGACTGAGGGAAAACTCAAAGACTTTCTGCTAAGATCTGGAACATGAGAGGGATGCCCATGTTTACCACTGTGATTCAACTGGAAGTCCTTGATAGAGCAGTCAGACATGGGAAAGAAATAAATGATATCCAAATTGTAAAGGAAAAAGCAAAATTATCCTTGTTTCCAGATGATATGATCTTATATTTGGAAAAACCTAAAGACTTGACCAAAAAAACTCTTAGAACTGATAAACAAATTCAATCAAGTTGCAGGATACAAAATCAATGTACCAAAATCAGTAGTATTTCTATATGCCAACAGTGAACAATCTGAAAAAGAAATAAAGTAGTACAATTTACAATAGCTACAAACAAAAACAAAAACAAAAACAAACAAACAAAAAAATAGGAATTAACTTAACCGAAGAAGTGAAAGATCACTACAGATATGGTCTAGCTCTGTGTGCTCACCCAAATTTCACCTTGAATTGTAATTCCCATAATCCCCACATGTCAAGGGCAGGACCAGGTGGAGGTAATTGGAAGATGGGGGTGGTTTCCCCTATGCTGTTTTTGTGATAGTGAGTGAGTCTCACAAGATCTGATGGTTTTAAAACCACCTGGCATTTCCCCTGCTTTTACTCACTCCGTTCTACTTCCCCGTGAAGAAGGTGCCTGCTTATCCTTTGTCTTCCACCATGATTGTAAGTTTTCTGAGGTCTCCCCAGTGATGTGGAACTGTGAGTCAATTAAATCTCTTTCCTTTATAAAGTACCCAGTTTGGGGTATTTCTTCATAACAGTGTGAGAATGGACTAATGCAGCTACAAAGAAAACTATAAAACATTGATGCAAGAAATTGAAGAGGACACACACAAAAAATGGAAAGATACTCATTTTAATAGATTAGAAGAATCAAAATTGTTAAAATGTTCATACCAACCAAAGAAATCTGCAGATTCAGTGAAATCCCTATCAAAATACCAATGACATTTTTCACAGAAATAGAAAAAACATTCTAAAATTTACATGGAACCACAAACACTATCCTGAGCAAAGAGAACAAAACTGGAGGAATCACATTACTTGACTTCAAATTATTCTACAGAGCTATAGTAACCAAAACAGCATGGTACTGGCATAAAAACAGACACATAGACCAATGGAACAGAGTTGAGGACCTAGAAACAAATCCATACATCTACAGAGCAATCACTTTTGATAAAGGTGCCAAAAATATACACTGGGGAAAGGACAGTCTCTTTAACAAACAGTGCTGGGAAAACTGGATATCCATCATACACAGCAGAATGAAACTGGACCCCTATCTCTTGCCAGATACAAAAATGAAATCAAAATGAATTAAAGAGTTCAATCTAAGATCTCAAACTATAAAACTACTTAAAGAAAACTTTGGGGAAACTCTCCAGGTCATTGGATTAGGCAAACATTTCTTGAGTAATACCCCATAAACACAGGCAACCAAAGTAAAAATGGATAAGTGTGATCAGATCAAATTAAAAAGGTTTGGCATAGCAAAGGAAACAATCAACAAAGTGAAGAGAAAACCCACAGAAAGGAAGAAAATATTTGTAAACTATCCATCTGACAAAGGATTGATAACCAGAGGATATAAAGAGCTCAAAAAACTCTATAGGAAAAAAAAATTGAATAACCTGATTAAAAATGAGCAAAAGATTTGAGTAGATGTTTCTCAACAGAATACACACAAGTGGCAAACAGGTATATGAAAATGTGCTCAACATCACTGATCATCAGAGAAATACAAATCACATTTGCATTTCTGGGGTGTGATATCATCTCACCCCAGTTAAAATGGCTTTTATCCAAAAGACAGGTGATAACAGATGCTAGTGAGGATGTGGAGAAAAGGGAACTCTTGTACACTGTTAATGGGAATGTAAATTAGTACAACCACTATGGAGAACAGTTTGGAGATTCCTTGAAAAAGTCCAAAAATAGACTACCATATGATCCAGTAATCCCACTGCTAGGTATGCATCAAAAAGAAAAAAAAAAAATCAGTATATCAAAGATATAGCTGCACTCCCATGTTTATTGTGGCACTATTTACAATACCTAAGATTTGAAAGCAACTAAAGTGTCCATCAACAAATGAATGGATAAAGAAAATGTGATATATATACACAAAGGAGTACTATTCAGCCATAAAGTAGAAGGAAATCCTGTCATTTGCAACAACATGGACAAAACTGGAAGTCACGGTGTTAAGTGAAACAAGCTAGGCATAGAAAGACAAACTTTGCATGTACTCCCTTATTTGCTGGAGCTAAAAATGAAAACAGTTGAACTAATGGGCACCGAGAGTAGAATGATGGTTACCAGAGGCTGGGAAATGAGTGAGGCAGGGGGAAGGGAGAATGGTTAGTGGGTACAAAAAATAGAATTAATAAAATTTAGTATTTGATAAAACAACTGGGTGACTATATTCAATCATAATTTAACTGTACATTTTAAAATAATTTAAGGTGTATAATTTGATTCTAACACAAAGGATAAATGTTTGAGGTGTCGAATGCCTCCTTTACCTGATGTAATGATTACACATTGTATACCTGTATCAAAATATCCCATATACCCCATAAATATATATACCAACTATTTACCCCAATAATTAAAACGCTTTAAAATAAAGGTAGACAGGGCATTTATTTTCTATTTACTAGATTAGAATACCTTTTTTCTAATCCTTAACACTTAATAGCATACACAAAAAAATAGCACTTAAAAATGCAAGTATGACTGTTATACATTCCATCCTCTAACAAAATAAAGTTTATTAAAATTACTGTTTGGTGATTTCCTTTCATCCATATCTGCCAAACTGGAAAGTGTAAAGAGAGAAGAATGTGGTTTGAGGGAGTCAATGTTAAAAAAAAGCTGCAAATAGTCTAGTGACAATAATTAATTAAGTGGATATTCATAATAACATAACATTTAGTGAATATTTACAGAAGTCTTAAATATGCCAGACACTGCTCTAGGTACTTAGAATTCAGCAGTGGACATATACATTGCATTTAGCCCATGGTATATATTGCTTTTACCCCATGGTAACACACAACAAATATGTTTTATTTTTCTATGGATCAATTGACAACAGAGAATTAGTTTGTGACTCAATAAAAGGGTCAACTTGACACTAGAGTTGTTGCCACATATAATGGACTTCCTCCAGAAGTATAGAGTTTTCCATTGCTAGTAGAGTTAAAAGATTGATTAGACAGTCAATTGGCTAGACTGTTAGAGAAAGGATTCAGTCACCACATGGGCTGTTTGATGAGCTGCTCTTTTCAACTTTGAGACTCCATGATTCCTTCACATTGAAAGTTGTGGGGACAGAGCAAATTACCAAAGAACAATACAAATGCTTTCAGAAACTTCCATTCACGCATTTAAAGAATATTTACTTAGTACAGTTGGCACTCCATGTCCTTGGATTCTGCATCTGCAGATTCAACCATTAGAAGTTTGAAATTATTCAGAGAAAACAACAACAAACAAACAAACAAATACAAATAAAAATGCTAACTAACTATACAGCACTGACACAGTATTAGGTATTATAAGTAATCTATTAAAGTATAGATATTATAAGTAACCTAGACATGACTTAAACTATATGAGAGGATGTACATAGGTTATATACAAATATAAAAGCTATTTTATATGATGGACTTGAACATCTGTAGAATTTGGCATCTGAAGGGGTCCTGGAACCAATCCCCTGAGAACACCAAGGATTGCCTAACTTACTATATGTCAGGCACTGTTCCAACCCTTAGGTATCTTGCTTTTACAATGGGAATGATGGTTATTGGCATATAAGCCTTTTATTTGATTCATCTAGTTTCAAAGAACTATATTTGGCCATCGAAATATACCCAATTATATAATCTAGAAAGTCAACCCAAATTTAGTAAGAATTTGTTAACAAATTTAACAAGACAGATAATGTGCTTCTCTTTCAATGACCTTTTGTATTGAATTTCATAGAGATTTGTGGCCATTTCTGTACTTGGGACAACAGATTGACCTTTTCCTTTTGTGTCCATTTAAAATGATTTATTAACTATGCTGCAAAAAGATGATGCAGAAGGGCTGCCCCAAAAGGCTATATTTTGTGCTTATTTTCAATTTGGTGTTATTAGCCATATGCCATATAACCTTTTTAGATAAGAGAAGCTATGCCTGGCACACTGATTCTGATTTTCTTATAATCTTTCAGTTTTAACTCTAGACCAAGGGAAATGATTTATAGTGAGATGGAAAAAGTAACAGGGGATGTTCCTAAGTGCCTTAACAACACTCATCTGGCTATTCTTTCTTGTTTTCCTCATAGACTCCTCTCTCCCTACTTTTTCATTAAAATGAAGGTATTTCTTAAAATTCTGTCTAGCTCTTCTATTGTGCTATTCCTCCTTGCAATGTCATTCATGTGTAATCTTAGCCCAGGTCTAGAATCTATCACTATTAAAAATTTTGGTAACTCTAAACACTGTATTTCCAAGCAACACTACTTTTCTATGTTTTAGATCAGTATATCCATCAATCTAGGCTAATTAAAATTTTGAATTGTATTATAACTTGTTTAACCATTTTCTTTTTTATCTATAAATTAATTTTGACAACTGTAAGTGACTTTTAGCAATTTCTCTAGTTTTAAGAAAATCTGCATAATCACTGTTATATTTGGTTTATTTGAACTATTTTAGTGAGGTGATAATAAGCTGATTATCACTATGGTAAAATTAACCTCTTATCTCAATACAGATTGCAATTTCAGTGAATAATCACATTTTTTTTTTACAATGAATCTTCACCAGAACTCTCTTCGTCTAATTCACAAGATGGAATGGTTTGTTGTGAGACTTAAATTCTTAAAATATCCATAACAATAGATCCTCACTTGTTTGAGTTTTTAATAAAATGATAACAAATTTACAGATTTTGACTTTTGTTAGTTTTTAGGAAAGATGAATTAAAGAATTTGCAGATGAGACTTATAATTCTTTTTGTTCAATGGAGTCCAAGAGGAAGAATAATAAAGAGTACCATACACTTCATTTATTTGCTGTAGATAAAAATCCCTAAATCAATGGAAAGGACCTATGTTGCTATACAACCCATGTAGAAATGTATTCATTTGTGACTGGGCATTGTGGCACATGCCTGTAATCCCAGCACTTGGGGAGGCCGAGGTGGGTGGATCACCTGAGCTCAGGAGTTCGAGACCAACCTGACCAACATGATGAAATTCCATCTCTATTAAATTAAAAAAAAAAAAAAATTAGCCAGGTGTAGAGGCTTATGCCTGTAATCCCAGCTACTTGGGAGGCTGAGGCAGGAGAATCGCTTGAACCTGGGAGGCAGAGGTTGCAGTGAGCCAAGATTGCACCATTGCACTCCAGCCTGGGTAAAAAGAGTGAAACTCTGTCTAAAAAAAAAAAGAAATCATTTATGCAGTCATTTACTTGATAAACATTTAAAAGGTATATGCCTAAGACTAGGTGGGATGAACTATGTTAACATAAGACGTAATTCTTATGAAATTTATGGCCATAACTGCATCTTTAATATTAAGGAGATGTTTACTAGAGTTTTCCCATCCAATCATAGAATCTTGGATCCAGTAGGTAATGCAAATGTCTTGTAATAAAAACTTTTGAAATGTAATAAATTACCTTGGATGACTAAACTATCTAGATGGATGGACCTTACACTGAATTTTCTTTGAAACTAGCAGTATTCTAATAGAGTTTCAATTAATTTGACAAGGCTACTTTGAGTAATAGCCATTAAAAGGTAGTATGAAATGTGGCATGATTACATTTTTAAAAATTAATAGCCCTTACTTTTAGAGCACTTTTGGGTTTATAGAAAAATTATACAGATAATACAGAGAGTTCTTATATACCCCCTCTTCCATATTCCTCCCCACAATTTAATTATTGACATCTTGGTATGGCATATGTGTTATAATTAATCAATATTGTTACTTTATTATTAACTAAGGTTCATAATTTACATGAGGATTCACTCTTTGTGTTGTATAGTTTTAGGAATTTTGACAAATGCATAATGTCATGCATCTACCATTAGAGTATCATACACAATGGTTTCACTTGCTTAAAAATCCTTTGTGCACCACCTCTTCATCATTCCCTACCTCCCTTTCTTTCTTCCCCTTGAGTTTCTGGTTTTAAGAGTTCTAGGTATATTTTGGATAACAGTCCTTTATTAGATACGTGTTTTGCAGATATTTTCTCCCAGTCTGTGTCTTCTTGTTTCATTCTATTAACAGTGTCTTTTGCAGAGTAGAAGTATTTATTTATTTATTTAGAGACAGAGTCTAGCTCTGTCACCCAGGCTGGAGTGCAGTGTGCCATCTTTGATCACTGCAACCTCCAGCTCCTGGGTTCAAGTGATTCTTGTGTCTCAGCATCCTGAGTAGCTGGGACTACAGGCATGTGGCACCATGCCTGGCTAATTTTTGTATTTTTAGCACAGATGGGGTTTCACCATATTGGCCAGGCTGGTCTTGAGCTACTGACCTCAAGTGATCTGCCTGCCTTGGCTTCCCAAAGTGAGCTGAGATTACAGGCATGAGCCACCACACCCAACAGAAGCTTTTAATTTTAATGAAGTCCAACTTACTACTTTTTCCTTTTATGAGTCATACCTTTGGTGTTTTACCTAAAAAGTCATCACCAAACCCAGGGTGACCTAGATTTTCTACAATTTTTTTTTTTTTTTTCCCTAGAAGTTGTATAGTTTTAATTTTACAATTAGGCTTATGAAACCATTTGAATTAATTTTCATGAAGGGTATAAAGTCTGTGTCTAGATTCTTTTTTTTTTTTTTTTTTGCACGTAGATGTTCAGTTGTTGCAGCATCATTTGTTGAAAATATTCTTTCTCAATTGAATTGCCTTTGTTCCTTTGTCAAAGATCAGTTGAGTATACTTGTGTGGGTCTATTTCTGAGCTCTCTATTCATTGATCTTTCTGTCTATTCTTTTCCCACCACAACACTGTTCTGATTATTATAGCTTCATAGTAAATCTCCAAGTTGTGTGGTGTCAGTTCTCTTGACTTCATTCTTCTGCTTCAGCATTGCACTAACTAATCTGGGTCTATTGCCTATTCATGTAAACTTTAGAATCTCTTCATAATCAATTCTTAAAATAACTTGCTGGGATTTTGGTTGAGATTTTGTTGACACTTTAGATCAAGCTGGGAAGAACTGATGTCTTGAAAATATTGAATCTTCCTATCCATGAACGTGGAATAACTCCATTTATTTAAATCTTCTTTCATCAGAGGTTTGTAGTTTTGCTACTACAGATTTGTATATATTTTGTTAGGTTTATGCCTAAGTATTTCTTCTCTCACTCTTCAGTGTTAATGCAAATGGTGTTGTGTTTCTAGATTCAAATTTCAATTGTTCATTGCTGGTATAGGAAAGTAATTGACTTTTGTATATTAACTCTGTATCCTGAAACCTTCTACAATCACTTATTAGTTTCTGTAGTTTTTTTTTTTGGTGTTGATTCTTTGGAATTTTCTACCTAAACATTTATGTTATCCATGGGCAAAGACAGTTTTATTTATTCTACTCAATCTTATGCCTTTTATTTCTTTATCTTGTCCTGTTTTATCAGCTAGGATTTTCAGTGTAATGTTGAATAGGAGTGAAAGAACATAGTTACTTTTTTAAAAGAAAATATTTTACGAATTTGATAGTAGAATTAGGCAATTTAATCCCATGTTAAATAAGAATATAAAATTTTGATTGGTAGGGTAACTGAGCTTCTTATAAAATAATAAATTGCTGAGAAAACCAATTTAAATTCCCCTGGAAACAGTGATTCTGACTGATGTAATGGATCAAAGGGAGATTTTCTCTTCTATTTAATACTTAAGTCAGTGTGCAGGGAGTACAGAAAACAATTGAATGAGGAACCCTTCTTATATGAAATACAAGGTACCCAGAGGAATAAAAAAATCAATAAACATGCACACATACACACAAGACACATCAGGGAGCATATGAAACATATAAAATATTTTCTTATTCCTAATTCAGTTTAATAATAACAACTAATTTTAAAAACCAGACCTTTAGTGACTTTTATGGAGAGACATAGCAGGTGAAAGGAAATAATTTTTTTAGCATCATTATAGACTACCAGATACCTTTAAGATTTTTTTTTAACGGAAAGACAGAAGAGATAAGGAAGAATAGAAACAGAAAGGATGACACAGCCACATGTTCACAAGACAAAGAAATGCAAACACACATACTCACTTCATACTGGAGTTGCAAATGTGAACTAGCATAGCTAAAAAGGAGAGACAGTTATAGGGACTCACAGAATCACTATGTAGGAGGCATTCATATGGATGAAGAGACAGGATAACGAGCACCTGCGGAATAAAACACACACACACACACACACACACACACACGCTCTGTAAAGCTCCATTCAAAATTCAAATGCATATAATCTGCAGAAAAACAAAGATATCTTCATTTTAAAGTGGATATCCCTGACACATTTTAAAGTGGATATACCTGTTACCATTTTGTTTTATAGATGGTTTGATTCTAACTTCATTTGGAAACATAGATGATACGAAATCTTAATTTTTGAAAAGACAGCCCAAATTAAGTCCTCTGGAGAGTTTTAAATGCCTTGAAACAAAACAGGAGTTGGAGTACGGGAGCAGGGAAATGGAGCCATTCAAGATGGGGTAATATCCCCATCTTGTGGTATATCAGAATATTGACTCTTCTTTTTAACACTATTCTGATTTAACATAGTTGTGGGTAAAAACATATCTAACTTGATTATGGGAACAAGGGAGACTAATTACACAGGAAATTGAATCTGCAATTTCTCAACCTATTAAATTGTTCATCAATGCTGAACTAATACAAGAGTTACATTAATAAGCGGCAGGTGCAATTACTTAGCAGATGGCTGTTCAGTGTTCACCTTAATGTTACCAGACTCAGAAAACACAGAGATGACCCACATTTGTATCTATCCGTTCTACAATATATTGTCTAGAGGTTTCATTTTTTATTTTATTTTATTATTGTTATTTTTGAGACGGAGTCTCTCTCTGTTGCCCAGGCTTGAGTGCAGTGGCACGATCTCGACTCATTGCAAGCTCCGCCTCCCGGGTTCACGCAATTCTCCCGCCTCAGCCTCCCGAATAGCTGGGACACGCCCACCACCATGCCTGGCTAATTTATTTGTGTTTTTAGTAGAGACGGGGTTTCACCGTATTAACCAGGATGGTCTCGATCTCCTAACATCGTGATCAGCCCGCCTCCCCCTCCCAAAGTGTTGGGATTACAGGCGTGAGCCACCGCACCTGGCTGAGGTTTCATTTTTTTTAAATGACAAACACTCTTTGTTACTCGTTACTTTCTTGCACTTTTCTTTCTTTCTCCTTCCTTCCTTCCTTTCCCTCCCTCCCTTCCTCCCTTCCTCCCTTCCTTCCTTCCTTCCTTCCTATCTCGGCTCATTGCAACCTCTGCCTCCTTGGTTCAAGCGATTCTCCTGCCCCAGTAGCAAGGATTACAGGTGCCCACCACTGCGCCCAGCTAACTTTTTGTATTTTTAGTAGAGAGGGGGTTTCACCATATTGGTCAGGCTGGCCTCCAACTCCTGACCTCAAATGATCCACCTGCTTAGGCCTCCCAAAGTGCTGGGATTACAGGCATGAGCCACCGCGCCTGGCTATTGCCTTGCAGTTTCTAATAACAAAAAGTGAAGACCACTGCCACCACCTTGCTTGCTTTGCTATAATCCTTTTCCTCAGACTGAGACCCTCTGGCCTATTTAAAATATGGGTAATGGCTCTAAAAATGCTTGCTTAGGATGCAAATGTATTCTCTATTTTGTCTTCTTTGACATTTTTATGTGGTTTTGGTTCTTTAGCACATGAAGTTTTGTTTTTAATCAATCCATGATTTGTCCCTAAGTTGTTCTGATGGGAATATGAGAATACATACAAGGAATATGAGACACAGCTCCTAACGACAACATACTTATGGTCTAGTTGAAGACACAGGCATACCTATAAGAATTACAATTTATAAACAAAACAGTGCCCAAGTAATTTTGAAATGCCACATCACATTTTGTAGTTTTTTCCATCTTCTGCTTTAGTCACTCAATTCACTTAATAACTCTTTGAGGAGGGATCCACTGGGTATTTACTATTTTCATGATATTGTACTAGGAGCCGTGAAGAATACCAAATAAAAGGTGCAGGGAAATATTAAAGCCTTTATAACCTAGTTTGGGTGACTAACCACAAAAATTTTTGGTGCCTACACCTATGTATAATACATTGACATAAATGGAAAGTGTGGGAGTTTTGGGTCTTAATTGGTAGGTCTCTCATTCATATATTAAACATGTTTCTAAATATAAAGATAAAGAAAATTTAGAAATGACAAAATAAAAGTCTGTAACACTGCTTCATTAAGCCAAGTATTTACTATTTTGATGTACAATAGATTTTTCCCCTCATCTCAGGGTTTAGAGTTCTTAAGAACCACTGTGTAGGAGACCATAACTGAAGCACATAGACCATATTTAGAAATTAGGACAGGATAACCAAAATAATTCTTTTTAAAAATGTAGTTAGAAAATATTTAGGAATGGCCGGGTGCGGTGGCTCAAGCCTGTAATCCCAGCACTTTGGGAGGCCGAGACGGGCGGATCACGAGGTCAGGAGATCGAGACCATCCTGGCTAATACGGTGAAACCCTGTCTCTACTTAAAAATACAAAAAACTAGCCGGGCGACGAGGCGGGCGCCTGTAGTCCCAGCTACTCGGGAGGCTGAGGCAGGAGAATGGCGTAAACCCGGGAGGCCGAGCTTGCAGTGAGCTGAGATCCGGCCACTGCACTCCAGCCTGGGTGGCAGAGCAAGACTCCGTCTCAAAAAAAAAAAAAAAAGAAAATATTTAGGAATAACTCTCATGAAAATATTCAAGTCTTTCTTGAAGAAAACTACAAAATAAGTAGAAGAAGAATAAGAAGAATCTTGATTAAGTGGACGTTCTTGGGTGTGAAATATTAATATTGTAAATAAGTAAATTCTTCTCAGGTTAATACACAAATATAATGCAATTCCCATTGAAATCCCAACTTTGCAAAGTGACTCTGAAGTTAATTTTAGTAATTAAATTTTAGAGAAGAGCTAAACCTTTTTTTCTGAGGAAAATGAAGAAAGAAGATGAGTAAAGACAAACACAATTAAAATTAAAATCACCTGATATTGGCAGAGGACGAAAAAGACAGTTCAACGAGATTAGAAGACTCATAAAAAATTATATATAAGAATTTCATATATGATGAGAATAATATTCTAAATTAGTGAGAAAAGAATGAGTTTGATACAAACTAATTTTGTAACAATTGATCTATCATTAAAAAAATTTAGATTCTTACCCTATTTCATATACCATCCAATTTCCAGATGGATCAATATTTTAGCTATTAAAAATTGAAATAATAAAATTAATAGAAGAAAATAAATGGTTACATAATCTTAGAAAGGTAGATTTTCCAAGTACGACATCAGAGACAGAAACCAGTAAGCAAAATTTGGTTGATTTTATTGCATACTTATTAATATTGATTGAATAAATCAATGTTAAACTATGGATCTTTTAAAAAAGGAATAAATGATGAAACCGTGTCAGCATATATAGGAAGGCAATATATTTTTAACATCTTTCATATAAAATAAATCTTATAAATCTATAAGAAAGTGACAAATATATGAAAAGTGGAAAGAGAATGCCTAATTTAGAAAAAAAGCAACAGAGTAACACTATGTCTCAAAAAAAAGAGAAAAACAAAAACAACTCAGAGAAAAGGAAAGAACAATGACCAAAAACAGCACCAGGCAATAAAAAAATAAGTCAAACAATTGGCCTACAATATAAAAAATTCAACTTTTCAAGTAATCACAGATAGCACATTATATATGAATTATGTGAAAAAGTTAGATTCCATATTTTTATGTATCAAATTATAAAATATTAAAAATCAAGTAAAACCCTATATTGGCAAAAGTGCTTAAATAAGAGTAGGGTAAATTGGATGAAGCTTGCTTGAAAGGATTTTAGCATATGCATTTTTTAAATTAGAAATTTACAGCTAATAGAAGATAAGAAATAACCCAAATCACAGCTGAACTGGAAGAGAATGAGACAAACAACAACAACAAAAAAAAACATTCAAAAGATGAGTGAATCCAGGAGCTGGATTTTTGAAAAAATTGATAAAATAGACTGCTAGCTAGACTAATAAAGAGAAAAAGAGAGAAGATTCAAATAAACACAATTAGAAACAACAAAGGGATATTACCACTGACCCCACAGAAATACAAATAACCATCAGAGAATATTATGAACACCTCTATGCGCACAAACTAGAAAGTCTAGAAGAAATGGATAAATTCCTGAACACTTACACCTCCCACGATTGACCAGGGAGACATTGAATCCCTGAACAGACATAAAGTGGGATCCAAAACTGAATCAGCCTAAAATAGCCTAACAACAACAACAACAACAACAACAACAAAAAGGAAACCCAGAACCAAACAGATTCACAACCTGAATTCTACTAGATTTGCAAAAAAGACCTGGTACCATTTCTGCTGAAACTGTTCCAAAAAATCGAGGAGGAGGGACTCCTCTCTAACTCATTCTATGAGGCCAGTATCATCCTGATACCAAAACCTGGCAGAGACACAGCAGAAAGAGAAAACTTCAGGCCAATATTCTTTATGAATATTGATACAAAAATCCTCAACAAAATACTGGCAAACTGAATCCAGCAGCGCATCAAAAAGCTTATCCACCACTATCAAATATGCTTCATACCCAGGATGAAAGGTTGGTTCAACATACGCAAATCAACAAATATGATTCATCATGTAAGTAGATCTAAAGACAAAAGCCACATGATTATCTCAATAGATGCACAAAATGTTTTTGGTAAAATTCAACATTTCTTAATGTTAAAAACTCTCAATAAACTAGATATTGAAGGAATGTGACTCAAAATAATAAGAGCCATGTATGACAAACTCACAGCTAATATCATACTGAATGGGTAAAAGCTGGAAGTATTCCCCTTGAAAACCAGCACAAGAGAAGAATGCCCTCTCTCACCACTCCTGTTCAACACAGCACTGGAAGTCCTGGCCAGAGTAATTAAGCAAGAGAAAGAAATAAAGGGCATCCAAATAGGAAGAGAGGAAGTCAGACTATCTCTGTTTGCAGACAAAATAGTCGTATCTAGAAAACCCCATAGTATTGACTCAAAGGCTCCTTCAGCTGATAAAGAATTTCAACCAAATATCAGGGTACAAAATCAGTGTACAAAAATCTCTAGCATTCCTATACAGCAACAACAGTCAAGCTGAGAGCCAAATCAAGAATGCAGTCCCATTCACAATTGCCAAAACAAACAAACAAACAAAAACAAAACAAAACAAAAAAAAACCTATGCATACAGCTATTCAGGGAGGTGAAAGATCTCTACAATGAGAACTACAGAACACTGCTCAAAGAAATCAGAGATGCCACAAACAAACGGAAAAGCATTCCATGCTCATGAATAGGAAGAATCAATATCTTTAAAATGACAATACTCCCCAAAGCAATTTATAGACTCAATGCTATTCCTATTAAACTACCAATGACATTCTTCACAGACCTAGAAAAATGTATTTTAAAATTCACGTGGAAATAAAAAAGAGCCTGAATAACTAAGGTAATCCTAAAACAAAAAGAACAAAGCTAGAAGCATCATGCTACCTACTTCTAACTACACTACAAGGCTATGGTAACCAAAACAGCATGGTGCTGTTATAAAAACAGACATACAGACTAAAGAAACAGAATAGAAAACCCAGAAATAAGGCAGCACATCTACAACTATCTGATCTTTGACAAATCTGACAAAGATAAGCAATGGGGACAGGAATCCCTATTCAATAAATGGTGCTGGGATAACTTGCTAGCCATATGCAGAAGATTGAAACTGGACCCCTTCCTTATATCATATATAAAATCAACTCAAGATGGATTAAAGACTTAAATGTAAAGCCCAAAATTATAAAAACCCTGGAAGACTGCCTAAGCAATACCATTCTGGACATAGGAACAGGCAAAGATTTCATGAAGAAGATGCCAAAGCAATTGCAACCAAAACAAAAATTGACAAATGTGATCTAATTAAACTATAGAGCTTTTGCACAGCAAAAACAAAAAACAAACTAAAAACAACTGTCAACAGAGTAAACAGTCAAACTACAGAATGGGAGAAATATTTTGCAAACTATGCATCTGATGAATGTCTAATGTCCAGCATGTACAAGGAACTTAAATATACAAGAGAGAAAACAATCTCATTAAAAAGTGGGCTAAGGACGTGAACAGACACTTCTCAAAAGAAAACATTCATGCTGCCAACAAACATATGAAAAAAAATCTCAACATCGCTGGTCATTAGAGAAATGCAAATCAAAACCACAATGAGATACCATCTTACACCAGTCAAATGGCAATTTTTATAAAGTCAAAAAATAACAAATGCTGGTGAGGTTGTAGAGAAAAAGGAACGCTTATACACTGTTGTTGGGAGTGTAAATTAGTTCAACCATTGTGGAAGACATTGTGACAATTCCTCAAAGACCCAAAAACAGAAATATCATTTGACCTGGCAATTCCATGACTAGGTACATACCCAAAGAAATATAAATCATTGTATCATAAAGATACTTACATGCATATGTTCATTGCAGCAATACTCACAATAGCAAAGACATGGAATCAGCCTCAATGCTCATCAATGATAGATTGGATAAAGAAAATTTGGTACATATACACCATGGAATACTATGCAGAAATGAAAAAGAATAATATCATGCCCTTTTCAGGAACATGAATAGAGCTGGAGGCCATTATCCTTAGCAAGCTGATGCAGGAACAGAAAACCAAATACTGCACATTCTCACTTATAAGTGGTAGCAAAATGATGAGAACACATGGACACACAGAGGGGAACAACAGACCCTGGGGCTTACTGCAAGGTGGAGGGTGGGAGGAGTCAGAGAATCGGGAAAATAACCAATGGGTACTAGGCTTAACACCTGGGTGATGAAATGATCAGTACAACAACCCCCATGATACAGTTTATCTATAAAATAGACCTGCACAGTTACCCCTGAACTTAAACATTAAAAAAGAATACAATTAAAAGTAAAACAAAATTTACATAACTTTCAATCTAGTATTTTTGCATTTAGGAATTTATCCGAAGGAAAGAATCAGGGTTATGTGCCAAGATTGTGTAACAAACAGATTGATGGTAATAACAAAACCAGCAAACAACCTAACTGCATTAAAAAAAAAAAATCAACTGCTTTAGATTCACGAGGTACACGTGCAGGTTTGTTATGTGGATATGTTCCATAATGCTGAAGTTTGAGGTACAATCGATCTTGTCCCCCAGTAGCGAGCATAGTACTGCTAATAATATGTCACTGGTTATATAAATTAATTTTGACATACCATGTAATCATTAAGTGATATTGCAGAAGAATGTTTACTAGCATAGAAAAAAATCAATTTTTGACATAAGAAAATAGGTCACAAAGTGTTTGTAATTCTTATTCTACTTCTCTGTTTAATAAATACATACATCCCCTAAAATGGTAGGAAGAAGGACTTACAAATGACCTGTAGTAATATTTAGGTGGTGAGCCTAATAATAATGCTTTTTAAATAAATATATTTTATAATTTTTCATAATTTGCATTTATAAATTGTATAATAAAAGCCCACAAAATTATATATTTGTTAATTTTTCTTGTAAGAAATTATTATGAAATTGATAATTCAGTGTTAAGTGTCCTGGTGTATTTGTAACAAGTGTTCTGAGATAAACCCAAATGAAGACTGAGAATGCTTGTCAGAAAGAATCAATTACCAGTTATTTGTTGTTTTCTGGGGCAAGTTGTGGACAGGCAGGCAGAAATCAACCTCAGCTCTCATCATCTCAGTGCTGAGCTCTCCCTCCTAGGCTCTGTGATTGGGAAAAGCTTCCTTTAGGAGAGACTGCTTTGGGAAGGAAGAATATATATTACCTGGAGCTTCAGCAGAAGTAGAAAATGGGTTCTGTGATCTTTAAAATATTGTAGGGAATAATAAAGAACTGTCATGTCAAAGCTGCAAATCATCTGTCTCCTGCAAGAGGCTCTGATCTGGATGCATATTTGCTCTGAAATGTTCTTTCTTTTTTTTTTTTTTTTTGAGACGGAGTCTCGCTCTGCCGCCCAGGCTGGAGTGCAGTGGCCGGATCTCAGCTCACTGCAAGCTCCGCCTCCCGGGTTTACGCCATTCTCCTGCCTCAGCCTCCCGAGTAGCTGGGACTACAGGCGCCCGCCACCTCGCCCGGCTAGTTTTTTGTATTTTTTAGTAGAGACGGGGTTTCACGGTGTTAGCC
Source organism: Trachypithecus francoisi (assembly GCF_009764315.1). Taxonomy (NCBI): domain Eukaryota; kingdom Metazoa; phylum Chordata; class Mammalia; order Primates; family Cercopithecidae; genus Trachypithecus; species Trachypithecus francoisi. Next base: position 86,453,274 of record NW_022681473.1, read on the forward strand.
AGGATGGTCTCGATCTCCTGACCTCGTGATCCACCCGTCTTGGCCTCCCAAAGTGCTGGGATTACAGGCTTGAGCCACCGCGCCCGGCCGAAATGTTCTTTCTTATCAGAAAGTCACTTGTGTATGCAAATGTAGAACAAAACATAATGAGAAAAAAGTTTGAAAAATGGCAAATAAAATCGGTCAAGGATTAAATAACTCTTAGGGATAATGCAAAAATTGTCTTTATATTGCAGGCAGAGTTGCTTCTCTGCCTAGTTGTTTCCTTTGGAGAGAGATTTCTTCCCTATATTTGTAGTTTTTTATTTTAAAAATATTAGGCCGGGCGCGGTGGCTCACGCCTGTAATCCCAGCACTTTGGGAGGCCGAGACGGGCGGATCACGAGGTCAGGAGATCGAAACCATCCTGGCTAATACAGTGAAACCCCGTCTCTACTAAAAAATACAAAAACTAGCCGGGCGAGGTGGCGGGCGCCTGTAGTCCCAGCTGCTCGGGAGGCTGAGGCAGGAGAATGGCGTAAACCCGGGAGGCGGAGCTTGCAGTGAGCTGAGATCCGGCCACTGCACTCCAGCCCGGGCGACAGAGCGAGACTCCGCCTCAAAAAAAAAAAAAGAAAATATGGCAGATATACACCATGGAATACTATGCAGCCATAAAAAGGATGAGTTCCTGTCCTTTGTAGGGACATGGATGAATTTGGAAACCATCATTCTCAGCAAACTATGGCAAGAACAAAAAAACAAATACCACATGTTCTCACTCATTGGTAGGAATCGAACAATGAGAACACTTGGACACAGGAAGGGGAACATCACACACTGGGGCCTGTTGTGGGGTGGGGGGAGTGGGGAAGGATAGCATTAGGAGATACACCTAATGTAAATGACAAGTTAATGGCTGCAGCACACCAACATGGCACATATATACATACGTAACAAACCTGCACGTTGTGCACATGTACCCTAGAACTTAAAGTACAATTTTTTAAAAATGAGGAAATCGTAATATTTGTTCAGGCTATGCCTGAACCCAATTATCCACAGTATCAGGAACCCCTTTCCAGCAGCAGGAATGGCAGCGGCAGCAGCGGCCCACCACTCAGGAATTATCAGGTGATGGCAGCTAGCATTCTCAGACTGCTCCTAGCCATGTTGGCATTTCTACTCAGACAATTTGGTGTCTACATCCTTTCTGTTTATACTCTATATCTGAAATTTATTATGATTGTGTGTTATGACAGTAGAGAGTCAGGATCCCTCTCTGGGGGCAGGGAACTGTGGTGTGTCCATAGTACACTGAACTGATTTTTAGACCTCTCTTTGTGATAATAAGATAATGCAGACTATATGCTTCTTAATTCTAATCCTTGATTTGTGTGTTTTCCCAATAAATCCAGTTGCTTACAAACTTACCTATGATATTGCAGAATTTCTCCTCACTCACTTTTAACTATGATTTTTTTTTTTCTGTTTTATAGAAGAGAATGAATACAGTGATGTTGCTCTCCTGCAGGTTGTATTACATTTGCTAGATAGGTATGTGAAAGATTGCTTTGCCCTGGTAGTGGTCTGATTTCCTCTATTAGGATAGACTTGATTTTTGTTCAGGTTCTGCTTGCCAGGATTATCTTCCTGGTCTGTGATTTCCAGTGGCTATTCCCAAGAGTGGCATCAATGAGGATTCACCTTCTGAGGTGTTAGAAACCTCTATTGATTTTGTCTCCCAGCATTCATTCCTATTATGATCACAAAACCTCACCTCTCTAAAGGAAACACATTCCATATGTTTGAGACATAACTATACCCTTTCTTCTCCCAGCTACAGGGATGGGCACATGAACCTAAACCAGAGAGTCAGACTCCTCCTCAGAACTCCCTTTCAGGGGTTTTGGAGAAGATGTTCTCTTATGACTGCAGCTGTAAGGTTGGTGGATTGTGAGTCTTGGGGCCCTGGAGACCCTGTGACTGCTACATGAAGAGAGTGAGAGAGCTTCAATGGCAGCATTTGTGCACTTCATCCAGCTGGGTCACAATTCAGTGTTTCTTCTGTAATTTTCAGCTGAATGAGTTCAAAATATTCTCTTATTGCTTAAGCAGTATACTGTCGTTTGTAGTCAAGAGTCGTACCTAATTACATGAGGGTTTCATTGCTTTAGCTGAATGAAGTCTGTTGGCAAGTTTATGAGTCTGGGAATCGCTTTAGGGGCTGAGCAATCACAGGACCTTCTTGGCCAGGTTTGCATTTTCTCTGGCAATTAAACTTCTTTAACATACTACCATGTTGCTGGTGGGTTTGATCTGGAGGCGCCTCATTAGCTTGTAAGAAATGTTGGAAATCTTATGATGATCACGGAATCTGGACCGTTGCCTTTTAAGTTTCTGTCTCTAAGCAACAGTAGTCAGGCTTCTCCCCATAGCTCTAGGCCTGAGTTTAATACTTCTGTTTTCATCCCTGCCTTTAAAACAATAGATAGGAGGGGAGACATACATATTTTATTTAGCAAATGCATTTATATATATATGTATATATTTAGATTTGATAGTTTTTTTCTTTTCCCATTTTGAAATCCCTGTCAGAAAAAACTTTAATTAAAAAGCTTGAGTATATTTAATATTTTGAGTATAACCACATTGTTTTAGCTATTTCTCTGTGAAAGCCAACATTTCAGAATTGAAATGTTTATTTATAATTTTAAAAAGTCCTTGATTCTGACAAATTTTGTAATTAGATGGGATTTCTTTTACCTTTATGAACAATGCTGTTATATTTTTATATATCCTGTTTCCTTTGAGTTCTGAAAAGGCTTTCTAATATGTTTCATTTCTGGTAATAGTATGAATGGATTTTTTGTATAAATATAAAAATTATTCATAATACTAAAAATTATTTTTATTATTAAAAAATTGAAATCGTGTAAACTGCCTTCATTAGGAAGGAGGAAAACAGAGGCAATAGTTTAAATCAGAGGCATCAATTAGAGATAAACTTTTTTTTTTTTTTGAGACGGAGTCTTGCTCTGTCACCCAGGCTGGAGTGCAGTGGCCAGATCTCAGCTCACTGCAAGCTCCTCCTCCCAGGTTCACGCCATTCTTCTGCCTCAGCCTCCCGAGTAGCTGGGACTACAGGCGCCCACCACCACGCCTGGCTAATTTTTTGTATTTTTAGTAGAGACGGGGTTTCACCCTGTTAGCCAGGATGGTCTCAATCTCCTGACCTTGAGATCCACCCGCCTTGGCCTCCCAAAGTGCTAGGATTACAGGTGTGAGCCAACATGCCCGGCCAGAGATAAATTATTAAGAGGTGAACTAGGCCGAGCATGGTGGCTCACGCCTGTAATTCCAGCACTTTGGGAGGCTGAGGCAGGTGGATCACCTGAGATCAGGAGTTCAAGACCAGCCTGACCAACATGGTGAAACCCTGTCTCTACTAAAAATACAAAAATTAGCTGGGCATGGTGGCATGTGCCTGTAATCTCAGCTACTCAGGAGGCTGAGGCAGGAGAATCACTTGAACCTGGGAGGCGGAGGTTTCATTGTGCCGAGATCACACCGCTGCATTCCAGCCTGGGCAGCAGAGCAAGACTCCATCTCAAAAAAAAAAAAAAAAAAAAGGTAAACTAAATTATTCACAATTGTTTCTGAATTATAACATATTTACTAAAATAACTTTTCGAATTCTTTTTTTTTTTTGCTAGTTGATTTTGTCTAAATGTAGCAAAAATTAGATCTTACGATTACCATATGGTAGCAACATAAGTAAGACAATCCTAGCTTGCTTTAAGAAACTCCAGTATACAAAATATAATCTTCTGATGTATGACACAAATGAAGGAAAGTAGGCAAAAGAAAACTTCTTTTAGAAATATCAATCATCTTATTAAATATATAGTTCTACTAGTGATTTATTTTTCAAAGTGTGCTTTTAGCAATTGTATTCATTTTCTGTTGATTTCTAATAAACTGCCATAGACTCAATAGCTTAAAACAGGACTCATTTTTTAGTTTACTTCTGTATACAAATTCCAGGCATGGCATGGTTATGTTCTTTGTTCTGGTTCTCACAGGTTGAAATCAGAGTATTCTCTGGTTCTCACAGGTTGAAATCAGGCTGTGCTATGTTGCTTTCTAGAGGTTCTGGGGAACCTCCACTTCCATGTTTATTTAGGTTGTTGTAAGAATTCAGTTGCTTGTGGTTGTACAGCTGAGGTCCCAATTTGTCTCCTGGCTGTCAGCTGGGAACCACTTTCAGCATCTAGTCCCAGCCACATTCCTTGCCACGTGGTCACCTCTATTTCCAGAGGGAGCAATAGAGAATCTTTCTCTTAATGAGCTCCCCTCATACTTTGAATCTCTTCTGCTTTTGAGGTTTTCACCTGATGAAGTCAGGTCCAACTGAGGGGAATCGCTCTGTCTTAATAGCAACTAATTTAGGACCTGACTTATATATGTATAATCCTTCATAGATTAATAATCACCTAGATTAATGTTTGATCAAATAGAATAACTGGGAGAAAGTTTGAGTTCACCAGGGGTGAGAATCTTGGGAACTGTCTTAGAATTTTGCCTGTTACAGCAGTGAAGTGTATCATGATTGAATTAAAAAAAATTCATTTTAAAATAATAGAATTCTGAATCAAAATGAGAGGTTGTTTGGAAGACTTGAAATTTTTTTTTTTTTTTGAGACAGAGTCTTACTCTGTCACCCAGGCTGGACTGCAGTGACGTGATCTTGGCTCACTGCAGCCTCTACCTCCCGGGTTCAAGTGATTCTCCTGTCTCAGCCTCTGGAGTAGCTGGGATTACAGGTGTGTGCCACCACACCTGGCTAATTTTTGTATTTTAAGTGGAGACAGGGTTTCACCATGTTGGCCAGGCTGGTCTCAAACCCCTGACCTAAGGTGATTCACCCGCCTCAGCCTCCCAAACTGCTGGAATTACAGGCGTGAGCCACCATGCCCAGTTGACTTGAAACTGTTTTAACTGGGTGTTAAAACCCTCTATTTCAAGTTCCAATGTTGCTGGGGTCTCTCAGGCTGTGAAACCCCAACACCAAATAATGACACTTACCTGTGTGACTTCACTCCAACTCCTTTCTGACCAAGACACAAGCATTCCTGCCCTCCCTCTAGCAAGATGATCGCTACAGTGTTAACTGCAGGCATGGTGTACTTTGGGTGTTTATGATAACAAAACTTGAGAACCTATAAATGCAACCTATAAACACATTCTATAAGCAGAGGAGGGCCCCCCCTTTTTTTTTTAACGTTATGTATGGCTTTGGCTCCCCCCAGGAAAACGCCCATCATAAGAAAGCATTACCTCTCTTAGTTCCTTCTGGCTCACTGACAGGCTCTCCTCCTCAGAGGCAGGAATGCAGTCCCAGTGGCCCAGCTGTACTCGGCATCAACTCTCTTTATCTCTCCTGAGGCAAAGCTGCAAAAACACTCCTCATGTTCTGCCAGCTACTTAATCCCTTTTTCTCATTTCAAACTTCAATATACTCTTTAAAAAGAGAACCTTACCAAAACCTCCCCTAAAGCTAAGTGGCTCTGCTCCTTGGATCCCAGGGCCCCAGTGAATGTTCATAGCATTGTCTGCAGTCATTAAGAAAGTGTTAAATCGTGTGCCATACACTGTTTAAGCACACAAGGGAGTGTGTAAAACTGTCGTATTTGTAGTTAGGGGCCATTACAGTACAGAATCACTTTGTGCCCAGAGATTCATTCATTTCAGAGTTAAGCTCATGAGCAGTCACTGCTTTATTATTGTGTTTCTGCCTCAGTGGTGAGTTGGGGACTGCTGCACTTAAGGGGTCAGCCTGGTTCACACTTGCTGCACCAGCCCTAGCTATTTGTCCCTGATTCATCAGCTCTCAAGTCTGCAATGTGCACCTTAATGAAGGCTGTATGCAGAATGGCTATGAGAGTTCCACTTTGGCTATGCCAGATAGAACAATCCCAGCACTTTTACTGACTCGCCAAAGTCATTTAATATTTCTGTGCTTTAGTTTCCTGTCTTACAAGATGCATTCTGAGCGTTACTGGTAGGTGATAAGAGCTTATGCATGTTAGATGTTATTCAAAGCACCCAGCCTTCTGCATTGAGGGCTAAGCTTGCTGATGCACTTCTCGTCCTTTGGCTCAAGAACTGAGGCAGAGCTGGGTTAGTAGACAGGACTTCTCTTAATTTGTAAATGTATCTAGTATCTAACCACTTCTCCCCATCACCAGTCCCCTTTCCTTTGGTCGATCAAACTTCTCTTACCCTGAATTATTGTAATAGCTTCCTGCCTCACCTCTGACTTCTTTCCTCATTACCCTGCAGTCTGTCCTATATACAGTAACTAGGCTGATTCTTTAAAAACATGAGTCTGGTCTTTCTTACTCCTCTGGTCAGAGTTCTGCAGTGACTTCCCATTTTACTCAGTGCAAAAACAGAAGCCCTTAAAATGGCCTATAAGCCTTTTAGTATCTGGTGATCCCATTAGCTCTCTGGCTTGGCTCCTGCTCACTCAGTTCTTGCATGCTATTCTCTTTGCTATTCCTCAAACGTACCTGGCCTGTTTTCACTTCAGGGTCTTTGTGCACATTGTGTCCTGTGTCTAGAATGCTCTTCCCTCAGATGTATCACCTCCTTATATCTTTCTTCAAATATCAACGTCTCAAAGAGGTTCACACTGTCCCTCTCCTCTCACACTCCTCATCTCCTGTACCTTTTCTTTTTCCATAGTCCTTGTCATAATTTCCACAAACTGTATATTTTACGTATTTATTATGTCTATTAGTTATTTTCTGTTTCACCATGCTAAGATATAAGTTTCATATGGGCAGGGATCATTAAATATTTGTTGAATTAAAGAATGAATGGATGTTTTGCTGGGGAAGACAAAGAGAAAGATAAATGTGAGGTCAGTTAAAAAGCTGGTATATCACAAAGAGTAATATGGAACTGTAAATAAAAGGATGAATTAAAGAGGGAGAGCCCTGCAAAATGTGATTAGAGTAAACAAAGTACCATCTGAGCCTGTTGGTTTTATGTTCATCTTTTCAGGCATATGTAGATATATATAAGCAGTAATCTAGTGCTCTACCCAGAACCCGATCATCCAAGTTAAATAAATATATTGTGATTGACTCATTGTTAGCTCCATAATAGTCAAGATTCAGGTGCATCTATAAGGCAAACTATAATCTCATGATGCTGGCAGGTCCAGAAGGAAAAGAGACTAGGACTGAGGATTGGTCAGTCATCTGAATTATAGTTTTGATGTAAGAGGGTATCTTAGAAGGATCTTACTTGGGCTTTCAATTCCCATAAACATGGATTTGAGTTCCAATTCTATCATTTTGTAGCTATGCAGCCTTGGATGGGGTTTTTTCCACCTCAAGCCTTCAGTTTCCCCTACTTCAAAGTGTGGAAAAATAATATCTGCTCTAGAAATATCCTAACAATTAAAAATAATGTGACCAAAGTCAGTGTTTAATAAAATGTTGCTGCAATTATTGTTGTTCTGGAATGTACATGGAGGATTTATGCTTGATTTATATTAATGATTGTGTCTGCTATGGGCTGAATTGTGTCCCCACTCCCACAAATTCATATGTTGAAACCCTACCCCCCAGTGTGACTATATTTGGAGACAGGGCCTGCAAGGAGGTAACTGAGGTTGTATGAGGTCTTAAAGCTGGGTCTCTGATCTGATGAGTCTAGTGTTATTACAAGAAGAGACACTGTTCAGGTAGGTTGGCTTACACCTGTAGTCCCAGCACTTTGGGAGGCTAAGGCAGGCAGATCACTTGAGCTCAGGAGTTCAAGACCAGCCTGGACAACATGGCAAAACCCCATCTTTACAAAAAATACAAAAATTAGCCGGGAATGGTAGCATGTGCCTGTAATTCCAGTTACTCAGGAGGCTGAGGTGGGAGAATCGCTTGAGCCCAGAGGTTGAGTCTACAATGAGCTGAGATTGCGCCACTGTACTTCAGCCTAGGTGACAGAGTGAGACCCTGTATGAAAACGAGAGACACCAGAGAGCCTGCTCTTTCCCTCTCTACCCTGTGAGGACACAGCAGAAATGGCAGCTGCCACCAAACTAAGATGAGAGCCCTCACCAGAAACCAAGTGGGCCAGCACCTTGACCTTAAACTTCTCAGCTTCCGGAATTGTAAGAAATCAATGTTCGTTGTTTTAAGCTACCTAGTCTAGGGTATTTTGTTATGGCAGCCCACACTGAATAAGATAATACACAATTGTCTTTCACAGAATGGAGTTTTAGGTCATCCTTCTGTTCATAGTCAGTGTTTGGGTAACACTGGGCAGATTTCAAATCCTGGATATAGGGTCTTGTCAGGCCCTGTGCATTGTAAGGAATCCTACAATTGGACTGGGATTCCAGGAAAGACTCTTGTTACAGCAGAAAATGGGACTGCTGCTCAAAATCTAAGGTGGAAGACACAGCAATGGGACTGGGCATATGGTCAGCACGAAGGGAGCTCAACTCACCCTCAGACTCATTCCAGACACCAGATGTTAAAGGAGGCACAGATATGTGATACACTTTCTTCTCTGCGCTGCATGTTGTTGATGAGCCAGACAAAACTGAGCTTAAACAGAAAGACCACTAGAGCCCAAAGCAGAGGGAAGAGCAAGGGCTTATCATTATCTTCAGCTATAAAGTACTTATTTCCACTAGATCTTGCAGTTTTTAAAGGCAAACCTAACATCACTGCATATTAAAACTTTGGTTGTTTTGTCATTGTAGTTGCATGTTTATTATCATTTAAAAAAGAATTTATATATAATTAGTAGAGTTGAAAGTAATTGTTGAGTTATATCCAGTGGACTAAATTCTCTAAAATACCATTGAGACATTTATATAATCTCTTTTATAATTAATCTCTGGCAATCCTATCAAATGATTGTCCTTTACTTGAGGTATGGATTGTGATTCTCCATGTGTGGTCTTTATTTTTACTATCAGCATATTGATTGTTTAGCATTGATAATATTTCCTGCAGCTTGAGAGATTTATCTTCCAAATTAGATATTGTTATTTCCCTTGTTTGAGTAGGTAGGTGTCTGAATTTACGCCAATTAGAATTGACTGTTCCAGGTTGACAAAGAGCCCTACAGGCTAAATCATGATATGCATAAGGAGTAAACTTAGTTTTCTCAAGAGTCAATATTTTTCCATTTGGTTTATCACAATTCAGAATGTTCCATAAAATATTTTTCAGAAATAAAATTTTCAAAGTATAAAACACAGACATAAAATATATTTACTACAGTATGAAAATTCACTTAAACCCATTCTAGTCAATATCTTTTCATGTAGGAGATTTAAACTCTCCAATTATATTCCATAAAGATAGTTTAGTACAAATACATATCAGTCATATTGTACAGCCCTGGGGAATATCAGGATGAACAAAACATAGTCCTTGGCTTTGGGAAGCTCACAGATGAGTAGCAGGGAGAGGCAGACAAGTTTGATAACAATTATAACACAGTCTGCTATGGGAGACAGGTATTCATGGGGTGCTACAGGAACAAAGCAAAATAACATTTAACTCAACATAATTGGGAGGTATCATAGAAGTTTTCTTAAAGACACAATACTTGACTGTTGAAAGATATATGGGAACTATCCAGGTGGGTGGGGAAAGACTGGAATATGGGTGAAGCACTCTAGGCAGAAGGAACAGTACATCAGTGTTCAAAATTCTGAAAAAGCAACATGTATTTGGGGGGAACTTCACGTAGAATGACGTTTTCTGAGAGTAGAGTATTAAAGATAATGGACTGAGAGGCCAAACCAGGAATCGTGTTGTGTTATATTTTAGGGATTTGGATGAAGAGACATAATATGCTTGTAAAAAGTGGAGTGTTGTGATTACTTTCATACCTTAGAAATTTCACTGATAAGTGATGATAGCATCCACCTATCTTTTCTCATTTACTCCTTATCATAATCTGTGTCCAGCTGAATATTTGTAATATATTGGACTTTACTGAAAGGTTGGTCATTTTCTGTTATTCCCTCCTTTATTCTTCCTCTTAAATTTATCTGTATTTAATTTTCAATTATTCATGGTAGCTAATGATGACAGGATGGATGTTATGCATATTCACTTGCATAAATATTCCTTCTCTTCATTTATTACCTGGAATTATATTGCTTAAATGGGACTATGGTCAAAAGAAATTATGTGGCTACTGAGAACTGAGATCAACAATGTTCCTTGTCCCTTGCATAATACTGGGGATAGACTTTCTTCCTCGACTCTACACACTGCATATTTTACTTGTTTATTATGTCTATTAGTTATTGAAACTCTATTAAATTCATATACATCTATATGAAACTGTGCTAGGACCAGTAAACATAACTTTGTTTCTTTCAAGAAAGGCCTGCTCAAGGGAGAAAAGACCAAGTCAATGAAACAGTTTACTTATGAGAACTAACAGTTTATTCATTCATCAAAATTTGCTTCAAGACCCCTGCCTCACTGTGTCTACCACTCCAAAGCTATTGAAACAAAACAAAACAAAATACAAAACAAAATAACTTCTGCCCAATCTCAGCCAGTTTTCCACTTGCAAGATTCACCTGAAAAACACTCAACCAAGACTCTATAAATACCCTGCCCCAATTTTCTATTTTGAGACATTATTAAAACTCTCTGAAGGTGATGTTCTCCTTTACTGCAATAAGTCTAACAAATGTAGCTTGCCTTGGTCCTAGACTTTTCTAGTGTTTTTAATGGGGAGAACTGACAGTCAATTATCTTCTACTCTAAACTAGTGTTGACTGTCTGCTGTTCAGAATATATAGTATTCCCCTTAACTGCAGTTTCACTTTCTGAGATTTCAGTTACACATGGTCAACTGAGGTCTGAAAATAGCTGAGTATATTATAGTAAGACAATGAGAGAGAGAGGGGCTTAGGGTCAGGGAGAGAGAGAGAGAACACATTTACATAACTTTTATAACAGTATATTTTTAAAATTATTGTAATTTATTTTTATTTTTTATAATCTCTTACTATGCCTAATTTATGAATTAAACATTATCATAGTATGCATGTATATGACAAAGCAGAGTGTATATATACAGGGTTTGGCACTATTTGTGGTTTCAGCCATCCACTGGGCAACCTGGAATAGATCCTGCGTGGGTAAGCGGGAACAACTATAATTTTCTCTGTGGTATTCTGATGAAGTTACTGCAGCCACATTTCCCCTAAGACAATATTTGGAGATTGATGAGAAATGCTATATAGGTAAGAGCACAAATTAACTAAGTCATTTCCTTTTTGCAGACAAAATTTTATCAAATAATTTTGGGTAAGAGCTGTTGGCAGAATCAAAATTTTGAGTGATGGGGGAGGTGTTATCCATCTGTTTAGGTGGACACTTCATCCCATGAACTGTGCTAAGCACTACTATATTTCTGGACAAAAGCAGAATAAATTTTTTACTTAAGGTTGCTCAGTACTTCTTTATGACTCCTCATTGCTCTCATGATAAATTACAATTTATACCTTACAATGTCCTTTATAATCTTACCTCTGCTTATGACTACATTTATTTTATGCATTCTCCTCCTCACATTCTTCTATACACAGATTCATTTTGCAAACACACTAAGTACTTGATTGTCTCTGTGCTTTGCACATGGTTTTCCCTCTGCTTGGATCAAGTTCTATACATTTAATAAGTTAAGCCCTACATTTCTTTCCTGTCTCAGTCCAGTTACTACTTCCTCTGGGTATTGTTTTGTGAACCCCTAAAATTATACTAAGTTCCCCTCTTGCTTAATTTCATAGTGTTCTGTGATTTCCCTATTATAGTACTTGTTACATTCTATTATAATTAGAGTTTATGTGTGTATTTCTTGCCCAGGCTCCCTTAATGGAGATACTATGTGTTATTTTCTTCTACATGTTCCCCATCCAGCATACTGCCTGCATAGTAGATGTTTCATAAATATTTGTTGAGTAAATAAATACTTGGCCTGTTGCTTTCAATGACCTTCTCTCATGCTCTAGTAACTCTGTTGTACTGGTCTCAAGACCTTCTACTGTTGTATACTATACCTGACATGAAACTTGAAAATTGATTGCACACTCTATTAGTCTATTCTCTTACTACTAATAAAGACATACCTGAGACTGGGTAATTTATAAAAGAAAGAGATTTAAGTGGCTCACAGTTCAGATTGGCTGGGAATGCCTCACAGTCATGGTAGAAGGCACATGAGGAGCCAAGTCATGTCTTACATGGCAGCAGGCAAAAGAGAGCTTATGTAGGAGAATTCCCCTTTATAAAACCATAAGATATCATGAGACTTTTTCACTATCATGAGAGCAGCATGGAAAAGACTCACCCCCATGATTTAATTACCTCCCACCTTGTCCCTCCCGTGACACATGGGAATTATGGGAGCCATAATTGAAGATGAGATTTGGGTGGGGACACCGCCAAACCATATCACACAGGTTGATTTTGCTATAATGAAGCACAATTTTTCTAAAAAGTTGGTGTTGTATACTAGAGGGATACTTGCATTCTGGCTGATCACAGGATTTGAACTAGCAAATAAAAAAAATTCAACTTTTATGTTAGATTCAAGAGATACATGTACAGGTTTTTTACATGGGTATATTGTATGATGCTGAGGTTTAGCATATGATTAATCTCATCACCCAGGTAGTGAGCATGGGACTCAATAGTTTTTCAACCCTTGCCTCCCTCCCTCCTGCTTGTAGAAGTCCCCAGTGTTTATGGTCCCATCGTTATGTCCATATGTACTCAATGTATAGCTGCTACTTATAAGTGAGAACATGTGATATTTGGTTTTCTGTTCCTACATGAAGTTTCTTAGGGTATGGGCTCAGCTGCTTCTGTGTTGCTGCAAAGGACATGATTTTGTTCTTTTTTATGGCTTCATAGTATTCCATGGTATATATGTACCACATTTTCTTTATCCAGTCCACCCTTGACAGGCACCTAGGTTGATTCCATATCTTTGTAAATAGCAAAATTTAAAGCTTCAACCTTTGCCATATATTTAATGTGCCCTTCCCCATTTAGTTATTGTACTCTTGTTGTGTACATTTCACTTTTACACATTGAAATCTCTTCCTCTTAAATATGCAAGCTTCTGTTTTTTTTTTTTTTCACATATGAACCCAATCTTTAAGGTACAACTTGTTCTAGCAGCTTTGCATTTGTACACAAGTTCCCTTGGTCTGTGCCCTCTGCCCACTGCCTCATTGCCCTTCCCCTCTCCACTCAAAGGTTTACTTTCCATTATAATTATTGTGGTTGCCTGAATTTCTCCAAGCCATCAGTGCCATTGAGACATGTCCCTCTGTATTTCTAGAGTATAAAGAAATTTATATTAGAACCCAAAAGTGTGAGGGAAGCAGAACAGACCTGGCTTTATGGGCCAAGATCAATACCTAAGCTGCAAATTATTTCAGGATGACTGGATATATCAGTATTATGATGATGATGAATAAGTGCAAATAGTGAGGTTGGAGGAATATCAAGAAGTCTACCACCTCAATATCCTGTCTACTTGCTGTCAACTCTTTCTAGTGATCACTATTCAAAGACCATTCTTTACTTTAAAATGTCTTCAAAAACATATAAATAGCATGGAAATAAACCCACTTTCTCATTTACGGTGCCCAGTATCACTCTGGTAGAATTACCTTTATAAAGGTGAAAGGCAGTTGATATAGTTTGGATATTTGTCCCCATCCAAATCTCATATGGAAATGTAATCCCCAGTGTTGGAGGTGGGGCCTGGTGGGAGGTATTTGGGTTGTGGAGGTGGATTCCTCAGGGCTTGGTGTTATCCTCATGATAGTGAGTGAGTTCTCATGAGATCTGGTTGTTATAAAGTGTGGCAGCTCTTCCACCCTACTCTCTTTCTTGCTTCTGCTTCTGCCATGTAAGATGCCTACTCCCTCTTCACCTTGTAAGCCAAAAATAAAATTCTAAGCCCCCTCAGTCAACTGAATGGACCCCTCCTCTGAGCCAAAAGCATTCCAAAGTTAACCTGAAACACAAGTTCAGGCCAAGATGGGAATGGGTGGCTGGACATGCCTCATTATGGCCTCCTCCCTTTGGAATTCAGGCACAACTGACTGGCATTAACATTAAAACTGAGACCTTAAGACAATCTATATTCTCTGAAGCCTGCTACCTGGTGGACTCATCTGCATAATAAAAACTTTGGTCTCTGCAACCCCTTATCTTAATCCAGACACTCCTTTCTATTGGTTCTAGGTCTTTAAGTACATTCTTTCAACCAACTGCCAATTAGAAAATCTTCAAATCCACTTGTGACCTGGAAGCCCCCCACTTTGAGTTTTCCTGCCTTTCAAGACCAAAGCAATGCACATCTTACATGTATTGAATGATGCCTTATGTCTCCCTAAAGTATATAAAACCAAGCTGTAACCCAACCATCTTGGGCACATATTCTCAGGGCCTTCTGAGGCTGTGTCATGGGCATGTTCTTAACCTTGCAAAATAAATTTCTAAATTGGTTGAGACCTGTTTCAGATACTTTTGGTTTATAGCCTTCTACCATGATTGTAGGCTTCCTGAGGCCTCCCCAGAAGGAGATGCTGCTGCTGTGCTTCCTGTACAGCCTGCAGAACCATGAGCCATTTAAACTGTTTTTCTTATAAATTACCCAGTCTCCAGTATTTCTGTATAGCAATGAAAGAATGGCCTAATACAGAAAATTGGTACCAAGAAATGGGGCATTGCTATAAAGATACCTGAAAATGTTAAAGCAACTTTGGAACTGGGTAATAGGAAGAAGTTTGAAGAGATTAGAGGGTTCAGAAAAGAACAGGAATATGAGGGAAAGTTTGGAATTTCCTGTTTCAATGGTTGTGAACAGAAGGCTGATATGGACAGCAAAAGCCAAGCTGGAGTTTCAGATGGAAATGAGGAGCTTATTGGGAACTAGTGCAAAGGTCAATGATGTTTTTATGCATTAGCAAAGAACTTGGCTGCATTGTGTCCATGCCCTAGGGATCTGGGGAAGTTTGAACTAAAGAGCAATCATTTAGGGTACCTGGTGATAGAAATTTCTAAGGAGCAAAGCATTCATGAGGTGCTTCTAACAATCTGTGAATCTGTGGCTGCTTTTAACAACTTATGCTTAGATGTGGCAAAAATGACCTAAAGTTGGAATTTACATTTAAAAGTGAAGCACAGTGTAAAAGTTTAAAAAAATTGTAACCTGTATAACAGCAAAGCTCATTTTCAGATGAAGAATCCAAATGGGGTGTGGATTTCTCCCTTTTGGAATGGGGAGGTTTACCCAATGCCTGTACCCCGCGTTGTATCTTGGAAGTAAATCTCTTGATTTGATTTTACAGGTTCATAGGTGGAAGGAACTCATTTTCAGATGAGACTTTGGACTTGGGACTTTTGGGTGATGCTGAAACAAGTTGAGACATTTGGGGGGCTGTTGGGGAGGCATAATTGTATTTTGCAACCCGAGAAGAATGTGAGATTTGTGGGGGCCCAGGGCAGAATGACATAGTTTGGATATTTGTCCCCACCCAAACCTCATGGTGAAACATAATCCCAAATGTTGGAGGTAGGACCTGGTGGGAGATGTTTGGGTCATGGGAACCGATCCCTCATGGCTTGGTGCTGTCCCCGTGATAGTGAATTTGTTCTCATGATATTTGGTTGTTGTAAAGTGTGGCACCTCCCCAACCCCACCCCACTCTCTCTCTTGCTCCTGCTTTCGCCATGTGAGGGCTGCTCTCCATCTTCCACCGTGATCGTAAGCTTCATTAGGCCTCCACAGAAACAAATGCTGCATTATGCTGCCTGTACAGCCTGCAGAGCCATGAGCCAATCAAACCTCTTTTCTTATAAATTACCCAGTCTCAGGTATTTCTTCATAGCAGTGCAAGAATGACCTTATACAGGAGTCTAACTGTCACATCCAGCTTTGAGGAACTAAGCCACAGGGCAGGCTTCTGGAGAGGAGACAGGCATTCAAAAACAAATTTCAGATACTTTGTTGCAGGTGTACCCCAATTTATAATTGTTTCAGGTTCTGCTCCTCAGATTATCAGGACCTCAGATTCCTCTTAGAGGTTCTTTTCTCCCCTCTAGTGTTTGTAGGAAATTCTCCAGAAGTTTCTCTATCAGTTCTATCATTCCTTTGTCTCCTAGGTTGCCTGGCTTTGAAAGCCTGATCTCTAGGCTGTCTAAGGCTATAACTCATGTTTCTGCTAATTGCTTCCTGCAGTCTTGGGGTCTCTCCCTAATGCCGTATTTATGCTCTTATCACTATGATAGACTGTGGTATGGGGGAGGTGAAGGAACAGAGAGAGAGAGAGAGAGAGAGAGAGAGAGAGAGAGAGAGAGAAATCCTTAATTCTTTATAGCAAAACTAAGACAAGGATTTAAAGCCATTTCACAAGGCTTTGGAGACAGTTGTGGGATAAGTGGAGGGAACTGCAGCCCAGAGAGCAACTTATAGTTGCTAAAATGTGGCTACTGTCGGAAGCCACAGACCCAGTTCCATTCTTGTGGTTGGCAGACGTTACCAAACATTTCCAATGACCATGAATATCTGGTTCTCTTCTCCTTTTGAGCACTCAGAAGAATAGACTTATTAGCCACCTTGAAACTGGGTAGTGCCATGAGATTAGTTCTGGCCAGTGTGAAAGGAAGCAGCGCCATCCCAAAGTGTGGGAGGCCCTGGGCCTGTTTTGCTCTATATAAACAATTTGATCTAAAAATATGTGTACAATTCATGGGCTCATGTAAGTTATAGTTATTTATCAGTGAACATTTAGAATAGCAATTAGAGAAGAGGTACTTAGGTACTTGATTGCTGGTCAAGTCAGAGCAAGTGAAGTTTTTTTGTAGTGTCCAGGCACCTCTCTTTGGATTCATGTTGGGGAACTATCTTTTGCCTTCTTTATTAGCAAATGCACCACTTTTGGCTAATTTCATATTTCCTACTGAGGAGAAAAAGGTAATAATATTATTACTCACAATGCCATGGTCCATTGGAAGCTGTTTGTATTGGAACAACGTAGATCTTCATGCCTCTTCAGTTTTCTAATTTCACAGACTCGATGCTGGTTACAGCATCACTCCTGACACTACATTATCTATCCCACCAACCCTGAATACTGACTTTGAATGATTCTCTCAAAAGTTGTTACTGTGCTTCTTTGATGATAATCACACATGCAAGTCTAACCCAGTGTATGGAGGAAAGTGTGAATGATAATTCATTTTTGGTTATGTTAAATGTACTATTCAAAATTTTGTAGTGTAAATGAATTATAGCACATCTTCCAAACATGTTTCTCTTAAACTCCTTAGGCTATAATCACTTCATTCTTAGAATACTATTACTTTCATTGTTGACTATATCCCTGAATTCCACATACCGACTCTTGGCAGGAAAGGTAGAGTGAGAAGTGCAGTGCCATTCACATAAGGAGTGTTTAGTTCCTAATCTGACATGGCTTAAGACAGACCTGGTAGAAAATGATATCAGCACAATTGGAAACAAGAGAAAACATCAATTGGAAGACCCTATTGACTTTGACCAGCAATGATCTAAAAATCCATTGAAGGAGAACGGCAATCTCCACCTTTCTTCCAGACTTTCTCTCTCATGTGATGCAGAGCCTTCAAAAAGGGTGACGTGACTGCACTGCATGCCAGCAGTAGGAGGTACACAGAATAAAAAATGCCTTCTGTCACCCTTGGGTGCTGTAGACTGGAGATGTTGTAAATTGAAAACAGATGGGTGAGAGCTGACACAGGGGTAGACACAGGGCTCAAACCCAAGAGATGGTGGGGGACAGATGGTAACTCAGAACACAGAACTTGTCTTTTGTCCAACGTGAGTGAGAATCACCCAAAATAGCATGTTGTTACCATTCTGACAGTCAGTCTTGTGTAATTTCATAAAAGAAGTATCACACTGCTTGTTGGGAGTAATCTCCTTTAGGCTATCCCCCCAAGCCCCAGAACCAAAGTCAGACATGTGGTGCCAGGATGACCCTGTAGGTGCCAGTCCCAGAGCTTCCTAGAGCTCTGGGACTCTGGTTAACTCTATGTGTGGGATAGAGGATCAGAGTGTATATTAAAGGGGAAAAATGGGGGTGAGAGCTCATGTAGGTCCTGGTCTTGGCTTGGGGTGCTCTTCCTGGGTTATGCTGCCAGGCCTAGCTAAGTCCCAGGCACTGGTACGGCCCTCCAAATTCCAGATCCCCCTGAGGTGTGGGGCCCAGGTTAAGCAGCAGTACTTTCTGGAAGTGACATGTGTCATTTCCAGCCTGAAGTATAGAAAAACCCGTGTGCTTTTCTATTTTCTGGCTGCAGCAATAAAAATACTGCCTATTCCAGATGGTAAGGCTGCTAACTGTGGAGTCTCAGTCAGCCTGAGATCCTGAGTGACTGTGTGGAACAGAGCCTCTTGCTCATCCACAAGGGACATGTAACCTGAATCAGAAATAAACTACTTTTTGTGTTTAGCCTACAAGGTTTATTGTTACAACAAAAAGGCCTAGCCTATCCTGATTAACACAGATCCTCTGTATGATGGTTACTCTCCAGCCACAGGCTAGCCACATATAACAAGAAATACAATGTAGCCACTGTCCTCATGGACCACTCAATCTAGTGGGAGTTACACTTACATAAATGAAAATTACGATACAATGGAGTACACATAATATTAGGGTGACAGAGATATTAGGGATCTTAGAGAAAGGGCACCTCTTCTTGAGGGGGTAGTTGGGGTACAGATGGACTCCTTCAAACCTTCAGATGAGGCTAAATTATATTTTAACATCATTTTAGTTCCAAATTGTATCTCCTAGCTGTTGTGGCCTTGAGTAAAGCACCCATCAAATAAGATTGTGTGTCCTCTTGATTTGTCATCTCTAAAGAGACAGGGTCCATATCTTCCAACTTGCTTCATAAGTGCACTCAGCTCCATGTTCTACTTGGTGCTGATGATGCCAGCTAGCTTCTGATTTCAGCAGAGACATACTATTGAATTCATCTGACCTCTGCACTGAAAATAGATCTTTGGTGAAAAGAAGGCAATGTAAAATGGGACCCTCACTTTTATCCTTATCTATTGGCATAATTGCTGTCTATTTATTTTCAAGTGTTTTGCATGCCAGTGTTTTTCAAAGACTGACTTCTAAATATGCTTCAAAGAGAGTAAAACTGCATAATAAAAAATTCAGAGAAATTTTAAAAAGATGGATTAGTTTGTAAAGGGGCAGGAGGTTGAGTGACTAGAGAGAATTCAAATGCTTCTCATTACTAGGATACGTGGAACTCTTTCTTTCCTAAAATAAGAGTGGTTGGGGAAGAAGGGAGCATTTATTTGTTAAAAATTAACCTTTCATGAATTGGAAGAATTGATTAATAGGCATAGTCTGAGTAAGTGGGAATTGGTTGACTGGGTAGAAGTGATTGCAGGGAAAGTTCTTGAAATGGAGATGAAGAGCTAGAAGCTTCATGCTTTCTGAAAAACAATATGGAATCACATGGATTCAGATCGTGGTTAAGAGTTTGAAGATTTTAGACACCGACAAAAGTATATTTAATTCCTGGCTCTATTTTCTATCTTAGTGATATGTGGCAAATTATTTGACCTATTCATGACTAGTTACTTCTTTAAAAGTTTTAAAAAATATTCAGTAATACTTTGGAAGTGGGATAATTGTTCTTGTTACATTAGATTATGTGATGATTCAAGGAGATACTCAACCATGCTTGGCATAAAGTGCTTAATAAAGAGGAGCCCTTTACTCTTTACAATGTTGATGATTATCAAAATTATTAAGTAAATACAGACTTCCTAGTGCTTAGGCTAAGATAAAAGTATGGAGAGGCATTTTACATAATTACACCATGAGGGTGTGCCCAAGAAAGAAGCATCATATATGTGTTTGTACGTAGGGATTCTGGGAGACAGGAATCCATTTTTGCTAGACTGGATCTTGAAAGACTGTGTTGCTAAAGCTACAGCAGCCATCATGTTGCCAAGAGGAAAAAGCCTGGAATTTCTAGTGATAAACATGCAATACGAAGACAGAAAAATAAAAAGATAGGGGAAATCTCAATCCAGATAATGTATGTGATCTCTGAGTCCAGCCATGCCTAATGTTGGTGCAACCCCTGGATTTTCTAATTCTTGAGCTAATAAATTCTGAGTTTGAGTCTTTAGAGTTTTCAAGTACTTGCAACAGAAGGGATCCATTAAAAATAATTAGTTTTTGATAAAAAGAAGGGTATTTTCTCCCCTCTTTCTTTCTTGAGTTTAGACATGATGCCTGGAGCTATATTAGCTGGATATCCGCCTGGAGGCAAAAATCTTGAGGCAAAGGCTAACAGAAATGCTGACATAGTTATCTTGACAGTATAGAGCCATAGAAGTAATGCCAAACTCACTTTTTGTATTAGTTTACTAGAGATGCCATACAAAGTACTACAGATTAGGTGGTTTAAATAACAGAAATGTATATTCTCACAATGCTGGAAGCTAGAAGTCTGAGATCAAGGAGTCAGCTCGGTAGGTTTCTTCTGAGACCTCTTTTCTTGGCATGTAGGTGGTTATCTTCATGTGTTTTCCTGTGGTCCTCCCTCAGAGTGTGTGTGTGTATCCAAATCTCTTCTTTGAAGGATACCAGTCTTATGGGATAAAGTCCCATCCTAATTACCTTATTTCAACTTTAGGATCTTTGTAAAGATAGGATCACATTCTGAGGTACTGAGGATTAGGACTTCAACATATGAATTTTGAGGGAACATGATTCAGCCCATAACACTTTTATTATAGAAAGCAACACGTAAAAAAGTCATAATATTTCAGATTATTTTGTTAATATTTTAGAAGCTAAACAAATAGTTTAAACCCTGTTGGAAGTAGTTTATTTGAATTTCCATTTATGTAGATATATTTCTTTTGACTCACTAGGAGCTGGGCTATAATCTCATGCTTTGGTAATACATACAATTCTTGAAAGAAAAGGGTTTTTAGACAAGAGATGCTTTGCTCCTGAGTTCAGGGAACATAGATTATGTTTCTCCTTCATTTTATAAAAACGGACTGTTTTTTCCCCCGCAGAACTCCAGGGAATGAATCTAGGGCTTCAGTAACTTAGATCATAGGCGGAGGGAAACAAAACCCAACAATGTGGACTGGGCTTCACAAGGGCATGATCCCATGTATAGAAGGAAGTTTGACCAAGAGGATTAATAATAGCTCCTGCCATTACCAGAGTACTGTCTAACTCCTGGAAGCCAAAAAGTAGCCCTCTTACCCTTTCTCTCCAAGACTAGATCACTTTACTCAGTCCTAAAACTTGAGGTGATAATTGCAAATGTGAACGTTTTCAACTACGCAGTGGAGGCATTGCCTTTTTGGGAGCTTAGTGAGCACTTCAGCAAACTTTCTGTATATCCCCAGGGGGTGAAAAACCTGCACAAGTTGGATTCCAGGCCTGTTAAGTTTAAAAAAAAAAGAAAAAGAAAAGGAAATTTATCTAAGTGCCGGGAAGAAAAGTCAGGTTTTAAAATATTGTCCATGACTTGTTTTCTAATGGCTTCTAATTTCTCATGTAGGCAATCGCATTTGAAATGAGATTTGAGTAATAAGGAAAAGCATGGTATTCGAAAACTATTCATACATATACAATAAAGCTTTAATGATTTTTTCCTTCCAAGATTTTAGTATAGATCTTTACATAGGTTGAGATTTTACATTTTTTAAATGGAATTTCAGCTTGATTAGGAACTCCAACGGGAGAGGGCTGATCCAGATTAGAACCCAGACAGCTTGTTCACCCACTGTATTTTGCCCAGTAGAGGGCACTTGGAACTCACACATAAATTGTAGTGGCAGCAGTGGTAGCGGCAGCAGCAGCATTTAAGATATCCATTTTCATTGCCATGGTGATTATTTATTTATTTATTTATTTTTTTGAGACAGAGTTTCTTTCGCTCTTGTTGCCCCAGGCTAGAGTGCAAGGGCGCGATCTCGGCTCGCTGCAACCTCCGCCCACCGGGTTCAAGCAGTTCTCCTGACTCAACCTCCTGAGTAGCTGAGATTACTCGCCACCACACCCAGCTAATTTTTTGTATTTTTAGTAGAGAGGGGGTTTCACCATGTTTGCCAAGCTGGTTGTGAACTCCTGACCTCAGGTGATCCGCCCGTCTCGGCCCTCCAAACTGCTGGGATTACAGGCGTGAGCCACCGCGCCTGGCCGCCATGGAGATTCTTAATTAACAGATAACATCAGGTTTTCATTGACACTAGTAAAATGAGGTGACTGTGACCTTGATTAATAAAATGTGTAATCATTTTGGAAATATCAGGAGTTAGAAACTACTTAGATATGTCTTCTTGATGATTGTGCTGACCTGTAATCAATACAAACAAAATCTAAATTGCAAATTATTCTTCATGTTACATCCCCAGGGTAAAAATTTTACTTCTTTTTAAAAATAACATTGGGTATATATTTGTGACAGCTTTAGGATAAGAAAGTAATAGACATATAACATCTATTATTCTTACCTGAGGAGAATTGAATTGCTTAATACTTTTAATTATCAAATAAACAAATTTCAGGCACAGGAAAAAGAAGTCTTACAATGTTATGAAATCTATTTCTAAGCTTCAACGTTTTCTCCTTCATCCTCAGAGTACAGATTAAGAAGCAAAATGAGGAAAACGATCTTCTCTCTCTGTTCTGTTTACAAGTCAAAAGCTTTGATATACCACTAGAGGGCACTCATTACCCTGTTATCTTTCTGAGGCCATTGGCTCAGCAGGGTTCCCATTCAAACGGAATCTCCGCATTTACTAACATTTGTGAATTATTTAGGAATGATCAGAAACACCCCATAATTCTGGACAGATTTTTTCTTTCTAATGCTTCTTCTGATTGTGACAAAAAGTCCTTGATTGCATCAAATGTAAACTAGAGGGACTTAGCAAATTCAGATTGCTTTTGCAACCATACATGAAATGTACTTTTACTATCATACATTTTTAATTTTTTATAAAGCAAAGTAAAAATTTAAGGACATTTGTGCTTCTCTTTTTATGTTTTTACTTTTATAGAAGCAATTTTGGATATTAATCACTTTGGAACTACATCTTTGTGATGTTTCACAGCATGAAAATCAACTACTACATTGGTTTCTTACCGTTTCTTTGCAGAATGATGAAAAAAATTATTAATCTCGTGAAAATCCTTCTAATTGCACCAGTTTTCTGCTGTTGGGTAGCATATCTCCAACTCTAAAATTTTATTACTCAGGTCTTTCAGTACAGCATGTGGTTAGGTTGTATTATTATTTGCAAATATTTACTCCACCTTCTTCCCAATGGGAGGAAGATTACCCACGCCATCATGCTGAGCTTGGTCAATGGAATGTGAGAAGAATAATGATGCCAATTGCAAGCAAAGACCATAAATATGATTTAAAAATAAAGGCATTAGCCTCTTGCCTTTCCCTTTTGCCATGAGAGTGCATGTGTTATGAGAATGCATGAGTGGCTGCTGTCAGCCTGGGTGCCTGAATGTGAAGCTCTATGGAACAGAACCAAGGTTTTCAGAGCCAAGTGACACTCGCTGGCATGTTACTTGGGCAAGAAACCTGTTTACTGTTGTAAGCCACTAGAGTTTTAGGGTTGCTTTTTGTGCAGCAAAGCAGCAAACTGACTTGTATAGAAATTGATATGAGGAGTGGGGAACTATTCTATGAAAATAAAAATGGTGTCGCAATTGCTTCAGGATAAAGCAGTAGGTGGTAAGAAAACTGGAAAGGAAATTGAAAAACAGTGGTGATCGATGTAATATAGTTTTTCTGCAATGGTAATAACTTTGGAGGCAGAGAGTGTACCTCATGAAATTGTAGCTTTGGCTGGTGAGGCATTTAAAAAGAATATTACTAGTGTGAGTTGGTTATTAGTTACATTTGATAAGATTTTTTAAAAGGAAATAAACACAGAAAATAACTGACCTGTTTGTAGGAAGGAGCGAAATAGAAAACACAGAGTCCCAAATCTTGGGATTTCAGAGTTGAAAAGTGAAACTGTTTTCAGTCATCAATTGATAAAAAATAAAATTAAGAAAGATTTTGAGCCAAAAGCACTGATTAAGACATAGGTATAGCTAAAATTAGAGGTGTGGTCACAAATCCTAAGGGCACAATTCTGCCACAGCTAGATAAGTGCACAGTACCTTTAATTAAGTCTAAGGAAAAACATGTCTACAAAATAATTGTGGTAGCAGCTACTGGCACACAGAAATGTAACCACATAGATAAATAGCTAAATCTTTGAAAGAGTTGTACTGCCAAAAGCACTGTCATCTTCAATTCAAAGAGACTGTAACTGTTTGAGATGATTTGTCCCCCAATTTTCTTGGGCAAGAGGCAGGCTGAGAAAGCTGCTCCTTCCCCTAGGATGTTATTGTCTCCAATGCTCTCCTCAGGTGCATCCAACAAGAATAAGGTAAAAGAGAAGATGTTCTAGAGGGTGGATTCAAGACAGAGAGAATGATGGACTGAGGGTATCTCCACTTCTACCTCCTCAAGAGCTGAATAGAGACAACTCAAGAAACATTTCCTACTCTAGGTTAGGAGGCCTCATGATGCTTGTTCATCAGAATTTCAAAATTACTGTGTATTACTGATGGCTAAGTGTCTCTCTTCCTTCCTCTTTATGAATGGAGGTTTCATTTTAGTTGTTCTGTCCCTGTTTCACCATTTTATATGAGTGTGTATGAGTTATTTTATGCCTGATTTAGAGACTACCACAAGATCTTCAACTTTGCACCTGATGCCATAAGTGGATGAGATTTTCAAGGTATATTTAATGGGAGCGAGTAACTTTGAGTGAGAAAGGAAGGCAAGTCAATATCCAGAAAAGGTGTTCTTTGATCGATTGTATATTCTTTGCAAATGTATATTTCCCTCTTCTGCTATGAGGAGAATGTATTTTCTTGCTTCATGGACGTTGGGCTACTCCATGTGACTTTTTTTTTTTTTTGGCCAATGGAATGTGAGCCAATGAGACAAACATTATATTTGCACAGAAGCTTCAAAAGTGATTGCTTCTTGTTAGCCTCTGCCACAAAAGTAAGCATCTTTCCCTGAGGTCCTGGGATGAAAGGAAATATGGTACAGAGTTGAACAAAGCTCTAGTACCCCCATCCATTCCACAGATGCAGACATGTGAGTAGGAAACAAATGTTTGCTGTTACAAGCCACTGAGATTTTAGAAGATTTCCTTCATGGCAAGCTCACTAATGAAGGACTCAAGATCTTTTTTGAAATTACCTTTGCAGTTTTGTTCAAGGGATGTAGTGCCCATAAAAAATTTATTAGTTATTTAAGAAATAATCATTTAAACTATAGTATTCCAAAAAATCTTAGCTTAATGCCAAATAAAATGAAATGTATTTTTCTTTATTAAAATGAAGCAAACACTTGCTGATGTTGAAACCTCAACACACAGGAAATTAGAACGTTAGAAATTAGAAAATAGAAAGACAATTCCATAAAGTTATTGGTTTTATTTAGTAGGAGTTTGTGGTATATGTATAGTACATTAATGAGTCAAATCAAACTATTTGTAATGTAGACCTTAAGAGTGAACTGGACACTTTTGAAAACTATAGATGCATTACTGACATACATGTACTACTGAGAACTGTCAGATTATATGCATGAACCTTTGCCAGTGACTTTCCAGTTTGGTAATGTGTCATACTAGAGCAACAGGATCATTTAGAAGCATGCCTTATGTGATGTGATACTAGTAGTGAAGTAACAACATTTGCTTGCAATTTTTCTTTTACAAATTAGAATGGATTCAAGACTATCCCTATTGTAACCCCAGGCTTACTTTCATTCCAGCATGCTTTCTTATGTGGGAGAGTAATGGAGCATCCTAGTATATGTAGTATCCTAGTAACCCCACAAAATCCCAGGTTGATTTTGTTTGTGTTTCAGGCCATTATATATGCTGCACTTGGAAAATGTGTTCCTCATCTGTCATGTGAATGTGTAGCAGGGGTGAGATTGAAACCTCTTGAATTCCTGTGAGAACTGGCATGCCTTCTAGTGGAGAGAAATCAAAGATCAGGGGTGGGTGCTGATAAGCAGGTAGACCTCTGCTCTTCTAATTCAGAAATAAGGATAAGCAGAGAGAATGAGGAGTGACACCTACGGGTAAGCTAAGAAGGGCAGAATGGTTCTTCTGTTCAAAATTTTTTTCCATGCCAATTTTTCCATTTGAGTCAATATAAGTCTTCTTCTAAAATGCAAAAACTCACTTAAAATAGTAGGCATTCAACTTTTCTTTTGTCTTTTTGTTTATTTTGAGACAGGGTCTTACTCTGTCACCCAGGCTGGAGTGCAGTGGCGTGATCTTGGCTCATAGTAACCTCTGCCTCCCTGGTCAAGTGATTCTCCTGTCTCAACCTCCTGAGTAGCTGGGATTACAGATGCCCACCACCATGCCCAGCTTTTTTTTTTTTTTTTTTTTTTTTTTGTATTTTTAGTAGAGATGGGGGTTTCACCATGTTGGCCAGGCTGGTCTTGAACTCTTGACCTCAAATGATCTACCTGTCTTGGCCTCCCAAAGTGTTGGGATTACAGGCGTGAGTCACCACACTTGGCCTCAACTTTTCTAATGCTTTAGTTAGTAATTCCTTGGTGGGCTCAGAGTCCACAGAAGGGGATATTTCTGGAGTTAGAAGTGTTGAGGTATAAGGTAGATCTGGGTGAAGGTACTATAAAGAGCTATGCACAGCTACAACCCCAGGTTTATGCCATGTCAGGCACGTGCTGGGCACTCAGCAGATGGGGGTGAATGAAAGGAAAGACCATGTTAATGTTTGCTGTGGATATTTAGGGATTTGGGAATCTTCTCCCAGACTAGTTTTTTTGCCTCACATCATGCCATTTTCATTACCAAATCCCACACAGAACACGGTCAATTCCCCGCACACATCTCCTATTATGAGACTTTTGTCTGGATTGTTTTTTCCATTCTCTCAGACATAAATACTTACAGATCCTTTCATGCCCATTTCAAATGTCTCTACCTCTATGATCTCTGATTGATTCCCTTGGCAGAATTAAGCTCCCTCCTTCCCACTTTAGTTTTATTCTTCTAGATACTTCTCACTTTTTACTCTCATTACCTGTTTGGGTACTGTGGATGTACTGTGGTCAAGACCCAAGGCTTATTTATCTGTGTCCCTGCCACAGCATCAAGCACATATGAAATGGGTGCTCAATAAAAGCTAATTCATGGAGTAGAAAGAAGAGGAGGGAAGATATTAGAAAAGTTATATAGAGGCAAAAATGGCAGCAGATAGTTGTCACAACAAACTTCATTCATTGTGAAGTTAGGGTGAC
Organism: Trachypithecus francoisi; assembly: GCF_009764315.1. Taxonomy (NCBI): domain Eukaryota; kingdom Metazoa; phylum Chordata; class Mammalia; order Primates; family Cercopithecidae; genus Trachypithecus; species Trachypithecus francoisi. The sequence goes on from NW_022681473.1 coordinate 86,480,753, forward strand.
AGCTGGTCTAGGTGCCCTTGGGAATCATTTTCCTTGCAGACTTTGGTATTTGACATAGTGCTAAGTAGATTTTAGTGCCTGTAAATAACTCCCTCATATTAGATGTTTGGTTGTGACTGGCAGTGGGTGTGTGGTCAGCAGTCTTTTCCATGCTGCCTATCTTATCCTATGACTTATAGACACAGCAGTTATTGGAGAGCTTGTGTGGTTTCTTGGAGTGCTGCCTTTTTACCTACAAAAGATGTTGATTGCCTTGGGTTGAAAAAACTTGCTTTTTCTGACTTTTGCATGCCAGATTGGCTGCGGAAGTGTTATGAACATTTCTCAGCCTTTTTTCCTGTTCAAAGCTGTGCTTTCATGTGCATGGTACATTTCCTTGGCTTTGACCTGCTTGAGGTCACCCCCACTTTGGCTTGTAAAGCAGCATCGTTTGCAGATTCTACTGTCATGCATCCTCTGGGTACAAAATGCCTGGTGATGCTGGTGGCAGAAGGCTTTGCTTTTTTGCCAGATACACTAGTTTTGCTGTTGTGCTATAAATGTGCTATTATTTCTTTATTGGAGAGTGTAGGTGTGCAATGTAGAGGGAGAAAAAGGGAGACAGGAATAGAGGGGGAGAGAGGGACATATGAGAGACAGTTATTCTCTGCTATGCAATGTTAAAATATTGTTTAGGCTAGGTTAAATGTTGAAACTGTCTACCAAATGCATCTCTGCATTATTTGGAGATTTTTCTGCCTTTAGCAGGTACTTCCACATTCCTATTCTACATGTTTGTTCTTTGGCTTTCCACAATGTCATACGTCACTGGACAGTGCTGGTACTGTTAATAATTGTTGCCATTTATTGAATACTTCATTAGGCCAAATACTGTAGTGAGGGCACCAGACATGTCATATGTCTAATTATCATAAAAGTATCGTGATATATGAACAGTACTATTTTTAACAATCTCTAGATGAGAAAGCTGAAAATCATATGGTTTGTGTGATTTGCTCAAAGCCACTCATCTCAGAAAAAGCAGTATGTAGATTTGGGATCAAACTTTGGGCTATGTGATTCTGACTCATATCTTTCCCCTGTGTCATGCCATTTTTTTTTTCTGTTTCCTGCCATTACCCAGCATTCCCCCCCTCCTTCATGCTGCCCTTCTTTCTCAGGCCCTTCTTTTCTGCTGAAAACTAATGAGTGAATCAGAATCTCTAATCTTAGAGACTATGGTACTTAGTTTATACGCCATTTTAGATAGTATATTCATTCTTGAAAGGGGAAATGGGAAAAAAGGACATAATGCCTTCAAACATTCATAGTATCTTTTTTTTCCCCCTAAAGGTTCTGAAATAAAGACTTTTTTTGAGAACTCAGCTCCCTGAGGGATGATGCTCTGATATGAGGGTCTTTTCAGGGTAAATAAACATCCACTGCCCCTCATGTTTTCTAATGATACCCAGAAGCCAGATAGGGTTCAGAAGCAGGGAAGGTACTCAATTACTATTTGTTTCCTTTCAGACTTGACGTGGCTGCAAAATCCCACTCAAGTCTACTTAGATACATCATAGAATCAGGGAATATTGGATTTGAAGGAATTTCATTAAAATGAAATCTAATCCAATGATTTCTTACCTGGAGCATGCATCAGAATCATTTTTTTGAGCCTTAAAATTACAGACTCCCAGGCCCAGTACCCCAAGATCCTTACTTTTTAGGTCTTAGATGGTAACTGGGTTCAATAAGTGATTCTAAATTGCAGCTAGGTGGAGAATCATACATTTAATTAATTTTTCATGATATATGAATACTTTCTTGCTTCATTTGATTTTCTATTTCTTTATTGCATCGCTGAGAAATATGCAGAGAGCAGAACATGTAGATTATTTTCTGCTCAGTTCCACAAAGAACATCAGTGGCTATGGTATTACATGAATTAGGAGTGACTACAATCTTCAGGCTTATTATTGGAATAGAGTGCTGTGTTAATTTTTCAATATATTTTCTTTCAAAGAGCTCTTTCACCTATTCCCATGCCTCTTCCTTGATACTAATTATTTTGACATGGATGATCCTGGATAATTAGGTCAATAATTCCATAGATGTTATTAGCCTTTTAATTTGGAATAATTTTCAGAAAAATTGGAATCAGAGGGTGCGATACCTGGCTTCTACTCTGTCATTAAAAGCTATAAGCTTTGAAAAAATCAGCTCATTACTGTGAGACTCAATTTCCTCACATGCAGTTTGTTCAGATGAACTTTGAGGACCATCTCAATTCTAGGAATCTAAAGTCTCCCACTAACTTCTAAGCTCCTTATTGTCCACTTGAACATTGTTTCTGTTATTTTTTTCCTGGATTCCTGTTATACTCAGTAGCTTTCATAGTAAAAGAAGACTTATATTCTGTCATATTTTCTGTCTTACTGACTCAGCCTTTCAAAAATTCCAAGACAAAGGGAGAGGCTTCAAGATGGCTGAGTAGAAGCACTTGGTTCTCACCTTCTCAAAGAAGAAGAACCAAAATAGTGAGTAGATAATCACACTTTGAATAAATCATCTAAGAGAGAACACTGGAATTCAGCTGAGAACTGACAGGAGAAAGGAGAAGGAAGTGAAGCAGGTAGCTCATCTGGGATTGGTTGGGAGGCTGGAGAGGCTCCTGAGTGCAGGGAAAGGGTAAATGAGCAACCCCTAGTGGCCCACATTCCAACCATTGAATGCTTCTCAGCCATGGGAAAGCCCCAACACCTTGTGGTCCCTGAGATTAACATAGGAAGCTGCCTGGAGACTGCATGAAGGCATTGCTTCAGAGAGGGAGCTCACACTGGGTCCTACACACTTCTCAAGTCCTAAGCAGCTGCAGCAAGCCACCATATTGAGAGCCCAGCCCACAATGGACTGCATCTTGCTTGGGTACCCAACAGCCCTTGCATTTCCATATCTCTGGAGCCCTTTTGACATCCCCTACCTGCTGACTGCTGCTGCCAGAGCTAGAGCATGAGCCATTGGCAAATACCCCCACTGCCTACAGTAGTAAAGCCATCATGCACATTCATGTACCCCCCAACCCCAAAACAAACTCCTGCCAGCAGCAGTAGTTGCGTGCTGTTGCCTGTCACCGTGGGGGCTGAAGTGCAAGTGAAGTGCATTCTTCCCAGCCACCTGCATATAGCTGCTGCCACTAAAAGCAACTCCACCATCCTCAGTAGAAGAGCTGCAGTACAGCCCCTGCCGCCCTCCCCTGGACATTCTGCCTTGGGCCTAGGGATCACCTTGCCTCTGCCTACTACAACCAGTTACTGCAGACACCACTGGGGGGTCTGAAGACAGGTCCTCCTTGCCTGGCTTCACCTCCCCAGTGTCTCAGCATGCTGCCCAGGTGCCTGGGGATTGCCCAGCCCAGCCCATCACTGTTGCCACCTGAATACTCCTCTTGGGCTCCCAAGATCTAGCCTACCCAGGCTGCCACTACCACCAGAGCTGGCACTCACCTGCATGTGCCACCTGGGAGGCTGATGACTGGCTGGCCCAGCCCATTATAGCCACTGCCAACATCAGAATGGACTGCTTGAAATCTAGAGGTTTGTCTTGCGATTGCTGCTGCCATTGCCCATGTCACACCTGCTGCCTGGGGGCCTGAGAACCTATTCACCTGCTTGGACCACTTCTGCTACTACTGGCACTTGAGCAAGCCACATGGAGACCCAAGAATCAGCTTGCTTGGACCTGCTAACGCCAGTGGCAGTATAAACCACCCACTACCTTGAGGCCCAAGGACAGGCATGTTTGGCCTGTTGCTGACAGCACTGGAGTCTGAGGAAAGGCCCATCTGACATCCCCATCCTCAGAAAAACTTCACCAAAGCTTTCACTAACAACCATACCCTAAGCCACTGTGGAAATTATTTGATGCTGTGTACAATCAAATAAATCACAAAAAGACTACACTCCTGCTTGTAGCTAGAATCAAAGTTAAAGTGCTCTGTGCATCCAACGCCATAGATGCATCTTTAGGAAACAGTTTTCCCTATGCAAGCAAGTTAAAAAAAACTGGAAGAAGCAGCTATTACACCAGATACATCGATATAAATGTAAAGACACAAGAACCGTGAAAAAATAGGAAACATGACACTTCCAAAGGAACACAGTAATTTCCCAGAAACAGAATCCAATCAAGAGGAAAGTTATGAGATCCTAAAAAAGGAATTCAAAATAATGATATTAAAGAGGCTGAGTAAGAAACAAGAGAAAACCAAAGCAATATAAGGAAATCAGAAAAACGATTCAGGGTATGAATGAGGAATATGCCAAAGAGATAAATATAATAAAAAAGAACAAACAGGAATTCTGGAACTGAAGAATGTATTAAGTGAAATAAAAAATACATTCAAAAAACTTCAACAATAGTAGATCAAGCAGAAGAAAGAATTTTAGAACTTGAAGACAGGTCTTTTGAAATAACCCAGTCAGACAAAAATATAGCAAAAGAATAAAAAGCAATGAACAAATTCTGTGTGACATATGGGACACCACAAAGTGAATAAATATTCAAATTTTTGATGTTGCAGAAGGTAAGGAGAAAATAAAAAGGATAGAAACTTATTTAACAAAATAATAACTGAAAACTTTCAAAGTCTAGCAAAGAGATTTAGACACCCAGATAAAAGCAGCTCAGGGATTCACAAATAAATACAATGCAAAAAGACCTTCTCCACGGCATATTATAGTCAACCTATCAAAAGACAAAGACAAAGAGAGAGTTCTAAAAACAATAAAAGCATTTAGTCGCTCATATGGGAACCCCAATTGTCAGAGGCTTCTGAACCAGAGCAACTCCATCTGGGATAGATGCTGGGAAAATAAGGCTAAGACCTGCTGGGCTGTGTTCTCAGATGGTGATGGCATTCTAAGTCACAGGATGAAATAGGAGGTTGGCACAAAATACAAGTCGTAAAGACCTTGCTGATAAAACAGGTTAGAAGAAGCCATCTAAAATCCACCAAAATCTCTCATCCAAGTAGTAATCAGGCCTGACCCTGCTTAGCTTCCAAGATCAGATGGGATTGGGTGTGTTCAGGGTGGTATAGCCACAGACAAACCCACCAAAATCAAGATGGCCATGAGAGTGACCTCTGGTCGTCCTCATGGCTACACTCCCACCAGCACCAGGACAGTTTATAAATGCCATGGCAATGTCAGGAAGTTACCCTATATGGTCTAAAAAGAGGAAACATGAATAATCCACCCCTTATTTAGCATATCATCAAGAAATGACCATAAAAATGGGCAACCAGCAGCCCTTGGGGCTGCTCTGTCTATAGAGTAGCCATTCTTTTATTCCTTTACTTTCCTAATAAACTTGTTTTCACTTTATGGACTCACACTGAACTCTCTCTTGCATGAGATCTAAGGACCCTCTCTTGGGGTCTGGATTGGGACCACTTTCCTGTTACACTATCAGATTAACAGAGGATTTCTCAGCAGAAAACTTGCAGGACAGGAGAAAATGGGGTGATATATTCACAGTACTGAGAACACCACCACCACCACCAACAACAACAATGACAAAACACTGCCAGTCAATGATACTATACCCAGAAAAGTTATTCTTCATAAATTGAGAAATAGTTTTTCCTGACTAGAAAAACTGAGGGAATTCATCACCACTAGAATGGTCTATAGGAAATGTTTAAGGGAGTTCTGTACTTTGAAGCAAAGGGATGATATCTGTCATCATGAAAACACACAGAAGTATAAAACACACTGGTAGAGAAAACACAAGGAACAGAAAGGACTCAAATATTACAGCTAAAGAAAATCACCAATTTACAATAATAAACAATAGGATAAAAACAAAAGTAACAATAGGATATGCCCAACGATCAGACATTAATAAAATGACAGGAATAAGTCCTCACATATCAAAAATAACTATGAATGGAAATAATTAAGCCTTCTACTTAAAATATATAGAATGAATGAATGGATAAAAAATTACTGAAGTATATGCTGCCTATCAGAAACTCAGCTGTAAAAACATATGTAGTCTGAAAGTAAAGGATAGAAAAAGAAAGCAAAAATGAGCAAGAGAAACTAAAACTATGTCAGGTAAAATAAAATTTAAGACAAAAACAGTAATAACAAGAAAAAGGTAAAAAGACTTTATAAATTTATGAAATTTATTATATAATGATAAAGGATCGATTCAGCCAGAGGACAAAAAATTATAAACAGAAATGCACCCAACACCAAAGTACCCAGATATATAAAGCAGATATTATTACATCTAGATAGAGATAGATTCTAATGCAATAATAATTGAGGACTTCAACACCTCTATCTAAGTGTTAGACAAATCATCTAGACAGAAAATCAACAACAACAGCAACAAAATTGGATTTAAGCTGCATTTTAGACCAAATGGACCTAACAAACATTAATAGTACATTTCGTCCAACAGCTACATTCCTTTCGTCAGCACATAGAACATTCTCCAAAATAGACTACATGTTAGGACACAAAACAAGTCTCAACACATTTTAAGAAATCAAAATCATATCATATTTCTTCTCAGACCCAATGGAATAAAACTAAAAATCAATACCAAGGGGAAATTTGGGAATTGTACAAATACGTGGAAGTTACACAACATGCTACTGAACAATCTCTGGGTTAAGGAACAAACTAAGGAGGAAATTAAAAAAAAAAAATTCTTCAAACAAATGAAAATCAAAGTACAACATATCAAAACCTATGGATTACAGCAAAAGCAATGCTAAGAGGCATGTGTATAGCAGTGAATACCTATATCACAAAGTAGAAATATTTCAAAGAAAAATCCTAACAATATACTTCAAAGAACTAGAAAAGCAAGAGCAAACCAAACCCAGTATCAGTAGAAGTAATAAAATAATAAATATCAAAGCAGAACTAAACTAGAGATAAAATAGAAAGGATCAATGAAATGAAAAGTTGGTTTTTTGAAAATGTAAACAAAATTTATAAATTGCTAGCTAGATTGACCAAGAAACAAAAAGAGAAGACTCAAATAAACAAAATCAAAAATTAAATAGGAAACATTACAATGGATAGCATAGAGAACAGTCACCAGAGACTATTATAAACAGCTAAACACTAACAAACTAGAAAACCTTGAAGAAATAGATACATTTTTGGACACATACAACCTACCAAGAATGAATCAGGAAGAAATAACAATAATAAAAAAACAGGAGAGACCTTTAATGAATAATGAGATAGAATCATAATAAAAAGTCTCCCAACAAGGAAACATCCAGGACCAGATGGCTTCACTGCCAAATTCTACTAAACATTCAAAGAACTGACAACAATTCTCAAACTATTCAAAAAAAATTGAAGAGGAGGGATTTCTGCCTAATTCATTCTATGAAGCTAGCAGTACTCTATTACCAAAAACTGACAAGGATACCATGCACATAAAAAGCTACAAGTCAATATCCCTGATGAACATAGACACAAAAATTTTCAACAAAAAATGAGCAAACTGAATCCAGCAGCACACCAAAAAGATAAGACACCATGATCAAGTGGGATTTATCTCAGGGATGCAAGGATGGTTCAACATACACAAATCAATAAACGTGATGCACCTTATCAATAAAATGAAGAAGAAAAACCATATTTTATCTCAATAGAAGCAGAAAAAGCATTTGATAAAATTCAACATTAGTTCATGATGAAAACTCTCAACAAACTAGGCATAGAAGAAACATAGCTCAATATAAAAAAGGCCATATATGACAAACTCACAGCTAACATCATAGTGAAGGAGGGAAAACTGAAAGCCTTTCCTCTAAGAACTGGAATAAAACAAGGATGCCCACTTTTACCACTACTGTTCAATAAAGTACTGGAAGTCATAGCCAGATCAATCAGGCAAGAGAAAGAAGAAAAAGCATCTGAACTGGAAAAGAGGATGTCAAATATTTTCTTTTTGTTGACGATATGATCTTATATCTAGAAAAATGTAAAGGTTCCACCAGAAAAGTCTTTGATCTGATAAATAAATTCAGTGATGTTGCAGCATACATTGACATATGAAAATTAGTAGCATTTTGATGCACCAATAATAAACTACCTGATTGAAAATTCAAGAAGGCAATTCCATTTACAATAAGTAGTAAACATTTAGGAATAAATGTATCCAAGGATGTTAAAGATCTCTACAAGGAAAACTTCAAAATGCTGATGAAAGCAATTGAAGAGGACACAAGCAAATGGAAAGACATCTTATGCTCATGGATCAGAAGAATTAATATCATGAAAAATGGCCATACTACACAAAGAAACCTGCAGATTAAATGTAATCTCTATCAAAATACTAACGCCAATATTCACAGAAATAGACAAAATGATTCTAAAATTCATATCGAACCAAAAAAGAACACAAATAGCCAAAGCAATCCTGAGGAAAAAGAACAAGGCTGAAGACATCACACTACCTGACTTTAAAATGTATTACAAGGCTATAGTAACCAAAACAGTATGGGATTGGTATAAAAACAGACACATAGCAGAAGAGAATGGAAAACCCAGAAGTATATTTATGTATTTATAGCCAGCTGATTTCAACGAAGATTCCAAGAAAATACTTGGGGAATGAGTACCCTCTTCACTAAGTGGTGCTGGAAATATTGGACGGTTATATGCAGAATAATGAAACTGGACTTCTATCGCTCACCATATACAAAAACCAAATAAAGATGGTTTAAGTACTTAAATGTATGACCTGAAACTAAATCTACTGGAAGAATGCATAGGGGAAGCACTTCAGGATATTGTTCTAGACAAAGATTTTATTGCTAAAACCTCAAAAGCACAGGCAACCAAAACAAAATAGGCTGGGGGGGGGTGCCTCACGTCTGCAATCCCAGCACTGTAGGAGGTTGAGGCAGGCAGATCACCTGAGGTCAGGAGTTCGAGACCAGCCTGGTCAACATAGTGAAAACCCCTCCTCTACTAAAATTATAAAAATTAGCAGGGTGTGGTGGTACATGCCTGTAATCCCAGCTACTCAGGAGGCTGAGACAGGAGAATCTCTTGAACCCAGGAGGCAGAGGTTGCAATGAGCCAAGATTGCGCCATTGCACTCCAGCCTGGGCAACAGAGAAAGACTCCATCTCAAAAAAAAAGACAAATGGGACTATATTAAGCTAAAAGACATATGCCTAGCAAAAGAAACAATTAACAAAGTGAAAAGACAACCTATTGAATTGGAGAAAATATTTTGTAAAATATTTGTTTGAGAAGGTACTAAAATAAAATCCAAAATGTGTAAGAAACTCAAACAATTCCACAACCCCAACCACACAGTCTCATTAAAAAGTGGGCAAAAATATGAATAGACATTTGTTAAAAGAAAATCCAAATGACCAACAGGTATTGAAACAATTCTCAACATCACTAATCATCTGGGAAAGGCAAATCAAAACCACAATGAGATATTATCCCAGTTAGAATGGCTGTTAATAAAAAGACAGTACATAACAGATGCTGGCAAGGATGCAAAGAAAAGAGAACTCATAACTGTTGCTGGGAATGTAAATTAATATGGCCGCTGTGGAAAACAGCATAACAATCAAAACCTAATTTTTTTTTTTTAATCAAAAAACTAACAATAGAACTACCATAAGATCCAGCAATCCCACTACTGGTTCTTCAGCTCAAGGAAAACATCAGTGTATCAAAATGATGCCTGCACTCTCCTCTTTATTGTAATCTTTGCTCTTTGGTTACAATGGTAAAGATATGCAATCAACTTAAAGTACCTATCAGTGGACAAATGGATAAGAAAATATGTGGCATATATGCAAAATAGAATGTGATTTGGCCATAAAAAGAATGAAATCATGGCACTGGTAGATGGAACTGGTTATTACTATGTTAAGTGAAATAAACCAGGCACAAATATTGCATGTTCTCATTCGTATGTGGACGCTAAAAAAGTTGATGTCATGGAGAGAGAGAATGAAATTATATTTAACAGAGGCTGGGAAGGATGTGTGAGTGTGGAGTGGATAAAAAGAGGTTTGTTAATGGGCAAAAACATACAGTTAGAGAGAAGGATTAAGTTCTAATATTTGATAGCAGAGCAAGGTGACTATGGTTAACAATGATGGATGGTATTTTTCAAAACAGCTAGAAGAAAGGACTTGATATGTTCCCAATACTTAGAAATAGTAAATTCTTGTTTTGATGGACACCCCAAATATCCTAACTTGCTCATTGTACAGTCTTTGCATGTAATAAAATATCACAAGTATGCTGTAAATATGTACAAACATTATGTATCAATAAAAAAGAACCACAACAAAGAACCACAACAAAAAAGATTCTGAGATGTTTGAGAGGAAGTCATTTCCTTCTCCCGTAACTGAAAGTGTAGTGTGAAATATATGTAAGATGAAAATAAACACAAAGGATTGTGGACTTTTAGAGCTGAATATTATTTAGAGATCATTTATTTTGCCCATTTAATTACACCTATGTGAAAGTAAAGGCTAAAAGCTGATAACTGCTCACCCAGGCAGCCAGTGGCAGAACAAGGCCTATAACCATGTTTGCTGACTTCCAGGGCAAGTATATTCTTTCCTGCCACGTATCTTTGGTTGGTTGGTTGGAAGGCACTGGCTTAAAACAATATTAAGTCTAACAAAAGTGGCCATGTTTTAATGATTAGTTACACATTTCTGCAGTCTACACAGTGGAATAAAAGATTCTTTTATATTGAAGTTTATTTCTTCATTTATCACTGAACACCTCCAAATACCTTAGAGAATTTATCAAGAAGTTCTTAAAACCAGTATATATGATCATTATTAAGGAGAAAGGTATATGCTTGTGCTATTAGCTCAATTTTTAAGAGGAGAAGAACTTAAATAAGGAAAAGCAGTTCAAGGTCATAAAAATCTATTGTAAATCAGCAGAGAAAAACCAGCTTTATTGTCTGGATTCAGCTGCATACACTTTGCCTGGTCTAAGTGTATAGATTATGTTTTTAGAAATGAAGAAGTGATGTTATTAACATTTCTCTTGTTTAAGATAAAAATAAAAAATGTTGACTTCAGCCATCGATTAATTTTGGGGTGCCGGGGTAAGGGGACTTAGATTCAGCAGGGCCAAGTCAGCTTGTTTTCAACCAAATATCACTAGATAAGCACCATTCTCTGCCCCCTGTGTTCTGGGCTGTCCCTTAACTGCTGGACTAGTATATTCTCAGATTATTTTAATCTTTTTCTTTTTTTTTAAAGCTGTTAGCTTTAGTCCATAAATAGATTCTGAGAGCCTGAAGTTCTAATAATAACAGCTGATATTTTCTCCTGAGAAATTAAACCATTTTGTAGCTATTATTCAGATCACTTAAAATTAATTATTATTCCTTAAATTTGTCCACATATGTTATTTGGTGGTGGTACTGCCATTTTAACTTGTAATATGCAACTAATGTTACTTTATACCATTGGTCCTCAACTATGGACTAGTATGCTACCCAAAATTCACTTGGCAATGTTTGGAGACACTGTTGGTTGGCACAACTGGTGGTGCAGGGATGTATGTACTACATGCATCTGGTGGGTAGAGGACAGGGATGTTGCTAAGATCCTACAATGTGCAGGACAGCCCCAAACAAAAAAGAATTATTTGACTCAAAATGTTCATAGTGCTAAAGTTGAGTAATCCTGTCGTATAATTAGGATTTACATAAAGATGCTACCTTATACATATATATAGGAATCATTACTGATAATTTAAATATAGTTGAATTAATCTACTCTAAATACTGAATATCAGATACTGTGTTGATCTCACTCATCACAATCCCTTACTTTGTCAAAGTTATGAGCTGATGTTTTGTTTTCAAGAGGGTATGACGACTACCGAATAGGTCTGCTCTTTTTTGTCAAACATAAACATGAATAAGAAGGATTTTGTCAGTATTCCCATTTCTTTGAACCTGTTTTAAATGATTTTTAGCATTAAGGTCCTAGTGAAAAGTAATTCCACAAACCAGTTTTCATCAAAGCTTAGTAGCTGCTACCTCAACCCCTGATCTCTGAAACAAGCTTGCTCTGAAACATGCCAATCCATTGATTTAGTCATTGCTGTTGCAGGACTTCAATGCTAATTCCATTTTTAGTTTCTGTTTGTAGCAACTAGCAACTATTAATGGAGAAATGAGAGAGAAATAGTCTTTTTTTTTTTTTTTTCAAAACTAAAATCTAGTCAGTGGCTCTGTGGCTGCAATTCCCAGTGCACTGTGATTTTGCCTTTAAATGTAATTTCAAAACAGCTGTAATGGCAAATTAGTTTCTTTCTATTAGTTAAGTGATTATACACCAATCAGAACTGAATACACACACTATTAAGTTTATAATTATATTTGAGAATTTCACAGTCCACTTCATCTTCCTTTAGGACTCTTTGAGTGCTCCCTGATTCACACTTCTTACTGAAGGGAGTGTTTTACCAAATGTTTATACATGGTAATCTTGGTGGAGAATATTTAAAGTCAAGCTCAAAGCTGAATCGAATGGCTAAGTTTTCAAGGTCTTTATTACTTAAGCCTTGGTCAGAATCCAGTTTAACAGGGAATGAAATTGACTGTTGATAGCAGTGACTTGGCTATCTCTATCCATTTCTTAGTGGACAGGACTTTGAATTCCTGCCATCTCCTTGTCATAACAAAAACCAAATATTAAATGAGTTGGCCATGATGCAGTGACCAGATTTAGAGGAAACCCTTTCAAGGTTACACAAATAGCTATAAAGGACTTGGATACTGTTATCTTTCCTGGGAAACAAACTGTGGCAAAAGAGAGTATTTATTTCTCTAGATTTGTTTCTGTTCATGAAACTTAATTTTTATAGCTTTCACATTATTATTTTTGTTCATAATGCAGCTTGCTGTTACATAAATTCAATTATTTTATTCAAGGAATATTTATTAAGAGCCTCCCATGTTCTTCAATTTATAATCTATACAGAATAAGCTTAAGGGAGAGTATGGTGAATGTACAAGATTGTTCCAGAATGTCAGCAAGAAAGGACTGTGGCCTGATGGTGAACATGCTGAGGCTCTGGAGTCAGGCAGACCTGTGTACAGAGCCAAGCTCTGGGCTTTATCAGCACGTAACCTTGGAATGTCACTTAACTTTTCTGAGCCTTGGTTTCCTTATCAATTGAATGGGAAGCAGCATAGTCTAGTAGTCAACAGCAGTGACTCCAAAATCTGACTGCACACATTCAGTTATCTGTCCCACCACTTGTGCAGTATTAGGCAAGTACTAAAACCATTCTAGGCTCCCATTCCCCATTGAAAAATAGGGTTGAATGTTATGATCCTTTTTTTTTGGAGACAGACTCTTGCTCTGTCGTCTAGGCTGGAGTGCAGTGGCATGAGCTCGACTCACTGCAACCTCTGCCTCCCAGGTTCAAGTGATTCTCCTGCCTCAGCCTCCCGAGTAGCTGGGACTACAGGCATCTGCCACCATGCCCAGCTAATTTTTTGTATTTTTGTAGAGATGGGGTTTCACCGTGGTAGCCAGGATGGTCTTGATCTCCTGACTTCGTGATCCACCCGCCTCAGCCTCCCAAAGTGCTGGGATCACAGGCATGAGCCATCGTGCCCAGCTGAATGTTACTATGCTTTTAAAACATTCAGCAAAATGTGTAGCCCACAGCAGGTTATCAGTGAATGATAAAGGATCATCTTCATCATCATCATCATCTGATTACCATTATCATGAGAAAGGAAATGCTCCATCACTAGAGGAATTTAATCAGAGGCTACTTTCAGGTTAGTGACTAGTAGATTCATGCAGACAGTATAACTTCGATCTAGATAACCTCTTTTGTTATTATATTAATAATATCCTAATGTTAGAATTTCAGAGCTGTGGCAACTGGGCAGGTATATTTTTAGGCAAGAGCACCTTCACACCACATAGGCGACTACCTCTTCTGGGAATACGTGAACTGACACCTGAGAATCCTAAATTAACTTTCTTTTACCAAGGTTAAACTGTTCTTTTTTTAAAAAAACTTTTCCAAAATCATAGTTGCTCTCCTTTGAATCCACTCCAAATTCTACACATCTCCCTTGAATTAGTTTAGCTACATAGTCCAGAAATGCTGCATGAATTCTTCATGTTACTGCTTCTTTTATTTATGCATCCCGAGAACACATTTTTTTTTTTTTTCACCAATGGCAGAACCATTCTTGACACCTGTTTAGCTTGAGGTCAGCTCTGTCTGTAACTCTCTTTTTGTAGCTGCATAATGTCAGCTGTTTCTCATCTGGAGTTTTTGCACTTTGTTTCTCATTTCAAAATGCACTTTTGTGCTGGTTGAAAGTCATTATTTTTATTTCTGCCTCCTTCTGCTGCCAGGGTCATTTGGAAATCTAATTTATCTTCTCAGGGTGAATGATTCACCCTTCTTTTCCACCTCTGGTGACCATGTCATCTGTGGATGTGATGAAGAGCTTTTTCTTCCCTAGGTAAGTGATGAAAGAAAATGTTCAAAAGATGCAGGCCCTGGATGGTCTTCTGCATGAATTTTACTTAAGACATTTCAGGAACGTAAGCAGCTCAAAATTAATTAAAACAAAAATACTCTTATGAGGTATGGGGATGTCTTAAGTATGTAGACTTAGGAAGTTTATTTGCACCAATTGAGTGTTGGAATATTTGGGTCAGTATATTTGGACTAGTCCTCTGAATGGAAATAAAGATACTTTCTGTGACACACTATATCAAAGTACTTTACTTAATCAGTAGCTTCTACCATCTGAAACATAAAAGACAACTAGAAAATAAGCATCCAAAAGTCCTGACTAGAGTGTTTTATGGGCCAGATCTCAAACACTTTATGTTTAAAAATTGGGAAGATCTCTAATGACCCACACTCAATCTGTATTTGTTTTTACTTCATATGCTGTTTTAACCATGCCTTTTATTTTCTGTATTTTTCAACTTTGACATCTGGGGCCTCGCTGGCCCTGGAGGGAGTACTTCTCCCAGGGTTAGCCAATTCCTAGAGAGAATAAATCACTTGCCTTCTTCAGCATGCTTTTCAAATACAGACCAATTAATCCAGAGTCCACAACCTCAATCACCTACTTTACTGAGCTCTCACACTCCAGGTCACCGTCCACCTACCCTATTACCCCAGGGTCAGGTACCTGACAACTAAGGTTGGCCCCTCTGTCCTGGAGTCTGCTGAAATTGTTCAAATTAGACAAAATGAAGCTTGCTTATCCTGCCTTGCCCATTCCTTCCTTTAGAAACTATGATAAAGGATCTTGTCTACAGTTTCTTCCTCCTCCTCTGCTTCTTGACTAGCCTCGTGCTTCCCGGGTCCCTGCATGGTGTGATGTGCCTTCTTCTCTTGAAAACTATGGATCACAAACTATCTTTTCAATGGCAATAGTCCCCTGATCTGTTGGCCTTACCAGAGCTAAGTAATAGTAAATCTTATTAGAACACATATAAAGGGTTCAAACTTTCAGTTTCCTAAAATATAGCAGGCATAAGAGTAATAAGCTAGAACAGAAGGGAGGCTCTATAATCACCTATGTTGGTGGTACCGTAGGCTGTAACTTATTGGTTGGATAAATAACTTCTTGCCAAGTAATGTAAACAATGTATAAGTGTGACAAACTTAGACAGAAATGAGAACAAGGTAAAATGTGTTCTTCCAGTTTTAAACATGTTTTTTTTTTTTTTTTTGGTTTATTATTTTTTTTTTACGTTTTCATCCCTCATCTGTTTCCTTTAATCTCACATTTGAACTCATTTTTGGTGTGTGTGCTGCTCTTGGCCATACAGAAACTCATTCTCATTTTGGTATTACTAGTGATAATGATAACAGCAACAGAAAACTAATTTTAAAATTCCATCATAAGACAAACTTTGTACCGAGAGCATTATATGTTTCTTAGTTTGAAACTTGCAATAAACCCTGAAATGTAGATTCCGTTAGTTCCTTGTTAGACGAGCAAAGAGACATTTGTAGAAGTCATTTTAACTTGTGCTAAATTGTCTACACAGTTCTAATGGAACCTGGACTCAGGTGTATGCTATCTAATCATCTCTTCTATGTCTGTTACATTGCTCACTACATTGTATTTAATAGACTCTCTCAGTGGTAGCTTAAAGAGGACAAGGAAGTAGCTAATGTCTGGACAACATGTCCTTTTGTGCTATGAACTCAATGATTTTCTCCTGTGGAAAATTAATTCCTTCTTCTTGCTTTGAAAACACATTGCTTATGTTTCAAATTACACAAATCACAGTTATATTGGAGATAGGTGGATATGTATTGCCAACTCAACCAGCTTGTAGGCTGCATGGGTGCAGGAACTGTACCTCATCTTTTTATTCATCAGAGTATTTAGCACAGGGACTTGATATTACTAATTATACAATAAATATTTGTTGAGTTGATTTGAAGATTAAATGCATTAATGCATATTAAATCTCTTTGTAAGACACTAGCCACATGAAAGACAATGTGATTATTTGAGTCATCATGTATAGAGAAGGAAGAGAAATAGAGGAGGGCAGGAGGGGGAAACCCACTCCAGAGACTTCAAAATCTCTTTGAGAGTGAAGTCCTTAAAATCTGAATATAAAATTTTAATTTAAACTAGAATTTTTCTAGTTGCTCCTAGTGTAGACTTTTCTAAATTTTTACTAAAACTTTGAGAATGTAAAGGAAAAAAGATGAAACCCCATAGCAACATTGAGAACAAAGACTCACAGAAAAAAATTCAAAATCTGGGAGAAAGTTACTCTTACCCAGAGGATAATTGTGCTTCTATTAGTTAGATTCAGTTTCAAATAAGAGAATACTCTAGTAGTGACTAAAACATAAGGACATTTCTTGTTTGTTTAACAAGTAGCCTGATGTTAGATGTTCTCTGTATACTTCAAGTGCCCAACACCACCATCAAGAAATGAGGTTCTTTCCATTTATTCTCACTGCATTCTCAATGTGTTGACATTTCGTCCTCAGATTTTTCATCTCATCATCTCTGGATAGCTGCCATAGCTCTGGATATTACATTCCAACACAGAATCATCTCAAGCAGGAAGGAAGGGAGAAGGGGCAAAAATATAACATTTTCTTTTATGCTTCTTTCTTATGTGGAAAGAAAAACACCCCAATCCTAAGTTTCCAGTGGACTTCTCTTTGCATCGTTGCCCAGAAGTAGGTCAATCATGGCCGGGTGCAGTGGCCCATGCCTGTAATTGCAGCACTTGGGAGGCCAAGGCAGGCAGATCACGAGGTCAGAAGTTCGAGACCACTCTGGCCAACATAATGAAACCCCCATCTCTACTAAAAATACAAAAAAATAGCCAGGTGTGATGGTGTGCACCTGTAATTCCCAGCTACTTGGGAGGCTGAGGCAGAAGAATCATGTGAACCCAGGACACAGAGGTTGCAGTGAGCCAAGATCATGCCACTGCATTCCAGCCTGGGTGACAAAAAAAAAAAAAGTCAATTGTTGGCAAGATGGCCAAATAGCAACACCTCTGGTCTGCAGCTCCCAGCGAGACTGATGCAGAAGGCAGGTGATTTCTGTGTTTCCGACTGAGGTAACTGGTTCACCTCACTGGGACTGATTGGACAGTGGGTGCAGCCCATGGAGGGCAAGTCGAAGCAGGGTGGGATATTGCCTCACCTGGGAAGCACAGGGGGTTGGGGAATCTTCTCCCCTACTCAAGGGAAGCTGTGAGGGACTGAGCCTGTGGAACCATGCACTCCAGCCCAAATATCGCACTTTGCCCACGGTCTTCGCAACCTGCAGACCGGGAGATTCCCTCTGGTGCCTACCCTCCCAGGGTCCTGGGTTTCAAGCACAGAACTGGGTGGCTGTTTGGGCAGACACTGAACTAGCTGCAGGAGGTTTTTTTTTTTTTTTTTTTTCCATTTTCCATACCCCAGTGGCGCCTGGAATGCCAGCGAGACAGAACTGTTCACTCCCCTGGAAAGGGGTGCTGAAGCCAGGGAGCCAAGTGGTCTGGCTCAGCGGATCCCACCCCCATGGAGCCCAGCAAACTAAGAACCACTGTCTTGAAATTCTCGCTGCCAGCATGGCAGCAGTCTGAGATCAACTTTGGATGCTCGAACTTGGTGGGGCGAGGAGCGTCCACCATTGCTGAGGCTTGAGTAGGCAGTTTTACCCTCCCAGTGTAAACAAAGCCTCCGGGAAGTTTGAACTGGGCTCTGCCCACTGCATCTCGGCAAGGCCACTGTGGCCAGAGTGCCAGATTTCTCCTCTCTGGGCAGGGCATCTCTGAAAAAAAGGCAGCATACCCAGGCAGGCACTTATAGATAAAACCCCCATGACCCTTGGACAGAGCACCTGGGGGAAGGGGTGGCTGTGGGCACAGCTTCAACAGACTTAAACATCCCTGCCTGATGGCTCTAAAGAGAGCAGCAGACCAGCACAGTATTTGAGCTCTGCTAAGGTTCAGACTGCCTCCTCCAGTGGATCCCTGATCGCCATGTCTCCTGACTGGGAGACACCTCCCAGTAGAGGCCAAGAGACACCTCATACAGGAGAGCTCTGGCTGGCATCTGGCAGGTGCTCCTCTGGGATGAAGCTTCCAGAGGAAAGAACAGGCAGCAATCTTTGCTGTTCTGCAGCTTCCACTGGTGGTACCCAGGCAAACAGGGTCTGGAGTGGACCTCCAGCTAACTCCAGCAGACCTGCAGCAGAGGGGCCTGACTGTTAGAAGGAAAACTGACAAACAGAAAGGAATAGCATGTCCACTCAAAGACCCCATCCTAAAGTCACCAACATCAAAGACCAAAGGTAGACAAATCCACAAAGATGGGGAGAAACTAGAGCAAAAAGCCTGAAAATTCCAAAAACCAGAACACCTCTTCTCCTCCAAAGGATCACAGCTCCTCGCTAGCAAGGGAACAAAACTGGATGGAGAATGAGTTAGACAAATTGACAGAAGTAGGCTTCAGAAGGTGGGCAATAACAGACTCCAAGCTAAAGGAGCATGTACTAACACAATGCAAGGAAGCTAAGAACCTTGAAAAAAGGTTAGAGGAATTGCTAATTAGAATAACCAGTTTAGAGAAGAACATAAATGACCTGATGGAGCTGAAAAACACAGCACGAGAACTTCGTGAAGCATACACAGTATCAATAGCTGAATTGATCAAGCAGAAGAAAGGATATCAGAGATTGAAGATCAACTTAATGAAATAAAGCTAGAAGGCAAGATTAGAGAAAAAAGAATAAAAGGAATGAACAAAGCCTGCAAGAAATATGGGACTATGGGAAAAGTCCAAATCTACGTTTGATTGGTGTACCTGAAAGTGATGGGGAGAATGGAACCAAGTTATAAAACACTCTTCGGGATATTATTGAGGAGAACTTCCCCAACCTAGCAAGGCAGGCCAATAATCAAATTCAGGAAATACAGAGAATACCACAAAAATATTCCTCGAGAAGAGCAACCCCAAGACACATAATTGTCAGTTTCACCAAGGTTGAAATGAAAGAAAAAATGTTAAGGGCAGTCAGAGAGAAAGGTCGGGTTACCCACAAGGGGAAGCCCATCAGACTAATAGCGGATCTCTTGGCTGAAACCCTACAAGCCTGAAGAGAGTGGGGGCCAATATTCAACGTTCTTAAAGAAAAGATTTTTCAACCCAGAATTTCATATCCAGCCAAACTAACCTCCGTAAGTGAAGGAGAAATAAAATCCTTTACAGACAAGCAAATGCTGAGAGATTTTTTCACCACCAGGCCTGCCTTACAAGAGCTCCTGAAGGAAACACTAAACATGGAAAGGAACAACCAATACCAGCCACTGCAAAAACATACCAAATTGTAAAGGCCATTGATAATATGAAGAAACTGCATCAACTAATGGGCAAAATAACCAGCTAGCATCATAATGACAGGATCAAATTCATACATAACAATATTTACCTTAAAGGTAAATGGGCTAAATGCCCCAATTAAATGACACAGAATGGCAAATTGGATAAAGAGTCAAAACCCATTGTGTGCTGTATTCAGGAGACCCATCTCACGTGCTCACACATGACACAAAGGCTCAAAATAAAGGGATGGTGGAATATTTACCAAGCAAATAGCAAGAAAAAAAAAAAAAAAAAAAGCAGGAGTTGCAATCCTAATCTCTGATAAAACAGATTTTAAACCAACAAAGACTAAAAGAGACAACGGCATTACATAATGATAAAAGGATCAATGCAACAAGAAGAGCTGACTATCCTAAATATATATGCATCCAATACAGGAGCACCCAGATTCATAAAGCAAGTTCTTAGGGACCTACGAAGAAACCGAGACTCCCTCACAATCAGAGTGGGAGACCTTAACACCCCACTGTCAATATTAGACAGATCAATGAGACAGAAAATTAGCAAGGATATTCAGCACTTGAACTCAGCTCTGGAACAAGCAGACCTAATAGACATCTACAGAACTCTCCACCCCAAATCAACAGAATATACTCACTCAAAACTGCACAACTACATGGAAACTGATCAAAGTGCCCCTGAATGACTACTGGATAAATAATGAAAGGAAGTCAGAAATAAAGATGTTCTTTGAAACCATTGAGAACAAAGACACAAACATACCAGAATCTCTAGGACACATTTAAAGCAGTGTGTAGTGGGAAATTTATAGCACTAAATGCCCACAAGAGAAAACAGGAAAGATCTAAAATTGACACTGTAACATCACAATTAAAAGAACTAGAGAAGCAACAGCAAACAAATTCAAAAGCTGGCAGAAGACTAGAAATAACCAAGATCAGAGCAGAACTGAAGGAGGTAGAGACACAAAAAACTCTTCAAAAAATCAATGAATCCAGGAGTTGTTTTTTTTTTTTTTTTTAAAGGTCAACAAAATATATAGACCACTAGCCAGATTAATAAAGAAAAAAAGAGAGAAGTTAAATAGATGCACTAAAAAATGATATAGGAGATATCCCACTGATCCCACAGAAATAAAAGCTACCTTCAGAGAATACTATAAACACCTCTATGGAAATAAACTAGAAAATCTAGAAGAAATGGATGTTTCTGGACACATACACCATCCCAAGTCTAAACCAGAATGAAGTCGAATTCCTGAATATACCAATAACAAGTTCTGAAATTGAGGAAGTAATTAATAGCCTACCAACCAAAAAAAGTCCAGGACAAGACAGATTCACAGCTGAATTCTACCAGAGGTACAAAGAGGAACTGGTACCATTCCTTCTGAAACTATTCCAAACAATAGAAAAAGAGAAAATCCTCCCTAACTCATTTTATGAAGCCTCCATCATCCTGATACCAAAACCTGGTAGAGACACAATAAAAAAAGAAAATTTCAAGCCAATATCCCTGATGGACATCAATGTGAAAGTCCGCAATAAAATATTGGCAAACCAAATCCAGCAGCACATCAGAAAGCTTATCCACCACAATCAAGTTGGCATCATTCATCCCTGGGATGCAAGGCTGGTTCAACATATACAAATCAATAAATGTAATCCATCACATAAACAGAACCAATGACCAAAACTGCATGATTGTCTCAATAAATGCAAAAAAGGCCTTTAACAAAATTTAAAACTCCTTCATGCTAAAAACTCTCAATAAACTAGGTATCGATGGAATGTATCTCAAAATAATAAGAGCTATTTATGATGAGCCCACAGCCAGTATCATACTGAATGGGCAAAAACTGGAAGCATTCCCTTTGAAAACCGGCACAAGACAAGGATGACCTCTCTCACCACTCCTATTCAACATAGTATTGAACGTTCTGGCGAGGGCAATCAGGCAAGAGAAAGAAATAAAAGGTATTCAAATAGGAAGAAAAGAAGTCAAATTATCTCTGTTTGCAGATGACCTGATTGTATATTTAGAAAACTCCATCATCTCAGCCCAAAATCTTCTTAAGCTGATAAGCAACTTCAGCAAAATCTCAGGACACAAAGTCAATATGCAAAAATCACAAGCATTCCTGTAAACCAATAACAGACAAACAGAGAGCCAAATCATGAGTGAACTCCCATTCACAATTGCCAGTAAGAGAATAAAATACCTAGGAATCCAACTTACAAGGGATGTGAGGGACCTCTTCAAGGAGAACTACAAACCACTGCTCAAGGAAATAAGACAGGACACAAACGAATGGAAGAACATTCCATGCTCATGGATAGGAAGAATCAATATTGTGAAAATGGCCTTACTGCCCAAAGTAATTTATAGATTCAATAATATCCCCATCAAGTTACCATTGAATTTCTTCACAGAATTGGAAAAAACTATTTTAATGTTCATGTGGAACCAAAAAAGAGCCTGCATAGCCAAGACAATCCTAAGCAAAAAGAGCAAAGCTGGAGGCATCATGCTACCTGATTTCAAACTACACTGCAAGGCTACATTGACCAGAACAGCATGGAACTGGCACCAAAACAGAGATATAGACCAATGGAACAGAACAGAGGCTTCAGAAATAATACTGCACATCTACAGCCATCTGATCTTTGACAAACCTGACACAAACAAGCAATGGGGAAAAGATTCCCTGTTTAATAAATAGTGTTGGGAAAATTGGCTAGCTACATGCAGAAAGCTGAAACTGGACCCCTTCCTTACACCTTATACAAAAATCAACTCAAAATGGATTAAAGACTTAATCTTAAGACCTAAAACCATAAAAATCCTAGAAGAAAACCTGGACAATACCATTCAGGACATAGGAATGGGCAAAGACTTCATGTCTTAAATCAACAGTAATGGCAACAAAAGCCAAAATTGACAAATGGGATCTAATTAAACTAAAGAACTTCTGCATAGCAAAAGCAACTATTATCAGAGTGAACAGGCAACCTACAGAATGGGAGAAAATTTTTGCAATCTATGCATTTGACAGAGGGCTAATATGCAAAATCTACAAAGAACTTAAACAAATTTACAAGAAGAAAACAAACAACCCTATCAAAAAGTGGGCAAAAGATATGAACAGACATTACTCAAAAGAATACATTTATGCAGCCAACAAACATATGAAAAAAATGCTTATCATCACTGGTCATTAGAGAAATGCAAATCAAAACTACAGTGAGATACCATCTCATGCCAGTTACAATGGTGATCATTAAAAAGTCAGGAAACAACAGATGCTGGAGAGGATGTGGAGAAATAGGAACACTTTTACACTGTTGGTAGGAGTGTAAATTAGTTCAACCATTGTGGAGGACGGTGTGGCAATTCCTCAAGGATCTAGAACCAGAAATACCATTTGACCCAGCAATTCCCAATCCTGGGTATATACCCAAAGGATTGTAAACCATTCTACTATAAAGACACATGCACACATGTATTTATTGTGGCACTATTCACAATAGCAAAGATTTGGAACCAACTCAAATGTCCATAAATGATAGATTGGATAAAGAAAATGTGGAATATATGCACCATGGAATACTATGCAGCCATAAAAAAGGATGAGTTCATGTCCTTTGCGGGGATACAGATGAAGCTGCAAACCATCATTTTCAGCAAACTATCACAAGGACAAAAAATCAAACACCGCATGTTCTCACTCATAAGAGGGAGTTGAACAATGAGAACACATGGACACAGGGAGGGTAACATCACGCACTGGGTGGGGCCTGTAGGGGTAGGGGGCTAGGGGAAGGATAGCATTAGGAGAAATACCTAATGTAGGTGATGGGTTGATGGGTGCAGCAAATGCTGCATGGCACTTGTATACCTATGTAATAAACCTGCACATTCTGCACATGTACCCCAGAACTTAAGGTATTAAAAAAAAAAAAGTGGGTCCATTGCTTTCAAAGATAAATAGAATTTTTGTGGCCAATAACTAGTCTAGGGATAGATACATTATCACATATGTGTACACACACACACATACACAGACACATACACACAATCATGGTTCTTTTGGAAATGAGGAATGTGAAAATGGCTATTATGTCAACAAACAGTGTCTGTCCTAAAACTAGAATAAGAAAATAATTTCAAGGAAATGAGACCGCGCCCAAGATGGCCAAATAGGAACAGCTCTAGCCTCCAGCTCCCAGCGTGAGTGACACAGAAGACGGTGATTTCTGCATTTTCAACTGAGGTACCGGGTTCGTCTCACTGGGCGTGTCGGACAGTTGGCACTGGTCCGCGGGTGCAACCTGACCAGCGAGAGCTGAAGCGGGGTGAGGCATCGCCTCAACTGGGAAGGGCAAGGGGGAAGAAAATTCCTTTTCCTAGCCAAAGGAAATTGAGACACACAACACCTGGAAAATCGGGTAACTCCCACCCTAATACTGTGCTTTACCAAGGGTCTTAGCAAACAGCACACCAGGAGATTATATCCCACACCTGGCCCAGAGGGTCCCACGCCCACGGAGCCTCCCTCATTGCTAGCACAGCAGTCTGAGATCTAACTGCAAGGTGGCAGCGAGGCTGGGGGAGGGGCACCCACCATTGCTGAGGCTTAAGTAGGTAAACAAAGCCACCAGGAAGCGCGAATTGGGTGGAGTCCACCACAGCTCAAGGAGGGCTGCCTGCCTTGGTAGACTCCATCTCTGGGGACAGGGCATAGCTAAACAAAAAGCAGCAGAAACCTCGGCAGAGGTATATGTCCCTGTCCAACAGTTTTGAAGAAAGCAGTGGATCTCCCAGAACAGAGGTTGAGATCTGATTATGGACAGACTACCTGCCCAAGTGCATCCCTGACCCCTGAGTAGCCTAACTGGGAGACATCCCCCACTAGGTGCAGACCGACACCTCACACCTCACACAGCTGGGTACATCCATGAGACAAAGCTTCTAGAGCAAGAATCAGACAGCAACACTTGCTGTTCAGCAATATTCTATCTTCTGCAGCCTCCACTGCTGATACCCAGGCAAACAGGGTCTGGAGTGGACCTCAAGCAAACTCCAAAAGACCTGTAGCTGAGGGTCCCTGACTGTTAGAAGGAAAACTAACAAACAGGAAGGACACCCACACCAAAACCCCATCAGTATGTCACCATCACCAAAGACCAAAGGCAGATAAAACCACAAAGATGGGGAAAAAGCAATGCAGAAAAGCTGGAAATTCAAAAAATCAGAGTGCATCTCCCCCTCCAAAGGAACACAGCTCATTGCCAGCAACGGAACAAAGCTGGATGGAGAATAACTTTGACGAGTTGAGAGAAGAAGGCTTCAGTCGATCAAACTTCTCAGAGCTAAAGGAGGAACTAGGTAACCAGCGCAAAGAAACTAAAAACCTTGATAAAAGATTTGATGACAGGCTAAAGAGAATAACCAATGTAGAGAAGTCCTTAAAAGAACTGATAGGGATGAAAACCATAACATGAGAACTATGTGACAAATGCACAACCTTCAGTAACCAACTCAATCAACTGGAAGAAAGACTATCAGCAACTGAAGATCAAATGAATGAAATGAAGTGAGAAGAGAAGTGTGGAGAAAAAAGAATAAAAAGAAATGAACAAAGCCTCCAAGAAATATGGAATTATGTGAAAAGATCAAATCGACGACTGAATGGTGTGCCTGAAAGTGATGGGGAAAATGGAACCAAGTTGGAAAATACTCTGTAAGATATCATCCAGGAGAACTTCCCCAACCTAGTAAGGCAGGCCAACATTCAAATTCAGGAAATACAGAGAACACCACAAAGATACTCCTGTAGAAGAGCAACTCCAAGACACATAATTGCCAGATTCACCAAAGTTGAAATGAAGGAAAAAATGTTAAGGACAGCCAGAGAGAAAGGTCGGGTTACCCATAAAGAGAAGCCCATCAAACTAACAGCATATCTCTTGGCAGAAACTCTCCAAGCCAGAGAGAGTGGGGGCCAATATTCAACATTCTTAAAGAAAATAATTTTCAACCCAGAATTTCATATCCAGCCAAACTAAGTTTCATAAGAGAAGGAGAAATAAAATCCTTTATAGACAAGCAAATGCTTAGAGATTTTGTCACCACCAGGCCTGCCCTACAAGAGATCCTGAAGGAAACACTAAACATGGAAAGGAACAACAGGTACCAGACATTGCAAAAACATGTAAAAATGTAAAGTTCATCAATGCTAGGAAGCAATTGCATCAAGTAACAAGCAAAATAACCAGCTAATAACATAATGACAGGATCAAGTTCACACATAACAATATTAACTTTAAATGTAAATGGGCTAAATGCTCCAATTAAAAGACACAGACTGGAAAATTGGATAAAGAGTCAAGACCCATCAGTGTGCTGTATTCAGGAGACCCATCTCACATGCAGAGATACACATAGGCTCAAAATAAAAGGATGGAGAAAGATCTACCAAGCAAATGGAAAACAAAAAAAAGCAGTGGTTGCAATCCTAGTCTCTGGTAAAACAGACTTTAAACCATCAAAGATCAAAAGAGTCAAAGAAGGCCATTACATAATGGTAAAGGGATCAATTCAATAGGAAGAGCTAACTCTCCTAAATATATATGCGCCCAGTACAGGAGCACCCAGATTCATAAAGCAAGTCCTTAGAGACCTACAAAGAGACTTAGACTTCCATACAATAATAATGGGAGACTTTAACACCCCACTGTCAACATCAGACAGATCAATGAGACAGAAAGTTAACAAGGATATCCAGGAATTGAACTCAACTCTGCACCAAGTGACCTAATAGACATCTACAGAACTGTCCACCCCAAATCAACAGAATATACATTCTTCTCAGCACCACATCACACTTATTCCAAAACTGACAACATAGTTGGAAGTAAAGCACTCCTCAGCAAATGTACAAGAACAGAAATTATAACAAACTGTCTCTCAGACCACAGTGCAATCGAACTAGAACTCAGGACTAAGAAACTCAATCAAAACCACTCAACTACATGGAAACTGAACAACCTGCTCCTGAATGACTACTGGGTACATAATGAAATGAAGGCAGAAATAAAGATGCCTTTGAAATCAATGAGAACAAAGACACAACATACCAGAATCTCTTGGACACATTTAAAGCAGTGTGTAGAGGGAAATTTATAGCACTAAATGCCCACAAGAGAAAGCAGGAAAGATCTAAAATTGACACCCTAACATCACAATTAAAAGAACTAGAGAAGCAAGAGCAAACACATTCAAAAGCTAGCAGAAGGCAAGGAATAACTAAGATCAGAGCAGATCTGAAGGAGATAGAGACACAAAAAAACTCCAAAAAATCAATGAATCCTGGAGTTGGTTTTTTGGAAAGACCAACAAAATTGATAGACTGCTAGCAAGACTAATAAAGAAGAAAAGAGAGAAGAATCAAATAGACACTATAAAAAATGATACAGGGGATATCACCACTGATCTCACAGAAATACAAACTACCATCAGAGAATACTATAAACACCTCTACACAAATAAACTGGAAAACCTAGAAGAAATGGATGATTTCCTGGACACTTACACTCTCCCAAGACTAAACCAGGAAGAAGTAGAATCCCTGAATAGACCAATAGCAGGCTCTGAAATTGAGGCAATAATTAATAGCCTACCAACCAAAAAAAGTCCAGGACCAGATGGAGTCACAGCTGAATTCTACCAGAGGTACAGAGAGGAATTGGTACCACTCCTTCTGAAACTATTCCAATCAATAGAAAAAGAGAGAATCCTCCCTAATTCATTTCATGAGGCCAAAGTCATCCTGATCCCAAAGTCTGGCAGGGACACAACAAAAAAAAGAGAATTATAGACCAATATCCCTGATGAACGTCGATGCAAAAATCCTCAATAAAATACTGGCAAACTGAATCCAGCAGCATATCAAAAACCTTATCCACCACGATCAAGTTGGCTTCATCCCTGGGATGCAAGGCTGGTTCGACATATGCAAATCAATAAACGTAATCCATTATATAAACAGAACCATAGAGGAAAACTACATGATTATCTCAATAGATGCAGAAAAGGCCTTTGACAAAATTCAACAGCCCCTCATGCTAAAAACTCTCAATAAACTAGGTATTGATGGGACATACTTCAAAATAATAAGAGCTATTTATGACAAACCCACAGCCAATATCATACTGAATGGGCAAAAACTGGAAGCATTCCCTTTGAAAAACGGCACAAGTCAGGGATGCCCTCTCTCACCACTCCTATTCAACATAGTGTTGGAAGTTCTGGCTAGGGCAATTAGGCAAGAGAAAGAAATCAAGAGTATTCAGTTCGGAAAAGAAGAAGTCAAATTGTCTCTGTTTGCAGATGACATGATTGTATATTTAGAAAACCCCATTGTCTCAGCCCAAAATCTCCTTAAGCTGATGAGCAACTTCAGCAAAGTCTCAGGATACAAAATCAATGTGCAAAAAATGCAAGCATTCTTATACACAAGTAACAGACAGACAGCCAAATCATGAATGAACTCTGATTCACAATAGCTTCAAAGAGAAGAAAATACCTAGGAATCCAACTTACAAGGGATGTAAAGGACCTCTTCAAGGAAAACTACAAACAACTGCTCAGTGAAATGAAGGAGGACACAAACAAATGGAAGGACATACCATGCTCATGAATAGGAAGAATCAATATTATGAAAATGGCCATATTGCCCAAGGTAATGTATAGATTCAATGCCATCCCCATTCAGCTACCAATGACTTTCTTCACAGAATTGGAAAAAAACACTTTAAAGTTTATTTGGAAACAAAAAAGACCCCGCATAGCTAGGACAATCCTAAGCCAAAAGAACAGAGCTGGAGGCATCATGCTATCTGACTTCAAACTATACTACAAGGCTACAGTAACCAAAACAGCATGGTACTGGTACCAAAATAGAGGTATAGACCAATGGAACAGAACAGAGCCCTTGGAAATAATACCACACATCTACAGCCATGTGATCTTTGAGAAACCTGACAAAAACAAGAAACGGGGAAAGGATTCCCTATTTAATAAATGGTGCTGGGAAAATTGGCTAGCCATAAGTAGAAAGCTGAAACTGGATCTTTTCCTTACTCCTTATATGAAAATTAATTCAAGATGGATTAGAGACTTAAGCATTAGACCTAAAACCATAAAAACCCTAGAAGAAAACCTGGGCAGTACCATTCAGGACATAGGCATGGGCAAGGACTTCATGTCTAAAACACCAAAAGAATGGCAACAAAAGCCAAAATTGGCAAATGGGATCTAATTAAACTACAGAGCTTCTGCACAGCAAAAGAAACTACCTTCAGAGTGAACAGGCAACCTACAGAATGTGAGAAAATTTTTGCAACCTACTCATCTGACAAAGGGCTAATATCCAGAATCTATAAAGAACTCAAATTTACAAGAAAAAAAGCAACAACCCCATCAAAAAGTGGGCAAAGGATATGAACAGACACTTCTTAAAAGAAGACATTCATACAGCCAACAAACACATGAAAAAATGCTCATCATCACTCGCCATCAGAGAAATGCAAATCAAAACCACAATGAGATACCATCTCACATCAGTTAGAATGGCAATCATTAAAAAATCAGGAAACAACAGGTGCTGGAGAGGATGTGGAGAAATAGGAACACTTTTACACTGTTGGTGGGACTGTAACCTAAGTCAACCATTGTGGAAGACCGTGTGGCGATTCCTCAGGGATCTAGAACTAGAAATACCATTTGACCCAGCCATCCCACTACTGGGTATATACCCAAAGGATTATAAATCATGCTGCTATAAAGACACATGCACATGTATGTTTATTGTGGCACTATTCACAATAGCAAAGACTTGGAATCAACCCAAACGTCCATCAGTGACAGACTGGATTAAGAAAATATGGCACATATACACCATGGAATACTATGCAGCCATAAAAAGTATGAGTTAGTGTCCTTTGTAGGGACATGGATGCAGCTGGAAACCATCATTCTCAGCAAACTATCACAAGAACAGAAAACCAAACACCGCATGTTCTCACTCATAGGTGGGAATTGAACAATGAGAACACTTGGACACAAGAAGGGGAGCATCACACACCGGGTCCTATCGTGGGGAGGGGTAGGGGGGAGGGATAGCATTAGGAGATATACCTAATGTCAATGACGAGTTAATGGGTGCAGCACACCAACATGGCACATGTATACATATGTAAGAAACCTGCACATTGTGCACATGTACCCTAGAACTTAAAGCATAATAATAAAAAAAGAAAATAATTTCATCTGCCACATGCTTTGCTTCATGAAACAGAGCAGCACGTTCTATCTGAAGAATGTTAAAACCTACTTGTTTTCCATTCTGAAATGTGCCCCTGGACAGAGAATCTGGACCAGTGACTACCAGAAAACTAAGCACTGGCTCTTCTATTATAAAGATATTCTATTTGAGATTGTCATTTCTCTGATTCTCTCATAATTTTGTATTCCCATGCACCATTTTACTATATTTTTTAAAAAGACTGCAACTTTAAGAGGATAACAAGGCAGACTATGGAAGAAACTAACAATGATCTCTTATATTCTCTAAGAAGTATAGTTTTCACAAATAATAGATTGCATTTAGGATAGGAATTGATTGAAAACAGTGCCTTCTGAAGATTACAGGTTTTTTTTTTTTCATGAAGTTCATAATTATAACATCTTACTGTGTTATAATTTGAAATTCCATCTTCTGTTCACTAAAACCAGTGGCAGTATGGATGAAAGCATGCTACATCCTGGGAATTGAATATATTTAGGAATATATTATGTTCAGTATTAATGTTTAAGAAGACAGGCTGACCAAAGAACACAAAAATTAACAGTGAACTAATCCAGTGACAACTGTACACCTTTAATATTATCAGTTCTTTCTTCTTACTTGAGTAAGACAAGAGAGAAAGAAATAATCCATATGGTTTATATGTAAATATTACAAAGCAAGGAAAAGGAAAGAAATACTTTTGAAAATGATAAGGTAACAAAAGAATAACTTAAAAATTCTTGTTCTTTAATACATAGTTCTTAATATAGGAATAGTCATAAGAAGAGAACAGTTGAGATGGCTGATCTAAGGAAGGACTGTAAGGATACATCTTAATATCATCTTCATGGGCAAAACTTGGCCCTCCTGTGTTTCACTCAACTGATCCTCTTCTACCTCCTCATGTTTTATAACACTAAAAAGTGTATTTTTTTTCCCAGCTATATCTGTTGTAACACAATTTAGGTGAAATTTCTTCACTTTTTGGATGAAAATATAATAAAACATTTGTTAAAATAGCCAGAGGTTTTACAAATTTGGGATACTATGGGAGGAGAATTTAATTCAAAATATATCAGTAATGACATGTTAATTAATGCTTGCAGTAAAAAATAATCCTTAATTTTCAGTAGGTTAAAATTATAGAGTTTTATTTCTTACTCATACCACATGTCCATCTTGGGTGGGCAAGTGGGACTCTGTAAGAAAAGACCCTATTTCAGGATGTAGGCTGGCAAAACAGTCACTACTGGTACATTGCCAGTCATCTTGGAAGAGGGAAAAATGACCTTTGGATGGTCATGTCTAGGCACTTAAGTGTTCTGACCCAGAAGTGATTTGTGTTACTATTATTTACAACGTATTTGCCAGATCGAGTTTTATAGCCTAATCCAACCAGATGAAAGCCAGGAGTATAATTCTACTTGTGAGTGGACAGTGGGAAACTAGAAATCTACAGTGAACTTAATCAAAACAATCACAATCTACCTATTTGGTTCCAAATATTTGCTTTATTCTTTCTTGCAGGCAACATATTCACTCTGTTTTCCCATTGGAGAAAATACAAAAGTTTTATCCACTCATAACATCAAATCAAAGTCTAGGATCTTTGATTATTCATGGTGGTTTCTATATTGCAGAGGTGAAAGCAGAGCCACCGTGACTTCTTTATTAGGTCCAGATGTGGCTCCTCCTATCCATAGATTTGTGAACTAAAAAGAATGATTAATCTGTTTCTCCCAACTTAATATACAATGATTGAGCAGGATAAATAATGTAAGCATTCTTGTTTGGAAGTGGAAAGTAAGGAAGATTCACAGTAGTTATTGATTCATAGCAATTTGTAAATTCTACTAGGGATAATTTTCAAGGGCCTGCTATTCTGAGGATAACAAATATTCTTTTTTCTCAGTTCTGATTCTGCTAGGAGAAGCTCCCCAGTCCATTGTTCTTTGTGGCTCTGAGTTCTACTGTCTTTGAGGTTCTTCCTTTCCAATTATTCTCTTTGACTATATCTAGAATAGGGATTAGAGAATATGCTTTCCCTTTGGTTAAGCTGCTTATCAATTGTTTTCTTTTGTATAAGAAGTTAGAAATGCAAAAGTCATTTTAAGTCTTAAAGATTCACTATTTTCTCCTCCCCCTCTTTCTCCTCCTCCTTTTCTTTCTTTGCCTCCTCCTCCACAGACCTCTAATTTATTTGGGATTACAAGTGTTTGAAAAACGTAGCAGGCTGCTTATTTATTTGATTCTAGTCAGTCTATTTGTCAGTAGAAATACTCACAGTATGTGAGTATATATATATGTACATATATATTTTGGACTTGGAGGGAGTGACAGACTTCAGGCTTTTCTCTTTCTTTTTTTCTTGAGTAATTTTGAACAATTGAAGGAATTTACTGGATTTCATCTTAATCTGTCAGAGACTTTTAACAATAAGTGTAAGGACACATCTTTGTTTTTGTACTTTTAGACTGAGTTTTTATCTAAGCATTGTTTCTCTGACTATGTCTCAATTTTATTTTTTCCTCTTCAGGACTGAGAAACACTTGCCTCTTCCAACTCTATGGGTTCCTAAATTTGTGTTTTCTCTCTATGCTCTGTTATTCCTGCTCACAGCTGAACCAGTTCTATTCTAAGTCCGTCTTTTCCTTTTAATACTTTGCAAAGTGCAACAAACAGCAGCTGGGACACATTGCTGCTTGTATTTGGTCTGAGGGACCAATTTGTCCCTCAGAAATACAAGTTCGTCAGGTGCAGGATCAGCTTTATAAATTATTGCAGTCAATGTGTGGTGGTAAATGTTTAATAGCCAGCTCTCCACGAAAATACAAAAGCAAAAACTCCATGATTTGTGGTGCTCCCAATTTCAGTGGTATAAATTCTTCCACTATGACAGATCCAAGTTACCAACATCACATCACAGAACTTGGAGTTGGGAAGAGATACTCACAATTAGCTGTCTTGGGCATAAATCAGCTCTAGCACACCACTGAATACAGGTGATTATTTTATCAAATAATTGCCATTGCTTAATATGGATCATCATCTTTCCAGTGTTTCTCACAACATGCTGTCTAACCCAAAGCCAAAGTCACGTATTTTGGATATTTTTAATGGCAACTCCCCACTTCTCAGTACCAATTTCTGTATTAGTTAGTATAGACTATGTTATGCCACAGTAGCAAACAAAGCCAAAATCTCAGTGCCTTAAAACAAGAAAGGTTTATTTCTCACACATACTACCACGTCCATCACAGGATGTCTAGGGCCTATGCTCCACGTGTCCATACCACAGGACCCAGGCTGTTATAGCAGCCATCACCTGGAACATAGCAGATGTTCCAGCCTCATGGAGAGGCAAAGAGAACCCTGGAGGGTTTGGTACTGGCAACTAAATGAATTGTCCTCAGAAATAATGTGTACCACTTCTCTTCACAATTCATTGGCCAGAATTAGTGGCAAGACCAGAAAAAAAAAAGAAAAGAGGAAAGAAAGTGTGAACCTACCATGTACCCAAAAGACAAATGACAGAAAATATTTGGTGGTTAGCACTAATGGCTATCACAACTCTATAACAGTAGAGATGTCTACAGCCACACAATTTGTGCAACTTGCCAAGCAACTAGAGTGGTATTTTTCTTGTTTTTTTTTTTTTTTTTTTTTTTTTGTGTGTGTATCTTATATAGAAGATTTTAATCAGTAAAGACTAAGAAAATACACAATAACAGCAATTATTTTTATTTTTTTAATTTTTTTGAGATTGAGTCTCAGTCTGTCAACCAGGCTGGAGTGCAGTGGCACAATCTCAGCTTACTGCGGCCTCCTCCTCCCAGGTTCAAGCGATTCTCCTGCCTCAGCCTCCCAAATAGCTAGGATTACAGGCACCCACCACCATGCCCAGCTAATTTTTTGTATTTTTAGTAGAAACGGGTTTCACTATGTTGGCCAGGCTGGTCTTGAACTCCTGACCTCAAGTGATCCACCTGATTTGGCCTCCCAAAGTGCTGGGATTACAGGCGTGAGTCACTGTGCCCTGCCAAGCAATTATTTTTTTTACTAAACTCTTTATATAATAATCCAATAAGGATTTTTGAATATTCCTACAGTAACTGCCTAAAATTAGGATATATGATATAATATCTCATAGATTAAACACAAACACAAACATCCACATACACACACATGCACATTCATGAAATATAAGGGAATAAGAAAATTGCTATCATAGAAATCTCTGAGTGATGCGTTCCTGAGTTTCTTTTATTTTACCTTTTATCCAATTTTATGTAAGCTTAGAATTTTGCAGCTACAAACATAATTTCCTTTATAATGAGAAAAAATCTGATATTAAAATTTATATAATTTTAAAATGTTATATATTGATTCAACTATGTAAAAATATAATTCGAATTGAAAAACTTAGATGGAAGGGTGTCAAAATATTCTCAGTGTTTGTTCCTGAGTGGTGGGATTAGTTATGATTTAAAAAAAATATATATTTCTCTTTTCCGTTTTCAGATTTGCTACAATGATGAGATATTATTTAAAAATGACAAATGAGGCACCTTTTTCTTTATGTCTTCTTTTCATAGTAATTCATTGTAATTTCATTTTTATGAAAAATTGTCTTTTTCACCAATGCTTCTGCTATTCTGCTATTATGTTTATCTGTATTATGTCTATTGTAATTTCATTTTCAATGAAGATATATATATCTCCCTCTGCATTAGTCCATTCTCACATTCCTATAAAGAAATACCTGAGACTGGGTAATTTATAAAGAAAAGATGTTTAATTGGCTCATGGTTTTGCAAAGAAATACCATGTTCCACCAGCAAAAGGGCCAGAACTACCTCATCATGGGAACATCTTATCAATATCCTGTTGGGCAGCAAGCCATATGGCCCAGACTCCTCCCACTCAAACCTTTAAGTACCCCAGCCTGTAAGCGGTGGTGAGCTCTGGCATTAAGATGGTCTCCCACTTCCATAGGTGTCTGCAATATACTTGTGTTGCTGTTTGAGGTGCCCTCTCTCTGTGTGTCTTTCTTTAACCCTTGCCTTCCCTTTAAAACCTAACATTTTGGTGCCAAAACCAGGGATGGGGATTGGGTTCTAACGCCCAAGTCTTCTCTTGCTACCTGGAAAGCAGCAAGCAGCAAAAACGGGACCTGGACCTGCCTCCAGGTCCTGAGTGGACTCCCTGTTCGCAGCCCTGTTCCCTTTTTCTGTCTTCTTCTCCGGCCCTGGGCTAACCTCCAGATCCTGATCCAACTCTCCATCTTCTTTTTCCTTCCCCTTTCTGGGCAGCTCCAACAAGGATCACACCCATTGCTGGACATCACAAAACCGGCCACCAATTAGTGGGTCAGTCTCCTTCTCCTCCTGTCTGGATTCCTCTCATATTTGCAGTCGACAGAAAATCTCAGCGCTGGGTGAGAGGTCTCCCTGGTCATCAGGTGACCGTGACCTGCCTTCTCAGGGGACGCCCTCACAGTGTTCGCCGTTCAGGCCACTCCGGTCTCCAGGGAAACGCGAAGAGCTGTGGGGATGCTCTGTCTCTCCCACTTCCCTTCTAGCAGGAGGAATTGGGGTACTCACTCCCCTCCTCTAAGTTTCTCGCCCTTCTGGCTGGGGCAAGGCTCTTCAAAACCAGCTCGAGACACCACTCCGGATGTCTCATCTGGAACCTCCGAGCCCAGGGCTTGATGGACTCCACTAAAACTCAGCACTTTACTTGCTTCTGTACTTTTCTTTGTAATGTGGCCTAGCTTCAATGTAAACTGGACATTAATAGTCAATGGGCAAACAACAAAACATTCAATTTCCAAATTCAACATAATCTAAAAACTTCCTCCAGTGCAATGGTAAATGATCTGAGGTGCTTTGCTTATCTCCATTTGTGGCTGTCTCTCTGCCAATCCCGTTCACCTTTTCTTTTTTTTTTTTTTTTATTATACTTTAAGTTCTAGGGTACATGTGCATGACGTTTATATCATGTATAACTCCCCAATGCAATCCCTCCCTCCTCCCCCCTCCCCATGATAGGCCCCAGTGTGTGATGTTCCCCTTCCCGAGTCCAAGTGATCTCATTGTTCAGTTCCCACCTATGAGTGAGAACATGCGGTGTTTGGTTTTCTCTTCTTGTGATAGTTTGCTAAGAATGATGGTTTCCAGCTGCATCCATGTCCCTACAAAGGACGCAAACTCATCCTTTTTGATGGCTGCATAGTATTCCATGGTGTATATGTGCCACATTTTCTTAATCCAGTCTGTCACAGATGGACATTTGGGTTGATTCCAAGTCTTTGCTATTGTGAATAGTGCCGCAATAAACAAACGTGTGCATGTGTCTTTGTAGTAGAGTAATTTATAATCCTTTGGGTATATACCCAGTAGTGGGATGGCTGGGTCATATGGTACATCTAGTTCTAGATCCTTGAGGAATCGCCATACTGTTTTCCATAATGGTTGAACTAGTTTACAATCCCACCAACAGTGTAAAAGTGTTCCTATTTCTCCACATCCTCTCCAACACCTGTTGTTTCCTGACTTCTTAATGATTGCCATTCTAACTGGTGTGAGATGGTATCTCATTGTGGTTTTGATTTGCATTTCTCTGATGGCCAGATCCTGATACCAAAGCCTGGCAGAGACACAACAAAAAGAGAGAATTTTAGACCAATATCCCTGATGAACATCGATGCAAAAATCCTCAATAAAATACTGGCAAACCGGATTCAGCAGCACATCAAAAAGCTTATCCACCATGATCAAGTGGGCTTCATCCCTGGGATGCAAGGCTGGTTCAACATTCGCAAATCAATAAACGTAATCCAGCATATAAACAGAACCAAAGACAAGAACCACATGATTATCTCAATAGATGCAGAAAAGGCTTTTGACAAAATTCAACAGCCCTTTATGCTAAAAACGCTCAATAAATTTGGTATTGATGGAACGTACCTCAAAATAATAAGAGCTATTTATGACAAACCCACAGCTAATATCATACTGAATGGGCAAAAACTGGAAAAATTCCCTTTGAAAACTGGCACAAGACAGGGATGCCCTCTCTCACCACTCCTATTCAACATAGTGTTGGAAGTTCTGGCTAGGGCAATCAGGCAAGAGAAAGAAATCAAGGGTATCCAGTTAGGAAAAGAAGAAGTCAAATTGTCCCTGTTTGCAGATGACATGATTGTATATTTAGAAAACCCCATTGTCTCAGCCCGAAATCCCGTTCACCTTTTCAAATCGTCCTCCTCAACAAAAATCCTGCAAAAGCATCTCCTCCTCCAGACAAGCCTTTCTCCTCTAACTTCAACCTGGCTAACAAACCCCTCCCTTAGTACCCCTTCCACCACCATCCCCTCCTCCTTCTCCTTCAGCTGTTGCTCCTCCGCTCCCTTATTGTTGCCCTTCGCCCCCCTCCTTCTCCACTGCATACCAAGTCTCACACTCAACCCCCTTTTGCCAAAAACCAGGCACATGCCCAAAAGTCCTCCAAAGTCCTCCCCTTGAAGGGGGCCTAAGGCATAATCTGAGTTCATGTTTCCTTCTCCCT
Source organism: Trachypithecus francoisi (assembly GCF_009764315.1). Taxonomy (NCBI): domain Eukaryota; kingdom Metazoa; phylum Chordata; class Mammalia; order Primates; family Cercopithecidae; genus Trachypithecus; species Trachypithecus francoisi. The sequence goes on from NW_022681473.1 coordinate 86,518,580, forward strand.
AGCCAACCTCTCCCAGCTTGAAAAGAAGCTCGGCTTTTTCCCCACAAATTTCACCTCTTGTAAGAAATTTCTAAATATCACTCAATCTTATGACCTTACCTGTCATGACATTTGTCATGCTTTCCTCCACCGTCACCCTAGAGCACAGGGAATGCATCTGGATAGCTGCCTAGGCCCATGCAAACACCCTCCACCAACAAAAGGCTGCCCATAACCCAATAGGGACCCTAGCTGTCCCCAGAACTAATTCCAATTGGGATTATCAGGCAACTTCCACAGACAGACAGAAACAGGGGCATATAATATCATGCCTTCTAGCTGGCATGAACAAAGCTGCCCCTGCTCTTTTCCTCTCCTGCCTTTCAGAGGCCATGACTAAATGTACCACCTTAAGCCCTAATACCAGTAAGGGCAGAATCTACCTTCATTTACACTTAATTTCCCAGTCAGACCCAGAAATAAAAAAAAAAAAAAAAAAAAAAAAAAAAAAAAAAAAACTTTAAAAACTGGAGGATGACTTTCAAATCTCCCAAAGAGACTTAATCAAAGTGGCCTTTAAGGTCTTTAACAATAGAGAGGAAAACCTGAAAACCCTAAAGCTAAAAAGGGACCAGGCTCAACCCCAGATGCTAGCAGCTGCCATTCAACAGGGTTCCCAATGCATACAAAAATCCTCAACCTTGCAACAAACTCCGCTGGAAGCCTGTTTGAAGTGTGGCCAACAGGGTCACTAGGCAAAAGCCTGCCCTAATCCCAGGACACCCTCACAACCTTGCCCCGTCTGTGGTATCAAGGAACACTGGTCATTGGACTGCTCGACGAAACTCTTCATCCCGTTTCACCACCTCTAACTGAAGACTGATGGGGCCTGGAATCCACCACCCCCACTGCCATCACCACTTCGGAACCCAGGGTAACACTGTCAGTCTCTGGCAAGCTTATGCTTTTCCTATTAAATATGGGGCTAGTTACTCAGTTTTAGCAGAATATTCTGAACCCCTCCTCAGTTCTTCTATCTCTATTTGTGGGATCAATGGAATCCCCTCTAGGCACAAACAGACTGGTTCTCTATTATGCAACCTATTCAATACCCCCTTCACCCACCCCTTCCTGATTATTCCTCAGTGTCCTACCCCTATCTTGGGGCGGGACATAGAAAGTAAATCCCTTCTTGATTTGCCTCCTGCAATTCCACCCCTTTTATTTTACTCTGCCGCCCAGATGCTTCCCTCTCCTTCCCTTCATTCTCAGTATCCACCCTGTTACCTTTTGTTAATCCTGAAGTTCAAAACGTTTCTAAACTCGCAATAGCCACACATCACATCCCAGTCACAAAACCCTCCAAACCCCCCTCCATTTTCCTTCATCAGTTTCAACATCCCCTTAACCCAGTCAGCCTTAGGGACCTCAAACCTATTATCTGTAAACTTTTATAAGCTCGAATTCTAAAGCCTGTCAACTCTCCCCACAACACCCCTATCCTAGCTGTCAATAAGACAGACAGGTCATACCTCTTGGTCCAGGATCTCCAAGTTGTTAACTAGGCCTCTCTATCTGGTGGTCCCCAACCATATACTCTACTCTCCCATATTCCCTCATTTGCCACACACTTCTCTGTATTGGATCTAAAGGACGCCTTTTTCACTATTCCCTTAAATTTGACTTCCCACAGTCTTTTTGCTTTCACTTGGTCAAATCCTAATACACATCCTCCCAACTAATATGGATCATACTCCCACAGGGGTTCCAGGATAGTCCCCATCTATTCAGACAGGCCCTCACCAAGAATCTAGCTGAACTTCCCCTTACTGCTAGCACCCTCCTCTAATACATCAATAACCTCCTTCTCTGTAGCCTCCCCCTTAACCTGTCCTTCCAACACACCACTCAGCTTTTAAATTTCCTCCATAGTCAAGGATATCAGGTCTCACCCACAAATGCTCAGGTAGCCCAAACCCAGGTCACTTACCTTGGGCTTGCTCTAACCCCTAATTCTCAGGCCATCTCAACCCAATGAAATGAGCTAAATTGGGACATTCCCCTTCTCCACACAAAGGAGGACCTCCTCTCCTTCTTGGGTCTTGTGTGATACTTCAAGCTGTAGATTCCCAACTTGAGCTTGCTGGCCAAGCTGTTCTATATGGCCTCACTTGGGCCCATCCTAAAATCCCTGAACTCAGCTTGCCCCATCAACTCCCACTTTAAAAACCTTAAAAAATGCCCTTTTAATGGCCCCAGTACTGGGACTGCCCAACCCCACCAAGCCCTTTACTCTGTATGTACATTCTGACCAAGGCCTTGCTTATGGGCTACTCTGCCAAACATACGGCAATGACCCACAAGCCATTACATACCTCTCAAAACAACCGGACTCTCATTCAAGGCTGGCCACTGTGCCTCAAAATCTTAGGTGTGGCCACATTACTGGCCTCAGAGGCACAGAAACTCACTTTCTAACAACACATTACTATGTGTAATGCATCTTCCCATAACCTACAAAACCTCATAAGCCATCAATCTCTTCTATCCCTCTCACCATCCTGCTTACAGCAGATACATGCCTTATTCATAGGAAACCCTCTAAATCACGTTCCAGAAATATAAAGCTCTAAACCTGGCCACTCTTCTCCCTGTAAACACCTCCAACTCTGAGCTCTCTCACTCCTGCCTGGACCTCTTAGACTCCTTATTTTCCCACTTGCAACACATTTTGGAAGCCCCTTTGCAGGGAACCCCTACATGGTTCATTAATAGAAGCTCTTTTAGGGAGCCATGTCCAGCAGCTGGCTATACCATCATTGCCAAAAACAAACTCCTAAAATCCGATGCTCTCCCACCTCATACTACCCCTCAACAGGCGAAGCTAGTTTTTCTAACCAGGGCCCTCACCCTAGCAAAGGGAAAGAGAATTAACATTTACATGAATTCCAAATATACATACCACATCCTACACTCTCGTGCCTTAAGCTAGCCGGAAAGCGTTTTTCTAGCTACAAAAAGAACCCCCATAGGAAATGGCAAACTCATATACAAGCTGCTGGAGGAGGCTAAACTACCACCATAGGTTGCCATTATCCATTGTAAAGGACACTAAAAGGCTACAAATGCCATAAACAAGGGAAAGTTTTTAGGAAGTTCAGCAGCCCAGCAGGCAGCCCTTAAAACCCCATCATTATTGCCCTTTTTTTTCCAACATACACTCTATATATACCCAAGGGGAACAAATCTCAGTCACCCATGCTGGCACCATTCGGGAAGTAAAATGATTCTACCTCAATAATAAAATTGTCTTACCCAAGTCACAAAAAACTTCTGTACTTTTATAAGTGAACAGCAATTTTATGCTGGTTACTGCCCCCTATCCATCTCTTAATAGCTTATGTACATTTTCCCACCATGGCTGCTAATCTCAAAACTATTTCTAAGGCATGTTCCCTTTGCACTCAAACTTCCCCTCAGGAAGCTATCAAATCACCTCCTTTCCTGCACACCAGGCCTGAGGACACCTGCCAGGGCAAGACTGGCAAATCAACTTTACCCACATGCCCCCCCCATAAAGAGTCCAATACCTTCTGATAGTAGTAAATACGTTCTCTGGATAAAAGCTTTTCCTACCACCACCAAAAGGCACACACCGTCACTCCTGTTCTACACACTTATACTGTCCCCCAGTTTGAACTCCCCTCTACAATCCAATCAGACAACGGACCAATGTTTGTTTCACAGCTTAACCAACAGCTATCAAAGGCTCTAAACATTAAATGGGCTTTCCATATTCCCTATCACTTCCCGTAAGATTAAACAGGCCAATGCCCTTCTAAAACAACAACTAATCAAACTCTCCCTGGAGGTTAAGATGACCTGGACTTCACTCCTCCCATTGGCCCTCATGCATTTGTGAGTCATTCCCCACAAGCCCCTCAGCCCAAGCCCATTTGAACTCATGTACCGATATCCCTTTATCCTCCAGGATCTCCCTTCATCTCCTTCCGCTTCTATATGGGATATTTAGCTGGCATTATACTTCACTCAACATCTAATAAGACAGTGTGCAAATGCTTACTTGCCCCAGCCTGAAAGCCCATCCTCCAGACACTCCTCCCTGTCCCTACAATCAGGGGACTGGGTCTGAATTGCAGACTCCTCCTCCTCCCCTCTCCAACCAAAGTGGATGGGTCCTCACCAGGTAATCCTAACTACTCTCATGGTGGCAAAGCTAACATCCTATCCATACTGGATACACCATTCCAAATGAAAAAGACCACCAGTTCCACTTCCAGAAATTTCCTCATCCTCAAATTATTCTTCCTCTTCCTTGCCGCACTTAACAAAAATTCAAGAAGTTGCCGACCCAGAAGGCCCTGGTCCATGACATTCTCTGCCTCCAATTTCAAATCTTTTATCCATACTTTGTTTCAAATCTTTTCCAATATTCCCTCCCGTGTACCTGGATAGGCTACTCCAGTTCCTCACATTAATCTGGGAGTTACGGCTGCAGGACACCTTCTAAGATACCACTCCTACTCAAATCTCCGTTTTTGTTTTTGTTTTCTTTCTTTTTGTCTTCTTTGTCTATTGGATACTCTTAAGTCCCTGCCCCCAAGCTTTGGCAGTTGGGGTCCCTTTGTCAACTTCACACATTATCTTTTAATCAGTTACACTTCCCTCTTTCTTCCAACTGTTAAATTTATTTGTCCACATAAATCCAGCAGATCACAGCCCTTCCTGTTAACCTAACCACATAAACCTGGTCCAAAATAAACCTGCATCTCACCTACTCAGCCAATCCATTCCCAAAACCTGTTTATAATCTTGCTCAGCTAAACACCTTTCCCCCAATCCATCAAATAAACCCACATTGTCACACAATGGGATGTCACCCTCCTTTACTTCATGGCCTCTAAATGAAACATGTTACAAGCTTGATTTCATAAAACACTTCCTACCAACCCTGCCCCTCTCTGCCGGTGCAACTCTCCATGTATCAAACTCAAGGGTGCTTCCTGGAAAAAAAAAATGCATATGATTCCCTCAACTGCAACCTTTATACTTCGGCCCTGTCAGAACCACAATGGCTATTAGTTACCAAAACCCATCTCCTTCTCTCTCTCCAAAACCAAACAGCCTTCACCTCCTCCCCCACCAACATTCCCTATCAGGCCCTCACAGGGACTACCCTTGCTACAAACTATTCAACTTGGAAAAACAAGGAGTTGGAACAAACATTTATTCAGGATTCAACCCCACCTTCTCATGGCTCACTACCTTCACTTACAACTTTTGCCTGTCAACCCCAAGTCTTTTCTGTGTGAAACAAACTCTTATTGCTGTCTACTATCCAATTGGTCAGGAACAGGCACCCTAGTATTTCAGTCTCCAAACATTAACATCCTACCAAACAACCAGACCATCCAGGTTCCTGTAGTAGCTTCTGTCTCATCTTCCTCTACATGCAGTAAGCGGGCTCTACATCTCATTCCTCTGGTAACAGGATTAAGCGTCTCTGCTGCACTTGGCCCTGGAATAGCAGGTATATCACCCTCAACTGCCTTATATAACAAAATCTCTACAGTTCTCTATAATACCTTAGAGGACATGCATACTTCCATTATAAGCCTCCAAATGCAGATAGACTCCTTTGCGGGAGTCATCCTTCAAAACCAAAGGGCTTTAGACCTGTTAATCACTGAGAAGGGGGATACATGTGTATACTTCCCAAAACAATGCTGTCTTTATGTTAATGAATCCAGCATTATTCATGATGCGGCCCTAAGGCTCCATGACAGGACTGCAGAAATCCAACATCAGATTACTAACTCTTGGTGGCAAGGGTCATTCTTTCTAAAGTAGATGCCTTGGTAACACCTTTCTTAGAGCCCTTAATTTTCTTCCCTCATAATACTAACAATTGCCCCTGTGTACTCACCTTTATATCCTGCTTTATCTTCCAAAGACTGAACTCCCTTGTCCAGACAGCCACCTAGAAACACATTAATACCATCCTTCTTCACCAAGTCTGGCATCAGCGCCTCCAGCAAAACAACTCTGAAGACACACTGCTTCAAAACCCAAACCCTGACTACAGTGCCCCTATTCAGCAGGAAGCGGCCAGATAATTAATAACTCCCATCTTTCTTTTATAGTAAAGTAGAAGGCAAGAATGTTAGTCCAAACTGCAACATTTTGTAAGCACCCCTCCCCCGGCTATTTTGCGGACCTTGGCCAAAGTGAAACATTTCACTGAGGTTCAGGATGTGAGAAACATCTTGCCTAACCACCTGACTACAAGGCAGACAAAGGCCCAACTGAAGAAACATTCTTATCATACTCTACTGGGCAAAGGCTCAACTAAAGAAACATCCCTATCATATTCTGTTGGGATAAAGTGCAAAGAAACACCATGTTCTGGAAGAACAAGGGCGAGAACTGCCTCATCATGGAAACATCTTACAATATCCTGCCGGGCAGCAAGCCATATGGCCCAGATCTCTCCGGCTCAGACCCAGTAAGTATCCCAGCCTGTAAGTGGCAGTGGGCTCTGTCTGGCCGTAAGTTGGCCCCCAACTTCCTCCGGTGTCTGCAATATACCTGTGTTGCTGTTTGAGCTGCCCACTCTCTGTGTCTTTCTTTAATCCTCATCTTCCCTTCAAAACCTAACAGTAAGCACTCACTTCTTACTTGTTGAATAAATGAATGATAGACAATGGGCAATGGTTAATTTTTGTTAAGAAAAATGGAAATTCAAAGGAGTAGAAAAAGCAATTGCATCTGTAGGCAAGTGCTGATCCTTTCTAAGAATTATGGGTCAGAGAAGCCACATCAGATATAAAATACGATTACGGCCTTGAAAAGGGAAGATAAAGCAAGATTTCAGGAGTTTCCCAAATGCAGGAGTAATTCAGGAAATGATTCATAAAATTGAGCAGTGAGAAAGCTATATGAACTCTTATTAACTTTAGAAGGTCATTTGGTCAGACTGGAGTTCACTGGGCAGTCCGGACAAACAATCCTATTATCTCCACTGGCTCTACTGCTGTAGTCTCTACAATTAGGTTGTATTGTTAGCTATTAAGTAGATTTTCTAATTTCTATTTTATGCTATCCTATAATATCACAATGAGTATATGTGTGTGTTTGGGAGTGAGGGTGGGATTCGAAGACTTTAGAAGGTTCCACTGCTCTGTTTAAGCAATTATGATAGTTGAAGACAACACTCGCTCCTCTGCCTCTGAAAGAAAAAAGCCCAAGGGCCTAGCACTTAGATTGAAAAGTTTTAGAACCTATATCAGTGGTAGGCACTTCTTTTAATAAATGAAAGAAAGAATGAATATATGAGATCACTTTTAAAATCCTTTCTCAGAACTGCATTCAGAAACAGTCTATGGCCTGAATAAGCAAAATGGTCTAATTACTTCTTAGCCACATGTTGCTTTTTGCCAAAAATTGCTAAGTTTAATGAGTTTTTAGTAGAGCAAAATAGTGCCTCCATCATAAATTTACTTATAGACAATCTTCCATATATCCTATTATAGACAATACAAGATGGGAAAAGTAAACAAACACGCCTAAATCCTGTCAGGTGACAGTCTCATAAAATTTGACTTCAGTTTAATATCCAGGGACATATGTGGGTGATGAGCATTTGACAACTGCCTTACGTTTTGCTGTAGTGTCTCACAGAGTAACTGTCATTCTGGTCTAAAAACCCTGGCGGTGGGGGAGGGGGAAGAAAAAACATGAAATATTAGAAATCCTTAATTATATTTCCTGAATTTATTCAGCATGAAGTCTGATTGCCAAAAATAGCCCTGCCTGTAACATTAATAGTCTTTTGTATTTAACTAAAATATCAGGAATGTAAAGGAAATATAAACCACTTCGGTTGTCTAAACAACATTATTCATTTGATTTCTGCTCACTGCTGATAGTAGCACATTTATATTTCATGGTTTCTGAATTCACAGTACAAAAATATCCAGATGTGGTCGACTGCTTTCAGGACCAGATGATAAACAGCATTATTTCTTGAAGTTAGATAGCAATCCTGAAGAATAATCCATTCAGCAGCTAATCAAAAGATTTATATTGAGTAGGAAAGTCATATTAATCTTGCCTAGGTATCCCTAGTGTCAGAAACTTATCTGTAGGGAAAGTAGAAAGCATTATATAAAGAAAGCAGCTTACACTATGACCTGGAAGCAGCGTGGCGTCAAAATAAGGAGAGAGACTCAATATATAATTTAGAACTAATTTCTGAGAACAATATTTAATGGAAAACTTAATATCACAGCTCACAACCCCACTTCAGTGCCAATCAAAAAGTAGGTAAGCAATTTTGGAATGCTTCATGATCTAGAAAGAAGTCTTTGTTAGAGACTTACGGTTTTAAATTATTATAGGCTTATTCCTATGAGATTTCTAGAACATAATGCTTTAAAAATGCATTGGTGATGTGAGTGTTCATACTACATACTAACACATGGTTCTCTGCAGCTGAGGATATATTTCTAATGTTGCTGCTCATGGTTGCCTCTGATCTGCCAGTTTTAACATAATGATCTAATACACATGTGAGTGTTTTGAACAGCAAATAGTTCTACATAAATTCTAGATATGGCATTTTTCTCATTTTTGTTTTAGTGTACATTTATATATATGAAAAGAGTGTTCTTCATCATTTCTTTGCAGTGCAATTTTAAGCCTGAAAAGAATATTTGGCCTTCAATCTTGTCAAGCATACCTGTAAAGTAGATGGTAAGGGTGCCGATGAGGTAAGAAACTTTCTTCTTGGTTAGTGAAGGGTGTCTAACGGTCTTCTTTATCATCTTGATATATTTGTATTCACCTCTCTAAAAAAAAAACTGTACTTGATTAGTTATTCAAACTGCTAAAAATCAAGCTGAAACCAATAATAAGTAGAGCCTTAAATTCTGAGGAAAAGTTTACAGAATAAAACCCATCTTTTTTATACCATAATTCAAAAGTCAATTTTTAAATCATGTTTCTTGGATTATGTTTTCTTTTTCCTTGGCTATTAAGACCATCTAAGATAGCTTTCTAGTTAGAGAGGTGGAGATTGATCTTTCTTTAAAGAACTCTCTGTGGATTGTTCTATACAATTAATCAATTAAGTCGATGTTGCTTTATTGTTTGCTGCTACATGTGTATTAAGTCTTACCTCCAAGCCCAACTGCATGATCCTTGAAAACAGGACATAAACCAGTTTTCTCAGATATTAAAGGAAGCTGAAGAGTGTTACACAGAAAAAGCATAGAAATATTAATGATGAGAAATACTGGGTATTTTATGAGTTAAGCAAGCTTCTATAGTGAAGAGCTTCTCTGAACGTCTATCGCAGCAGTTAGTAGCTGTGGCTCCTGAACCAGACTGCCACGGTTCCCATCTTAACTCCATGTGTGATCTTGAACCTTGGATACATGGCTTAACCTTTATGTGCTTTAGTTTCTAGAACTGTAAACTGGGTTTACACAGTTTGTATGAAGCATTAGTTATATTATATATATAGTTAGTTATACCTCACACAGTTTGTATGAAGCATTAAGAAATTAATGCATGTACTATTATCATTAATGTACAATTGTGAATTTCTGCAAGAGGAATTTACTGTGCAGTTTCCATAAACATATCTGACCATGGAATTATTGTTTTTTCCTAACATATCACTCAACTAGTGTTCCAGAAAATACACTCAAAGAAATATCTTTAGACAATGTGCTATGATTACTGATACTTAACACATTTGTATCATGAACATTAGATAGCCATATGCCATTCATATAGATTTTAAAATATATATATTTTTTTACTTTTGTGAATGCTTCCCCCCTGCCCTTCTGGGTGTATACACCAGAACCATTTGAAGTAAGTTCCAGACTTTGGGATTTTTCAACCTAAAGTACTTTACCATGTATTTCCTAGGAATAATGACAATCTGTTATAGAACCATATTATTATAATGCTTAAGAAAATAACAATTATTGTATAATATCATTCAGCCAATATTTAAAATTTATCCAGATATTACCAGATGCCTTTAATAGACACTTTAAAAAAACAGGACCCAATTGAAGTGCACACGTTTGATTTTGTTATATATATGTAACTTTCCTTTAATATAGAATAATCCTCTCATACTATTTTTCTAACTTTTTAAAGAGCTTTGATCAGCTGTCTTGTAGAATGTCCTTTCATCTGATTGTCTTTTGCATTGACTAAATTGTTTTCTATCCTTTATCTTTCTTGGAAATGGGAAGTTAGGTCTAGAGCTTGATAAGATACACGTTAAACAATTTGACAAGAGTGCTTGGTAGGTGATCATCTCTATTTCAAAGCACATCCCATTTGAGACATATCATATCAGATTGTTCCTTTATTAGTAATGATGGTTTTGATCACTCAGTTAAGGTGGTGACTCTCAGATGTCTCAATTGTAAAAATATATTTTTCCTTTATAATTTTTAAATAATCCATTGTGTAATGCATTGGAATTTGTGAATCTCTTTTTCCTTAACAATATTTTACTAATGCTTTTTGTATCCATTGACAACCCTTGTTTCAATCAAATAGTACATTGGGATTAGAAAATGGTGATTTTTCTAATTTTCTTATTCCATGTACATTTACTAGCAAGCATTCTTCTGTTAAGGTGTTATCACTGTTCTGAGTGGCATGTGACCTAAGATGAAGTGACGGAATGGCATGGAAGAGCAGACACATGCTTGACAGATTTAAGCAGCTTTATGACAGTTGTAAAAGAAAATGCCAGAGCTTTTCAGAGAAGGCAGGACCAAACATAAGAGGAGGGACACACACACACACGCACACACAAACATAGAGGGAGGGAGAGAGATAGAGGGAGAGATACGGGTTTACTATATGACTATCCCCTGGGAAAGGCCCCTGGGAAGGGACCAGTAAACTGGGACAGCCTGTTTCATATCCTTGCCATAACTCCCTTGTTTCTTTGACTCCTTTTTATTCTATCATTTGGTTAACTGCTCTCCTTTTGTCCTCACTTTCAAGTTCTTTATGTCTTTTTCTGAAGATGTAACACTTACAATTAGCATACCTCTATCTTCCCCATGCAAATTTTTGAAAGTGTTGGGGGGGCGGAGCAAGATGGCCAAATAGGAACAGCTCCAGTCTCCAACTCCCAGAGCGAGCGACACAGAAGACCGGTGATTTCTGCATTTTCAACTGAGCTACTGGGGTCATCTCACTAGGGAGTGCTGGACAATCGGTGCTGGTCAGCTGCTGCAGCCCGAACAGTGAGAGCTGAAGCAGGGTGAGGCATCGCCTCACCTGGGAAGCGCAAGGGGGAAGGGAATCCCTTTTCCTAGCCAGGGGAACTGAGACACACAACACCTGGAAAATCGGGTGACTTCCACCCCAATACTGCGCTTTAAGCAAACGGGCACACCAGGAGAATACATCCCACACCTGGCCGGGAGGGTCCCACGCCCACGGAGCCTCCCTCATTGCTAACACAGCAGTCTGCGATCTAACCACAAGGCAGCAGTGAGGCTGGGGGAGGGGCGCCCACCATTGCTATGGCTTAAGTAGGGAAACAAAGCCACTGGGAAGCTCGAACTGGGTGGAGCTCACAGCAGCTCAAGGAAACCTGCCTGTCTCTGTAGACTCCACCTCTGGGGACAGGGCACAGTTAACAACAACAACAACAAAAAAAAGCAGCAGGAACCTCTGCAGACGCAAACGACTCTGTCTGACAGCTTTGAAGAGTGCAGTGGATCTCCCAACACGGAGGGTGAGGTCTGAGAAGGGACAGACTGCCTGCTCAAGTGGGTCCCTGACCCCTGAGTAGCCTAACTGGGAGACATCCCCCACTAGGGGCAGACTGACACCCCACACCTCACAGGGTGGAGTACACCCCTGAGAGGAAGCTTCCAAAGGAAGAATCAGACAAGTACATTCGCTGTTCAGCAATATTCTATCTTCTGCAACCTCTGCTGCTGATACCCAGGCAAACAGGGTCTGGAGTGGACCTCAAGCAATCTCCAACAGACCTACAGCTGAGGGTCCTGACTGTTAGAAGGAAAACTATCAAACAGGAAGGACAGCTATACCAAAACCCCATCAGTACGTCACCATCATCAAAGACCAGAGACAGATAAAACCACAAAGATGGGGAAAAAGCAGGGCAGAAAAGCTGGAAATTCAAAAAATAAGAGCGCATCTCCCCCTGCAAAGAAGTGAAGCCCATCACCAGCAACGGATCAAAGCTGGTCAGAGAATGACTTTGACGAGATGAGAGAAGAAGGCTTCAGTCCATCAAACTTCTCAGAGCTAAAGGAGGAATTATGTACCCAGTGCAAAGAAACTAAAAATCTTGAAAAAAGAGTGGAAGAATTGACAGCTAGACTAATTAATGCAGAGAAGATCATAAACGAAATGACAGAGATGAAAACCATGACACAAGAAATACGTGACAAATGCACAAGCTTCAGTAACCGACTCGATCAACTGGAAGAAAGAGTATCAGCGATTGAGGATCAAATGAATGAAATGAAGCAAGTAGAGAAACCAAAAGAAAAAAGAAGAAAAAGAAATGAACAAAGCCTGCAAGAAGTATGGGATTATGTAAAAAGACCAAATCTACGTCTGATTGGGGTGCCTGAAAGTGAGGGGGAAAATGGAACCAAGTTGGAAAACACTCTTCAGGATATCATCCAGGAGAACTTCCCCAACCTAGTAGGGCAGGCCAGCATTCAAATTCAAGAAATACAGAGAACGCCACAAAGATACTCCTCCAGAAGAGCAACTCCAAGACACATAATTGCCAGATTCACCAAAGTTGAAATGAAGGAAAAAATCTTAAGGGCAGCCAGAGAGAAAGGTCGGGTTACCCACAAAAGGAAGCCCATCAGACTAACAGCAGATCTCTCAGCAGAAACTCTCCAAGCCAGAAGAGAGTGGGGGCCAATATTCAACATTCTTAAAGAAAAGAATTTTAAACCCAGAATTTCATATCCAGCCAAACTAAGTTTCATAAGTGAAGGAGAAATAAAATCCTTTACAGATAAGCAAATGCTTAGAGATTTTGTCACTACCAGGCCTGCCTTACAAGAGACCCTGAAGGAAGCCCTAAACATGGAAAGGAACAACTGGTACCAGCCATTGCAAAAACATGCCAAAATGTAAAGGCCATCAAGGCTAGGAAGAAACTGCATCAACTAAGGAGCAAAATAACCAGTTAATATCATAATGGCAGGATCAAGTCCACACATAACAATATTAACCTTAAATGTAAATAGACTAAATGCTCCAATTAAAAGACACAGACTGGCAAACTGGATAAAGAGTCAAGACCCATCAGTCTGCTGTATTCAGGAGACCCATCTCACATGCAGAGACATACATAGGCTCAAAATAAAGGGATGGAGGAAGATCTACCAAGCAAATGGAGAACAAAAAAAAGCAGGGGTTGCAATCCTAGTCTCTGATAAAACAGACTTTAAGCCATCAAAGATCAAAAGAGACAAAGAAGGCCATTACATAATGGTAAAGGGATGAATTCAACAGGAAGAGCTAACTATCCTAAGTATATGTGCACCCAATACAGGAGCACCCAGATTCATAAAGCAAGTCCTTAGAGACTTACAAAGAGACTTAGACTCCCATACAATAATAATGGGAGACTTCAACACTCCACTGTCAACATTAGACAGATCAACAAGACAGAAAGTTAACAAGGATATCCAGGAATTGAACTCAGCTCTGCACCAAGCGGACCTAATAGACATCTATAGAAGTCTTGACCCCAAATCAACAGAATATACATTCTTCTCAGCACCACATCACACTTATTCCTAAATTGACCACATAATTGGAAGTCAAGCACTCCTCAGCAAATGTACAAGAACAGAAATTATAACAAACTGTCTCTCAGACCACAGTGCAATTAAACTAGAACTCAGGACTAAGAAACTCAATCAAAACCGCTGAACTACATGGAAATTGAACAACCTGCTCCTGAATGACTACTGGGTACATAACGAAGTGAAGACAGAAATAAAGATGTTCTTTGAAACCAATGAGAACAAAGATACAACATACCAGAATCTCTGGGACACATTTAAAACAGTGTGTAGAGGGAAAATTATAGCACTAAATGCCGACAAGAGAAAGCAGGAAAGATCTAAAATTGACACTCTAACATCACAATTAAAAGAACTAGAGAGGCAAGAGCAAACACATTCAAAAGCTAGCAGAAGGCAAGAAATAACTAAGATCAGAGCAGAACTGAAGGAGATAGAGACAGAAAAAACCCTCCAAAAAATCAATGAATCCAGGAGTTGGTTTTTTGAAAAGATCAACAAAATTGACAGACCGCTAGCAAGACTAATAAAGAAGAAAAGAGAGGAATCAAATAGACGCAATAAAAAATGATAAAGGGGATATCACCACTGACCCCACAGAAATACAAACAACCATCAGAGAATACTATAAACTCCTCTACACAAATCAACTAGAAAATCTAGAAGAAATGGATAATTTCCTGGACACTTAACACTCTTCCAAGACTAAACCAGGAAGAAGTTGAATCCCTGAATAGACCAATGGCAGGTTCTGAAATTGAGGCAATAATTAATAGCCTACCCACCAAAAAAAGTCCAGGACCAGATGGATTAACAGCTGAATTCTACCAGAGGTACAAGGAGGAGCTGGTACCATTCCTTCTGAAACTATTCCAATCAATAAAAAAAGAGGGAATCCTCCCTAACTCATTTTATGAGGCCAACATCATCCTGATACCAAAGCCTGGCAGAGACACAACAAAAAAAAGAGAATTTTAGACCAATATCCCTGATGAACATCGATGCAAAAATCCTCAATAAAATACTGGCAAACCGGATTCAGCAGCACATCAAAAAGCTTATCCACCATGATCAAATGGGCTTCATCCCTGGGATGCAAGGCTGGTTCAACATTCGCAAATCAATAAACGTAATCCAGCATATAAACAGAACCAAAGACAAGAACCACGTGATTATCTCAACAGATGCAGAAAAGGCTTTTGACAAAATTCAACAGCCCTTCATGCTAAAAACGCTCAATAAATTCGGTATTGATGGAACGTACTTCAAAATGATAAGAGCTATTTATGACAAACCCACAGCTAATATCATACTGAATGGGCAAAAACTGGAAAAATTCCCTTTGAAAACTGGCACAAGACAGGGATGCCCTCTCTCACCACTCCTATTCAACATAGTGTTGGAAGTTCTGGCTACGGCAATCAGGCAAGAGAAAGAAATCAAGGGTATTCAGTTAGGAAAAGAAGAAGTCAAATTGTCCCTGTTTGCAGATGACATGATTGTATATTAGAAAACCCCATTGTCTCAGCCCAAAATCTCCTTAAGCTGATAAGCAACTTCAGCAAAGTCTCAGGATACAAAATTAATGTGCAAAAATCACAAGCATTCTTATACAGCAGTAACAGACAAACAGAGAGCCAAATCAGGAATGAACTGCCATTCACAATTGCTTCAAAGAGAATAAAATACCTAGGAATCCAACTTGCAAGGAATGTAAAGGACCTCTTCAAGGAGAACTACAAACCACTGCTCAGTGAAATCAAAGAGGACACAAACAAATGGAAGAACATACCATGCTCATGGATAGGAACAATCAATATCGTGAAAATGGCCATACTGCCCAAGGTTATTTATAGTTTCAATGCCATCCCCATCAAACTACCAATGAGTTTCTTCACACAATTGGAAAAAACTGCTTTAAAGTTCATATGGAACCAAAAGAGAGCCCACATTGCCAAGACAATCCTAAGTCAAAAGGACAAAGCTGGAGTCGTCACGCTACCTGACTTCAAACTATACTACAAGGCTACAGTAACCAAAACAGCATGGTCCTGGTACCAAAACAGAGATATAGACCAATGGAACAGAACAGAGTCCTCAGAAATAATACCACACATCTACAGCCATCTGATCTTTGACAAACCTGAGAGAAACAAGAAATGGGGAAAGGATTCCCTATTTAATAAATGGTGCTGGGAAAATTGGCTAGCCATAAGTAGAAAGCTGAAACTGGATCCTTTCCTTACTCCTTATACGAAGATTAATTCAAGATGGATTAGAGACTTAAATGTTAGACCTAATACCATAAAAACCCTAGAAGAAAACCTAGGTAGTACCATTCAGGACATAGGCATGGGCAAGGACTTCGTGTCTAAAACACCAAAAGCAATGGCAGCAGAAGCCAAAATTGACAAATGGGATCTAATTAAACTAAAGAGCTTCTGCACAGCAAAAGAAACTACCATCAGAGTGAACAGGCAACCTAGACAACGGGAGAAAATTTTTGCAATCTACTCATCTGACAAAGGGCTAATATCCAGAATCTACAAAGAACTCAAACAAATTTACAAGAAAAAAACAAACAACCCCATCAAAAAGTGGGCAAAGGATATGAACAGACATTTCTCAAAAGAAGACATCCATACAGCCAACAGACACATGAAAAAATGCTCATCATCATTGGCCATCCGAGAAATGCAAATCAAAACCATAATGAGATACCATCTCACACCAGTTAGAATGGCAATCATTAAAAGGTCAGGAAACAACAGGTGTTGGAGAGGATGTGGAGAAATAGGAACACTTTTACACTGTTGGTGGGATTGTAAACTAGTTCAACCATTATGGAAAACAGTATGGCAATTCCTCAAGGATCTAGAACTAGATGTACCATATGACCCAGCCATCCCACTACTGGGTATATACCCAAAGGATTATAAATCATGCTGCTATAAAGACACATGCACATGTATGTTTACTGCGGCACTATTCCCAATAGCAAAGACTTGGAATCAACCCAAATGTCCATCTGTGACAGACTGGATTAAGAAAATGTGGCACATATACACCATGGAATACTATGCAGCCATAAAAAAGGATGAGTTTGCATCCTTTATAGGGACATGGATGCAGCTGGAAACCATCATTCTTAGCAAACTATCACAAGATCAGAAAACCAAACACCACATGTTCTCACTCATAGGTGGGAACTGAACAATGATATCACTTGGACTCGGGAAGGGGAACATCACACACCGGGTCCTATCATGGGGAGGGGGGAGGGGGGAGGGATTGCATTGGGAGTTGTACCTGATATAAATGATGAATTGATGGGTGCTGACGAGTTGATGGGTGCAGCACACCAACATGGCACAAGTATACATATGTAACAAACCTACATGTTATGCACATGTACCCTAGAACTTAAAGTATGATAATAAGAAAAAATAAAAAAAGTAGACAATTATAAAAAAAAAAACAAAACAAAAAAACCATGAGTGAAAAGGCAGAAAAAAATAGTATTTATTTAAAAATGGTTTGGACCTCTATGTGTCCTTTCTTTCTTGGATGTTTTAAAAGAAAACCATATGGTAGGCAAATGCTTGCAGAAGTTTAAACTCATGTTTCTTTAGAGACAGAGACTAAGAGGTCTTTTGAGACCTTCTCCGTCCTGTGGTTCTATGACATTTCATGGAATCCAAAGCATGCTTAAGCCTGAAGAGCTATAATAAAAACAAGTCTTATATGTAATTATAGTAAAAAAAAAAAAAAAAAAAAAAAAGTGTTGGCAGACAGCAGAGAAGGCCGAGTTTGGAAAAATACAGGAATCAAAAGGTCTAAGATAGCCATAGACAGAGTATTAGGCTCTGTGTATCAAGGCTTGGGTCTAAATACACAGTATACTCCAACAGGGTCATAAGGGGAGTTTAATAAAGGTATGGGCAAAATTAAAATAACTCATAAAGGGTATCGCAGTGCCCTCGACTATGACAAGTTAATAGCTGTAAGCTCTAGCATCAAGAGATAGTAGTTATGTAGAGAGGGCCACCTGAAGGAACAATTGACTTAGATGGAGGAACACAGCCAACACACAATCCCTGTGGGGAGGAAGCTGGTGAGTAAATACCCCACCTTCAGTCTTCCCCACCCTCTGATGTCCTAAAAAATAAATTCTATAGGTATAGAAATTTTATTTGTCTCATCTATTTCTATGCCTAGAAGAAATAGTGCCAGGTATGCAGGATGTGCTCAATAAGTTTTCATTAGTATATAAACAAATGAATGAAAGAAAGAATGGATGTGTGAGAGACTCAGAGGACTCATTTTGAGTTTCTCAGTTGGCCTTTTGAAAATCTAAAAGCAAATTACATTTTCTTTGCCTTAGTAATGCATATCAATGCCATGAGATCTCATTATTTTATTTTTAGAAAAAAATATGAATGAGAAAATTGCACCAGAGGACCCACATTGGGACTTTTGAGTTGAACACATTACTTAGCAAATTCTAACATGGGAACTTGAGGATATTTAGTGAACCTGCTGAAGTCAACACATTCATGCAACTGAAACCAATAGAGAAGCAGCTATCTATTAACCTTGGCATTTTGGGGTCTAAAAAAAGCTTTTACCCACTATTGGGCTTTGTAACCTATAAAATAAATAAAAAAATAACAACAATTAACCTTGAAAACCTTTTGATTACCTCCCAGGGATAATATTCGTGAAGGTAGTATATAGTGTCATGGGAAAGTCTCTATCTTGAATTAAGCAAAATTCTGTCAAATTCTGGCTTTGCTATTATCAATATAACATAGAAAGATTACTTGAAATTTTTTTTAAAATCTCACTTTTTTCATTTGTTAAACCAGAATAATCTCACCTATGTTGTGTCAAGAATTGAGAAAATGTATTGCAAATGTTTTACATATAATATCTGCTTTACAAATGTTAGTTCCTTGTTTTCCTTGAGGAAAGATAAAAGAATAAATTGATATAAATTAAAATAGAAAATTAATATAAATTACTATAATATTAATTTTATATTATCTTTTATTTCTCTTCATTTTTGTAAATGTTTGGAAATTCTTGATGTTATATAGTCAATCAACTTAGAATCAATTTCAATGAACTATATCAAAGAAGGCAGAAAAAAAACTACATGGTTTTACATAACTATAGCCCACCTTGTCATTTATTTTCAAATTTGAGATCTAGAAATAGTCTTCATCATGAGATAGCAATAATCACAAAACCCAATTTAAAAATGGAAATAAAGACAAATTATCAGAGTTCACAAAAATCTTCCATTCCTGTGTGTAAATGGCACCATTGAGCAAAAGTGTTAGATTTCTCTTATGGAAAGTTTAAATATTTCCATGTTGTTATATTTTATTTTTCCTGCTGGAAGGGGAAATACAACTGATTTTTTGATAGGCAATTGAAATAACTAGTTTATTGCCTATCCTTCCACAGATATTTTATGGATATGTGGGCAATTATATAATCTCTACTGCTTTTAAATTTGTAACAGATGCTATATTTTAGATTAGATTGAAATTATAGGAAAAGTTGTAAAGATATTACAGAGCCCCTATATACTGCATCAACCAGTTTTCTCTTTTGTTAACATCTCATATTTTTGGAGTACATTTGTCATAGCTAGGGAATCAACATTGGTGTATTATAATTAGTTAAATTTCACAGTGTAATAGGTTTTGCTATTTTGAATCCAGAGTTCCTTCTCAGTTCTAGGATCCCATCCAGGACACCATCTGAAATTTGGTTATCATGTCTCTTTAGCCTCTTCTGATCCATGACAGTTTCTCAGACTTTCCTTGTGTGTGTGTGTGTGTGTGTGTGTGTGTGTGTGTGTGTTTTGACATTTTTTAGGAAGGTTGGTCAAGTATTTTGTAAAAGGCTCCTCAGTTGGAATTTGACTGATGTTTTTCTCACGGTTAGACAAGGGTTTTGAGAGAATGACTTCAGAGGTGAAGTGCCCTTCTCAGCATGGTAGCAAGGGTACCTATTTCAACATGACTTACCACTGATGATATTAACTTTTATCACCTGGACGAGGTAGTGTGTGTTGTCTCTCCAGTGTAACGTTACTTCTCCTCTCTTCTGAACTATAATCTTTGAAAGAAAGTCGCTTATCAAAGCCCATACTCAATGAGTGGAGAGCTGTGTTCCATCGCCTTGTGCCCCCTTTATTTGTTTTTTTTAATCTTTATTTTAACTTCAGGGTACACATCCAGGTTTGTTACATAGGTAAAGTTGTGTCATGGGGGTTAGTTGTACAGATTATTACATCTCCTAGGTATTAAGCCTGGTACCCATTAGTTATTTTTCCTGATCCTCTCCCTCCTCCAAACTTCCAACTTCTGATAGTCCCCAGTCTATGTTGTTCCTTTTTATGTGTCTATGTGTTCCCATCATTTAGTTCCTACTTCTAAGTGAGAAAATGCAATATTTTGTTTTCTGTTCCTGCATTAGTTTGCTAAGGATAATGAACTCCAGCTCTGTCTGTGTTTCTGAAAAGGACATGATCTCATTGTATTTATGGCTGCATAGTAGTCAATGGTGTATATGTACATTTTCTTTATCCAGTCTATTATTGATGGGCATTTAGGTTGATTCCGTGTCTTTGCTATTGTGAATAGTGCTGCAATAAACATACTCATGTGTGTGTCTTTATAATAGAATGATTTATATTTCTTTGAGTATATACCCAGTCATAGGATTGCTGAATCAAATTATATTTCTGTCTTTAGGGCTTTGAGGAATCAACACACTATCTTCCACAATGATTGAACTAATTTACACTCCCACCAACAGTGTATGAGTGTTTCCTGTTTTTTTTTTTTTTTTTTACTTTAATTTCTAGAGTACATGTGCACAACATGCAGGTTTGTTACATATGTATACATGCTCCATGTTGGTGAACTGCACCCATTAACTCGTCATTTACATTAGGTGTGTCTCCTAATGCTATCCCTACCCCTCCCCGCTGTTGTGTGATGTTCCCCTTCCTGCATCCAAGTGTTCTCATTGTTCAATTCCCACCTGTGAGTGAGAACATGCAGTGTTTGGTTTTTCGTCCTTGTGATAGTTTGCTGAGAATGATGGTTTCCATCTTCATCCATGTTCCTACAAAGGACATGACTCATCATTTTTTATGGCTGCATAGTATTCCACGGTGTATATGTGCCACATTTTCTTAATCCAGTCTATCACTGATGGACATGTGGATGGGTTCCAAGTCTTTGCTATTGTGAATAGTGCCACAATAAACATATGTGTACATGTGTCTTTATAGCAGTATGATTTATAATCCTTTGGGTATATACACAGTAATGGGATGGCTGGGTCAAATGGTATTTCCAGTTCTAGATCCTTGAGGAATCACCACACTGTCTTCCACAATGATTGAACTAGTTTTCAGTCCCACCAACAGTGTAAAAGTTGTTCTTATTTCTCCACATCCTCTCCAGTACCTATTGTTTCCTGACTTTTTAATGATCATATTTCTAACTGGTGTGAGATGGTATCTCATTGTGGTTTTGATTTGCATTTCTCTGATGGCCAGTGATGAGCATTTTTTCAAGTGTCTGTTGGCTGCATAAATGTCTTCTTTTGAGAAGTGTCTGTTCATATCCTTTGCCCACTTTTTGATGGGGTTATTTTTTTCTTTTAATTTGTTTGAGTTCTTCATAGGTTCTGGATATTAGTCCTTTGTCAGATGAGTAGATTGCAAAAATTTTCTCCAATTCTGTAGGTTGCCTGTTCACTCTGATATTAGTTTCTTTTGCTGTGCAGAAGCTCTTTAGTTTAATTAGATCCCATTTGTCATTTTGGCTTTTGTTGCCATTGCTTTCGGTGTTTTAGACATGAAGTCCTTGCCATGCCTATATCCTGAATGGTATTGCCTAGGTTTTTCTCTAGGTTTTTATGGTTTTAGGACTGACATTTAAGTCTTTAATCCATCTTGAATTAATTTTTGTATAAGGTGTAAGGAAGGGATCCAGTTTCAGCTTTCTACATATGGCTAGCCAGTTTTCCCAGCACCATTTATTAACTAGGGAATCATTTCTCCATTTCTTGTTTTTGTCAGGTTTGTCAAAGATCAATGGTTGTAGATGTATGGTGTTATTTCTGAGGGCTCTGTTCTGTTCCATTGGTCTATATCTCTGTTTTGGTACCAGTACCATGCTGTTTTCATTACTGTAGCCTTGTAGCATAGTTTGAAGTCAGAGAGCATGATGCCTCCAGCTGTGTTCTTTTGGCTTAGGATTGTCTTGGCAATGCAGGCTCTTTTTTGGTTCCACATGAACTTAAAAGTAGTTTTTTCCAATTCTGTGAAGAAAATCATTAGTGGTTTGATGGGGATGGCATTGAATCTATAAATTACCTTGGGCAGTATGGCCTTTTTCATGATATTGATTCTTTCTATCCATGAGCATGGAATGTTCTTCCATTTGTTTGTGTCCTCTTTTATTTCGTTGAGCAGTGGTTTTAGTTCTCCTTGAAGAGGTCCTTCACATCCCTTGTAAGTTGGATTCCTAGGTATTTTATTCTCTTTGAAGCAATTGTGAATGGGAGTTCACTCATGATTTGGCTCTGTGTTTGTCTGTTATTGGTGTATAGGAATGCTTGTGATGTTTGCACATTGATTTTGTATCCTGAGACTTTGCTGAAGTTGCTTATCAGCTTAAGGAGATTTTGGGCTGAGACTATGGGGTTTTCTAAATACACAGTCATATCACCTGCAAACAGGGACAATTTGACTTCTTCGTTTCCTAATTGAATACACTTTATTTCTTTCTTTTGCCTCATTGCCCTAGCCAGAAATTCCAACACTATGTTGAATAGGAGTGGTGAGAGAGGGCATCCCTGTCTTGTCCCGGTTTTCAAAGGGAATGCTTCCAGTTTTTGCCCATTCAGTTTGATATTGGCTGTGAGTTTGTCATAAATAGCTCTTATTATTTTGAGTTATGTCCCATCAATACCTGGTTTATTGAGAGTTTTTAGCATGAAGAGCTGTTGAATTTTGTCAAAGGCCTTTCCTGCATCTATTGAGATAATCATGTAGTTTTTGTCTTTGGTTCTGTTTGTATGCTGGATCATGTTTATTGATTTGCATATGTGGAACCAGCCTTGCATCCCAGGAATGAAGCCAACTTGATCATGGTGAATAAAGTTTTTGATGTGCTTTTGGATTCGGTTTGCCAGTATTTTATTGAGGATTTTTGCATCAATGTTCATCAGGGATATTGGTCTAAAATTCTCTTTTTTGTGTGTGTGTCCCTGCCAGACTTTGGTATCAGGATAATGTTGGCCTCATGAAATGAATTAAGGAGGATTCCCTCTTTTTCTATTGATTGGAATAGTTTCAGAAGGAATGGTACCATCTCCTCTTTGTACCTTGGGTAGAATTCAGCTGTGAATCCGTCTGGCCCTGGATTTTTTTTTTTTTTTTGGTTGATAGGCTCTTAATTATTCCCTCAATTTCAAAGCCTGTTGTTGGTCTGTTCAGGGCTTCAACATCTTCCTGGTTTAGTCTTGGGAGGGTGTATGTGTCCCGTAATTTATCCATTTCTTCTAGACTTTCTAGTTTTTTTTTGAGTAGAGGTGTTTATAGTATTCTCAGATAGTAGTTTGCATTTCTGTGAGATCGGTGGTGGTATCCCCTTTATCATTTTTATTGTGTCTATTTCATTCTTCTCTCTTTTCTTCTTTATTAGTCTTGTTAGCAGTCTATCAATTTTTTTGATCTTTTCAAAAAACCAACTCCTGGATTCATTGATTTTTTGAAGGATTTTTTTTGTGTGTGTCTTGATCTCCTTCAGTTCTGCTCTGATCTTAGTTATTCCTTGCCTTCTGCTAGCTTTTGAATGTGTTTGCTCTTGCTTTTCTGGTTCTTTTAATTGTGATGTTAGGGTGTCAATTTTAGATCTTTCCTGCTTTTTCTTGTGGGCATTTAGTGCTATAAATTTCCCTCTACACACTGCTTTAAATGTGTCCCAGAGATTCTAGTATGTTGTATCTTTGTTCTCATTGGTTTCAAAGAACATCTTTATTTGTGATTTCATTTCCTTATGTACCCAGTATTCATACAGGAGCAGGTTGTTCAGTTTCCATGTAGTTGAGCAGTTTTGAGTGAGTTTCTTAATCCTGAGTTCTAGTTTGATTTCACTGTTGCCTGAGAGACAGTTTGTTATAATTTCTGTTCTTTTACATTTGCTGAGGAGTGCTTTACTTCCAGCTATGTGGTCAATTTTGGTATAAGTGCGACGTGGTGCTGAGAAGAATGTATATTCTCTTGATTTTGGGTGGAGAGTTCCGTAGATATCTTTAGGTCCACTTCGTGTAGAGCTGAGTTCAATTCCTCGGTATCCTTGTTAACTTTCTGTCTCGTTGATCTGTCTAATGTTGACAGTGGAGTGTTAAAGTCTCCCATTATTTTTGTGTGGGAGTCTAAGTCTCTTTGTAGGTCTCTAAGGACTTGCTTTATGAATGTGGGTGCTCCTATATTGGGTGCATATATATTTAGGATAGTTAGTTCTTCTGGTTGAATTGATCCCTTTACCATTATGTAACGGCCTTCTTTGTCTCTTTTGATCTTTATGGGTTTAAAGTCTATTTTATCAGAGACTAGGATTGCAACCCCTGCTTTTGTTTGTTTTCCATTTGCTTGGTAGATCTTCCTCCATCCCTTTATTTTGAGCCTATGTGTGTCTCTGCACATGAGATCAGTCTCTTGAATACAGCAGACTGATGGGTCTTGACTCTTTATCCAATTTGCCAGTTGGTGTCTTTTAATTGGAGCATTAGGCCATTTACATTTAAGATTAATATTGTTATGTGTGATTTTTGAACCTGTCCTTTGATGTTAGCCAGTTATTTTGCTCATTAGTTGATGTAGTTTCTTCCTAGCATTGATGATCTTTACAATTTGGCATGTTTTTGCAGTGGCTGATGCTGGTTGTTCCTTTCCATGATTAGTGCTTCCTTCAGGAGCTCTTGTAAGGCAGGCCTGGTGGTGACAAAATCTCTCAGCATTTGCTTATCTGTAAAGGATTTTATTTCTCCTTCACTTATGAAGCTTAGTTCGACTGGATATGAAATTCTGGGTTGAAAATTCCTTTCTTTAAGAATGTTGAATATGGCCCCCACTCTCTTCTGGCTTATAGAGTTTCTGCCGAGAGATCCGCTGTTAGCCTGATGGGCTTCCCTTTGTGGGTAACCCGACCTTTCTCTCTGGCTGCCCTTAACATTTTTTCCTTCATTTCAACTTTGATGAATCTGACAATTATGTGTCTTGCAGCTGCTCTTCTCGAGGAATATCTTTGTGGTGTTCTCTGTATTTCCTAATTTTGAATGTTGGCCTGCCTCGCTAGGTTGTGGAAGTTCTCATGAATAATATCCTGAAGAGTGTTTTCCAACTTAATTCTATTCTCCCCATCACTTTCAGGTACACCAATCAGATGTAGATTTGGTCTTTTCTCATAGTCCCATATTTCTTGAAGGCTTTATTCATTTTTTTTTACTCTTTTTACTCTAAACTTCTCTTCTCACTTCATTTCATTCATTTGATCTTCAGTCACTGATATCCTTTCTTCCACTTGATCAAATTGGCTACTGAAGCTTGTGCATGCATCATGTAGTTCTCATGCTATGGTTTTCAGCTCCATCAGAACATTTAAGGATTTTCTATACTGTTTATTCTAGTTAGGTATTAATCTAATCATTTTTCAAGGTTTTTAGCTTCTTTGTGATGGGTTCGAACATCCTCCTTTAGTTTCGAGAAGTTTGTTATTACAAATCATCTGAAGCCTTCTTCTCTCAGCTCATCAAAGTCATTCTCTGTCCAGCTTTGTTCCACTGCTCTCAAGGACCCGTGTTCCTTTGGAGGGGGAGAGGTGCTGTGATTTTTAGAATTTTCAGCTTTTCTTCTCTGTTTTTTCCCCATCTTTGTGGTTTTATCTACTTTTAGTCTTTATGATGGTGACATACAGATGGGGTTTTGG
This sequence comes from Trachypithecus francoisi, assembly GCF_009764315.1. Classification (NCBI taxonomy): domain Eukaryota; kingdom Metazoa; phylum Chordata; class Mammalia; order Primates; family Cercopithecidae; genus Trachypithecus; species Trachypithecus francoisi. The sequence continues at coordinate 86,544,462 of NW_022681473.1, forward strand.
TGTGGATATCCTTTCTCTTCGTTAGTTTTCCTCCTAACAGTCAGAACTCTCAGCTGTAGGTCTGTTGGAGTTTGCTGGAGGTCCACTCCAGATCCTGTTTGCCTGGGTGTCATCAGCGGAGCCTGCAGAACACGAATATTGTATAATAGCAGATGTTGCTGCCTGATCCTGCCTCTGCAAGCCTTGTCTTAGAGGGGCACCCTGCTGCACGAAGTGTCAGTCTTCCCCTACTGGGAGATGTCTCCTGGTTAGGCTACTTGGGGGTCAGGGACCCACTTGAAGAGGCAGTCTGTCTCTTCTCAGATCTCAAACTCCATGCTGGGGGAACCACTACTCTCTTCAAAGCTGTCAGACAGGGACGTCTAAGTCTGCAGAACTTTCTGCTGCCTTTTGTTCAGCTGTGACCTGCCCCCAGAGGTGGAGTCTACAAAGGCAGGCAGGCCTCCTTGAGCTGCAGTGGGCTCCACTGAGTTCGAGCTTCCTGGCCACTTTTTTTTTACCTTCTCAAGCCTCAGCAATTGTGGACGCCCCTCCCCCAGCCTCACTGCCCCCTTAGAGTTTTATCTCAGACTGCCGTGCTAGCAGTGAGTGAGGCTCCATGGGCGTGGAACCATCCAAGCTGGGCACGGGATATAATCTCCTTGTGTGCCATTTGATAAGGCCATTGGAAAAGTGCAGTATTAGGGTGGGAGTGTCCCAGGTTTCTGGGTACTGTCTGTCACGGCTTCCCTTTGCTAAGAAAGGGAATTCCCTTAACCCTTGTGCTTCCTGATTGAGGTGATGCCCCACCCTGCTCCGCTGGCTGCACCCACTGTCTGACAAGCCCCAGTGAAATGAACCGGTACCTCAGTTGGTAATGCAGAAATCACCTGTCTTCTGCTTCACTCACTCTGGGAGTTGCAGACTGGAGCTGCTCCTATTCAGCAGTCTTGGGACCTTCCTCCAAATAGTGTCTTATCCAAAATAGGCAAAATTGAGCATATCCCAAATGTAATGTCCATCAAGAAATACTATTCGGCAATCAGAAGGGATTAACTATTGACTCTTCTAAAATCATGGACAAATCTCAAAAACATTAAACTGAGAAAAAGAAGCCAGAAACAAAAAATTACGTAAATATGTTTTAATTTATTTGAAACCTTAGAAAAGAGAAGTCTAATTTATAGTGATAGAAATCAGATCAGTAGTTGCCTAGACCTGGGGATGAGAAATAGGTATAGACTGAGAAGGACCACAAGAGAACCTTTGGAAGTGATTAAAATATTCCATTATCATGACTGTGGTGGTGGCTACATGAATATATACATTTTCAAACATTATCAAATTCTACAAATAAAATGTATGCATTCTATTATATGCAAGTTATACCTCCATAAAGTTCATTTGTAAAAATTTTGTGATAATTTGCATCTAAGGCATATCAGGCTTTTGGGAGTCTAAAACTTAAAACAGAATTTGGTTAACCTCCTTAACAAAAAATATAAAATTAAGTTAAAGACATTTATTTAGAATAAGAACTAAAACCACCAAAAATTATAGATATTAAAATTTGACAAATACTCCAAACATTACAAAATACAGAAAAACAAAATATGTTTTTATTGGTTAATTGCACTGTGCACCTCTGTATATTTTTTGGCTACATACTCTTTGATCAACTCTTCATAGAATAATGATTTTCTGTAGAAAGAATGAAAAGATAATTCTGTCTTTTGCCTGGAAGATTAAAATTTGGTTTTATTATTGAGAGTTTATAAGAGTTTTGTTTAGAATCATGACTCATCATTGATAATGTCATATGACCTTTTATGAAATTGTCAAATTTAGAGAATATCACACTATTTTCATATATGTGCTATTTCATATATTTATGCTATTTCATATATGAGCTATAGAAACACTCACTGTTTATAGTAATGCTAGGTTATAAATTACTAAGTAATGCTAAGTAATAAATTACTACATGGAAGTTTGTGCTTCTATGAATTCTGATAAATACTATTTTATGAAATTACCATTTAAAAATTAAAATGTATGGTACATCTATAGTTATATGTTTCATTACCAAGCATATTACTGACGAGAGAGTAATTTTAGTAGGATCAATCAAATCCTCTACATAAAATTTTGCACCACCTGGTGTTTGAAAAATTCTCCCTAAGTTAGCTTCTAGCTTTTACTTTTAAAATCTTGTGTCTTCTCTGCTACCCACACATTCCTAGTACTAAGTACTGTACGAAGCCTTCATAACATCATGAGATCTCTGACATTGCACTCTCCTGACATAAAACAGAGTGAGTTGGCACAAGGGCCAGTAGTAGACTGGAAGCCATTCCCCCACTGACAACTAGCAATAATATATCTATACCCAGAAGTGACTAAAAGCCACATAAATATCCCACCAACCCCAAAATAAATGTGTCTGCAACTCCATTTCCTCTTAGATTTCAAAAATGCTCATAAGGATTCCAGAGCCACTGACAAAAGGGTAACAAAGGGGAAATTAACTAAAGAAGAAGTGGTAATTAAGTTCTAACCCATTGCTCTTAGAAGGTACAATATTTTTCAAATTGTTTATAAACATATGACCATATAATAACATTGCTAAGACTCATTCATTAGCTGCACAGTAAATCCACTACTATGCATCTGGTAAATTTCTTATTCTTTCATTCAACAAATATTTGTTTTATGGAAAGTCCTAACCAGCAAAAGTTTTTCCTGTAATTCTGATAGTTTTGAGAAACATACCTTGAAAAGAATATGTATAAACTTTATTTCTAGCAAAGAAAACTTGCAAGTAATTCTTTCTGGACCTACTCATGAACTTAGAACCCTTATTGCAATGTGGTGTGAAGCTGTATAATTCTAAATTGATGATGTAGGTCAAAATGTTTCATACAGAGGACTGACGAGGCCTGAAAAATGAATTTCTTAGCCAGCTTCAATCATGATAGTTACATTATATCTGCCAAACATCTGAACATTTCACATGCATCTTATGTCAGGTTCATAACAGCTTCACAGAAACACTGAAAAACAAAATACTTACTGTGTAGCAAGGGAAATATATTTTGTGAGATTTGAAGTCTAGGGACAATGTTCTTCAAACAACTTAAAGAAGGAAATGACCTGCTTTCTGAAAAAATTTTTCTAGCAAGCACTTCTCAAGAGATTAGACAGCAATCTATATATGTAATATATTGATGTATAACATATATGCGTACTCTTTTTTTCATTGTTTCTGGGGAAATTATGTTTCTCTCAGATTGTAAAGTGGGTGATAGAAAGTGGATAAGCTGATTGATCAGTCTGAGGAGACTAGAATGTGTGAATTGGAGCAATATTTTCAGTAAGTCATGTTTTTTTTCTTTTCTTGCAACACCTTGGGATTACTCAGAGAGCCGCCCCAGTCTGCTTACTACAGTTTTGTAGCTTCAGCAGATATTTTACTTCCTTGAAGCTAAAGATTTGTTCGAATTAAATTTTTTGTCTTAAAAATTTAGTAAGCAAATTTTATTAAATATTCTATCTCAAAAATGTGGGTTAGCCTTTAAAACCACAAAGTGTTCACATCAAGTAATATCACAAAATGTAGATGCTTCATATCTCACTAATTTTAAATATTACAAAAATATAAAGCAAGAAAAATAGCAAGTATTTTCTCCTCTAAAAGAAATGTCTTCTTTGGTGTTTCTCTGTTTCCTTCCCCATCCACCCAAATGGTGAACTAGGGCCCCTAATTGTGGAATCTGTCTGCACCAGCACCATTTAGTTGCTGCATCTGAAATATATATATATATAATATATATAAATATGTATCATATATATCACATATGCAACACATATGTCACACACATGCAACACATATTCACACATGCAACACATGTCACATGCAACACATATGTCACACACATGCAACACATATGTCACACACATGCAATATATTATATCTATTTATATATTATGTGTATATATATAGAGAGAATGTGTGTGTGTGTGTGTGTGTGTGTGTGTGTGTCTTTGTGTGTGTATTTAAGCCTGCCCAAGCCCTGCTCAAGCTCAAACCTACCCAAGGAGTGGAGAGGGACAAGTTATGTCTCTTATTAGAAACTCAAAAACCACAAATAAAGGGAGGTAGACAATAAGTTGCAGCCTTCTTCAGTTCCTGTTTTTAGAAAACCTGCCACCCTTACACGTGTCTGGACACACTTGAATCCTGAAGGGAGCATAGCTGAGTTTCAAAGGAGGAACCACGCTATATCAAATTGAAAAGCTGAAGTAGTAAAAGCTTCTGAACAAATAATTTTTATAAACAAGATTAATGAAAAAGAGGTTGTTTGTGTATTTAAAGTAAATGGAGTTTATATGTAAATAATTTAAAAGCCTTGCCTTTAAACACTGGAAGGAATAAAACATTTAATTTAGTAAAGTACCTATTAATATAATGTATACTTGTTCTCTTAAAGCCCTATTTGTCTAGTGTCTCTTCTAGAAAACTGATTGGTACCCCAGAGCCCACAAAGAAATAACTGTTCCTTCCAGTGAATGGTTAACTCATCTTAGCTCAATGATGAATCTGATGCTTTTCAAAATAAAAATAGTAATATCCACAGAAGCTACTACTCCTTCTATGTATGTTACAAAACAATATTGTTGGATGATAGCCCTACTACTAATAATAAAAGAATTCAAAAATCAGTTGTAGAGAAGGTAAAATGGCCAACTACATGCAGCCAGGTGGAACAGCTCCCACCAAGAGACTGAAACAACTGATGTGCTTTTAACAGATCTTCACAGGGAAGATGCCAAGTGGACAGAGGGAAGACACAGAAGCTGGGCTGAAGGGGAAGAAATCTGGGAACTCTGTATGGCTACAGCACGCTGGGACTTAGTTTTGAACCTTAACAGCTCCAGGGGAATGGGTGAATTGAACTGGCAAGGAACAATACATTCTCACCACGAGCCTCTGGAACTCCAGCAGGTGGAATCCCTCTACTACCACAGACACTTAAGTTGGCAGGGAGATGTGCTGAGAGTAGTGGTAGGGGCAGAACACCAGCTGATGAGCAGCCCAGAGGTTTAGTGCAGAAGCATCTGTAGCAGAACACAGCCAGGGACAGCCATCCCCCTAAGCTCGACTTGCTACCATTGGAGACTATAGTCCTAGAAGAAATCTAACATGATCTCTGCAGGGCAGTCTTGCACATTAGGTGTGGCTTGTCCAACCTGAGTACTCCTTGGTCTGCTGGCCTCTCTGGGCAACCCATTCTGCCATGCCTGCTTACAGGGCAGTCTGGGGTGCCTTGGGGTCTCACACCATAGCTTCTGTGCTAGCAGACCATGCATGACCATCGAGAGCTCCAGTAAGGTGGCCCCTATAGCCACAGAGCAGCCTACATACTTCCTTCCCATGTTGCAGGTTACCACAGCCCCATGGCATCTCTCCACATCACTTTGCTGGGGCACGTCTGCAAGGGTAGGTTTTGCTTTACTTGCCTGACCAGCACATGGGAATGCAGTTCAACTGTACCTGCTAACCACCAAGGCAGACAAAGCTTTGGCAGGTACAGAGCTGGCAAGCCACACCCCACCAGCACCCCACCCTTCCACTGACACTTAATGGAGGACAGCAGATATTCCCACAAACTGAGCAATTATTCCTGCTCTTGGGGCACAGAGAAGGCACCCAGACATGCACAGACCAGCACCCCACCCACAAGCCAGCACCACCTCCAGTGCAACCACCCACACATCTCCAGCAGGCATCCCCTGACCCCCATCTGTGTTGGTCTACCACTGTGGTGAACACCTGCAGAGAGGCAGGCACCTCTGCATCTGTTAGCTCTCTGCTGCAGAACAAAACCTCTGAGAAATGTGGGATTATGTAAATAAATCAAATCTATGACTCATTGGTGTTCCTAAAAGAGATGGGGAGAATGGAAGCAACTTGGAAAACATATTTCAGGATATCATCCATGAAAAATTCCCCAACCTAGCTAGAGAGGCCAACATTCAAATGCAAGAAATGCAGAGAACCCTAGTAAGATACTTCTCAAGAAGATCCTCCACAAGACACATAATCATCAGATTCTCCAAGGTCAAAATGAAAGAAAAAATGTTAAAGGCAGTGAGAGATAAAGATGAGGTGGCCTATAAAGGGAAGCCCATCATACTAACAGCAGACCTCTCAGCTGAAACTCTACAAACCAGACGACATTAGAGACCAATATTCAATATTCTTGAAGACAAGAAATTTCAACCCACAAGTTCATATCTGGTCAAACTAAGCTTCCTAAGCAAAGCAGAAATAAGATGCTTTTCAGACAAGCAAATGCCAGGGGAATTTGTTACTACCAGACCTAAATTACAAGAGCTCCTGAAGGAAGCAATAAATATCGAAGACCATTACCAGCCACTCTATAAACACACTAAAACACAGACCAGTGATGCTATAAAGTGAACACATAAACAAGACTTCAAAATAACCAGCTAATATCATGATGAGAAGATCAAATCCACAGATATCAATACTAACCTTGAATGTAAATGGGCTAAATGCTCCAATTAAATGGCCTAGAGTGACACGCTGGATAAAGAACCAAGACCCATGGGTAAGCTGCCTTCAAGAGACCCATCTCACATACAATGACACCCATAGGCTCAAGGTAAGTCATGGAGAAAATCTACCAAGCAAATGGAAAACCAAAAATGCAAAGGTTGCCATCCTAATTTCATACAAAACAGATTTTAAATGAACAAAGATAAGACAAGGGCATTACATAGTAGTAAAGGGTTCAATTAAACAAGATCTAACTATGCTAAATATATATACACCCAACACAGGAGCACTTAGATTCATATAGCAAGTTCTTAGGGACTTTCAAAGAGACCTAGACTCCCACACAAGAATAGTGGGAGATTCCACTACCCCACTGACAGTATTAGACAGATCACTGAGGCAGAATATAAACAAAGATATTCAGGAGCTGATCTCTACTGGATCAAATGGACCTGATAGACTCCACCCAGAAACAACAGAATATACATCCTTCTCATTGCCACATGGCACATACTCTAAAATTGATCATATAATCAGAAGGAAAATTCTCTTCAGCAAATGCAAAAGAACTGAAATAATCACCACCACTCTCTCAGAACATGCAGCAATAAAATTAGATATCAAGATTAAGAAAATCACTCAAAACCATAAAATTACATGGGAATTGTTATAACCTGCTTCTGAAGGGCATCTGAGTAAATAATAAAATTAAGGCAGAAATCAAGAAGTTCTTTGAAGCTAATGAGAACAAAGATACAACATACCAGAATCTCTGGGACACAACTAAGGCAGTGTTAAGAGGGAAATTTAAAGCCCTAAATGCCTGCATCAAAAAAAATAAAAGATGTAATCCTAGCACTTTGGGAGGCCAAGGTGGGGGGATCACAAGGTCAAGAGATTGAGACCATCCTGGCCAATATGGTGAAACCCCATCTCTACTAAAAATACAAAAATAGCTGGGCATGGTGGTGAATGCCTTTAATCCCAGCTAATCAGGAGGCTGAGGCAGGAGAATCACTTGAATCCAGGAGGCAGAGGTTGCAGTGAGCCGAGATCGTAATACTGCACTCCAACCTGACAACAGAGCAAGACTCCGCCAATTAAAAAAATAATAATAAAAAAAATTAGACCTTAAGTTAACAAACTAACATCATAACTAAAAGAACTAGAGAACCAAGAGCAAACTTACCCCAAAGCTATTAATAGGAGAAGACAAGAAATAACCAAAATTAGAGCTGAACTGAAACAGATTGAGACATGAAAAGCAATTTAAGTGATCAATGAAAACAGAAGGTAGTTTTTTTGAAAAAAATTAATAAAATAGAATGCTAACTAAGCTAATAAAGAAGAGAGAAGATTCAAGTAAACACAGTCAGAAATGACAAGGAGGAGACTACCACTGACCTCACAGAAATACAAATAACCATCAGATAATATTATAAACACCTCTATGTACATAAATGAGAAATCTAAAAGAAATAAATAAATTCCTGGATACATACATCCTCCCAAAACTGAACCCGGAAAAAAATTAAATCCCTGAACAGACATAATGAGCTTTGACATTGAGGCAGTAATAAATAGCCTACCAACCAAAACAAAGCAAAACAAAACAAAACAAAAACAACACAGGACCAGATGGATTCACAGCTGAATTCTACCAAATGTACAAATAGCTTAAAGCATTCCTACTGAAACTACTCCAACAAAAAATTGAGATGGAGGGGCTCCTTCTTAACTCATTCTATGAGGCCAGCATCATACTGATACCAATACCTGGCAGAAACACCACACAAAAAAAATAAAACTTAAGGCCAATATCCTTGATGAACATCCATGCAAAAGTCCCTAACAAAATACTGGCCAACTAAATCCAGCCACTGTCTGGAGCCATGAGGCCCGGAATTAGCCGACCTCTGTTGCTTGATCTCCGCAAAGCGGAGACAAGACGGCACATTTCCAGGTTCTTTATTGCGGACCCTTCCCGCGCGCGCCTAAACTGTTTCCACCCGCTCCAACCTTTCCCGCACCGGCGCAAACATCTTTCCCGCCCAGGAAGATATGCAGCCTAGGGCGCAGGCACGATCCCGCGCCCGGGAAAAGTACAAACCCATGGCGCATGCGTGATTGTAATTTGATAAGACCGGCCCCCCGTCACCGCCCTGGCCCAACCTCTTCCTCTGCCAGCCTATATAAGGCATGACCCTGCATTCAATAAACGAGACTTGATCAGGCTATTTGTCTTGTCTCCATTTCTCGTGTTTTCTTGTCTCCTCCATTCCCACTCCCCCTTCCAGGGCCCGTTCGACTGTCCTGTGGGTCGGGACAAGCCACGCCTCAAAAAGTTTATCCAACACAATCAAGTAGGCTTCATCTACTGTGTGCAAGGTTGGTTCAACACACACAAATCAATAAATATGATTTATCACATAAACAAAACTAAAGACATAAAAAGCATTATATAATTATCTCAATAGATGCTGAAAATGCTTTTGATAAAATTCAACACCTCGACATGTTAAAACTCTCAATAAACTAAGTATTGAAGGAATATATCTCAATAAGAACCATCTATGTCAAATCCACAGCCCACATTATACTGAATGGGCAAAAGCTGGAAGCATTCTGCTTGTGAACTTTCACAAGAAAAGGATGCCCTCTCTCACCACTCCTATGCAGCATAGTATCAGAAGTCTTGACAAGAGCAATCAGGCAAAAGAAAGAAATAAAGACATCCAAATAAGAAGAGAGGCAGTCAAACTATTTCTGTTTCTGTTTGCACACAACATGATTCTATATCTAGAAAACCCCATAGTTTCAGCCCAAAATCTTCTAAAGCTGATAAACAGCTTTAGCAAAGTCTCAGGATACCAAATTAATGTGAAAAAATTACTAGCATTCCTATACACCAACAAGAGTCAAGCCAAAAGCCAAATCAGGAAGTCAATCTCATTCACAATTGCCACCAAAAATTACCTAGGCATACAGGTAACCAGGGAGGTGAAAGATCTCTATAAGGAGAACTACAAAACACTGCTCAAAGAAATCAGAGATGACACAAACAAATGGAGAAACATTCCATGTTCATGGATAGGAAGAATCAATATGTTAAAATGACCATATTGCCCAAAGCAATTTATACATTCAGTGCTATTCCTATGAAACTACCATTGCAATTCTTCACAGAACTGGAACAAAAAAACTATTTAAAAATTCATGGGAAATCAAACGTGAGCCTGAATAGCCAAAGCAATCCTATGCAAAAAGAATAAAGCTGGATGCGTCCTACTAACTGACTTCAAACTATATGACAGGGCTACAGTAACAAAAACAGCATAGTACTGACATAAAACCGGGCACATAGAAGAATGGAACAGAATAGAGAACCCCAGAAATGAGGCCACACACCTACAACTATCTGATCTTTGACAGATCTGACAAAAACAAACAATGGAGAAAGGAATCCCTGTTCAATAAGTGGTGCTGGAATAACTGGCTAGCCATATGCAGAAGACTGAAACTGGACCCCTTCATTTCAACATATAGAAAAGTTAATTCAAGATGAATTAAAGACATAAATGTAAAACTCAAAACTATATAAAGCCTGGCAGACCACCTAGGCAGTAACATTCAGGACATAGGCACAAGCAAAGATTTCATGATGAAGATGCCAAAAACAATTGCAACAAAAGCAAAAATTGACAAATGGGATCTAATTAAACTAAAGAGTTCCTGCACAGCAAAAGAAACTATCAACAGAGACAACATACAGCCCACAGAATGGGAGACAATTTTTGCAAACTATGCAGCTGACAAAGGTCTGATATCCAGCATCTGTAAGGGACTTAAACAACTTTATAAGAAAAAAAGACCATTAAAAAGTGAGAAAAGGACATGAACAGACATGTTTCAAAAGAAGACATACATGTGGCCAACAAGCATATAAAAAATAGCTCAATATCACTGATTAGTAGATAAATGCAAGTTAAAATAACAATGAGATACCAGCTCATACCAGTCAGAATGGTTATTATTAAAAAGCCAAAGAGTAAGATACTGGTGATGTTGTGGAGACAAAGAAACACTCTTCTAGGTTGGTTCCATGATGGCTAAACAGGAACAGCACCAGTCTTCAGCTCCCAGCGTGAGCAATGCAGAAGACAGGTGATTTCTGCATTTCCAACTGAGGTACTTGGTTCATCTCACTGGGGCTTGTCAGACAGTGGGTGCAGAATAGTGGGTGCAGCACACTGAGCCTGAGCCAAAGCAGGGCAAGGCATCGCCTTTCCAATGGTCTTAGCAAATGGCACACCAGGAGATTGTGTCCCGTGCCTGGCTAGGAGGGTCCCATGCCCACGGAGTCTTGCTCATTGCTAACACAGCAGTCTGAGATTGAACTACAAGGTAAGCAGCGAGGCTGGGGGAGGGGCACCCACCATTGCTGAGGCTTCAGTAGGTAAACAAAGCAGCCTGGAAGCTGGAACTGGGTGGAGCCCACCGCAGCTCAAGGAGGCCTGCCTGCCTCTGTAGACTCCACCTCTGGGGGCAGGTCATACCAAATAAAAGGCAACAGAAACCTCTGCATACTTAAATGTCCCTGTCTGACAGCTTTGAAGAGAGTAGTGATTCTCCCAGCACGGAGTTTGAGATCTGAGAACGGACAGACTGCCTCCTCAAGTAGGTCCCTGACCCCCAAGTAGCCTAACTGGGACGCACCACCTAGTAGGGGCAGACTGACACCTCACACAACAAGGTACCCCTCTGAGGTGAAGCTTCCAGAGGAACGATCAGGCAGCAACATTAGCTGTTTGGCAATATTCGCTGTTCTGTAGCCTCCACTGCTGATACCCAGGCAAACAAGATCTGGAGTGGACCTCCAGCAAACTCCAACAGACCTGCAGCTGAGGGTCCTGACTATTAGGAGGAAAACTAACAAACAGAAAGGACAACCACACCAAAACCATATCTGTACGTCACCATCATCAAAGACCAAAGGTAGATAAAATCACAAAGATGGGGAAAAAACAAAGAAAAAAAGCTGAAAATTCTGAAAACTAGAGTGCCTCTCCCCCTCCAAAGGAACACAGCTCCTCACCAGCAATGGAACAAAGCTGGACGGAGAATGACTTTGACGAGATGAGAGAAGAAGGCTTCAGACGATCTGTAATAACAAACTTCTCTGAGCTGAAGGAGGATGTTTGAACCCATCGCAAAGAAGCTAAAAACCTTGAAAAATGATTAGATCAATGCCTAACCAGAATAAACAGTATAGAGAAGCCTTAAATGACCTGATGGAGCTGAAAACCATAGCATGAGAACTACGTGACGTATGCACAAGCTTCAGTAGCCAATTTGATCAAGTGGAAGAAAAGGTATCATTGATTGAAGATCAAATGAATGAAATGAAGTGAGAAGAGAAGTTTAGAGTAAAAAGAGTAAAAAAAAAAAAAATGAATAAAGCCTTCAAGAAATATGGGACTATGAGAAAAGACCAAATCTACATCTGATTGGTGTACCTGAAAGTGATGGGGAGAATGGAATCAAGGTGGAAAACACTCTTCAGGATATTATTCATGAGAACTTCCACAACCTAGGGAGGCAGGCCAACATTCAAAATTAGGAAATACAGAGAACACCACAAAGATATTCCTCGAGAAGAGCAGCTGCAAGACACATAATTGTCAGATTCATCAAAGTTGAAATGAAGGAAAAAATGTTAAGGGCAGCCAGAGAGAAAGGTCAGGTTACCCACAAAGGGAAGCCCATCAGGCTAACAGCGGATCTCTCGGCAGAAACTCTATAAGCCAGAAGAGAGTGGGGGCCAATATTCAACATTCTTAAAGAAAAGAATTTTCAACCCAAAATTTATTATCCAGTCAAACCAAACTTCATAAGTGAAGAAGAAATAAAATCCTTTACAGACAAACAAATGCTGAGAGATTTTGTCACCACCAGGCCTGCCTTACAAGAGCTCCTGAAGGAAGCACTAATCATGGAAAGGAACAACCAGCATCAGCCACTGCAAAAACATGCCAAATTGTAGAGACCAGCAATGCTACAAAGAAACTACATCAAGTAATGAGCAAAATAACCAGCTAACATCATAATGAGAGGATCAAACTCACACATAAAAATATTAACCTTTAGTGTAAATGGGCTAAATGCTCCAATGAAAAGACTCTAACTGGCAAATTGGAAAAAGAGTCAAGACTCATTAGTGTACTGTATTCAGGAGACCAATCTCACAGGCAGAGACACACATAGGCACAAAATAAAGGGATGGAGGAAGATCTACCAAGCAAATGGAAAACAAACAAAAGCAGGGGTTGCATTCCTAGTCTCTGATAAAATAGACTTTAAACCAGCGAACATCAAAAGGGACAAAGAAGGCCATTACATAATGGTAAAGGGATCAATTCAACAAGAAGAGCTAACTATCCTAAATATATATGCACCCAACATAGGAGCATCCAGATTCATAAAGCAAGTTCTTAGAGACCTACAAAGAGACTTACTCTCCCACACAATAATAATGGGAGACTTTAACACCCCACTGTCAACATTAGACAGATCAACGAGACAGAAAGTTAACAAGGATATCCAGGAATTGAACTCAGCTCTGCACTAAGTGGACCTAATAGACATCTACAGAACTCTCCTCCCAAAATCAACAGAATATACATTCTTCTCAGCACCATATCACACTTATTCCAAAATTGACCACATATGTGGAAGTAAAGCACTCCTCAGCAAATGTAAAAGAACAGAAATTATAACATACTGCCTCTCAGGCAACAGTGCAATCAAACTAGAACTCAGGATTAAGAAACCCACTCAAAACTGCTCAACTACATGGAAACTGAACAACCTGCTCCTGTATGACTACTGGGTACATAAGAAAATGAAGGCACAAATAAAGATGTTCTTTGAAACCAACGAGAACAAAGACACAACATACCAGAATCTCTGGGACACATTTAAAGCAGTGTGTAGAGGGAAATTTGTAGCACTAAATGCCCACAAGAGAAAGCAGGAAAGATCTAAAATTGGCACCCTAACATTACAATTAAAAGAACTAGAGAAGCAAGAGCAAACACATTCAAAAGCTGTCAGAAGGCAAGAAATAACTAAGATCAAAGCAGAACTGAAGGAGATAGAGACACAAAAAACCCTTCAAAAAATCAATGAATCCAGGAGCTGAGTTTTTGAAAAGATCAACAAAATTGATAGACTGCTAGCAAGACTAATAAAGAAGAAAAGAGAGAAGAATCAAATAGACACAATACAAAATGATAAAGGGGATGTCACCACCGATCTCACAGAAATACAAACTACTCTCAGACAATACTATAAACACCTCTATACAAATAAAGTAGAAAAATAGAAGAAATGAATAAATTCCTGGACACATACACCCTCCCAAGACTAATCCAGGAAGAAGATGAAGCTCTGAATAGACCAACAACAGGCTCTGAAATTGAGGCAATAATGAAGAGCCTACCAACCAAGAAAAAGTCCAGGGCCAGACTGATTCACAGCTGACTTCTACCCGAGGTACAAAGAGGAGATGGTACCATTCCTTCTGAAACTATTCCAATCAATGGAAAAAGAGAGAATCCTCCCTAATTCATTTCATGAGGCCAACATCATCCTGATACCAAAGTCTGGCAGGGACACAACAAAAAAGAGAATTTTAGACCAATATCCCTGATGAACATCGATGCAAAAATCCTCAATAAAATACTGGCAAACCGAATCCAGCAGCACATCAAAAACTTTATTCACCACAATCAAGTGGGCTTCATCCCTGAGATGTAAGCTGGTTGAACATATGCAAATCAATAAACGTGATCCAGCATATAAACAGAACCAAAGACAAAAAACACATGATTATCTCAATAGATGCAGAAAAGGCCTTTGACAAAATTCAACAGCCCTTCATGCTAAAAACTCTCTCTAAACTAGGTATTGATGGGATGTATCTCAAAATAATAAGGGCTATTTATGACAAACCCACAGCCAATATCATACTGAATGGGCAAAAACTGGAAGCATTCCATTTGAAAACTGGCACAAGACAGGGATGCCCTCTCTCACCATTCCTATTCATAGTGTTGGAAGTTCTGGCTGGGGCAATCAGGCAAAAGAAAGAAATAAAGTGTATTCAGTTAGGAAACGAGGAAGTCAAGTTGTCTCTGTTTGCAGATGACATGATTGTGTATTTAGAAAACTCCATAGTCTCAGCCCAAAATCTCCTTAAGCTGATAAGCAATTTCAGCAAAGTCTCAGAATACAAAATCAATGTGCAAACATCACAAGCATTTCTATACACCAGTAACAGACAAACACAGAGCCAAATCATGAGTGAACTCCCATTCACAACTGCTTCAAAGAGAATAAAATACTTAGGAATCCAACTTACAAGGGACGCGAAGGACCTATTCAAGGAAAACTACAAACCACTGCTCAACGAAATAAAAGAGGACACAAACAAATGGAAGAACATTCCATGCTCATGGATAGAAAGAATCAATATCGTGAAAAAGGCAATAGCCCAAGGTAATTTATAGATTCAATGCCATCCCCGTCAAGCTACCAATGATTTTCTTCACAGAATTGGAAAAAACTACTTTTAAGTTCATGTGGAACCAAAAAAGAGCCTGCATTGCCAAGACAATCCTAAGCCAAAGGAACACAGCTGGAGGCATCATGCTCTCTGACTTCAAGCTATGCTACAAGCCTACAGTAATGAAAACAGCGTGGTACCGGTATGAAAACAGAGATATAGACCAATGGAACAGAACAGAGCCCTCAGAAATAATACCACACATCTGCAACCATCTGATCTTTGACAAACCTGACAAAAACAAGAAATGGAGAAATGATTCCCTAGTTAATAAATGGTGCTGGGAAAACTGGCTAGCCATATGTAGAAAGCTGAAACTAGATCCCTTCCTTACATCTTATACAAAAATTAATTCAAAATGGATTAAAGACTTAAAATGTTAGTCCTAAAACCATAAAAACCCTAGAAGAAAACCTAGGCAATACCATTCAGGATATAGGCATGGGCAAGGACTTCATGTCTAAAACACCAAAAGCAATGGCAACAAAAGCCAACATTGACAAATGGGATCTAATTAAACTACAGAGCTTCTGCACAGCGGAAGAAACTACCTCAGAGTGAACAGGCAACCTACAGAAAGAGGAAACTTTTAAAATCTACCCATCTGACAAAGGGCTAATAGCCAGAATCTACAAAGAACTTAAACAGATTTACAAGAAAAAATCAACCCCATCAAAAAGTGAGCGAAGGATATGAACAGAAACTTCTGAAAAGAGGACATTTATTCAGCCAACAGACATATGAGAAAATGCTCATCATCACTGGCCATCAGCAAAATGTGAATCAAAATCACAATGAGATACCATCTCACAGCAGTTAGAATGACGATCATTAAAAATCAGGAAACAATAGTTGCTGGAGAGGATGTGGAGAAATAGGAACACTTTTACACTGTTAGTGGGACTGTAAACTAGTTCACCCATTGTGGAAGACAGTGTGGCAATTCCTCAAGGATGAAATACCATGTCATCCAGCCATCCGATTACTGGGCATATACCCAAAGGATTATATATTATGTTGCTATAAAGACACATGCACACATGTGTTTATTGCTGCACTATTCACAATAACAAAGACTTGCAACCAACCCACATGTCCATGAATGATAGACTGGAGTAAGACAATGTGGCACATATACACCATGGAATACTATGCAGCCATAAAAAAAGATGAGTTCATGTCTTTTGCAGGGACATGGTGAAGCTGGAAACCATCATTCTGAGCAATCTATTGCAAGGACAGAAAACCAAACAGCACATGTTCTCACTCGTAGGTGGGAACTGAACAATGAGAATACTTGGACACAGGGTGGGGAACATCATACACTGAGGCCTGTCATGGGGTAGGGATGGGGGTTGGACCGAGGGATAGCATTAGGAGATATGCCTGATATAAATGATGAGTTAACGGGTGTAGCACACCAACATGGCACATATATACATATGTAACAAACCTGCACATTGTGCACATGTACTTTAGAACTTAAAGTATAATAATAATAAATAAAAAATGTATTGAAGTATAATATAAATTCAGAAACATACACCAATTTCAAGTGTGTGGTGGAATGACTTTTCACAAAGTCAGGGTACCCAGATAACAAACATCCAGATCAAAATGTAGGACATTACCATCGTCAGTGCCCCAATGCACACCCGTGCCCCTCACAATTCAACAGGTTTCTAAAACAGTGTCTTTTGAGAATCCAGTGATTGCTGTACGTCGTCATCTATCATTTCCCCAATAGGCATGACTCTGTATATCTTTAGTGAGAAGGTCATTTTCTCTGCAGGATGTAGCCTACGGCCTTTCTGGGCAAGCAAAAATACCTACAACAAGTGAAGTACATTGAAAGGATTGAGCTCCAGTGTGTGCAAAATCAGCATGAACTCTGCATGTGATGATTAAAGCATTGATCATAGAGAGTAGTAAAAAATCAAGTGGGGTGGGGAGGGTGTCCCAAGTAAAGCTTTGTCAGAAACTGCGAAAGGCATTATAGAGACATTTTTTCTTCTTATCTCTCACCTCACACCATACTTTGCATTCCAGATCCTGTTTTTCTGTCTTATATTATCTTTGACCACCCGTCACACCCATCTATCCAGAGAGAGTTCCATCCGGCAAGATGTATAGCCCTTGTTCTTCTCCTTTATCTGCTACCTTTGCTTATTGCTGAGCTTCCCCTGTCTATTGCCTTCCTTTATTGTCAATGGTGCATATCTCTGACGTAATAAAAACAGCCTTGGGTTTTGTAAAAAAAAAAAAAAAAGAGAGACTATTCATATACATGTTTTTATGCGGACATATGTTTTTATTTCTCCTGGCTAAATATCTAAAAGTAGAATTTCTGGGTCTTATGAACAGTAAATATTTATGAAATTTTAACTTTTAATTATTTTGTGGCACCCTTTAGGATATAGCTTAAATTTTCATTTATTAATTCAATGAATAGTTGTGCAATGTGCTGTGCAAGATACCCCGGGAATCGCAAGTGAATATAACACAAGCCATACTCTAAAGCACACAGAAAAAACAAGGCAAAAATTTCAAAGGTGAAATCTCTCAGGATTTGTGGTCAGAAAAGGCTTAAGCTGTATCTTAAAAGAAATATGTCAGTAGGCAGGTATTGGGTAAGGACACAGCAGTCAGTGGAATTTTCATGTGCAAAGGTATGAAGGTGTAAAAAGCATGGCATATTTGGAAAACTGCAAAGGTTAAGAATTGAAGGGAAGGTAAGAATAGGTGAAGACAGAGCATAAAGCTGTGCAGATGAAAGAGGATCCTCAAAGATACACAAATCTGTGTGTGTGTGTGTTTGTTTGTTTATTTCTTGATGAGACATTACCTCACCCCTGGTGCAACCAGTCACTTCGTCCTGTGCTTGCAAAACACTTGGAACATATTGCTCTTTAACATATCATGTGACATCCGTGGATCTGTCTCCTCTGCTTTAATATGAGTTCCTAGAGGATATCTCTGCTATCTTCTGTGCTCACCATGCTTGGCACTTATTAGAGCATTAGAAAATTAGAGTTTATGCAAGAGTGAATGAACAAATGAGAATGAATGAAATGACCTACATACTCTGCCACTGAACAGATTCAGAAAATATTCTTTATCAAAGACCTATGAGACATCCTTTATAAAAGCATATTAGAAATACATATTTATCTCTCTACTGAAGCAAGGTCATGCATATAATCTTCTTATGAGCTTGACTTATTAATTTCAATTGTCTTTATGATCAATACTGATTTCATGGTCTCATTGTCCCTGGAGTAATCTGCATGGATGACTGAGATATTTGAAATAAATGAATTAACTGTGCTGCAGCTTTCTTAATTTTGTGGCAAAATTGGCCTTAAAATTGTAGTGCTGAAAAAAAAATCCTTTGTTTAAGAGAGTCTAGAAATCTTTATAGTATTGTGAGCTATGCACTTTTGACCCTAAATTGATGCTGTATTTTCATTTGTGCCAGAGCTCATAAAATCCTATTACTTTCATGATCATTTACAGAGGTTTAAATAGTCCACGATCCCACCTTTATTTATGAAAAGCACATGTTTTGGCAATTTGTTGTAATAATAAGTAATATTTATTTCATTGCCTGTTCACTTTAATAACAGTAAAATAAACATGCAATGGGAGAGGAAGGAAGTCAGTGAAATAAGAAAAAATGCTTAGAAAAATAGAGAACAGAACCAATTCAGAAGAAAACTTGAGATATTTTGAATTGTTAATGAATTAAAATTGAAGTGAACATATCATTAGCCTCCTAAAACAAGGTACTTTGGAGGGTGAAAGGGGAATGGCAAATAATTCTGTCTGGATCACAGGTGGTATGTGAACTGTCCCAGTCAGGTTGAGATGGATGATCACCCTAATTAAAGTACTCTTTTCAAATCCCTTTTTTTCAGATTGTTACCACTTCTTATCACTGTAGTCTAAAGTGCTAATTAGTAGGTCTAGGAATATCTATAGCTCTTTGATTTTTTATAAGCTCCCTGCAGACACCTTTCTTAGTGGACTTAGTGGACTGACTATTGTAGTCCAACAAGGGAGAAATTATTTTTCAAATTGCTATGGAAATATTCTGGGCTCTGGGCTATATGAGATGATAGTTATATCAATTTGCTTGATTGTAATAGTGACTTCTTTATGTAAATGTATATAAAGATAAGTATATCAGAACATCATGTTGTAAACCTTAAATACATACATTACAAAATAAAAATAATAGAAGAAAGAGACCTGCCTCTGCTAGCTAGACCTAGTCCCCATGCTGGCACCACCACTAGCACAACTACATGAACAGTCACCGGCAGGATCCTTTTCCCCACTGAGCCATGATGCCTCCATCACTGTTGTGAATGCTCACATGGAAGCAGGTAACTCAGCATCCACTAGCACCCTGCCACAGCCAACAAGCATGCACACCACTGCACTATCGCTGCTGGCACATATGAACAAGGAAAGATCCTACTACCTCCACACTACAAAATGTTTGACTGGCACCACTCATCGGAGTGTAGTGACCAGCAGTCAGGGAACACCTTGGCCCTGCGAGTGCAATGGATTCCTAACTTAAAGGATTCATAGAACAAAGTCAGGCCTGATACAAGTCCCCCAGAGTTAGAGCATGCACTCCAGCAACTGGGAGCTGAGCAATGGCCCATTAAAATCTTCCAGTCAACTGGACCCATCTTATACCACAATCAAACCCTCAAGGTCATCAAATAGGATAAAAGAAAAAAAATCCACCCAAGGGTCAGCAACTTCAAAGATTGTAGAAGAAACAAGAGCCCACAAAGATGTGGAAAAACCAACTTAAGAACTCTGACAACTCAAAGCACCAGTGTGTCTTCTTTCCTTCAAATGACTGTGTAACCCCTCCAACAAGGATTCTGAAGCAGGCTGAGATGGCTAAAATGACAGAAATAGAATTCAGAATATGGATAGGAACAAAGATCATTGAGAAGCAAGAGTACATTGAAACCCAATCCAAGGAAGCTAAGAATCACAACACAACAATACAAGAACTGACAGGCAAAGTAACCAATACAAAAAAGAACATAACTGCCTGATAGAGCTGAAAAACACGTTATAAGAATTTTATAATGCAATCACATGTATTAATAGCAGAATACACCAAACTGAGAATAGAATCCCAGAGCTTGAAGACTGGCTTTCTGAAATAAGACAGTCAGACAAGAATAGATAAAAAAAAATAAAAAGGAATGAACAAAACCTCCAAGAAATATAGAATTATGAAAAGGGACCAAATCTATGACTTGTTGGTGTCCTGGAAACTGTTGGGGAGAGTGTAAGCATCTTGGAAAATATATCTCAGAATATCATGCATAAGAACTTCCCCAAGCTAACAAGAGAGGCCAACATTCAAATTTAGGGAATGCAGAGAACCCTAGTAAGATGATTCACAATAAGATCATCCCCAAGACACATAATCTTCAAATTCTCCAAGGTCAAAATGAAAGAAAAAATGTTAAAGACAACTAGAGAGAAAGGTCAGGTAGCCTATAAAGGGAAGCTCATCAGACTAACAGCAGACCTCTCAGGTGAAACTCTGCATGCCAGAAGACACTGGGGACCAATATTCAATACTCTTAAAGTAAAGAAATTTCAACCCACAATTACATATCTGGCCAAACTCATCTTCATAAGCCAAAGAGAAATAAGACCCTTTTCAGACATGCAAATGCTGGTGGAATTTGTTACCACCAGACCTGCCTTACAGGAGCTCCTGAAGGAAGCAATAAATATGGAAAAGAAAGACCATTACCAGCCACTACAAAAACACACTGAAGTGCACAGATCAGTGACACCATAAAGCAACCACATAAACAAGTCTTCAAAATAACCAGCTAATATCACGATGAGAAGATCAAATCCACAGATATCAGTACTAACCTTGAATGTAAATGGGCTAAATGCCCCAATTAAAAGGCCTAGAGTGACACGCTGGATAAAGAACCAAGACCCATGGGTAAGCTGCCTTCAAGAGACCCATCTCACATACCATGACACTTATAGGCTCAAAATAAAGGCATGGAGAAAAATCTACCAAGTAAATGGAAAACCAAAAAAAGCAAAGATTGCAATCCTAATTTCATACAAAATAGACTTTACACCAACAAAAATCAGAAAAGACAAGGGCATTACTTAGTGGTAAAGGGTTCAACTAAACAAGAAGATCTAACTATGTTAAATATATATGCACCCTGGTCGGGCATGGTGGCCTCACGCCTGTAATCCCAGCACTTTGGGAGGCCAAGGCGGGCAGATCACCAGAGGTCAGGAGTTTGAGACCAACCTGGCCAACATGACAAGACCCCGTCTCTAATAAAAATACAAAAATTAGCTGGGTGTAGTGGCTCACACCTGTAATCCCAACTACTTGGGAGGCTGAGGCACGAGAATTGCTTGAACCTGGGAGGCGGAAGTTGCAGTGAGCTGAGATAGTGCCACTGCACTCCAGTCTGGTGACAAGAGTGAGACTCTGTCTCAAAAAACCACCATATATATATATGTGTGTGTGTGTGTGTTTGTGTGTGTGTATATATATAGTGTCACCCAGGCTGGAGTGCAGTGGCACTATATATATATACACACACACACATCCAACACAGGAGCACCTAGATTCATATAGCAAGTTCTTAGAGACCTTCAAAGCGACCTAGACTCCCACACAAGGATAGTGGGAGACTTCAATACCACAATAACGGTATTAGACAGATGATCAAGGCAGCAAATTAATGATATTCAGGACCCAAACTCAGTACTGAATTAAATGGACCTGATAGACTGCACTCAGAAACAGCAGAATATACATTCTTCTCATTGCCACGTGGCACATACTCTAAAATTGATCATATAATTGGAAGGAAAATTCTCCTCAACAAATGCAAAGGAACTGAAATAATAGCCACCAGTCTTTCGGACCACATGGCAATAAAATTAGATATCAAGACTAAGAAAATCACTCAAAACCATAAAATTACATGGAAATTGAATAACCTGCTCTTGAGAGACTTCTGGGTAAATAATAAAGTTAGGGCAGAAATCAAGAAGTTAATCAGAACAAAGGTACAACATACCAGAGTCTCCGGGACACAGCTAAGGCAGTGTTAAGAGGGAAATTTAGTGCCCACATCAAAAAGATAGAACGATCTCAAGTTAACAACCTAACATCACAGCTAAAAGAAGTAGAGAACCAAGACCAAACCAACCACAAAGTATTAATAGCAGAAAACAAGAAATAACCAAAATCAGAGCTGAACTGAAACAGATTGAGACATGAAATTCAATTCAAAAGATCAATGAATACAGAAGGTGGTTTTTTGAAAAAACTAATAAAAATAGATAGAACCCTAGGCTAATAAAGAAGAAAAGAGAATATTAAGATAAACACAATCAGAAACAACAAGGGGGATGTTACTACTGACACAACAAGAATAGAAATAACTATCAGATAATATGAACATCTCTATGCACATAAATTAGACAATCTAGAAGAAATCGATCAATTCCTAGAGTCATACTCCCTTGCAAAACTGAACCAGAAAGAAATCGAATCCCTGAACAGATCAATAATGAGCTTTGACATTGAGACAGTAATAAATAGCCTACCAATCAAAAAAAGCCCAGGATCAGATGAATTCACAACTGAATTCTACTGGATGTACAAAGAAGGATTGGTACCATTTTTCTTGAAATTTTTCCAAAAAATTGAGGAGGAGGGACTACTCCTTAACTCATGCTATGAGGCCAGCATCATCGTGATAACAAAACCTGGCAGAGACACAACAAAAAATAAAACTTCAGGCCAATATCCCTGATGAACATCAAAGCAAAGATTTCTCAACAAAATACTGGCAAACTGAATCCAGAAGCACACCAATAACCTTATGCACCATGATCAAGTAGGATTCATTCCTGGGGTGCAAGGTTGGTTCAACACATTCAAATCAATAAATGTGATTCATTATGTAACAGAGCTGAAGACAAAAAAACACATGATTAGTTCAATAAATGCAGAAATGCTTTTGATAAATGTCAACATCCCTTCATGTTAAAAACTCTCAATAAACTAGGAATTGAAGGAACATACCTCAAAATAATAAGAGCCATCTATGTCAAACCCACAGCCAACATCATATCGAATGGGCAAAAGCTGGAAGCATTCTCCTTGAAATCTGCCTCAAGAAAAAGATGCTCTCTCTCACCACTCCTATTCAACATAGTGTTGGAAGTCCTGTCCAGCACAATCAGATCAGAGAAAGAAATAAAGAGCATTCAAATAGGAAGAGAGGAAGTCATACTATCTCTGTTTGCGGATAACATAATCTTATATCTAGAAAACCCCACAGTTTTGGCCCAAAGGCTCCTTCAGCTGATAAACAACTTCAGCAACATCTCAGGATGCAAAATCAATGTACAAAATAACTGGCATTCCTATTCACCAACAGCAGTCAAGCTGAGAGCCAAATTAGAAATGCAATCGCATTCATAATTGTCACTAAAAGAATAGAATATCTAGGAATACAGCTAACCAGGGAGGTGAAAGAGCTCCACAAGGAGAACTATAAAACACTGCTGAAAGAAATCAGAGATGATACAAACAAATGGAAAGACATTCCATGCTCATGGGTAGAAAAAGTCAATATTGTTAAAATGGCCATATTGCCCAAATCAATTTATAGCTTCAATGCTATTTCTATGAGACTACCATGGCACTGTTCACAAAACTAGAAAAAAAGTATTTTAAAATTCATATGGAACAAAAAAGGCCCCAAACAGCCAAAGAAATCCCAAGCAAAAAGAACAAAGCTGGAGGCATCATGCTACCTGGCTTCAAACTATACTACAGGGCTGCAATAATCAAAACAGCTTAGTACTTGTATAAACACAGACAGATAGACCAATGGAACAGAACAGTGAGCCCAGAAATAAGGTCATACACCTATAACCATCTGATCTTTGACAAACCTGACAAAAACACGCAATGATGACAGGGCTGTGTATTCAGTAAATGGTGCTGCGATAACTGGCTAGCCATATGCAGGATACTGAAGCTGAACCCCTTTCTTACACCATATAAAAAGTCAAATCAGGATGGAGTAACGACTTAAATGTAGAACCCAAATATATTTGAAAAACCCCCAAAACAACCTAGGCAATAGCATTTTGGATACAGGAAAGGGCAACAATTTCATGACAAAAATGCTAAAAGCAATTGTATGGAAAGTAAACATTGACAAATGGAATCTAATTAAACCAAGTAGCTTCTCCACATCAAAATCAACTATCAATAGAATAAACAGACAACTTACAGAATGGGAAACAATTTTTGCAAACTATGCATCTTTCAAAGGTCTAATATCTAGTATCTATAAGGAACTTAAATGTATAAGAAAAAAACCAAACAACCCTATTAAAAAGTGGGCAAAGGACATGAGTAGATATTTTTCAAAAGAAGACATATATGTGGCCAACAAGCATTTGAAAAAAAGTTGAACATCATGATCATTAGAGAAATACAAATCAAAACTGCAGTGAGATACCATCTCACACTAGTCGGAATGGCTATTACTAAAAAGTCAAAAAATAACAGGTGCTGGCAAGGTTGTGGAGAAGAAGGAACACATATTCACTGTTGGTGGGAGTGTGAATTAGTTCAACCATTGTAGAAGACAGTGTGGCGATTCCTCAGTGATCTATAAACATAACTACCATTTGATCCAGTAATCCCATTAATGAGTATATATCCAATGGAATATAAATCCTTCCACTATAAAGACTAATGCATGTGTATGTTCATTGCAACACTGTTCACAATAACAAAGATATGCAATTGCCCTAAATGCCCATTAAGAGTAGACTGGGTAAAGAAAATGTGATGCCACCAGTTAGAATGGCAATCATTAAAAAGTCAGGAAACAACAGGTGTTGGAGAGGATGTGGAGAAATAGGAACACTTTTACACTGTTGGTGGGATTGTAAACTAGTTCAACCATTATGGAAAACAGTATGGCAATTCCTCAAGGATCTAGAACTAGATGTACCATATGACCCAGCCATCCCACTACTGGGTATATACCCGAAGGATTATAAATCATGCTGCTATAAAGACACATGCACACGTATGTTTATTGCGGCACTATTCACAGTAGCAAAGACTTGGAATCAACCCAAATGTCCATCTGTGACAGACTGGATTAAGAAAATGTGGCACATATACACCATGGAATACTATGCAGCCATAAAAAAGGATGAGTTTGTGTCCTTTGTAGGGACATGGATGCAGCTGGAAACCACCATTCTTAGCAAACTATCACAAGAACAGAAAACCAAACACCACATGTTCTCACGCATAGGTGGAAACTGAACAATGAGATAACTTGGACTCGGGAAGGGGAACATCACACATCGGGGCCTATCATGGGGAGGGGGAGCGGGGAGGGATTGCACTGGGAGTTATACCTGATATAAATGATGAATTGATGGATGCTGATGAGTTGATGGGTGCAGCACACCAACATGGCACAAGTATACATATGTAACAAACCTGCACATTATGCACATGTACCCTAGAACTTAAAGTATGATAATTAAAAAAAAAAAATGTGATGCATATACACCATGGAATACTATGCAGCCGTGAAAATGAAATGAGATTATGTCCTTTCCAGGAACATGGATGGAGCTGGAGGCCATTATCCTTAGCACACTTATGGAGAAACAGAAAATCAAATGCCACATGTTCTCACTTACAAGTGGGAGCTACATGATAAGAACACATGGACACATAGATGGGAACAACAGATGGGGGGTCTATTGGAGGGTAGAGGGTGGGAGGAAGGAGAGGATCAAGAAAAACAACTAATGGGAATTAGGCTTAACACCTGGATGACAAAGTAATCTGTACAACAAACCCCCATGAACATAAATATACTGAAGTAACAAATCTGCACATGTACCTCTGAGATTAAAATAAAACTTGAAAAAAAAAAAAAAAGAAAATAACACCAGTGCCGTTTGCAGTGGTTCACTCTTGTAATCCCAGCACCTTGGGAGGATGGGAGAGAGGATCACTTGAGGCCAGGAATTTGAGACCAGCCTGGGCAACATAGCAAGAGTCTGTCTCTACTGAAAAAAAAGAAAAAAAGAAAAAATATAGCTGGGTGTGGTGGCACACGCTTGTAGTCCCAGCTGTTCAGGAGGTTGAGGCAGGAAACTTGAGCCTCAAGGAGACTGAAACTGCAGTGAGCTATGACTCCATAGCTCCAGCATCACTGCACTCCAGCCAGGGTGAGAGAGTGGGCCCCTAAAACAAATAAATGTAAAGAAAAAAAGAAAAAAATAGTGCTTACCTCAAGGGATGGTTGACATGAAAGTGAGGATGAGAGCTAATGGATGGCTAAAAAGTTTTTCCATGAAGTTACACCCTTTTTTGACTCAGAAGGAAGAATATCTCAGTATTTTTCAGGTAAGAATGCATTTATTCTTTAATTTTTTATTCTGCACACACTGCCTGTGACTCACAGTTTTTCTGCTGGTTGCTGGGAATACAATGTTGAACCAGATACAGCCACCAATTCTGATGGACGAATAGTGAAAATGAATAGTGAGGTATATATTAATGGGCAAAACTTTTTTGGTGGGATTCTGAAGGTAATGAAGCTCAAAAAATAATTTCAACTATTTCAGCATGACTCAATTAAGTGTACATTCTTCAAAGGATGATTTAAAAAGACAATGCCAGTTTAGATGTAAATTTTTTTATGCTTGTTGTTTTACTTAGTTAACAATGTTCTTTATTCCTAAATTCCCAATTGCCAAGCATAAGTTAGCTTGTTTGGGGAAAACTCTTTGATATTTCTCAGAGTATTTCTGTGTTTGAACTCAATTTGTAATCTTATTCTTGCTTTTGAAGTATTTAAAAATGTTTTAGAATGTCTTTTTAAAAAGCAATTTGAGTTTTATTGATCTGCAGCGCTTAGGTTTAGAATGCACAAATAGGCACTTAAATGCATTTTGGTAATAAATGTTTCAAAATTAGATAGTTTGAGAGTTACTAAAGAGAAAATTAAGTTTTAGAATAAATCTGTTGTGATATTAAGAGGGCAATTGTAATATTTTGGGTTAGTACCTGTGATGAGAATGTACTTTTTGTATTGGTCTTTTACTTTGTTCCCATTGTGTAAAGATTAAAGCATATTGAATTTTTATTCATTCAGCCCATATTAATGGAGAGCTACTGCATTGGTGAATGAGGAAAATATGAATATCAAAAAGGCAGGGTCCTCCCCTTACATGGCTTGTATTCTATTGGAGAAGAGAGGTATGCAAACAAATAGATGTTGTACAGCATTTTACTAACAGGTATAATGGTTAAAAGAAAGGTTCTAATGTCTTTAAATCCCCGGTTAGAGTAATTTTTTACCAAACCATGTAACCCTGACTGATCATTTATTCTTTTACTTTTTTAAAAATATATAAACTGTGTGTTTTGCAATTACTTACTTAATGGGGGGTGATTGTGATTATTAAATGATTGACAAAAAGTGCTCAGTTAAATATGTGGCACCCCAAAATGCTCACTGAATGCTAAGGATTATGATAATATCAGCGTGTACAGTTAAGTTTCACAGGAGCGAGTGGTCAACTGTATCTGAAAGGTTGCTTTAAGAAGTAGCTGACAAAACATGGCGGAGATATTTTTTAATGTCCGGAATCTATTAGTGACTACCATGCTCTTTGGACCAAATATTCATGAAACACCTTGATGACGCTATTAGGCACTCTTTTTGACGATACAAAATTGTCAACTAAACAATCTGACCTTTTGGAATGTGATTTCATCATAAACCCCTTGCTAGGTGTACCAGCAAGAAGTTACCAAAAAAGCCTCTTGCTAGGTGTACTTGCTAGATACACCTGGCACTGACTAGGTTATTCAGTGGTTCCTTAAAATGAGTAGCAAAGAACACAACCTTTGACTTTCCTTCAAAAAAGGCATCCAAATAAGGAGAAAGAGGGGCAAGAAGAGTGGAACATCTCACTAACGGCAAGCGTGAAATTTTAGACTGTGCAAGTCATTTGCTTGTTTGATCTTAGATCCGTTCTCTGCCATTTTCCTGCTTTGAACTGCCCACTGCAAACCGCATTTTTCAGGCTTCTTTGTGCTGCCTTCCGGTTAGGCTTTCCATTGGCAAGCACTGACGTAGATGGAGAAATATACAGGCAATTATAGTAGAGAATGATGCCTACCATTCTAGGGATTACTACGTGCTGAAGGCGGGTAGGGTATTTTTCTCTCTCTCTCTGCCTTAGGCATCGTTGGCAGTGACTACAGCGGTTAAGTGGTTCTAGCTCCCTGTAGTCAGCCGTTTCCTCTCAATTCTCAGCTCCTGAATCTAGCTTTCACCAATGGCCAAACTTTGGAGTTTCAGCAACTCCTCTGCCTTCCTAGTCCCTCTGGCCCTAGTGGATGTTAGGGGTGTTAGTGCCTTCCTATAGTCCCTGAAGTCACTGGTCTCAGAGTTACCTCACCCTCTAGCTATTCTTTCAGCAGTTCAGATATTTTATAATTAATTTCTCATATTAAGTTATTTCTGTTGAATTACCTTGTGTAGTAATGTTGTTTTCTTGGCTGGGCACTGACCAATACAGAAAGCAAATGGAGAATATTTTATTGTTCTTGCTGGTTCTTGACTGAGAGTTTCTGTGATCAGAATATCTGCAAGAAAAAAGTCAACATAGTATGCTAATATAAAAAAATTACTGAGAATATTCCTCAACTTGCAACGATTTGGGAGTCTTCACTTATTACTATCATTAGTATTAGTTAGTGATGGAATTTTATCATTTCTTGGCAAGTATTGTTTATAAAATGTAGATACTTTCAAAGCAATTAAGGAAGCAAGGTGATAAATGTTTGCAATGCTATTTGCAGCATCCTAGTAGTTGGAATATTACTAAGGATGCTTTCACATACCTGAATGAGTTTGAACAAGTTATTTCACAGCATTCTTCTTTTCTCTTTTATAAAATGAGGGTGCAAAAAGGATATCTTGTGTTTATGTATTTCCCTCATTCTCAATCACAGTGTTTCAGAAATAGTAGGGTCTCAATATTCTTGTGAAATGAAAGTCAAGGTCATTCATCTGGATATGTGCTAGTCTATTACTTGCTTTCCCTTACCTGTTTATTTCTTCACCACATAGGAGGGAAGAAGTGAAGTAGGAGTACAGATAAATTGTCTAACAAGGAAGGAAAAACTGAAATCATTTTCTGGTTGCCTTATTTCGATTTTATTCAAATACACATCATTGTTACTTTTCTTATAACTGTAACAGTAGCCCAATGAATAATTTGCCTTTGGTGGTGATTTTGGTGATGATTTTATTTATTCCATCGACTCCTCCATATTTTAGACCCCAAATACCTACATATACTTTCATCTCTCTTACCCCATTTCATGTTCTATTTATACCAATTCTCTTCTTATTCTAGAAACACCTTTATTATTTTTTCTTTGATTTCTCCTAAGCAAGTTCCTCATCTTCGTTAAGTGCCATCTTCTTCATAACATCTTCTCAAATAGTCCCTGATGAAAATTAGTTACTATTTTTGTTTGTACCTCTGTAAGTACTTATCATATTGAATTGCAATGATG
Source organism: Trachypithecus francoisi (assembly GCF_009764315.1). Taxonomy (NCBI): domain Eukaryota; kingdom Metazoa; phylum Chordata; class Mammalia; order Primates; family Cercopithecidae; genus Trachypithecus; species Trachypithecus francoisi. The sequence continues at coordinate 86,574,348 of NW_022681473.1, forward strand.
TGTGTGTCTGATTTCCTACTACATCTTGATTATTTTGAGAGTAGGAGCCACTTTTTTCATCTTTTCCACCTTTATACCTAGTATTTTGCCTGCCAAATGGTAAGTGTTCAATGAATGAATATCAGAGCATTCTGTTTCTGATAATTTACTTATATTTGATTATTTATTCTTCTACCTCATTTCCTAGATTGTGAGCTCTTTCCAGGAAATGAGGTAGAAGGGATGCAGGGGGAGCAGAAAAAGTGGCTCATTTTTTTTTTCTGTTTTGGATTTTTGCCTTGTTGCTACGCCCTATTTCCAATATATTACCTGGTAATATTAGGAGTACAGTGAACTTTGGTTGAATTTGGACAAATCTGAAGGCTTCCTTCCAAACCTGGTAGGAAGTTTTAGGAAATCATCCAGTACACTGTTCAACCCCTGGAAACCAAAACTATTTTTGAGTAGATACTTCAGAAAGACACAAAACTGTACCAACTAATGACTGTTTAAACTTTATACACAGAATAATCTGGAGATATGCAAAATAAAATGGTGGCTGATATTTGTATTAATCTAAAACCAGACAACACTTTGAAGTTTATTTTTAGGTTATTGATCATTTCAGCAGCATATAGACAAGTATACATAATTCTCCATTATTGAACTTAAAGAAAAGCTTAAATAAGCTTTCGAATTCGTTGACTATGTATATGTAGAGGTTTATACTTCGGAGGTACTAGATCAGTTGGAATCCTGTACAAAAACAGGTTGCACTTTCAAACTAGGTTAATTTGAGCAGAGTGTAAGAAAGCAATTACTTTCAAAGTTGTGACCAGGGTTAAAAAAAACAAAAACAAAAATAAAAACAAAGCAAAAAAACACCACGGGAGAGCACAGTGCTCTAGGCCTGGTAACTATAGGGAGTGGTTACTAAGGAGATAGAACAGTTACCAGAATTTGGAGAGGGACCTATATGGAAAGCATCACTTGAGAAGAACTGTTGGCTTAAGTGGAGCCTCAGGCAATCCATGGGTATGTAGCAGCAAGGAGTCGAGGGGGAAAATATCTTAATTTCTTTCTCCTCCTGCTCTCTGATATGCCAGTACCTCCCATTGGATAACCCATCTGAAAGCCAGAAGACATGAAAACTGTTTGATGTAACTTCCCAGGTGACAAAAGGCAGAGGGCAACTATGAGATAGCTAGTATAGACACTGATTCTGGGGACAAGATCCAAGAGAGTGTCTCTCAGTTATTAATATATATCTTCCCTTGTTCCCAAAATAAAGACGTGTGTTTGAGAGGTAGTCTTCCAAGCTTTTCCTTGGAAGATTCAGGCACTAACTGCCACAGAATTCTCATAGATTCTAGTCTCTTAATGAGTCATAGCTGAATGTGGTGTTAATCTCCTACCAATTTTTTTAAAAGGAGATTCTAGTCATTGAAGAAATGAAAATTCATAGTTCTCAAAATAACTTCCAGTTAATCAGAGTTAGGTCATATAATGCAACCTATTTCTGATTTCTTATTTATAATTTAAGTTTTATGAGAAATCAGAAAAAGGCTAGAGCAATCGGGAGTTGGAACTAGAGGTAGACCTGGAAGATTTCCTTCATTCTTTGTGGTTCACAAGTGTGTGTGCTGGCTTTTCCAGTATAACTTCCCAAGGCCACCAGCTTTTATTTGTAAGAAGGTTTGGTGAATCAGACCAGTTTTATAATACTGTTGCTTTCTCCTTTTAACTCACTCCGACTTTTTCTGAGATAATTTATTTCCTGTCCCTTTAAATCATTTTGCCTGTTCTTCTTTGGACTATTTCCAGTTTCTCCACATTCTTTTAAATAAAGCTTAAGTATTACAGAGAGCTATTCTGGGAAATCATTATTTAAAGAAAAATTGTTAAAGCATTTAAAAATTTAAAAATGGCTACATAGATGTTAGAAAATGAAATGTTCCTGTCTAATAATGCTGATAGTAGAATTGTAGTAAATTAAATTACATCAGGTCAGAGCATAAAACCTTGAATGAAAGTTAAGCATATCAGGACCTGAGAAAGAAATACTTTGTTAAGAGAGTGATTTCTAAGAGCCAAAAATAAAACTAAGGCTAGAGAACTTTTCCTTGTACCAGTTACTAAAAATTCTCTCTTAAGATGGGGATCTAACTCATTTGTTCAGGAAGTTGAGACGCTAAAGTGGACACAAATTTCAAAGGAGCCCAGATATTTCATTACATTAGAAGAAAAGACAATTTAGAAGATCCTACCTTGGAAAAGTTAATGTTACTATTTATTGAAAGAAGGAAAGGTAACAAGTTTCAAAGTGTTTTAGATGGCAACCAATGTCCTAATTGCCTTACATATTAATACTTTATTCCATCTTCAGAATCAATCATGAGAGGTAGAATATTCCAGTTGGCCTTTTTAATGATTAAGACATTAACTTAGATTTGAATCCAAGTTGGCCTGATCCAAAGACTATTTTTCCCACTACATTATGCTATAAATAATTTTCTAGTAAAAAAATTAATGTGCCAGGAAAGCCCTACATTTTAATATATAGAGTATGTTTGTTTGTTTTGTAGGTGAAAATTTTAGACAATCTGCTTGTAAATTTGTGATACAGGATGCTTCATAACTAAAAAAATTCTTCAAAAATTATTCGTTGATCTGTTGATTGTATGTCATTAAACACATCTCTCTATGGAGAAAGAGAGATGTGAGTATATTTTTTAATGAGAAGGACTTGAGAAATTTCTATACATAAGAATAGAAAGATAAGAAAATAGGACAGAAATATTCTAAATTTGCAAAAGCAAGTTGATAAATTTTATTTTGTGGTCAACAAAACATTTACATATATTTTATCCCAATATTTTCCTCAGGTATAATTAAATTTACTTGTAGTATCTCCAACACAGATACTCTGACATGAAAAATTTCTCATTTCTGGATTTGGGCAAACTGTAATTTAATTAGATAATGCCTCCTGCCTTCTAGCTATGGAGTAGTATAGAATTCATAGTGTATCTTTTTCAATGTCAGCTTCACATTTATCTGAATTTTTTTTTTTTTTTTTTTGAGACGGAGTCTCGCTCTGTCGCCCATGCTGGAGTGCAGTGGCTCAATCTCGGCCCACTGCAAGCTCTGCCTGCCAGGTTCACACTATTCTCCCACCTTAGTCTCGCCAGTAGCTGAGACTAGAGGCACCCGCCACCACTCCTGGCTATTTTTTTGTATTTTTAGTGGAGACAAGGTTTCACCATGTTAGCCAGGCTGTTCTTGATCTCCTGACCTTGTGATCCACGTGCCTTGGCCTCCCAAAGTGCTGGGATTATAGGCGTGAGCCACCGCGCCTGACCCCTGAATTTTGAATATTGTGTATAAGTTCCTTGTTCTGTGAAATGTAGTTGATAGACCTGCTTAAGAAATTTCTTCCTTGTTCTGTCACTGATTGTCAGCAACATCAAAAGTTCCAACAGTTAGCATTTATTGAGTGCTTACTGAATGCCTAATATATTGCTAAGTATATTTTTATACACTATGTCAGTATTAACTCAGTTGTATAGACTGAAAAAGGTGTTTCCTGCCTTGAATGAGATCCTATATGATTTTAACATTAATTCATTATTGAATTTTCTTTTTAAAATTATTTTAATCAATTATATACACATATATAGTTTACCATCTTTTTCATTTTAAAGTGTACAGTTCAGTGATAAGAAATACATTTATATTGTTTTTCTTCCTTCATTACCCCCTCCCCTCTACCCTTCTTGGCCTCTAGTAACCAACATTCTACTCTCTATCTTCATGAGATCCACTTTTGTAGCTCCCACATATGAATGAGAACGTGCATTATTTGTCTTTCTGTGTCTGGCTTATTTCACTTAACAAATGGCCTCCTGTTTCATCTATGTTGCAGCAAATGAAACACTTCCATTCTTTTTTATGGACAAAGAGTATACTATTGTTTAATACACTACATTTTATTTACTCATTCATTGATAGACACTTAAAAGTTGATTCCATATCATGGCTATTGTGAATAGTGCTGCAGTAAACATGGGATTGGAGATACCTCTTTGATATATTGATTTCCTTTCTTTTGTATATATACCCAGTAGAGGAGTTGCTAGAGAATGGAGTAGTTCTATTTTTAGTGTTTTTTTGAGGAAACTTTATACTGTTCTCCATGGTGGCAGTACTAGTTTACATTCTCCCTAACAGTGTATGAGGGTTCCCATTTCTCTACATTCATGCCAACATCTGTTATTGTCTTTTTGATACAAGCCATTTTAACTGGGGTAAGATGATATCTCATTGTGGTTTTGACTTGTACTTCTCTGATGATTAGTGATGTTCAACATGTTTTTCATATTCCAGTTGGCCATTTGTATGTCTTCTTTTGAGAAATGTCTTTTTAAATTTTTTGCCTATTTTTAAATTGGAATTTTTTTTGCTATTGAGTTGTGTGAGCTCCTTCTATATTTTGGTTATTAGTCCCTTGTCAAATGTATAATTTGCAAATATTTTCCCCATCCTGTAGGTTTTCTTTTCACTTGTTGGCTTCATTTGCTGTGCAGAAGGTTTCTAGCTTGATATAATCCCATTTGCTATTTTTTTTTTCCTTTGGTTGCCTGTGTTTTTGAGGCTTTATGTTAAAAATCTTTGCCCAGGCCAATGTTCCAGAGCATTTCCCCAATGTTTTCTTCTAGTAATTTCATAGTTTCAGGTATTAGATTTAAATCTTTAGTTCATTTCGATTTGATTTCTTTGTATGATGTGAGCTAGGGGTCGAGTTTCATTCTTCTGTACATAGTTATCCAGTTTTCCAGCATCATTTATTGAGATGAGTATCCTTTCCTCATTGTGTGTTCTTGTCACCTTTGTTGAAGATGAGCTGATTATAAATGCATGAATTTATATCTGGGTTCCATATTCTGTTCCATTGGTCCATGTGTCTGTTTTTATGCCATCATCATGCTGTTTTGGTTACTATAGCTTTGTAGCACACTTGAAAGTCATATAGTGTCATGCCTCCATCTTTGTTATTTTCACTTGGCTATTCAGGATCTTTTATGGTTCTATATAAATTTTAGGATTTTTATATGTGTGAAGAATAGAAATATTTTGATAAGGATTGCATTGAATTTGTATTGTCATTTTAAAAATATTAATCCTCTCAATTCATGAACATGGAATATCTTTCCATTTTTTTGTTTCCTCTTCAATTTTGCATTAGAGATTTTTTTTTGTACAGATCATTCGTATCTTTGGATAGGTTGAGTCTTAGGTATTTTGCATTTTTTTTGTAGTTATTGTAAATAGGATTGCAATCTTGATTTCTTTTTCAGATTGTTTGCTGTTGGCATATATAAATATCACTGATTTTTGTATGTTGACTTTGCATCCTGGAACTGTAATGAATTCATTGATCAGTTCTAATATATATATATATATATATATATATATATATATTATATATATTATATATATATATATGTCAGTGTCCTTAAGTTTATCTAGCTGTAATATCATATTGTCTGCGAAGAAGGCTAATTTGACTTATTTCTGTCAAATTTGGATGCTCTTTTTCTCTTTTTCTTGCTTATTTGCTCTGTCCAGAACTTCTAGTATTATGTTGTATAAAAATTGTGAAACTGGGCATCCTGATATTGTTCCAGATCTTATAAGAAAGGCTGTCAACTTTTCCCTGGGGAGTGCAACCTCACAATGTGAGGTTGTCATATATGGCCTTTATTATTTTGAGGTATGTTACTTTCGTCTGAAGTAACAGTTTGATGAGCGTTTTTATCATAAAGGAAAGCTGAATTTTATTTTATTTTAGTAAGTGCTTTTTTGGCATCTATTGAAATAATCATATGCTTCTTTTCTTTTCCTTTTCTTGAGAGAGGGTCTCACTCTGTCAAACATTTGCTATCTCTTTTGGCCAAGTTACAGAGCAGTTTCCAGGGCTGGGGATGTGGGGAGGTGGTACCGTCTACAGTCTTTGTTTCTGCCTGGCCTCAGGGATATTTCTCTCTTCAGGAATTCGGGATACTTTCCGTTGGTTAGGGTAAGGACAGGTCTCTCTAACAGGGAACCCAAGATGTGGGGAAAGTTGCTTGACCACCTTAATCTCACTTTTTGCAGTATGGAAACTGTAAGTTGGGAGATTTTTCTGCACATTTGTTGCCAGGCAAAAAGGGAGGAGGAGTGTCATAGATGTGGAAGTTCAATTCTTCTACAGTTTGCTCAGTTTTTTCACTTCTCTGTGGCGTTAGTATCTGTCTCATCCTCATATTTGAGTTCTCAGTTGTTGCCGGTGCAAATATCTGCACTGTATATTTGTTTTTGTTTCTGTGGGGTGCAGGGGGTGAAGCCATTCTGCTTCTACACTGTTATTTTAAAACTAGAAGTCCTATTATTGAATTTCTAAAACAAAATTGTAAACAAAAGTTTTCAAGTGCTAACCATGTGCTAGGCATTGTGCTGAATTCAGAGGTGATGTTTGCCAGCAAAAAGCTCATTGTATAATGCAAGGAAAACATATACACATACATGCTTCAAGGCAAGTATACCATAACCTAGAAGAAAGAACACCCAAAGGATCTTCAAGAAACAGTATTAGGCTGGTAGCTACGGTTGTAGGGTAGATGCTTTGGAACTGATAGTTGAGTGTATACATTTTCTAAGAACATATTAGGAATTTTTGTACACATACACACAGGATTTTCTAGTAATCTAAATTTTATTCATATTGCATCATAATGTGAGTTTTATGCCATATTCTTGCCCATTTACTCTTGAGTTCTGCACTATGTGCTTGCTGTTTCAATTGACTTCTTTGGACAGGAGTGTTGGAACAGTAAATCGAAGGAACATCATTGTAGCACAATTGAGCGTCTGCAGCTGGGTTGCATACATCTGTGCTATAGTCTTGACTGTTCTCTTGTTATGAATATGTGATGCTTGATAACCTTTTCTTGCGTACACCTTTTCTATTCCTCCTAGCTCGTATGTTTTCACATAAAGGCTTTTTGGTAATTTTGTCACAAGTGGCTAGACATGTTAAATGAAATAAATTCAAAGATTTTTCTCTCAATATTGTTTTGTCATTTAAAACAAAATAAAATTACCAGAACAATTATAATAAGCTATTTTTGCAGGTATTCAAGCAAATGTTACTTGATTATTTAATAATGATGCATATTATTTTCATTATTTTTAGGTTATAAATATTTTTAATTTCTATTTTGCTTCCTTGACCATGAGTTGTTCAGAATTATATTTACAATTTCCAAAAGTGTTCAGTTATCTTATTATATTTTGATTACTGATTTTTAAAATTATCATTTATATGATAATAAATTCATGAATAATAATTCATTTTCATATGATAGTCTTTGAAAAATGTTGTTACCAGATGTATTGGCTAGTACTTCTAATTTCTGATGTAATTGTTTCAGATGTGCTTGAAAAAATATATACTTTCCAAACATATTCCCTACTGCTGTATGCAATATTCTATGCATGTCCATTAAATCAAACTTCTTGTATTATTTTAAACATTCTACATCTTAACTGATTTTTGTCTGCTTGGTCTATCACTTACTGAAAAATTCTCAGTTGTCTTATTGTATTTCTATCAGTTTTTTTCTTCATATATTTTGAAGCTGAGTTGTAACTGTGTAAATTTAAAATTGCCAAATTTTCTTTGTGAATCAAACCCTTTTGTAAGATATGAAACTTTTTATTTTCAGAAATGTTTTTGTTTAAAAATCTAATATATGAGGTAATACAAATTTTACCTATTATATAATACAAAATAATACAAACTTTGTTTTGGTTAAAATTTAACTTGTATATATTTTCCATCCTTTCACTTTAACATTTTATTGTTTGTTAAATTTTCAGTGTCTCTTGAAGTAAAATATAGCGTTTTCCGTTCCCAGATGGCTGAATAGGAATAGCTCTGGTCTGTAGCTCCCAGTGTGATCAACACAGAAGATGGGTGATTTCTGCATTTCCAACTGACATACCTGTTCGTCTCACTGGGACTGGTTGGACAGTGGGTGCAGCCCACGGAGGGTGAGCTGAAGCAGGTTAGGATGTCACCTCACCCGGGAAGCACAAGGGGCCAGGGGATTTCCCTTTCCTAGCCAAGGGAAGCCATGACACACTGTACTTTGGCTTGACTGTACACTCTTGCCCAAATACTGTGCTTTTCCCATGATCTTAGCAACCAGCAGACCAGGAGATTCTCTCCCATGCATGGCTCAGTGGGTCCCACACCCATGGAGCCTTGCTTACTACTAGTGCAGCAGTCAGAGATCAACCTGCGAGGCTGCAGCCTGGCTCGGGGAGGGGCATCTGCCATTGCTGAAGCTTGAGTAGGTAAACAAAGCAGCTGGGAAGCTCGAACTTCACGGAGTCCACTGCAGCTCACCAAGACCTACTGCCTTTATAGACTCCATCTCTGTGAGCAGGGCACACCTGAACCAAAGGCAGCAGAAACTTCTGCAGACTTAAACATCTCTGTCTGACAGCTCTGAAGAGAGCAGTGGTTCTCCCAGCACAGCGTTTGAGCTCTGAGAATGGACAGACTGCCTCCTCAAGTGTGTCCCTGACTCCCCTGTAACCTAACTGGGAGACACCTCCCAGTAGGGGCCGATAGACACCTCATACAGGCAGGTGCCCCTCTGGGCAAAGCTTCCAGAGGAAGGATCAGTCAGTAATATTTGCTGTTTTGCAGTAGTTGCTGTTCTACAGCCTCTGCTGGTGATACCCAAGCAAACAGGGACTGGAGTGGACCTCCAGCAAACTCCAACAGACCTGCAGTTGAGGGACCTGACTGTTAGAAGGAAAACTAACAAACAGAAAGGAATAGCATCAAAATCATCAAAAAGACATCTACATCAAAACCCCATCTGCAGGTCACCAACATCAAATACCAAAGGTAGATTAAAACCACAAAGATGAGGAGAAACCAGAGCAGAAAAGCTGAACCTTCTAAAAATCGGAGTGCCTCTCCTCCTCCAAAGGATTGCAGCTCCTTGCCAGCAACAGAACAAAGAAGGACAGAGAATGGCTTTGACGAGTTGACAGAAGTAGGATTCAGAAGGTCGGTAATAACAAACTTCTCCGGGCTAAAGGAGCATGTTCTAACTCATCTCAAGGAAGCTAAAAACCTTGAAAAAAAGGCTAGACAAATGGCCAAAATAAACAGTGTAGAAAACACCTTACATGACCTCATGGAACTTGAAACCACGGCATGAGAACTTTGTGACTCAGGCACTAGCTTCAATAGCAGATTTGAACAAGTGGAAGGAAGGTTATCAGTGATTGAATATTAAATTAATGAAATAAATGAGAAGACATGTTTAGAGAAAAAAGAGTAAAAATAAATGAACAAAGCCTCCAAGAAATATGCTAGGGGTAAAGACCAAATCTACGTTTGATTGGTGTACCTGAAAGTGACGGGGAGAATGGAACCAAGTTGGAAAACACTCTTCAGGATATTATTGAAGAGAACTTCCCCAACCTAGCAAGGCAGGCCAACATTCAAATTCAGGAAATACAGAGAACACCACAAAGATACTCCTTGAGAAGAGCAACCCCAAGACACATAATTGTCAGATTCACCAAGGTTGAAATGAAGGAAAAAATTTTTAAGGACAGCCAGAGAGAAAGGTCAGATTACTCATAAAGAGAAGCCCATCATACTAACAGTGGATCTCTCTGCAGAAACCCTATATGCCAGAAGAAACTGGGGGCCAATATTCAACATTCATAAAGAAAAGATTTTTCAACCCAGAATTTCATATCCAGCCAAACTAACCTTCGTAACAGAAGGAGAAATAAAATCCTTTACAGACAAGCAAATGCTGAGAGATTTTGTCACCACCAAGCCTGCCTTACAAGAGCTCCTGAAGGAAGCACTAAAGATGGAAAGGAATAACCAGTACCAGCCACTGCAAAAACTTGCCAAATTGTAAAGACCATTGATTCTAGGAAGAAACTGCATCAATTAATGGGCAAAATAACCAGCTAACATCATAATGACAAGATCAAATTCACACATAACAATGTTAACCTTGAATGTAAATAAGCTGATTGCCTCAATTAAAAGACACAGGCTAGTAAATTGGATAAAGAATTAAGGCCCATCAGTGTGCTGTATTCAGGAGACCCATGTCATGTGCAGAGACACACATAGGCTGAAAATAAAGGGATGGAGGAAGATCTACCAAGCAAATGGAAAGCAAAAAAAAAAAAAAGCAGGGGTTGCAATCCTAGTCTCTGATTAAACAGACTTTAAACCAACAAAGTTCAAAAGAGAAAAAGAAGGCCATTATATAATAGTAAAGTGATCAATTCAGCATGAAGAACTAACTGTCCTAAATATATATGCACCCAATAAAGTAGCACCCAGATTTATAAAGCAAGTCCTTAGAGACCTACAAAGAGACTTAGACTACCACACAATAATAATGGAGACTTTAACACCCCACTTTCAATATTAGAAAGATCAATGAGACAGAAGATTAACAAGGATATACAGGGCTTGAACTCAGCTGTGCACCTGGTTGACCTAATAGACATCTACAGAACTTTCCACCCCAAATCAACAGAATATACTTTCTTCTCAGCACCACATTGAACTTATTCTAAAATTGACCACATAATTGGAAGTAAAGCACTCCTCAGCAAATGTAAAAGAACAGAAATCACAACACACTGTCTCTCAGACCACAGTGCATTAAAATTAGAACTCAGGATTAAGAAACTCACTGAAAACTGCACAACTACATGGAAACTGAACAATCTGCTTTGGAATGATGACTGGGTAAATAACAAAGTGAAGGCAGTAATACACATGTTTGTTGAAACCAATGAGAACAAAAACATAACATACCAGAATCTCTGGGACACATTTAAAGCAGTGTGTAGGGGAAATTTATAGCACTAAATGCCCACAAGAGAAAGCAGGAAAGATCTATAATTGACACCCTAATATCACAATTAAAAGAACTAGAGAAGCAAGAGCAAACACATTCAAAAGGTAGCAGAAGGCAAGAAATAACAAAGCTCAGAGCAGAACTGAAAGAGATAGAGACACAAAAAACTCTTCAAAAAATCAGTGAACTCAGGAGCTGTTTTTTTTTTTTTTTGAAAAGATCAACAAAATTGATATACTGTTAGCAAGACTAATAAAGAAGAAAAGAGAGAAGAATCAAATAGATACAATAAAAACTGATAAAGGAGGTATCACCACCTATCCTACAGAAATAAAAACTACCATCAGAGAATACTATAAACACCTCTACGCAACTAAACTAGAAAATCTGGAATAAGTGGATAAATTCCTGGACACATACACCCTCCCAAGACTAAACCAGGAAGAACTTGAATTTCTGAATGGACCAATAACAGGCTCTGAAATTGAGACAATAATTAAGAGCCTACCAACCAAAAAAAGTCCAGGACTATACACATTCACAGCCAAATTCTACCAGCAGTAAAAAGAGGAGCTGGTACCATTCCTTCTGAAACAATTTCAATCAATAGAAAAAGAGGAAATCCTCCCTAACTCATTTGATGAGGCCAGCATCATCCTGATACCAAAGCCTGGCAGAGATACAACAAAAAAGGAGAATTTTAGAACAATATCCCTGCTGAACATCGATGCAAAAATCCTCAATAAAATACTGGCAAACCGAATCCAGCAGCACATCAAAAAGCTTATCCACCACGATCAAGTCAGCTTCATCCCTGGGGTGCAAGTCTGGTTCAACATATGCAAATCAATAAACATAAGCCATCACATAAACAGTACCAATGACTGAAACCACCTGATTATCTCAATAGATGCAGAAAAGGCCTTCAACAAAATTCAACAGCCCTTCATGCTAAAAACTCTCAGTAAACTAGGTATTGATGGAATGTATCTCAAAATAATAAGAGCTATTTATGATAAACCCACAGCCAATATCCTACTGAATGGGTAAAAACTGGAAGCATTCCCTTTGAAAACCAGCACAATTGAAGGATGCCCTCTCTCACCACTCCTATTCAACACAGTGTTGGAAGTTCTGGCCAGGGCAAGCAGGCAATAGAAAGAAATAAGGGTATTTGATTAGGGAAAGAGGAAGTCAAATTGTCCCTGTTTGCAGATGACATGACTGTATATTTAGAAAACCCCATTGTGTCAGCCCCAAATGTCCTTAAGCTGATAAACAACTTCAGCAAAGTCTCAGATACAAAATCAATGTGCAAAAATCACAGCATTCCTGTACACCAATAACAGACAGAGAGCCAAATCATGAGTGAACTCCCATTCACAATTGCTACAAAGAGAATAAAATTCCTAGGAATCCAACTTACAAGGAATGTGAAGGACCTCTTCAAGGAGGACTACAAACACTGCTCAACAAAATAAAAGAGGACACAAACAAATGGAAGAATATTCCATGCTCATGGATAGGAATAATCAATATCATGAAAATGGCCATACTGCCCAAGGTAATTTATAGATTCAATGCCAACCCCATCAAGCTACCAATGACTTTCTTCACAGAATTGGAAAAAACTACTTTAACATTCATATGGAATCAAAAAAGAATCTTCATTGCCAAGACAATCCTAAGCCAAAAGAACAAAACTGGAGGCATCACACTACCTGACTTCAAACTGTACTACAAGGCTACAGTATCCAAAACAGCATGGTACTGGTACCAAAACAGAGATATAGACCAATGGAGCAGAACAGAGGTCTCAGAAATAACACCCCACATCTACAGCCATGTGATCTTTGACAAACCTGACCAAAACAAGAAATGGGGAAATGATTCCCTGTTTAACAAATGATGCTGGGAAAACTGGCTAGCCATAGTAGAAAGCTGAAACTGGATCCCTTCCTTACACCTTATACAAAAATTAATTCAAGATGGATTAAAGACTTAAATTTTAGATCTAAAACCATAAAAACCCTAGAAGAAAACATAGGCAATACCATTCAGGACATAGGCATGGGCAAGAACTTCATGACTAAAACACCAAAAGCAATGGCAACAAAAGTCAAAATTGACAAATGGGATCTAATTAAACTAAAGAGCTTCTGCACGGCAAAAGAAATTACCATCAGAGTGAACAGGCAACCTACAGAATGGGAGAAAATTTTTACAATCTACCCATCTGACAAAGGGCTAATATGCAATATCTACAAAGAACTTAAACAAATTTACAAGAAAAAAAATCAAACAACCATATCAAAAATTGGGCAAAGGATATGAACAGACACTTCTCAAAAGAAGACTTTTATGCAGCCAACAGACACATGAAAAATGCTCATCATCACTGGTCATCAGCGAAATGCAAATCAAAACCACAATGAGATACTATCTCATGCCAGTTAGAATGGGGATCATTAAAATGTCAGGAAACTACAGTTGCTGGAGAGGATGTGGAGAACTAGGAAGGCTTTTACACTGTTGGTGGCAGTGTAAATTAGTTCAACCATTGTGGAAGACAGTGTGGTGATTCCTCAAGGATCTAGAACTAGAAATACCATTCGACCCAGCCATCCCATTACTGGGTATATACACAAAGGATTATAAACCATGCTACTATAAAGACACATGCACACGTATGTTTATTGTGGCACTATTCACAACAGCAAAGACTTGGAACCAACCCAAATGTACTTCAATGATAGACTGGATTAAGAAAATGTAGAACATACACACCATGGAATACTATGCAGTCATAAAAAAGGATGAGTTCATGTCCTTTGCAGGGACATAGATGAAGCTGTAAACCATCATTCTCAGCAAAGTATCACAAGGGCAGAAAACCAAACAGCACATGTTCTCACTCATAGGTGGGAATTGAACGATGAGAACCCTTAGACACAGGGCAGGGAACAACACATACCGGGGCCTGTTGGCGGGGTGCGGGGCTCAGGGAGGGATAGCATTATGAGAAATACCTAATGTAAATGATGATTTGATGGGCGCAGCAAACCAACATGGCTCATGTATACCTGTGTAACAAATCTGCACGTTGTGCATATGTACCCTAGAACTTAAAGTGTAATTAAAAAAAAAAAAAAAAAAAAGAATGGCGATAGAATCAGATTCTCCCCTCTGGGACATTTGCTTATGAGATATATGGAGAGAGTTGGCGCCTGGTTGTGGAAGTAGAAGTTGAAAGACAGGCAGAGAGACAAAGAACTGTGGTTACACAACTTGAATTATTCTGTGTTCCGTAGACATTTCATGAGTTGCAGCTGTGGTATGCCAGAGCTGGCTGTATGGTCCCGAGAACTGGTTGTATGCATCCCTTTTCAACTCTACCTTCAGAGACATCTGGTTGGTGGGAGTATTTGTACCACGTGAATTGGTTGATGCTGCAGATCAGGGTCCCTACCCCTTTTCTACAGATCTGGTTGTTAAATGTTTATCAGCACACCACTGAGTTGGGGACCGGATGGTGTAGGAAGCAGGTAGAAGCAGCCACCTCCTCTGCGTCTTTTGCCTTAAAATTAATGTTGAATGGAATATGGTAACATGATTGTTATTAAGCCTATAATAAAGAAGATACTTAAATAGGAAAAAAAAGATATAAAATAAGCTAAAGTTTCTTTAAATGAAGTAATCTTTGTCTTTTAATTGAAGTGAGTTAAAATTATTGATATTGCTGATGTATTTGAAATTTTTTCTAAAATATTGTTTTGTGCTATTTCTCTCTCCTCTCTTCAATATTTTTTCTTTTTGTTCAATTTTTCCTTTGTTGTTGTGGATAGCCAATTATTTTTCTGTCTTTTTCCTCATTACAACTCCCTGCTCTGCCTGTTACGAAGTTATTATTTCTATATTTATTTATTAACCCCTTAGCAAATTTTGAGGTTAAACCAGTACCTTTCACACCTTCCCAAGCATAGCTTGAATACATTTAGAACACTAACTCAGATCACTACCCTCCCAACATATATGCCATAAATACGTCCAATATGTATGTCAGATCCTTTAGGTTGATTCTGTTTTCCCTCTTCTCCTTACGAATTAAACACTGTTGCTCTTTTTATATGATCATGTCAGTTTGTATTTACCTATATATTTATCAATTCTTTACACTTCTTCATTTCTTGTTATATTCCAGGTTTCATATGTAGAATTATTTTCTTTCTGTCTGAATAACATCCTAGAGAATGCTTTTAGTGAGGGTCTTTGGATAAACTTATTCAGTTTTTGTTTATGTGAAAATGTTTTTATTTTTCTTCATTCTTGAAAAATAGTTTTGCTTTGTCATAGAATTCTACATGGAGAGTTATTTTCTCTTAGCTCATTGAAGAAAATTTTTTTCCTATAACTACCAACTTGCATTGCTAATGTTAAAACATTAGACTGTCTTAAGTAGAGGTGCTGCTGTGGATGTTACAATGCAGTGGTCTCTGCTCACTTGGGCTGTGGGATAGCAGCAAGTGTGTTGCTTGCTAAAAGATACTAAGAGCAACATTTTTTTGCAATCCAGTTTCTTTCAACTTTCCTGGCATTCGGGATTCAGAGCACTCCATTCATCTATCTATTCAGCTTCTTCTTCATTCCATCAAGGACACATTCACTGTTTCAATATGCTTACTCTGAATATTGGTTCCCAGGCTATCTTTCAGCCAAGGGAAGAGAAAATTTCATACCAAGCCTTTCTGCAGGAACACTTAGAAAACCTTTAGCCTCATGACATTTTCTCTGCTTAAGCCACCTACTGGCCTTGGGAACTCTTTGATTCAGGAGAGTTTGAAGATTCAGAGAGATTGTTTTCAATTCAAGCTGCTTGTATTCTAGAAACCTAAACCCCAGTGCTGTTTAGTCAGACTGGAGGAAGATTCCAGGGAGGGCTTATGTCTTGTGGAACACCAGGTCAGCTAATAGATGTAAAATAACAAGTTCCTTCAGAGTGCTAGTGAACACTTGCCAGTGAACACTAGCATATCTTTTCTGATTTCTAATTGGAATGCATGGCTCTTATTGTTGTTATTGTGTGTGTGTTACTTTATTCTACAGCAAGAGAGTCTGCTTCCGCAGTATTGTTGTACTGACATATAAAACATTTTAATATATCTCTTTAAGATAATGTAAAAGTTATGTTAATTTTGAAAAATATTTGCTGATTGACAGCGTGAAAAATGTACTTTATGGTCACTTAGAACCTGCTCCTTATATCTGAATCTTTTATTAGTTGAGTGACATTAGGCAAGTTTTGTTTAACACCTGCTCTCATTTGTAAAATGGAAATAGCAACAAACTACCTCCCAGAGTCTTTGGGAAGATTAAGTGAACATAGCATAATGCATTATTCACTTCCAGTAGGTTACTAATGATTTCTTTAAGAGTATTGATATTTTATATATCTCTAGCATTCAGCATAAGACTAGCACTAGTTTATGCCAAATGAATGAATGAATGAGTGAATGAGAAAATGTTTCATAAAACATTTGTGTAATAAAACACAGCAGTAAATAAGTTAGTATCAAAAGAATAATAAGGATATTATTCTTCATCACCACTGCAAGTGTTGTCCAAAGTAATCGGAGATCAGTGGTGGCTGGAACAGGTTGAAAGTCTTGTGAGTTGGTGAAATAGCTTAGCCTTTAAAAGTTACTACGGTTTGGATAAAAGCAGGTCATGAACAAATGAACAGCATAAGCAAAATGTAAATTTTGGAATCCAACAAGATATGAGCATAGTGAGGTATGATTTTGGAAGCTTGGGAAGCAGATTATGAAGAAACTGGATCCTATTTTATATGCAGAAGATATACTGAAAGTTTTGAATGATATATGACATATATCTCAAAGATTAATGTGAAGGTATTTGTGGAACTTATTGTAAAGAGTATGGAAGTAGGAAGAACACGAGGTTTTGATGTATCTAGAAATCATGCAATAGAAGTTCAGGCTAAGGTGCTAGTAGGGTAAGATAAATGAACTCTCTGTTTCTTAAATACTTATACCCAAAAGCGAAAGTTTTAAAGGAAGATTGGAAATTGCTGCACATGTGCTTTAGACTGGATTGTTTCTATTATTCTCTTTTATAGATGTGATGAAATGCTAGTAAGCTTGAAAATTTATCACCAAATATTTATTGCACAACTCGTATCTTCCAGAATGTTTTAGGCACCTAAGATAAAGATATAGTTTAGACAGGCAAGATTCCTGTTGTCATGGATATAATATTATTCTGGAGAAATCCAGTAGTGACAGGAAAGCAAAAAACTGAAATTCCCTAAAATAATTCCAGTGCTGTGAAGATAAAACTGGGTAATGTGATAGAGTGAGCCAGGAAATGGCAATATTTGATAAAGGGGCCTTGGAAGGTGTCCTTGAGAAGGTGCTGAGATCTGACATGACTAAAGGGATCACCATTCAGAGACAGAATTCCAGAGAGAGAACCAAGTGTAAATATTCAAAGGTGAGAAATAACTTTATGTGTTTCAGGAGCTGAAAGAAGATTGGTGTGGCTGAAGAATAGTGAGCATGGGAGAGAGTGGTAAAAAAATAAAGCTGTAGAGTTGGACAGTGGTAACATTATATAGTTTCAGAGCTCATGGTAAGAAGTGGAAATTTTATTTTTAGTTCAATGGGGAAAAGTCGAAGTTTTAAGTTTGTGGTGGTATGGTCAGATTTATCTTGTTGAAATATCGTTTTGGGTGGTATTGGGAAAATTTACTATGAAATAGCAAGAGTGAAGACAGGAAGACCAATTGCCCTTTAGTTGTTCAGGTAAGCTGAGTTTGTACTAGCGTGAGATTGTTGGAGATGGAAAAAAAGCAAATAATTCAGGATATATTTTGGAGGCAGAGCTTACAACAGTTATTCTCTGCTACCCAGTGAAATAAGTACCATTCTGAAAATCTTTCATGGATTTAAAAAATGATTTCTTTCATCAGCCCCAAAAATATATATTGAAGAAAAAAGAATTAAATACTAAAATGCCAAAAACTAAACAAACATTTGTTCAATGTTTATATATTTTGTAAAATGTGGAAATAAAACATAGACATCTATATTGTTGTTATACTTATTTTTACTATGCTTAATAATGTAATCCATTAATTCTATATGATAATTATTATAATAAGTATGGCACAACTAAAATGACTCAAAGAAATTATTCTCCTACTAGTCATATACATTTTAAGAAATGAATCTTTATACTTGAATTCTGCCAGCCTATCAGAAATAGCCCCTTTTTTGCCTTGATAAAGCAACAATAATGATTTTCATACTTTAGTGAAATTTTTCCAAATCCAGCTGTTAATTTTATCTAAAATTTGACAATTTTTGTCATATGTTCAAAAGCAGTTATTTTAAGAAGTTTTACAAAAAGGAAGATTTGATTTAGTTTTTCATCACCTTTTCTTTTGTGTTACAGCCTAGGCTTTTGAAGAGTAAGGTCTGTCTGCTCAGTAAAGTGAAAGTATCGTATTTATCTGCTGACTAGCCCCAGTGTAAGATTTTTATGCTGCTTGCATTTATGAAACCAGGACCTGAGGAGACCTATCTTTTGAATAACAAGAAGAGAAGAAAAGTCTAGTGGCTAAATTATTACCCTGACATCAGAACTTCAGGAATTCTATCTTCAGCTCTTTCACTTAATCATTTAACTGTTCTCATCCTGTTCTTTGTGTATAAAAAGAAAATAATATTTTGCCCATGCCTTATAAATGTTCTAGGGCTTAATTATTGTTTGCAGACTTCTCTGAGATTTCTGAAGAATGGTAGACATAATTATTCAGTCTTACGATATACTCTGCTTAGGGGTTTTTCTGAGTGCTGATTTGAAGATTATCCAAATTCATCCCAGTGATGCATGAGAGGTTTTGTAATGCTGATTACATATCACTGGGGAACAAATTAAGCCCATCAAATGCCTAGCATATCAATCTCAAATCACACTCTACTTGAACTGGGGGCCCTGTGTTTTATTTACTCGATGAGCACTTTCCTCTCCAGATGAATTAGCTCTTCTACAATGTGTTGTTTGGCATAGTGGGGACTTAGCAGGCAGGGGATTTTGTACTTTTTGACAAAAGGATACTTATTGATGCCTAGCTTATGGGCCTATTTTAAAACTGTTAAAGGAAATGTCATCATGCAGTATTTATTATACTATTTTTAAAGAACAGGTTAACCCCAAGATTAAATGTTGAAATTTTTAAGGAAACTTTGATGTATCCTGGCACATTTGAAACATTATCCTTTGGAATATATTAAGGTTGATGATTTTTATGAAATAGGGAGAGGGTGAGGGAAGAAATAAACTGAAATATGCATATTTTTAGGGCTGCCAAATCTCTTTTCATTTTAAAAAGTATACATTCCATGAGATAAAACCGATAACAGAAAGATAAATAACCTAATGGAAAATAGGTAAAGGACATAAAAAGTGAATTAAGAGAAAAGTAGTCCAAATGACCAGTAAATATGTTGTAGAGTCTAAAGGTTTCTAGTGGTCAGCTAATGTGAATTCAAGTTAACAGTAAGTGTTATTTTATACTCAATAGAATGGCAAAAGAAAAATAGCGATTGTGCCTACTCCTGGTAGAGTTATGATGGGGAAAAGGGAGCTCTCTCACTTACGTCAGTAGTGGAAATGCAAAGAATTACAACACACTTGGGAAGGCAACATGACCAGATTTATTGAATCTTACTTTCATTTCCTGAAATTCATACAAATGAAAACACTGGTAAGTAAGGACAAATAAGAAATAAAGACCCATCATTAAGAAGAAATTTGAACAAACTTTGATAAATCCACACTAGGGTGAAAATTGCTAACTGTCCACCAAAATTATTCTCTTCTTTTTCTTCCATAGTAGTCAAATCATAGCTGGAATGTGACTGGCTGATCTTCCAAGGTCCCCTTGCATCTATGTGTGGCCTTATAAATCAGTTCTTGCCAATGGAAAGTGAATGGAAGTGATGTGTGTCAATCTCAGGACTGACCATACACCACCTGCATGTGCCCCTTTATGCTATTTCTTCAGTTCAGGGTGGGAATGGGAATGCCCAGAGCAACTTTGGAAGCTATATGCTGAGGATGCTAGAACTGCCATCAGCCTGGGGCCCTGAATGACTGTATGAAACAAGGTACATGTGGGTGGGGGAAAAAACTGGCTGGAGCTATTAGACGAAAGAGAAATAAACATGTTTTTGGTCATTGCAATTTTGAGATCTCTCTTTAAAAGCAGTTTAGTTATTTACCCTAATTAATACAAGTACTATGAAATATTATGTAATTGTTGATAGGTTACATAGGGAAACAACTGAATAGGGGGTATTTTGTTACATAGGGAAAGTAAATGCAGAGAAGTTTATGTAACATGATCTAACTATTGTAAAATAAATATAGAAACATATAATGCAGCAGGATATACAGAGGAGGTGGAAGTTGAACAACCAACCAACAAATCAAGGGGAAGTCAGTAAGGAAGGAATTTCATAGGTGCTATGTAAGGTAGAATCTGAAAGGAATAGTAGGGAGCATCCTTGGGCCATCTTTTTCAATTTCTATGACTTCTGAGTCCATTATGATCTTTTATTCTATGTTTCAAATGTCTGTGTAGCATTATCATCAGGATATTCTGCAGGTATTTTGTAGATAAAAATGTATTCTCTTTCTCCTTTTGAGAAACAATAAACATATGTTAAGAAAGTCGTTTTCAGCACCTATAAAGTTTCAGGACTTGGGATATACATGCTGGGTGATACAAAAAAAAAAAAAAAAATCCTTGCCTTTCAGAAGTACATAATGAGATGAAAAAGTAACCATAAAGATATAATTTCAAGAAAATGTAGTAAATATGCATTGATATAGTTATGCACAGAAAAATGTAGCAAATTTGAAGAAGGGTCCCTTAAGTCAATTTCAGATGTTAGGCTGATTTTCGAGGAGAAGCACAAAGTAGCATCCCTGAGCCTGATGAATCCTTGTGCATTAGTGACACATTGTCTTAATGCTTTATGAAAATTTATCATGTGCTATTAATATTAATTTACATGTTAGGAGGTAAATATGTGTTATGTTTATGCCTCCATTCCCAGACAAAGCACCAGACACACACTATGCTAGGGAATAAGGTAAAGTGATGGTTCTTGTCCTCAAAGAACTCAAAGACTTGTGGTAGGTAAGGATGCATAAGAAAAGGTGTCATAAAGTGTTAAAATAAACTGGGGTTCAGAGAGAATCCTTTTTATTGTAACAAATATTGACAAGGATTAAAATACAGTTACTCTGGCTCCCAGTGGAGGACTGCTCTGTAACATTCCATTTAGTACAACTGGGCTCCGGGGTTTTTCTTATCAACATTCTTATCCTCTGATTCAGGGGCGTATTGAGAACTGAGGATGCCGAGAGCAGAAATCAGACCCTTGAGAAGTGTGGGAAGAAAGGGCGCTACAGGATGCTAATAGATTCCTTGAAAATGCATCCAGCCCAAATACATGGGACAAAACAAGGCATAAATATTATAAGGTTATCTGCTTTGTCATTTATCCTTGTATTCATATATCTTGAGTACTGAAGGCAAGAATTGCCACTTTCCACTTTCAAATGCTTTGAAAAACATTCAAAAGAGGACAATCCTTGATGGGTGGTATTCTTAAGTGCTTAGTGAAATTTTGCTGGAACTGATACTCCATATTTCTCTTCTGAATAATGACCCCAGAGAGAGATATAATCTTAGAACCATAGAGCTATAAACATTCAAAGTTGTAGGTATTTAAAGGTCATCCAGTTTAACCATTCATTGATGCTTTAGCTCAAGTTTTTTATTATGACATTTCACATCTTCCATAGATGTGAAACCACCTGCTATAGAAAGATGATCAAGTAGCAATGGTTTAAGAGCCCAGTGGGTGTAATTGATTATCCTTATGGTGCCAATATTAGCTCGCCAGGACTGTTGTAATAAGTAGCACAAACTGGGTCGTTTAAACAACAGAAATTTATGCTTTTGCAGTTTTGGAGGCTAGAAGTCTGAGATCAAGGTATGGATAGGTTTGGTTTCTTCTTAGGACTTTCAGGAAAGCATCTGTTCCATGCCTTTGGCAGGTCCTGGTGATTTACTGACAATCTTTGGGATTCCTTGACTCGTAGAAGTATCACCCTAATCTCTGCCTTTATTTTCACATCACTCCCGCTATGTGTGTGTCTGTGTCTAAAATTTCCCTTTCTTAGAAGAACACCAGTCATATTAGAGTAGGGGACCACCCTACTCTAGTATGAACCCCGTTAACTAATGATGTTTGCAGCAACCCTATTTCCAAATAAGGTCACATTCTGAGGTACTAGGGTTAGGACTTCAACATATACATTTAGAGGAGAACACAATTCAACCCATAACAGTGCCTTTAAAACATAAACAGAATATACCTGACTCTCCCCAGAATATTCCATACAGGTTTTTATTTTTTTACACATCTTATATTATTGTTGCATATTGATAGAAATCTCTTCTGTTGTAATGCCGCTTCATGCTGCTCTTATCTCTATTAAACACTGAGATACTTGTGATTTGAGATATAATTGTTTCTGTGACTAGAGTTTGGGATACAAAAATCAAACAACAGATAAAATCTCCAAATTTTAATTTTTCTTTTATTCTCTCATTCAATACATATTTATCAAGAAAGCAATATATGTACCAAATGTTCTAGACATTGAGAATGTGGAGGTGAATAAACATGGCTAGCCAGGTCCCAACCCTCATAGAGCTTACATTCTAGTGGGAGATGTGAGTGATTCCTGAGCTTCTATTCAAATTGTTTTGGAAAATTTATTAATAGATTAAGATAAATTCTGGCTAGCTTCAGATGTTGTTGAGTGGACCTAAAGACGTAGGCCAAGGCATCTTTCAGAATCACAGAGGCAATGTTTTATAATAGTTAAAAACTGAAAATTATGTACTGAATATGAATTGGATATTGATTAGCTGTGTGACGTTGTGTAAACTACCTATCCTCTTTGAAATTCAAATTCTTAAATTTTTTTTGTTATTTTCAGTGTGATTTCTTCTTTAACCTATATGTTATTTGCAATTTCTTTTTTTTTTTTTTAGGTTTTGAACTAGTAAAAGATACCAAATTTCATATTTACATCAGTATTCAGCTTGAATCTGCTCTGCCCACTTGATTTTACAAAGTCCAGATAGCTACGTATCCATTTTATAGTACTTTCTGGCGTGTTTTGTGTTCATGAAAGTTACTATTTTATCATCATAACCATATGGGTAAAAAAACAACAATTTTATTTGAATTTATATTACCTAAAAATTTCACTTTCAAATATAAGTAAGCATACATCTATAATGAAATGAAAACATCTCATCATATGCTTTACATGTTGAAATCACCATGAGTCACTTGGGAGTATAGTGTAAACTTATTACTGTTAGAAGGATATACTGAAAAATTGATAATTGTGAAACCTGCCAATTTATTTGTACAGACACTGAATATTAAGGATATGAAAATACTATAATAATTAGGAAAATGGATTTGTTATTATGGAAATGCTAAGAGTATATTAGCTAATTTTAGGAAGAACATTATACTCCTTATTTACCACAAATGTGTATTGCAGTGAAGTTATAACACAAGGCAGAAAAGTGCAAAATTGATTGTGATGCAATTCTTCCCAACTGAAGTAGTTGACATTGAATAAAACCTTTAAAGATTGTATTTGGTTTTAAGTTATTTAATATTGTTTAGGTTCCTATGACTTACCTAAATTCAGTGGTCAATTCAGTTCTTATATAACTTGAAATATCAGCAACTGATACAGCTGATTACTACTTCTTCCTTAAAATATTTTCTTCACTTGGATTTCAGGTCACTACACATTCTATTGACAGACATCTATTTCCCCTACATTTTTTTCTCTATTATAAATAAAGCTGCAATCAATACTTTTCTGCTTGTTTTTTATGGGTCTAAATTTTCAATTTTTTTGGTAAATACCCAGGACTGGAATTGCTAGACATAGGTGTATGTATAATTTTATTTTAAAAACCTGCAGCCGGGCATGGTGGCTCATGCCTGTAATCCCAGTACTTTGGGAGGCCAAGGCGGGTGGATCATAAGGTCAAGAGATAGAAACCATCCAGGCCAACATGGTGAAACCCCATCTCTACTAAAAATACAAAAATTTGCTGGGCGTGGTGGTGTGTACCTGTAGTCCCAGCTACTCAGGAGACTGAGCCAGGAGAATCGCTTGAACTGGGAAGGCGGAGGTTGCAGTGAGTCAAGATCACACCACTGCACTCCAGCCTGGCGACACAGTGAGACTCTGTCTCAAAAACAGAACAAAACAAAACAAGACAAAACAAAACAAGACATGACAAGACAAAACAAAACAAAAACCCTGCTAAACAGGTTTCTAAACTGGTTCTGCCCTTTTATACCCCCACCCACAGTATATGAGAGTTCCAGTTGCTCCTCATTCTCTTGGCAGAGTCAGTCTTTTTAGTGGTAACTATTCTAGTGGGTGTGTAGTGGTATCTCATGGTCTTAATTTATATTTCATCCATGCCAATGATTAACATCTTTTCCTTTGTATATCTTTCCTTTGTATACACAATTTTTGAAGTATCCGTCTAAATCCTTTTTCCCATTTTTAATTGGGTTGTCAGTCTTTTTCATTATTGATTTGTGAAATCTTGCTAATTTATTTTTCAATTTGGCTTGTCTTTTTTTTCTTAAATGTCTTTCAATAGGAAGATTTTAATATTTATAGTGCACAATTCACAATTTTTCTTTATGCTTAGTGTTTCATGAATTCTACTTAAAAATTATTGTCTAGCCCACCTATTTCTGGATTCTACTTTGTTCTGTTTTTCCATTTTTCTTCTATACTTAGGTCAATATGACACCATCTGAATTACTCTGGTTTTATAGTTTTATAGTGACCATCAGAATCAGGCAATATTTTTTCTTCAGTTTGTTCTTCTTTCTTAAGATTGCTTTGGCCATTCTAGGTTGTTTGCATTTTTATATAAAGTTTAGTATCTGCTTGCCAATTTCTATAAAAAAGCTGTTGGAATTTTGACTGGAACTGTGTTGAGTCTTTACCTTAATATGGGGACAAAGGCCATGTTTATAAAATTGATTCTTTTATTATTATTATTTTTTATTATTATTCTTTAAGTTCTAGGGTACATGTGCACAAGGTGTAGGTGTGTTACATATGTATACATGTGCATGTTGGTGTGCTGCATCCGTTAACTCGTTATTTACATTAGGTATAGCTCATAATACTATCCCTCCCTGCTCCCCCAACCCACGACAGTCCCCGTGTGTGATGTTCCCCTTCCTGTGTCCAGGTGTTCTCGTTGTTCAATTCCTACCTATGAGTGAGAACATGCGGTGTTTAGTTTTCTTTCCTTGCAATAATTTGCTCAATATGATGGTT
The DNA here is from genome assembly GCF_009764315.1 of Trachypithecus francoisi. Taxonomy (NCBI): domain Eukaryota; kingdom Metazoa; phylum Chordata; class Mammalia; order Primates; family Cercopithecidae; genus Trachypithecus; species Trachypithecus francoisi. The sequence goes on from NW_022681473.1 coordinate 86,599,802, forward strand.
TCCAACTTCATCCATGTCCCTACAAAGAACATGAACTCATACTTTTTTATAGCTGCATGTATTCCATGGTGTATATGTTCTTATTTTCTTAGTCCAATCTATCAGTGATGGGAGTTTGGGTTGGTTCTAAGTCTTTGCTATTGTGAATAGTGCAGCAATATGTGGTTTTGATTTGCATTTCTCTGATGGCCAGTGATAATGAGCATTTTTTCATGTGTCTGTTTGCTACATAAATGTCTTCTTTTCAGAAGTGTCTGTTCATATCCTTCACTTACTTTTTGATGGGATTGTTTGATTTTTTCTTGTAAATTTGTTTAAGTTATGTGCAGATTCTGGATATTAGTCCTTTGTCAGATGAGTAGATTGTAAAACTTTTCTCCCATTCTGTACGTTGCCTGTGCACTCTGATGGTAGTTTCTTTTGCCATGCAGAAGCTCTTTAGTTTAATTAGGTCCCATTTGTCAATTTTGGCTTTTGTTGCCATTGCTTTTGGTGTTTTAGACATGAAGTCCTTGCCCATGCCTATGCCTTATTGGTATTGCCTAGGTTTTCTTCTAGGGCTTTTATGGCTTTGGGTCTAACATTTAAGTCTTTAATCCATCTTGAATTAATTTTTGTATAAGGTGTAAGGAAGGGATCCAAATTCAACTTTCTACATATGGCTAACTAGTTTTCCCAGCACCATTTATTAAACAGGGAATCATTTCCCCATTTCTTGTTTTTGTCAGGTTTGTCAAAGATCAGATGGTTGTAGATATGTGGTATTATTTCTGAGGGCTCTGTTCTGTTCCATTGGTCTGTATCTCTGTTTTGGTACCAGTACCATGCTGTTTTCGTTACTGTAGACTTGTAGTATAGTTTGAAGTCAGGTAGTGTGATGTCTTCAGCTTTATTCTTTTTGCTTAGGATTGTCTTGGCAATGCGGGCTCTTTTTTGGTTCCATATAAACATTAAAGTAGTTTTTTTCCAATTCTGTGAAGAGAGTCATTGGTAACTTGATGGGGATGGCATTGAATCTGTAAATTACCTTGGGCAGTATGGCCATTTTCACAATATTGATTCTTCCTATCCATGAGCATGGAATGTTCTTCCATTTGTTTGTGTCCTCTTTTATTTTGTTGAGTAGTGGTTTTGAATTCTCCTGAAGAGGTGCTTCACATCCCTTGTAAGTAAGATTCCTAGGTAAATTTTTCTCTTTATAGCAATTGTCAATCGGAATTCACTCATGATTTGGCTCTCTATTATTGGTGTATAGGAATACTTGTGATTTTTGCACATTGATTTTTGTATCCTGAGACTTTGCTGAAGTTGCTTATCAGCTTAAGGAGATTTTGGGCTGAGACAGTGGGGTTTTCTAATGTACAATCGTGTCATCTGTAAACAGGGACAATTTTACTTCCTCTTTTCCTAACTGAATACTTTTTATTTCTTTCTCCTGCCTGATTGCCCTGGCCAGGACTTCCAACACTACATCGAATAGGAGTGGTGAGAGAGGGCATCCCTGTATTGTGCCAGTTTTCAAAGGGAATGCTTCCAATTTTTGCCCATTCAGTATGATATTGGATGTGTGTTTGTCATAAATAGCTCTTATTATTTTGAGATACATCCCATCAATACCGAATTTATTGAGAGTTTTTAGCATGAAAGGCTGTTGAATTTTGTTGAAGGCCTTTTCTGCATCTATTGAGATAATCATGTGGTTTTTGTCTTTGGTTCTGTTTATTTGATGGATTATGTTTATTGATTTGAATATGTTGAACCAGCCTTGTATCCTAGGGATGAAGCCCACTTGATTGTGGTGGATAAGCTTTTTGATGTGCTGCTGGATTCGGTTTGCCAGTATTTTATTGAGGATTTTTGCATCAATATTCATCAGGGATATTAGCCTAAAATTCTCTTTTTCTGTTGTGTCTCTGCCAGGCTTTGGTATAAGGATGATGTTGGACTCGTAAAATGAGTTAGGGAAGATTCCCTCTTTTTCAATTGTTTGGAATAGTTTCGGAAGGAATGGCAACAGCTCCTCTTTGTACGTCTGGTAGAATTTGCTGTGAATCCATCTGGTCCTGGATTTTTTTGGTTGGTAGGCTGTTATTTATTCTCTCAATTTCAGAGCCTGTTATTGGTCTATTCAGGGCTTCATCTTCTTCCTGGTTTAGTCTTGGGAGGGTGTATGTGTCTAGGAATTTATCCATTTCTTCTAGATTTTCTAGTTTATTTGCATAGAGGTGTTTATAGTATTCTCTGATGGTAGTTTGCATCTCTGTGGGATTGGTGGTGGTATCCCCTTTATCATTTTTTATTGTGTCTATTTGATTCTTCTCTTCCTCTTTATTAGTCATGCTAGCAGTCTATCGATTTTGTTGATCTTTTCAAAAAATCAGCTCCTAGATTCATTGATTTTTTGAAGGTTTTTTTGTGTCTCGATCTCCTTTAGTTCTGCTCTGATGTTAGTTACTTCTTGCCTTCTGCTAGCTTTTGAATGTGTTTGCTCTTGCTTCTCTAGTTCTTATAATTGTGATATTAGGGTGTAAATTTTAGATCTTCCTTGCTTTCTCTTGTGGGCATTTAGTGCTATAAATTTCCCTCTGCACACTGGTTTAAATGTGTCCCAGAGATTCTAGTATGCTGTGTCTTTGTTCTCACTGGTTTCAAAGAACATCTTTATTTGTGCCTTCATTTTGTTATGTACCCAGTAGTCATACAGGAGCAAGTTGTCTATTTTCCATGTAGTTGAGCGGTTTTGAGTGAGTTTCTTAATCCTGAGTTGTAGTTTGATTGCATTGTGGTCTGAGTGACAGTTTGTTATAATTTCTGTTCTTTTACATTTGCTGAGGAGTGCTTTACTTCCACCTATGTGGTCAATTTTGTGGAATAAGTGCGATGTGGTGCTGAGAAGAATGTATATTCTGTTGATTTGGAGTGGAGAGTTCTGTAGATTTCTCTTAGGTCCGCTTGGTGCAGAGCTGAGTTCAGTTCTTGGATATCCTTGTTAACCTTCTGTCTCATGGATCTGTCTAATGTTGACAGTGGGGTGTTAAAGTCTCCCATTATTATGGTGTGGTAGTCTATGTCTCTTTGTAGGTCTTTAAGGACTTGCTTTATGAATCTGGGTGCTCCTGTATTGTGTGCATATATATTTAGGATAGTTAGCTCTTCTTGTTGTATTGATCCCTTTACCATTATGTAATGGTCTTCTTTGTCTCTTTTGATCTTTGTTGGTTTAAAGTCTGTTTTATCAGAGACTAGGAATGCAAGCTTGCTTTTTTTTTTTTTTTTTTTTTTTTTTTTTTTGCTTTCCATTTGCTTGGTATATCTTCCTCCATCCCTTTATTTTGAGCTTATGTGTCTCTGCACGTGAGATGGGTCTCCTGAATACAGCACACTGATGGGTCTTGACTCTTTATCCAATGTAGCCGTCTGTGTTTTTTCAATTTGACCATTTAAGCCATTTACATTTAAGGTTAATAATGTTTTGTGTGAATTTAATCCTGTCATTATGATGTTAGCTGGTTATTTTGCTCATTAGTTAATGCAGTTTCTTCCTAGCATCGATGGTCTTTACAATTTGGCATGTTTTTGCAGTGGCTGGTACCGGTTCTCCTTTTCCATGTTTAGTGCTTGCTTCAGGAGCATTTGTAGGGCAGGTCTTGTGATGACAAAATCTCTCAGCATTTGCTTGTCTGTAAAGGATTTTATTTCTCCTTCACTTATGAAGCTTAGTTTGACCAGATGTGAAATTCTGGGTTGAAAATTCTTTTCTTTAAGAATGTTGAATATTGGCCCCCACTCTCTTCTGGCTTGTAGAGTTTCTGCCAATAAGTTCGCTGTTAGTCTGATGGGTTTACCTTTGCTGGTAACCTGACCTTTCTCTCTGGCTTCCCTGAACATTTTTACCTTCATTTCAACTTTGGTGAATCCAACAATTATGTGTCTTGGAGCTGCTCTTATCAAGGAGTATCTTAGTGGTATTCTCTGTATTTCCTGAATTTGAATGTTGGCCTGCCTTGCTAGTTTGGGGAAGTTCTCCTGGATAATATCCTGAATAGTGTTTTCCAACTTGCTTCCATTGTCCCCGTCACGTTCAGGTACACCAATGAGATGTAGATTTGGTCTTTTCTCATGGTCCCATATTTCTTGGAGGCTTTGTTCATTTATTTTTACTCCTTTTTCTCTAAGCTTCTCTTTTTGTTTCATTTCATTCATTTGATCTTAAATCACTGATACCTTTTCTTCCAGTTGATTGAATCAGCTACTGAAGCTTGTGCCCATCCTATAGTTCTCGTGCCATGGTTTTCAGCTACATCAGGTCATTTAAGGTCTTCTCTGCACTGTTTATTCTAGTTAGCCATTCGTCTAATCTTTTTTCAAGGTTTTTAGCTTCTTTGTGATGTGTTCAAACATCCTCCTTTCCAGAGATGACATCGTGCTAGCAGCCCTCACTTGATCTCGGTGCCTCCTCAGCCTTGGCGTCTGCTCTGGCCGTGCTCAAGGAACCTTTCAACCCATCGCTGCACTGTGGGGAGCCCTCTTGGGGCTGGTTGAGACTGGAGCCAGCTCTCTCTGCTGGCGGAGAGGTCTGGAGGGAGAGGCATGAGCGGGAGCTGGGGCTGCATGCAGTGCTAGGGAGCTGGTGCAAGTTCTGGGTGGGTGCAGGTTCGGTGGGCCCCACACTTGGCACAGCTGACTGGCATCTGCTGGGCTTGATCAGAGGCTGATTCCCATGCATGGACCGCCATTCCCTCTTTGCGAGATTGTTGGCCATGATAGCAGGTCTCCGTCTCTTTCTTGCTTCCTCTCTTTTCCTCTTGATTGTCTGGGATGAGCTCCTTCTGGGCTGCCGCAGTGCCTGGGCTAGGTGCTGCAAAGTCCCACAGTGAGTGTGAGTGAGAGGTGAAGCCTGCTGGGCTTCTGGGACGAGTGGTGACTTGGAGAACTTTTCTGTCTAGCTAAGGGATTGTAAACACACCAATCAGCACTCTCTGTCTCGCTAAAGATTTGTAAACACAGCAGTCAGCACTATGTGTTGAGCTAATTGGGTGGGGACTTGCAGAACTTTTCTATGTAGCTAAAGAATTGTAAATGTACCAATCAGCACTCTGTGTCTAGCAAAAGGTTTGTAAATGCACCAGTCAGCACTCTCTCAAAATGGACCAATCAGGTCTCTGTAAAACAGACCAATGAGCTCTCTGTAAAATGGACCAATCAGCAGGATGTGGGTGGGGCCAGACAACTGAATAAAAGCAGGCCACCCAAGCCAGCAGTGGCAACCCTGTTGGGTCCCCTTCCACACTGTGGAAGATTTGTTGTTTTGCTCTTGGCAGTAAATCTTGCTGCTGCTCACTCTTTGGGTCTGCACTGCCTTTATGAGGTGTAACATTCAACGCGAAGGTCTGCAGCTTCACTCATGAAGCCAGTGAGACCACGAACCCACCAGTATTGACAAATACCTCCGAACCGGAGTTATAAGCAACTCCGGATGAGCCACCTTTTATCACCAATCTTCTGAAGCCTTATTCTCTCAACTCGTCAAAGTCATTCTCCATCCAGCTTTGTTCCATTGCTGGTGAGGAGCTGTGTTCCTTTGGAGGAGAAGAGGTGCTCTGATTTTTAGAATTTTCAGCTTTTCTGCTGTGGTTTCTTCTCATCTTTGTGGTTTTATCTACCTTTGGTCTTTGATGATGTTGATGCACAGATGGGGTTTTGGTGTGGATTTCCTTTCTGTTTGTTAGTTTTCCTTCTAACAGTCAGGACCCTCAGCTGCAAGTCTGCTCGAGTTTTCTGGAGGTCCACTTGAGACCCTGTTTGCCTGGGTATCACCAGCAGCGGCTGCAGAACTGCAAATATTGCAAAATGGCAAATGTTGCTGCCTGATTGTTCCTCTGGAAGCTTTGTCTCAGAGGGACACCTGGTCATATGAGGTGTCAGTTGGCCCCTACTGGGAGGTGTCTCCCAGTTAGGCTACTGGGGGATCAGGGACCCACTTGAGGAGGCAGTCTGTCTGTTCTCAGATCTCCAACTCCATGCTGGGAGAACCACTACTCTCTTCAAAGCTGTCAGACAGGGAAGTTTAAGTCTGCAGACGTTTCTGCTGCCTTTTGTTCAGCTATGCTCTTGCCCCAAAGGTGGAGTCTATAGAGGCAGGCAGGCCTCCTTGAGCTGCAGTGGGCTCCACCCAGTTCGAGCTCCCAGCTGCTTTGTTTACCTTCTCAAGCCTCAGCAATGGCAGACGCCCTTCCCACAGCCTCGCTGCCACCTTGCAGTTTGATCTCAGACTACTGTGCTAGCAGTGAGCAAGGCTCCATGGGTGTGGGATGCTCAGAGCCAGGAGCAGGATATAATCTCCTGGTGTGCCATTTGCTAAGATGGTGGGAAAAGCGCAGTATTAGGGTGGGAATGACCTGATTTTCCAAGTGCTGCCTGTCACAGCTTCCCTTGGCTGGGAAAGGGAACTCTCTGACCCCTTGTGCTTCCTGGGTGAAACAATGCCTTGCCCTGCTTTGGCTCATGGTCTGTGAGCTTCACCCACTGTCCTGCACCCACTGTCCAACAGCCCCAGTGAGATGAACCCGGTATCTCAGTTGAAAATGCAGAAATCATCCATCTTCTGTGTCACTCACACTGGGAACTGTAGACTGGAGCTGTTCCTATTTGGCTATCTTGGAACCCTCATTGATATTGATTATTTTAACCCATTGTTATGGTATATCTCATTTCTTTAGGTTTTCCACTGTTTTTCTCAGCAATGTTCTGAAGTTGTCTAAATAGATGTCTTTTGTATCATTTGTTAAATGTATTGCTGGTGTTTTGGATTTTTTTGTGGTACAGCTAACAAAATATATTGATTTTTAAAAAAATTCAATCTCTAGTGCTTGTTGCTAGTATAAACAAATACAATTATTTTTGTATATTGACCTTGTATCCTAAGACTTGGCTGAATTCTCATATTAGATATATTAGTTCGTTTGGGTGAAATCCTTTGGATTTTCTAGGTATATATTTATTTCACTTGTAAATAAATACAGTTTTACTTTTTCTTTACCCATATTCGTACCTTTTATTTAGAATGTTTGTCTTCTTGCATTAGATAGAATCCCATTACAATGTTGAAGAGAAGTTCTGAGAGCAGATGTACTTGCATTTTTTGTGTGACCTCAGTGACAAATTGTTTAATATTTTACTACTAAGTATGGCATCTACTGTAGATTTTGTGTAAAAGTGCTCTATTAAATAAATAAAAGGATATTTCATTTTATTTCTAGTTTTCTGAGAGGATTTTAAAATCCTGAAGCAGTACTGGCTTTTGGCTAAACCTTTTATTGCAATTATTGCAATAATTATATTGTTATTCTCTTGCATTATTGGAGTTAATTCTGCCTTTTCTTGCTTGTCTTTTGGAATTAATTGATACTACTTTATTAAGCACTTTCAAATTTATATTTATGAGGGATATTGGACTGTTATGTTCTTTCCCTGTGATGTCATTGTCAAGATTTAACTTTAGGGTATTAGTTTCAAAATGAGTAAAAGTGTTCCTTCCTCTGCATTTTCTGAAAGTGTGTTGGTGATATTGTTGTTGTTGTTGTTGTTGTTGTTGTTTGCTTTATTCTTTGATAAGACTTCGCCATTGAAGTTATCTTGGCAGAAGCTTCCTTTGTAGGAAGGTTTTAAATTATTGATTTAATTTCTTTAATGGATGCAATGTAATATAGATTGTCTATTCTTTTGTTTTGAAAAGTTGAATGTTATTTGCTTTATTTTATTATTTTCTTATCTTTATCATTTTATTTCTTCTATTTATCTTGAGTTACTTTATTATTCTTTCTCTAGCTTCTCAAAGTGAAAGCTTAGATCTTTGATTTTACATTTTTCTTGTTTTTTTAAGTAAACATTTAAAGCCCTAAATTTCTCTCTTAGCACTTCATTAGATGGCATGTCATACATTTTGATATATTGTGTTTTTGTTATGATTAAAGTTAAAATACTTTCTAATGTGTATATGTGATTTCCTCACTGACACTGGATTACTAAGAAGTGTATGCTTAATTTTAAAATATTTTGGGAGATAATATAGATATATTATTGTTTTTGAGTTCTAATTAAACTCATTTGTGGTCAAAGAATATGTTTTGTGTGCAAAGAACACTGCGAATTTTTAAGGCTTATTTTATGTGCCTCATCATATGATCTATCTTGGTGAATATTCTATGTGCACTTGAAAAACTTGTATATACTGCAGCTGCTGGGTGTGGTGCATTGTAATTTGATTAGGACAAATTTGTTGATAATGTTCAAATTCTTCTTCACATTTATGTTGATTGTTTGATATAATTGTTCTACTGATCATGGTAGAAGAGTATTAAAGTTTCCAACAATAATTATTAATTATTTTTTCTGTTTAATTTTGTTAAATTTTGTTTCATTTACTTTGACTCTCTGTTGTTAGGTTAACATTAAGAATTGCTGTTTTATTGATAAATTAGCCATTTTATCATTATGAAATGCCCCTCTTTATCTTGCAAATATTCTTTGTTTCGAAGTCTCTTTTGTTTAATATTAATTGGGTCATGTTATTTTTCTTTTGACTACCATTTATATGGTGTGTATTTATGTACACACATATATATATGTGTATATATACATACATACATATATATTTCCATCTATTTTCTTTTACCTCATTTGTGACTTTCTACCCAATCTCTCTCTTTACCTCCTTCTTAAGGTCAATAACTCATATATTTTCCCTTTTGAGGCTGTTTTATGGATCTTGTAGGTGTGCTTCATTCTTTTTTTATTCTTTTTACTTTAGCCTCTTCTGACCATATTTCCAAATAGCTTGTGTTTAAGTTTACTAATTTTTTCTTCTGCTTGATCAATTCTGCTTAGAGACTCATGTATTCTTCAGTATGCCCACTGCGTTTTTCACCCCCAGAATTTCTGTCTGATTCTTTTTAATTATTTCAATTTTGTTGTTAAATTTATCTGATAGGATTCTGAATTCCTTCTCTGTGCTATCTTGAATTCATTTGAGTTTCCTCAAAACAGTTATTTTGAATTCTCTGTCTGAAAGGTCACATACCTCCATCTCTCTGGAATTGGTTCCTGGTGTCTTATTTAGTTCATTTGGGGAGGTTATGTTTTCCTGGATGGTGTTGATGCTTCTGATGTTCATTGGTGTCTGGGCATTGAACAGTTAAGTATTTATTGTAGTCTTCTCAGTGTGGGCTTGTTTATACCCATCATTCTTGAGCAGGCTTTCTAGATATTTGAAGGGACTTGGATGTCGTGATTGAAGTTTTTGGTCACTGCAGCTATATGTGAATTAGAAGGTACCGCAAGTCCAGTAACACTGTAATTCTTGCAGACTCATAGAGGTACTGACTTGGTAGTCTTGAATTAGATCTGGAAGAATTCTTTTGATTACCTGTCTTTTTATTTTCTTGTGGCCTGATAGCAGAGATTCTTCTTCTCTTCATTTACTTTCTCCCAACCAAATGGAATGTCTCTATGTGCTGAGCTTCCTTGAGCTGGAAGAGGGGCACCAAAAGCACCCCTGTGACCACCACTACCGGGACTATGCTGGGTCAGACCTGAAGGCAGCACAACATGGAGTCTTGTCCAAGGACCACTGTAACCACTACCTGGCTTGCATCTATATTTGCTCAAGATCCTAAGGCTCAACAATCAGCCAGTGGTGAAGCCAGCCAGTCTTGTGTCCTTCCCTTCATGACAGAAAGTTCCTTTGGGCCCCAGGTGGGTCCGGAGATGTATCCAGGAGCCAAGGCCTAGAGTAACAAATCTTATAAATTTACCTGGTACTCCTTTCTACTGTGTTTAAGCTGGTACTGAAACCACAATACAAAGTCCTTCCATTCTCCCCTTCCCTTTCCCTAGGCAGAGAAGTCTCTCCCTGTGTCCACCACCACCACAGGCCCATGAGAGTACTGCTACGATGTTGCCAGTGTTCACTTAGGCCCAAGGGCTCTTCAGTCAGCTTGCGGTGAATGCTGCTAGGCCTGGGGCTGATGCTACAGGGCAATGGGCTCCCCTCTGGCCCAGAGTAGGTCCAGAGATGCCATCCAAGAGCCAAGGCTAGAATCAGAGACCCCAAGATTCCCCTTGATGTTCTTTCACACTGTGGCTGGGCTTATACATAAGCTGGAAGACAAAGTCCCATTTACTTTTCCCTTTGCTTTCTGAAGCAGAAGTCTCTCTTTACAGCCACCATAGCTATGACTATGCTGGGTCACATCTGAAGTCAGCACGTCTCAGAGTCTCACCCAAGGCCCATGGTATGTTCTACCCAGTTACCACTGCTGATTATTTAGGGCTCAAGTGCTCTTTACTCAGCAGGTAGTGAATACTGCCAGGACTGGGTTCTTCCCTTTAAGGAAGTGGGTTCCCTTTTGTCCTAGGGTGTGTGTAGACATGACATCTGGGAGTGAGAGCCTGGGATGGGGGCCTCATGACTCTTCCTGGTGGCCTATCCTATTGTGGCTGAGCTAGTATCCAAGTTGCAAGACAAAGTTCTCTTTACTCTTTCCTCTCCTCTCCTTAATTACATGGAAGGAGTCTGTTTTGGAGCTGTGAGCTTCACTGCCTGGGATTAGGGGAGGGGTGATGCAAGAACTCCCTTAGCCTGTCAAACTGATATCTCCCTAGGTCACATATCTCCTAAGTCCACTGGCTCTGAGCCCAGCACAGCACTAAGACTTGCCTAGGAATTGCAGTCCTTATGGCCTAGACAGCCTTTCAAGATTATTTAGCACCCCAGAGCACTTTAGCCCATGTTGGCAAGTCTAACTGAAACTCAGGTTCCAACTACTATTATGTAGGATTTCCCTCTGGCTGTGGCTGGTCCAAATGCTCCCTCCATGGATATCAGCTGAGTATTTCTCAATGTTGACAGCATTGAATTTTAATGCAAAATCTCACAGTCACTATATCATATGGCTGCTCCTGGGGAATGGGGGGGTGGGGTGGCGTCGGCATTTAAGACTGTCTTTTCTACACTCTTCAATGCCTCTTTCAGTGAACTGAGATTAAAACCAGGCACTGTGATTGCTCACCTGATTTTTGAGTCCTAGGAAGGTACTTTTCCTTTGTGTAGATAGTTGTCAATTTGGTGTTCCTGCATGGAGGATGATTGGTGGAAGCTTCTATTTGGCCATCTTACTCCACCTTGTCCAAATTTTATTAACTCTTTTTGAAATATCAATGGGAGTGATATGTGGCAGTGGGCTGAATATGTGTGTATCTGTACATGCACGTATGTGTGTAAGTGTGTGTGTGTGTGAGTGTATGTAGCTCACAGACAGAATTTACCATATAGTCTTGATTGGAAGTCTTGTTTTTTTATCTATAAGTCAGGAATAATATATCCTTTATAAACTTATTGCAATCTTTAAATTATGTAAGCCATGTGGAGTGGTTAGCAAGATGCCTGGCATATAAAAAAGCTCAGTAAATATTATGGAGCATTTTACTATGAAATAGAGTCATTCACTCAGTAATTGCAAAGTGGTAGATAACAAAAGCATGAAAAGATAAAAATTACATAAGCCTTGAAATTGCATTTGGAATATATTTTTTGAGATAATCTCTTTCTGAAAGTATAGACAGTATGGGTTGGGGTTGGAATTCTTACTTTAGCCTGTGGATATTGTTTTTGAAGGAATATTTCTCTCCTGGGTAGTTATTCAGTGAAAGACAGTGTTAGGAGAAAATTCTCCATGGGTCTTTCATGTTCCTGAATATCTTGCAAAGTGGTTCACTGAAGCCCTTTGATCTAAACTATCTTTTCAAGGATGTATGCACAGTGAACATCTATACAAATTCCTATCTAATGTCAGCCCAATTTACACTCAGAATTTCTAGATTTTCCTTAATTAATTTTTTAAGTTCCTTACCTTCCTCTAATACTCCAGGCCTTCATGGATCCCACCAGATAATAAAGATAAAGCAATTTTCTCATGGGCTTGTGGGTGGAAGCAGTTCAATATTATGCTTAAAGGCATAGGCTGCTGTCAGTGGGCCTGGGTGGTGTTCTTACCACTATTGCCCATCTGAGCATTATGACCTCTTTTGAACATGACCTTCGGGGAAGTGAATCTGTAGAGCTCATCAAAATGTTATTTGCCCAAAGTAGGCATGTTGGTTTTCCAAGATTTCTTCTGTAGTTTCTTTTACTCTCCTAAACTTTACACATCTGTAGATGGTCTCTTAACTTACAAGGTTGTAATGGATATTGGGATTATCTCACTCATGATCAATTCTGTGTCTCCCCCTCTGGAAGAGCTATGTGGTTTGATATGAATGGGACTAAGTTACTTCTTACTCTCCAACCTTGGGTCGTCCTCTAAATTCCCCATGTAACATTCTGAGTAGAGAAGATGTAGAATGAGATGTAACTACATATACATTAAAAATTTCTTTACAAATCTCACCCATGTCAAGCTGATTCTTCTACTTCAGCAGCAGTTTATTAGATCTCTTTAAAGCAACACTTTCGGAGGCTCGGTATTTGAGGGAAGTCTGCACCTCTTACTTTTAAAACACATTTTATTATGATGAAAACTCTGAGTTGCCTTTTGTGTGCAGCTGTCTCTTATTTGAAATATTTGCTTGATATTATTTTTCTACATCTGGTTCAGCAATAATTTCATGGGAACATTACTTGTCAATTCTGCATTCTCACTCTTTTTGACACCTCCCTCCAACATTGACTCCTTGGTGGTGATAGGTGCAGTGAAGAGCCACCAGCAGAATAATGAAATATTATTTCTTCTTTGTTCTCACCTTACTCGCAGTGATCATTGAATTTGTTTTGCTGGCTGAAACTGAAGCTGCCTCTGCAAGCAATTAAGTTGTCTTAACCAAATAAATGCAGTGACTGAAATTTCCACACAGCACAGTGTTTCACATTTACTGCATCTGGGGTTTGAGAAAAATCACACTTTAAAGCAATATGACATAAGTTTAAAAAACCTGGCAGGAATTCAATGTTATATAGAAAATCAAGCAGGCTAAACTACTGAGAAATCAAAAGTATATAAGTGTAAGAGAAAATTATATGGTGGAATAGGGCAGGAGAAATAAAAATAAGAGCAAATTAGGCCTTTTAGGAGTGATAAAAAAGAAGGAAATATCAAGATAACAACTATATTTCCTAAACACAAATTGCCCTACAACAGCAATTTTGGACACAAGACAGTGCATTCCAATTTTAGAAAGTGTTTTGTTTTTATTTCTCTGGAGGTACTTTTAATTTTTTACGATGGTATCTTAAAAACATAATTTTAGAATAAATTTGCTTTGGATCTACATCTTACATGTGTGACGAATGCCTTCAAAGATGTTAATGCACTGGTGTTGTTGAGCTGGAAAGTGTGTCTCTCCAAGATGATAGGTTATACTTAGGAAATTGATGATACAAAGAAGCAGGCAAACACCTAGACGATAAATCAAACTGAGCACCATGCGTTTTCTGACCCTGATACTTAAATAATAACTGGTTTACTTAAACAACATCTCTCCAGTCATTTTTGTCAATTTTCTGAATGACACATGTATTTTGCAGCTATTTTTATTTATTGATATTGGCAGAAGAGTAAATGTCAGTTTGTATAAAAAAGAGGTTCAAACAAGTCCCATTTTCTCATTTTATTACATAATGATTATAAATACATATTTCAGGTTTGATGACCTTGAAGGAATTCTTGGTAAGATTACCAAGGGGAGAAAAGGTTGTCAAACAAATAGACTTTATATGGCGATTTATAGTCTTCTAGAGAAAGGTATTCTTAGCACTTCCTAGTCAACCTATAATGTAGAACCAGGAAACACAAAACCTGCAGGTTGTAGATAGTGTGTTCAAAAGTCAACCTTCAAAAAAGGAGCAGAGAAACGTTGTGAATGGAATATAAATAGAGAAGGAAGACTGGAGGAATATTATTTGTAATAGAATATACACGAATTTTGAGAATGTTGGACTGTGCTCTCCATTCTTATACAGTGTGGGCATTTTGTGGCAATAAAATTCATTTCACTTTTTAAACAGATGTTTCCTCTCATCTTAAATAATTATTTCAGAAAATTTGAATTTATAACATTATTAAAATAAAAACAAAATCTGAGCCTTATCAAAATCTGATTATGTGGGAATCCTTAGTTGATCCTAAATGAGAATTAACCGCTGAGAAATAGCAGTAACTAGGAAAATTAGCAAGATGTAAAAGTAAGTAAAGACCAGAAAAGGGATTGAGAGCCAGGGTATTCACATTGGAATGAGAGCTCTGATAATTTCTCATGTATATACTTAGTGTAGAAAAGTCTATTAGCATATCTGAGTCTCAGTTTCATCATATGTAAATGTGAAAATAATATTGCCTTTCCTACATCGAAGGATTGCTGATCAAATCAATTTTTCATCTCCCATCAGGGATTGCAGTTTATGGACCCTAGCATCTTCTTATCATCCCTCATCCCCCTGCTATCCTTTCTTCCTTCTTTATCCAAATAGATTTCATGACCTGCCATTGGAATTGCTCCCTTCAAATGTGCCCAACTCTTTTTTCCCTTTTTGTTCCTTCAAATTTGTTTGGCAGAACCACCACTTGGGTTAAATCTAACTCTCTACATACTTTGCACCTGCATTCATAAAACTGTATGTATCTGGAAAAACACAAATCATGAAAAGTAATTTCAGTTTAAATTCATAGCAATTATTTTCAAGTAGGCATTTAGTCCTATGCTACCACATTGGATTTTAATTTTATTTCTTGTTTTATTTGCTGGTTAAATTTTACTACAGTGATTATGTTAACTTCGTAAAATGAATGCCTTTTTCTATTATTTGTAAAAGTTTTTATATGGTAGGAACTATTTGTTATTAAATGTTTAGTAGAATTCATCTGTAAAGCTGTCTGGATTAATAAACAAAACTGGAAATAAAAAAGAAGATAATATATCGGATACCACAGAAATACAAAAGATCATCAGACACTATTGTAAACAACTATATGTTAAAAACCTGGAAAACCTAGAGGAAATGGATAAATTCCTGGTCACATACAGCCTACCAAGATTGAACCAGGGAGAAACGAAAGAAAAAAAAAAACAGATGAATAGTGAGTAAAACTATTGAATCAGTAATAAAAAAATCTCCCAAAAAAGAAAAGCCCAAGATTGGATGGCTTTATTGCTGTATTCTACCAAACTTATAAAGAAGAACTAATGCCAATTACTTTCAAACTATTATAAAAATGTGAAGAGGAGGAACTTTTTTTCTAACTCATTCTTTGAGGCTAGCATCACTCTGATCTCAAAACGAGACAAGGACACAACACAAAAGAAGACTACAGGCCAATATCCCTGATAAACATAGACAGAAAAATTCTCAACAAAATTCTAGCAAACTGAATTCAACAACACATCAAAAAGATAATACACCATGATCAAGTGCATTTATCCTAGGGATGCAGGGATGATTTGACATATGCACATCAATAAATGTGATACATCACATCAACAGCATAAGGGACAAAACCATATGATCATCTCAATAGAAGCAGAAAAAGCATTTGATAAAATTTAACATCACTGTGATACAAATTCTCAACAAAGTAGACATAGAAGGAACATACTTCAACATAATAAAGTCATTTATGACAAACCTACACTTAACATCATACTGAAGAGTGAAAAGCTGAAAGCCTTTTCTCTAAAAATGCCCATGTTCACCACTCCTATTCAACATGGGACTGGAAGTTCTAGCCAGAGCAATCAGGCAAGATAAAAAAAATATAGGGCATCCAAATTGGAAAAGAAAAAGTCAAACAGTAGTCCTTCAACATAAATAAGGTTAAAAAAGTCAAATTGTCCCTCTTTGCAGATGACATGATCTTATATACAGAAAAACCTAACAAAAAACTCTTCAAACTAATAAAAAGTTGGAGGATACAAAATCAACATACAAAAATCAGTAGCTGTTTTTATACACCAACAACAAACTGAAGGAAAAAGAAATCAAGAAAGCAATTTCATCTGCCACAGTTACAGAAAAAGAGAAAATACCTATAAATTTAACTAAGGAGGTGAAAGACATGTACAAGGAATAGTACAAAACACTAATGAAAGAAATTGAAGAAGGCACAAACAAATTAAAAGGCATTCATGCTCATGGATCAGAAGAATTAATATTATTAACATAGTCATACTACTCAAAGCAATCTGTAGATTTAATACAATCCCTGCTAAAATATCAATTACGTTTTTCAAAGAAATAGAAAAAAATTCCTACAATTCACATGGAACCAAAAAAGAGCCTGAACAACCAAAGTAATCCTGAACAAAATAATCAAAGCTGGCGGCATTACGCTACCTGATTTCAAAATATACTACAAAGCTATACTAACCAAAACAGCACAGTATTGGTATAAAAATAAAACCAAAGGAACAGAGTAGAGAACTCAGAAGTAAACCCACATAATTACAGCCAACATTTAAACAAAGGTGCCAAGAATATACGTTAGGGAAAGGACATCCTTTAATAAAGGGTGCTGATAAAACTGGATATCTTATACAGAAGAATCGAACTAGACCCCTATCTCTCACCATATACAAAACTATTCAAAATGGATTAAAGACTTCAATGTAGACCTGAATCTATTAAACTGCAATAAGAAAACAGAGGGGTAACATTCCAGGACATCAATCCAGGCAAAGATTTTATGGCTAAGACTTCAAAAGCATAGGCAACAAAACAAAACAAAACAAAAAAATAGACAAATGGGACTATATTAAACCAAAAGTCTTCTGTGCAACAACAACAACAACAACAACAACAACATAACAAAAAACACCAAAACAATTCACAGACTGAAAATATAACACGGTAAATGGGAGAAAATATTTGCAAACTGTTTATCCAACAAGGGACTAATATCCAGAATGTGCAAGAAACTCAGACAACTCAACAACAACAAAAACCAAGTAATCTCATTACAAAGTGGGCAAAAGTCATGAGTAGACATTACTCAGAAGAAGACATGCAAATGGCCAACATCACTAATCGAAAATGCAAATCAAAGTGAGTGCATATAAAAGTTATGTTAATACTGTACTGCAGTCTTTTAAGCGTGCAACAACACTGTGGGTATATACCCAATAATGAGATTGCTGAGTTGAATGATATTTCTGTTTTAAGTTCTTTGAGAAATCACCAAACTGCTTTCCACAGTGGCTGAACAAATTTACATTTCCACCAGCAGTATATAAGCCTTCCCTTTCCTCTGCAACCTTGCCAGTATCTGTTATTTTTTTTTTTTTTTTTTTTACTTTTTATTGATAGCCATTCTGACTGATGTAAGAGGGTATCTCATTGTGGTTTCGATTTGCATTTCTCTAATGATCAGTGATATTGAGCTTTTTTTCGTATGATTGTTGGCCACATGTATATCTTCTTTAGAAAGTGTCTGTTCATGTCTTTTGCCTACTTTTTAATGGGGTTGTTTTTTGCTTGTGAATTTGTTTAAGTTCCCCTTGTTTGTGTATAGAAATGCTACTGAGTTTTGTACATTAATTTTGTATCCTGAAATTTTGCTGAAGTTATAAGATCAAGGTGCTTTTGGGCAGGGACTGGGGGTTTTTAGGTATAGAATTATATAGTCTGCAAACAGTTTGACTTCCTCTCTTCTGATTTGGATGCCTCTTATTGCTTTCTCTTGCCTGACTGCTCTGGCTTATGCTATTATTTTTAACTTTCTTTGTGTATTTTGTAAAACAAACTTTAAAAATTGAAATGAATTTGCAATTATACTAATTGCTGATATATTTTAAAATTTATTTCTATAATTTCATTTATGTTTTTTGTTGTTCTGCTTTCTCTGTGCTTTATTCCATTGCTTTTTGAATTAATTCAGGAGTTTTAAAAAATTCTATTTTTTTCATACATAATGCTTAGTTTTTGGCTGTTAAAACTCAAACTCTGGGATCCTAGGTGTCTGTTTATGACTTCAGGACAACTGCAGCTTTATGGTAGTTTAACCCATTGGTTGTACTTCATTCTTAGTATTTGCTTACATATCTATATATCTATGAATCTACATTTTTTAATGTTTTGGTATCTGTTTTTTAAAAAATTCATACGTAATACATGTAACATATTTTGAGGATACATGTGATATTTTGATACATTCATATAATGTGTAATAATCAAATCAGGATAATTGGGATACTCATCATCTTAAACATTTTTCTTTATGCTGGAAATGTTTATTCTCTATTAGCTATTTTAAAATTTACTATATATTATTGTTTTCTATAGTAATTCTGTTGATCTAGTGTACACTAGATCTTATTTCTTTTATCTAACTACTTTTTCATATCCATTAATCAACCTCTCTTTATTCTCTTTTCCTGGCCTCTGGTAACCACTAATATACTCCCCATCTTCATGAGATCTACTTTCTTACCTCCCACACAGGAATGAGAACATGCTATGTATATATTTTGTATGTATGTATCATCTACTTATTTTGGTGTTTCAGGAACTCCTTTATGGTTTTGTTAGTTCAGATCTGTATTTACAAAAATTTTTTGAATCAGATTTTATTATGTATTTATACTTTTTATGTACTGAGAATTTTTTCAGGGAATGTAGTCTTCAATACTACCTCGAGTAGAAATATTTGTTAAATAGTTAATTATTGTTTTTGCATATCATTTACCCCTTTTCATACACAAGAATTATTTCTATGTTGCATACCATGATGTACCTTTCATATCTATCATTTGTATTTCATTGCCTTTCTTTCCTTTTCCATTATCTTTTTGCATGCATTGCTTAACCTTGTTGTCCATCTCACTTACTACTTTTCTGCAGCGATTTTTCAGATTCCTTCCTTTGTCCCATTTGGCATATTTTCTTTGTGATGCCCATTTGCCTTTCTCTCAAACTTTTGTATACAATCTCATCATGCATTTCTTTTCTTAAAAATGAAATGTGCATTTTCTTATATGTTGTTGCCAAAAATGATTGTAGGTTGACAACTCTTGGATATCATTAGTCTTTACTTGGGCATCTTATAAACCTTTGCTTTGGAATATAAGCTAAAATCATGTTTATATTAACCATTTGGTCATCATTGACAACCTAAGAGAAGGACTGGGAGCTGATGCCATGAGATGTTATTGCTGTAGAGGTTTCTTTTTGTAGGCCTGTGTTTGTATTTATTAAGATACTTATTTTAATCCTGTCTCTGGGTACTTGCTCCGCTAAAGTGGAGGATTATTCTGTTCCACGGAGAACATACATTATGGCTCTTTATTGTTGTTAGTCATGGGGTCCTGGCCATTTTAGAGAATTTCTTGAGGACACAGGCAATCTTTAGACTTCCTTTTCCATGAACATCGGTGACACTGCTAGTTGTTTCCTCAATATTTATTTAGTCATTTATTCTTACTGATAGAAGCTCAATTCTGTCTAGAGTGGCAATGTGTCCAGGCAAAACATCCTGTCTCTCAGTGTTACTTGTCTCCATATGCCATATTCTATTGTATCATATGCCATATTTTTATTTTTATTTTTTCTATTTTTTTATTTTTTATTTTATTATACTTTAAGTTCTAGGGTACATGTGCATAACGTGCAGGTTTGTTACATATGTATACTTGTGCCATGTTGGTGTGCTGCACCCATCAACTCGTCAGCATCCATCAATTCATCATTTATATCAGGTATAACTCCCAATGCAATCCCTCCCCCCTCCCTCCTCCCCATGATAGGCCCCGATGTGTGATGTTCCCCTTCCCAAGTCCAAGTCATCTCATTGTTCAGTTCCCACCTATGAGTGAGAACATGCGGTGTTTGGTTTTCTCTTCTTGTGATAGTTTGCTAAGAATGATGGTTTCCAGCTGCATTCATGTCCCTACAAAGGACACAAACTCATCCTTTTTTATGGCTGCATAGTATTCCATGGTGTATATGTGCCACATTTTCTTAATCCAGTCTGTCACTGATGGACATTTGGTTGATTCCAAGTCTTTGCTATTGTGAATAGTGCTGCAATAAACATACGTGTGCATGTGTCTTTATAGCAGCATGATTTATAATCCTTTGGGTATATACCCAGTAGTGGGATGGCTGGGTCATATGGTACATCTAGTTCTAGATCCTTGAGGAATTGCCATACTGTTTTCCATAATGGTTGAACTACTTTACAATCCCACCAACAGTGTAAAAGTGTTCCTATTTCTCCACATCCTCTCCAACACCTGTTGTTTCCTGACTTTTGAATGATTGCCATTCTAACTGGTGTGAGATGGTATCTCATTGTGGTTTTGATTTGCATTTCTCTGATGGCCAGTGATGATGAGCATTTTTTCATGTGTCTGTTGGCTGTATGAATGTCTTCTTTTGAGAAATGTCTGTTCATATCCTTTGCCCACTTTTTGATGGGGTTGTTTGTTTTTTTCTTGTAAATTTGTTTGAGTTCTTTGTAGGTTCTGGATATTAGCCCTTTGTCAGATGAGTAGACTGCAAAAATTTTCTCCCATTGTGTAGGTTGCCTGTTCACTCTGATGGTAGTTTCTTTTGCTGTGAAAAAGCTCTTTAGTTTAATTAGATCCCATTTGTCAATTTTGGCTTTTGCTGCCGTTGCTTTTGGTGTTTTAGACATGAAGTCCTTGCCCATACCTATGTCCTGAATGGTACTACCTAGATTTTCTTCTAGGGTTTTTATGGTATTAGGTCTAACATTTAAGTCTCTAATCCATCTTGAATTAATTTTCGTATAAGGAGTAAGGAAAGGATCCAGTTTCAACTTTCTACTTATGGCTAGCCAATTTTCCCAGCACCATTTATTGAATAGGGAATCCTTTCCCCATTTCTTGTTTCTCTCAGGTTTGTCAAAGATCAGATGGCTGTAGATGTGTGGTATTATTTCTGAGGACTCTGTTCTGTTCCATTGTTCTATATCTCTGTTTTGGTACCAGTACCATGCTGTTTTGGTTACTGTAGCCTTGTAGTATAGTTTGAAGTCAGGTAGTGTGATGCCTCCAGCTTTGTTCTTTTGACTTAGGATTGTCTTGGCAATGCGGGCTCTTTTTTGGTTCCATGTGGACTTTAAAGCAGTTTTTTTCCAATTGTGTGAAGAAACTCATTGGTAGCTTGACAGGGATGGCAATGAATCTATAAATAACCTTGGGCAGTATGGCCATTTTCACGATATTGATTCTTCCTATCCATGAACATGGTATGTTCTTCCATTTGTTTGTGTCCTCTTTGATTTCACTGAGCAGTGGTTTGTAGTTCTCCTTAAAGAGGTCCTTTACAAATCCCTTGTAAGTTGGATTCCTAGGTATTTTATTGTCTTTGAAGCAATTGTGAATGGAAGTTCATTCATGATTTGGCTCTCTGTTTGTCTGTTACTGCTGTATAAGAATGCTTGTGATTTTTGCACATTAATTTTGTATCCTGAGACTTTGCTGAAGTTGCTTATCAGCTTAAGGAGATTTTGGGCTGAGACAATGGGGTTTTCTAAATATACAATCATGTCATCTGCAAACAGGGACAATTTGACTTCTTCTTTTCCTAACTGAATACCCTTGATTTCTTTCTCTTGCCTGATTGCCCCAGCCAGAACTTCCAACTATGTTGAATAGGAGCGGTGGGAGAGGGCATCCCTGTCTTGTGCCAGTTTTCAAAGGGAATTTTTCCAGTTTTTGCCCATTCAGTATGATATTGGCTGTGGGTTTGTCATAAATAGCTCTTATTATTTTGAGGTACGTTCCATCAATACCGAATTTATTCAGTATTTTTAGCATGAAGGGCTGTTGAATTTTGTCAAAAGGCTTTTCTGCATCTATTGAGATAATCATGTAGTTCTTGTCTTTGGTTCTGTTTATATGCTGGATTACGTTTATTGATTTGCGAATGTTGAACCAGCCTTGCATCCCAAGGATGAAGCCCACTTGATCATGGTGGATAGCTTTTTGATGTGCTGCTGAATCCGTTTGCCAGTATTTTATTGAGGATTTTTGCATCGATGTTCATCAGGGATATTGGTCTAAAATTCTCTTTTTTTGTTGTGTCTCTGCCAGGCTTTGGTATCAGGATGATGTTGGCCTCATAAAAAGAGTTAGGGAGGATTCCCTCTTTTTCTATTGATTGGAATAGTTTCAGAAGGAATGGTACCAGCTCCTCCTTGTACCTCTGGTAGAATTCAGCTGTGACTTCATCTGATCCTGGACTTTTTTTGGTTGGTAGGCTATTAATTATTGCCTCAATTTCATGGCCTGCTATTGGTCTATTCAGGGATTCAACTTCTTCCTGGTTTAGTCTTGGAAGAGTGTAAGTGTCCAGGAAATTATCCATTTCTTCTAGATTTTCTAGTTGATTTGCGTAGAGGCATATAGTATTCTCTGATGGTAGTTTGTATTTCTGTGGGGTCGGTGGTGATATCCCCTTTATCATTTTTTATTGCATCTATTTGATTCTTCTCTCTTTTCTTCTTTATTATTCTTGCTAGCGGTCTGTCAATTTTGTTGATTTTTTCAAAAAACCAACTCCTGGATTCATTGAATTTTGGAGGGTTTTTTGTGTCTCTGTCTCCTTCAGTTCTTCTCTGATCTTAGTTATTTCTTGCCTTCTGCTAGCTTTTGAATGTGTTTGCTCTTGCTTCTCCAGTTCTTTTAATTGTGATGTTAGAGTGTCAATTTTAGATTTTTCCAGCTTTCTCTTGTGGGCATTTAGTGCTATAAATTTCCGTCTACATACTGTTTTAAATGTGTCCCAGAGATTCTGGTATGTTGTATCTTTGTTCTTATTGGTTTCAAAGAACATCTTTATTTCTGCCTTCATTTCATTATGTACCCAGTAGTCATTCAGGAGCAGGTTGTTCAGTTTCCATGTAGTTGAGCGGTTTTGATTGAGTTTCTTAGTCCTGAGTTCTAGTTTGATTGCACTGTGGTCTTAGAGACAGTTTGTTATAATTTCTGTTCTTTTACATTTGCTGAGGAGTGCCTTACTTCCAGTTATGTGGTCAATTTTGGAATAAGTGTGATGTGGTGCTGAGAAGAATGTATATTCTGTTGATTTGTGGTGAAGAGTTCTATAGATGTCTATTAGGTCCGCTTGGTGCAGAGATGAGTTCAATTCCTGGATATCCTTGTTAACTTTCTGTCTCGTTGATCTGTCTAATGTTGACAGTGGAGTGTTGAAGTCTCCCATTATTATTGTATGGGAGTCTAAGTCTCTTTGTATGTCTCTAAGGACTTGCTTTATGAATCTGGGTGCTCCTGTATTGGGTGCATATATATTTAGGAGAGTTAGCTCTTCCTGATGAATTGATCCCTTTACCATTATGTAATGGCCTTCTTTGTCTCTTTTGATCTTTGATGGCTTAAAGTCTGTTTTATCAGAGACTAGGATTGCAACCCCTGCTTTTTTTTGTTCTCCATTTGCTTGGTAGATCTTCCTCCATCCCTTTATTTTGAGCCTATGTATGTGTCTGCATGTGAGATGGGTCTCCTGAATACAGCAGACTGATGGGTCTTGACTGTTTATCCAGTTTGCCAGTCTATGTCTTTTAATTGGAGCATTTAGTCCATTTACATTTAAGGTTAATATTGTTATGTGTGAACTTGATCCTCCCATTATGATATTAACTGGTTATTTTGCTCGTTAGTTGATGCAGTTTCTTCCTAGCCTCGATGGTCTTTACATTTTGGCATGTTTTTGCAATGGCTGGTACCAGTTGTTCCTTTCCATGTTTAGTGCTTCCTTCACAGTCTCTTGTAAGGCAGGCCTGGTAGTGACAAAATCTCTAAGCATTTGCTTATTTGTAAAGGATTTTATTTCTCCTTCACTGATGAAACTTAGTTTGGCTGGATATGAAATTCTGGGTTTAAAATTCTTTTATTTAACAATGTTGAATATTGGCCCCCACTCTCTTCTGGCTTGTAGAGTTTCTGCCGAGTGGTCTGCTGTTAGTCTGATGGGCTTCCCTTTGTGGGTAACCCGACCTTTCTCTCTGGCTGCCCTTAAGATTTTTTCCTTCATTTCAACTTTGGTGAATCTGGCAATTATGTGTCTTAGAGTTGCTCTTCTCGAGAAGTATCTTTGTGGTGTTCTCTGTATTTCCTGAATTTGAATGTTGGCCTGCCCTACTAGGTTGGGGAAGTTCTCCTGGATGATATCCTGAAGAGTGTTTTCCAACTTGGTTCCATTTTCCCCCTCACTTTCAGGCACCCCAATCAGACGCAGATTTGGTCTTTTTACATAATCCCATACTTCTTGCAGGCTTTGTTCATTTCTTTTTCTTCTTTTTTCTTTTGGTTTCTCTTCTCGCTTCATTTCATTCATTTGATCCTCAATCGCTGATACTCTTTCTTCCAGTTGATCGAGTCGGTTACTGAAGCTTGTGCATTTGTCACGTATTTCTCGTGTTATGGTTTTCATCTCTGTCATTTCGTGTATGACCTTCTCTGCATTAATTATTCTAGCTATCAATTCTTCCACTCTTTTTTCAAGATTTTTAGTTTCTTTGCGCTGGGTATGTAATTCCTCCTTTAGCTCTGAGAAGTTTGATGGACTGAAGCCTTCTTCTCTCATCTCGTCAAAGTCATTCTCTGACCAGCTTTGATCCGTTGCTGGCGATGAGCTGCGCTCCTTTGCAGGGGGAGATGCACTCTTATTTTTTGAATTTCCAGCTTTTCTGCCCTGCTTCTTCCCCATCTTTGTGGTTTTATCTGCCTCTGGTCTTTGATGATGATGATGTACTGATGGGGTTTTGGTATAGGTGTTCTTCCTGTTTGATAGTTTTCCTTCTAACAGTCAGGACTTTCAGCTGTAGGTCTGTTGGAGATTGCTTGAGGTCTACTCTAGACCCTGTTTGCCTGGGTATCAGCAGCAGAGGTTGCAGAAGATAGAATTTTGCTGAACAGCAAGTGTACCTGTCTGATTCTTACTTTGGAAGCTTCCTCTCAAGGGTGTACTCCACCCTGTGAGGTATGGGGTGTCAGACTGCCCCTAGTGGTGGATGTCTCCCAGTTAGGCTACTCAGGGGTCAGGGACCCACTTGAGCAGGCAGTCTGTCCGTTCTCAGATCTCTACCTCCATGTTGGGAGATCCACTGCTCTCTTGAAAGCTGTCAGACCGAGTCGTTTGCGTCTGCAGAGGTTTCTGCTGCTTTTTGTTGTTGTTGTTGTTTAGCTGTGCCCTGTCCCCAGAGGTGGATTCTACAGAGACAGGCAGTCCTCCTTGAGCTGCTGTGAGCTCCACCCAGTTTGAGCTTCCCAGGGCTTTGTTTACCTACTTAAGCCTCAGCAATGGTGGGCACCCCTCCCCCAGCCTTGCTGCTGCCTTGCGGTTAGATCGCAGACTGCTGTGCTAGCAATGAGGGAGGCTCTGTGGCCGTGGGCCCCTCCCGGCCAGATGTGGGTATAATCTCCTGGTGTGCCCCTTTGCTTAAAGCGCAGTATTGGAGTGAGAGTTACCTGATTTTCCAGGTGTTGTGTGTCTCAGTTCCCCTGGCTAGGAAAAGGGATTCCCTTCCCCCTTGCGCTTCCCAGGTGAGGCGATGCCTCGCCCTGCTTCAGCTCTCGCTGGTCGGGCTGCAGCAGCTGACCAGCACCGATTGTCCGGCACTCCCTAGTGAGATGACCCCAGTACCTCAGTTGAAAGTGCAGAAATTACCGGTCTTCTGTGTCGCTCGCACTGGGAGTTGGAGACTGGAGCTGTTCCTATTCGGCCATCTTGCTCTGCCCCCATATGCCATATTTTTTAATGCATGGCATAGTTTATTAACAATAATTTCGTGTGCCTGAGCCAAGTATTTTTGGCTATGAAGATGGAAATCACTGGGTGGAGCAAATCACTGGGTGGAGCTTCTGTGAAGGTTGTTTTAAAGGAGCTTTATATTTCTGGTTTGATTTTTCAACCCTCTGTCATTTGCCCTTTTCCCTCATTCCTTTTTCTGTGATCGTCTACCCAATGACTAGCATTAAAGCAGCCATCTTATAAATAAAGCCTGAAAGATGCATCTTAATGAGAGCAGAGTAAGGACAGAACAAATCCTTTATAATCTATTTAAGCAATTGCACCATCCATAGACTGCACGCTTTGGATATGTTGTTATACAAAAAAGAAAATAGGCCCTTATTTAGTTATGTCAGCTCCGACCCCTCTACCATCCTAATCATTGCTTTTTCTGATGAGGACCCATAACTAAGAAAATGGCTTCAAATAAATTGGTCCTAGCTTCTTATATATTTGTAATTTCCAAATAAATTGAGCATAATTTCCCTTAAGTCCTCAGCAATCCAGATGAAGAGACAGTAGAATTCATTCTTGCACTGAAGAGAACCTGCAATACTATTTCACATGCTCAGAGAAGAGTAATGAGGAAAGACTACTCTTTTTGTTTCTCTAGATACACAAGAATGGCTTTTACATGTACTGATTGGCATGGAGGAAAAGACCCCAAGTACAGCTGATTATGTTCCAAGCTATTGCCTATTTAAATCCGGGGATATTAGAAAATATTATTCAGATTTGTTTCACTTACTTCCAGCAACACTTCACTCCTGCATTTGGGAGGAGAGGTTTACGTTGGGTCTCTATGTCCCAAGCCTAACCTGGAACATGATAGATGTGTTTGCAGATCAGTGGGCTGTGTTATGCATGCAGCTTGCTGTGCTTCTGAATTTTAGGGTCAAGGACATGGTAATGGTAATGGCTCTTGTCATTAAGTTCCTACCATGTTCTAGATACTGTTCTCAGGACTTGACATGTGTTAACTCACTTAATTCTTATACAGTAGATAGGTTCTAATATTAATACTCTCATTTTCCAGGGGAGGCAACTGAGACGGTGAGAGATTGAATCATTTATCCAATGTCACCTGATTAGAATGGGGCAGAGTGGGGATGGGACTCTGGCAGATGGACTCCAGAGTCTGTACTCTGTACTGTGACCTCTTAGCTGCTTTTTCTGGACCTTGTATACAGATGTCTCCCTGGAATTCTAAACCTCATAAGGAAAGAAACTGTTGCGAGAAAGACAGGAAGGAAGCACCGAGAAAGGCAAATGAACACAAACTGTTGGAGAGGTAAAGCCACTGTTGAAGAGGCTGCCAGGAAACATGAGAGACTTTCCCTACCCCGATGCTATGATTTTTGTCCTAGTTTGAACCGTACCCAGAAATAAAATTGTCCTCTTTATTTTTACTTCTCTGAAATCTTTCATGTTCACGGGAAGATGTGTGAAAGTTTTCTCTCCCACTGCCATCCTTTCACAAACCTTAAAGCTATTCTCTGAGGCTTGGTCCACTGTGGCATCCATAGAGCTGCTTGGTGCAGTGGAAAATTGGTTCTCTGAAATCAGACAGGCTTGGATTTGTATTCCTCTTCAGCTATTACTAACCTGTGTGATCTGTGTGACCTGTACAAGTCACTTAACTGTTAGGGGCCTTAGTCTCTTTGTTCATCAAATGGGAATATTAATTGTTAGGAGATTGGCTTATTCATTAAGTCAACAAATATGTATCAATTACCTACTTTGTGCTAGTCACTGGTAGATAATGTTTTGGCAAAAATAAATAATAAGTGATATTTGATCTTGCACTCAATGAACTGAAAATCCAGTAGAAAAGATAGGTATGTAAGAGATAATCAGCACTGCTGGAATAATTGCTATGATTAGTGTAAATACAGGCTGTTGTGTTGAGAATTATAGAGCTCTTGGCACATAAAAGACACTCACCAATGTAGGTGCTTGTTCATTTCTTCCATTCTTCCCTGTATTCTAAAGGATCCTGCTGTTGCCAGCCCTTCCCCACATATGTGCAGTTCTATTTCAGAAGGCTTTCCCTATCCCAGGACGTCTTTTTACTTTTAATGTGCAGTGTGGCTCTGAGAAGATACTGTTTAACTACCTCTCAAAGCCAAATAGGGTGATTTACGACATGTGTAGTTTGCACCTTGGGCACCTATTGTTCACATCACTATATGTGTGCCATTTAATACATTAACCTTAAATTTCCACTAAAAGAAAAATAACTGAGAATTTAAGAGAGATATATAAAAAGCAAATCTTAAAATTTTGAGAAAATAAAATGTTTGGGGTTTTTACCTTCTTAACTATTTGCATATTATAATTATAGAATTACCTACTATGGTTTTGGTTGGCTGTGTATGAATAACCCCATTCCAATTTTAAATGTGAAAGTGCAATTAGTTTCTCCCAGATTTGGTAATAGAGCTTGACACTTCTGGGTTCTTGACTTGTGTTTTGGAGCCAAACCATATGCCCTAGTAATATAGATAAATACACATGGCCTCATGCATACTTTTTAAATCAGTATGAAGCTAGTCTAAAATTTAAAAAGTTACCAAATAGATCAAGGAGAAGATTTTACATTTAAAAAAATATGTATTTGTTTCTATCTCCCTTTAGATGAGCCTTGATTCTGCGCAACTACCAGGCTTAGATGGTGTGTGGAGCTCAGTAGATTTAGTTTTAAAGCTTATTAAGGGGCTTTGCTAAATTCTCTTAGCTACAAAAATAACAGGAAGTAAATATTATCAGAAGAATTAAATATGTAGGTAGACTAGGAGAGAAGGAAGAAAGTTTTCAGGGCCACATTAAATTTTAAGCAAGTTTTTCCAAAATGAGTTGTAGGCTATCTAGCAAGGTGACTGGAAAACTCCTTTCCTCTAAATTGACAAGTACTGCTTCTGATCAGTTTATATTGGTAATCATCTTTAGAAATGTTAGCTATAGAGGCATTTTATATGAGAACATCCACATTTACCTATTACTCTGGTAACCCTGAAATGAACAAGAAAGAATAGGCATAGGCTTTTCTTATAATCCAGTAGCAACTCCAAACATACAAACCGATAGAGCAGTGGCATTTCAGATCAATAAGGACTAGAGATCTGCAATAGGTTTTCAAAACTCACTCTAAAAAAACACAAGCTTTTGTGACTTGGGAGTATTTCACGATAATTAGAGTATTAATCTTAAATTCACAGTGCAGATAACTACTTAGAGGATGGTATAGCAATGGCACAAGCTATTTCCACATTCAGTTTGTGAAATATCTTTAAGAAAAAATCTATTTAAAGAAATATCTTTAAGCAAAAAAAGCCTATTAATATGCTGTAGGCTGGGTGCAGTGGCTCACACCTGGTATTCCAACACTTTGGGATGCTGAGGTGGGTGGATCACCTGAGGTTAGGAGTTTGAGAACAGTCTGGCCAACATGGTGAAAACCCATCTCTACTAAAAATACAAGAATTAGCTGGGTGTGGTGGCATGAGCCTGTAATCCCAGCTACTCAGGAGGCTGAGGCAGGAGAATAGCTTGAACCCAGGAGGCAGAGGTTACAGTGAGCCGAGATTGTGCCACTGCATTCCAGCTTGGGCAACAGAGTGAGAGAGACTGTCTCAAAAACAAAGCAAAACAAAACAAAACAAAGTTGTAAGTCAGTGATTGCATATTCAAAGAATTTCACTTTGCCAAAACCCTTTATCAAGATTTACTTACCATGAAATCAGCAAGGGAGAGGGAGGCAGTTATATTAAATAATGATTAAAACCCATCTCAAATTACCCACAAATATTTAGGATTTTATTTAATTGAACCCAAGATGAAAACAAAAGCAATAAATGGCAAAGTTTATTATGCAACTTCCAATTAATAGAATAGTGTAAAGATTGCTCAGAAAACCAAGGAAGATTTAAACACATACATTTATATATGTAATATGAGTAATATATGCATATCTGCATTATTTTGTGTTTTTTGTATAAGATAGATGGGTATTGGCTAGGTGTGGTGGTGTGAACATGTAGTCCCAGCTACTCAATAGGCTGAGGTGGGAGGATTGCTTGAGCCCAGGATTTTAAGACTAGCCTGGGCAACATAGTGAGACCCTGTCTGAAAAAAAAGGTAGATAGGAATAGCTATAGGTGGGTGGTGGGTGTGTGCATGTGTGTATGTCTGTACATATCACACATTATGTTATTTTCAAGGTCAAACCTTTTTTTTTTTTTTTTTTTTGAGACAGAGTCTTGCTGTGTCGCCCAGGCTGGAGTGCAATGGCGACCTTGACTCACTGCAACCTCCACCTCCCAGGTTCAAACTGATTCTCCTGCCTGAGCCTCCTGAGTAGCTGGGATTACAGGTTTATGCCACCACACCCAGCTGATTTTCGTATTTTTAGCAGAGATGGGGTTTCACCATGTTGGCCAGGCTGGTCTAGAACTCCTTACCTCAGGTGATCCTACTTCTTTGAACGTGGTTTGTGGAATTTCATATTCTTTTTTCCTGTGAATTACATTTCATCCCTTAGAGCTCAAAACTGGGATATAATACAAAGCATTAAACTTCTTTGCTTGGCTTAGACAATTGCAGTGACAGTCACAGTAATGGACCCCATAAAGTATGGCATTCCTGTGAAAGATAAGAGGGGAAGTAGCAAGAGTAGTGGGCAGGGAGAATGCTTCAGATTACAATATAGGCCTGGCAACTGAAAGGATAAGGGGAAGGAAGAGGTGAGTAAGAAGAACCTCTGATTGGAGATTAGTTGTGAGAAAGTTTCAGACAGACATATGAGAAGCCCCTGAGCCAGATTTTCATCCTGCGCTGGGTAGCTATGTCTTTTTCTAGCCCCGCTGTGCTCAGTCATCAGCTAGGAGATGCCTGGAAGAAGCACAAACTGGGGTGAAAGCTGTCATGGATCTAAAGTTGTGGCATCTGAAGCCTGTCAGTCAATCATAGTCCTAGCAGCAGATTTCCTCGAGGGAGACCTGACCAGGGCACCTCCATAGATGACACATGCACATGACTCTTGACTCAACACAAAATTCTTTTAAATTCTGTGCTCTGACTAGGCATGGTGGCTCATGCCTGCAACCCCAGTACTTTGGGAGGCCAAGATGGGAAAATCACTTGAGGCCAGGAGTTAAAGACCAACCTGGGGAATGTAGCAAGGCCCCATTTCTACAACAACAACAACAACAACAACAACAACGATGACGACAACAAATTAGCTGGGAGTGGTGGCACACACCTGTAGTCTTAGTTACTAAGGAGGCTGAGGTGGGAAGATCGCTTACACCCAGGAGTTGGAGGCTGCAGTGATCTATTATTGCATGTGCCATTGTGCTCCTGCACTCTAGCCTGGGCAGCAGAGCAAGATCCTGTCTTTAAATGAAAGAAAACCAAAATTCTCTAATTTCTGTGCTCTGATAGGAAGTTTTTCTCCGGCAGTGATTTGGGAAGATTGATCTCTATCATGATAGTTTCAACTCCCACCTACTTCAAACCTCCTCTTCTAATTGCTTTCTACCAACTACATGTTCTGTATTTTACACACAGACAGTAGAGACAGACTCTTGAAGCCGACTTTAATACAGATAAACATCTGTAACATAAATTGCTCTAAACTGGAATTAAGGTCTTTCTGTAGGCAATATAATAAAGTTTGGTAGTTCAAAGACTCAAGGGATATCTTTCTGAAATGACCTCACTTGTAAGAATACACTACAGCAAGAATCCCTAGAACCAATGTGGTATAAGCCACAGGCAACTGCCAAGGTTTTTACTACAGGGTGGCAAATTCCTACTTGCCGTATCTGAAATATCATATTTGGTTGGGGATTAGATATTTATCTATGGCTTCTCAGTAGTTTGTTTGTTATCCTGAGAAACTTAGCACAGGCAACAGCATATTATTGATTTTGGAAAACAAGAAAGGTTGAAAGAAGCTGTGTAGATTATTATGGGGAAAGTTGTTGGCAGGTATGTGTCCTGAATAAATGAACAACTTGATAATTCCACACCTGGAACCCAAAGAGAAAAAATGTGAATGGTGACCTGCTGGCGTGGAGGTTGTTCGCTGCAGTGGTTTTGGATGAGTCGGCAGATGGTTCCTACTTCCTTGTTCTGAGTTCCTTGGCAGAAAGGATGTGCCTCACAGACCATGGCACTGATCTAAATTATATTGCTAATCTCTTCCAACTCTGCATGGATTTGTATCTGAATTATATTTTCTGCCCCTCTAGATTGGTTTGTTTTCATGACATCTATTATTTGGCAAAAAAGGATGCAGCAATAGTCCTAACTCATTCTTAGAGAGATGGTTTAAAAAGCCTTTAGTAGAATAAAAAGGTTTGGATAAGAGATTATTCTTTCTTATTGAGGAGCTACTATGGGACAGAATCTATAGAAGGTGCAGAATCAGGGATAAATAAAATGTGTGCATACCTTTGGGAAACACAGCTTGAAGACAATTGTGCAACAGCTAACTACCAACCAGGTTGGTAAGTGATGGTTTCTATTTCCTGAAGTGAATCCTGACTGATATGGAGTCCAAGGTGCTTATACCACATCACTGCTTAAAATTTTTCAGGCTCCTCATTGTTTTCAAAAAAGGGCAAATTTCTTTGCCTAGAAATATTAGCTAACATATATTGATTGCTTACCATGTGAAGGATACTATTCCAAGTGTATACAAATTCATTCATTTTAACATACAAAAGAATCTGGAAGTAGGTTCTTTACAGAGAAATGAAATGAGGCATAGGGAGATTAAGTATCATTTCCAAGATAAAATAGTGAATGTTAGGACACAATCTAAGAAGTTCAGCTTCAAAGCTGTAACTAACCCATTAATTTATATTGCAAAAGGGTCACCATTCTTGTGAATAATTAGAACCATCTCTATCCTGGACCCCATTGTATATTTCTCCAGCCATACTGACTCCCTGTCATATTGTTTCACACATTCGTGCTTTTGAACAAACTATTCTTTCTCTCAACTGTAATTCAATAATGATTTACTTAGTTCTTATTCTATGCCATGGCATTTCAAGATCTTAGAAGTTTTGACACCTGTTAAAATAAAAATACAATCCTAACTTTTATGTAGGCTATAGACTACTGGGACTTGAAAACAGAGACACATAGAAATATGCTTCTAGAAGGATGGGTGGAAGTAAATAAAGAAGAAGTTACAATTATACTATTATCACAGGAATTGACAAGTGTTACAAAAACACACATGGCGGGCACAATTTCAGCTTGAAGGATTAGGAAAGGCTGAAGGTCTAAACAAATAGCTGAGTGCCTGGTGTTTTCAACACCTTTTCTACCTGGCGATTCTTAGTCGTCTATCATGGCTGTTTCTTCTTTGAGAATGTCCCCCAGCCTTATTAATGTCCCTTTAGGAATGTGGACAGAAAACACCATATTATTTTTCACTGTTATTGTTTTTTTCTTGCTTGCCTTTTCTCCCACTAAACTGAAAGCTCCTTGAGGAAAGAACTTATTACTTGCTTATATTTGTGCCCACTGTATCTATTACAGTGCTGGCTTAGCATATGTCCGCTATAAATATTTGTTTTGTTTTGTTTTTTAATTATACTTTAAGTTCTAGGGTACATGTGCATAACGTGTAGGTTTGTTACATATGTATACTTATGCCATGTTGGTGTGCTGCACCCATCAACTCGTCAGCACCCATCAATTCATCATTTATATCATGTATAACTCCCCAATGCAATCCCTCCCTCCTCCCACCTCCCCATGATAGGCCCCAGTATGTGATGTTCCCCTTCCCGAGTCCAAGTGATCTCATTGTTCAGTTCCCACCTATGAGTGAGAACATGTGGTGTTTGGTTTTCTGTTCTTGTGATAGTTTGCTAAGAATGATGGTTTCCAGCTGCATCCATGTCCCTACAAAGGACGCAAACTCATCCTTTTTTATGGCTGCATAGTATTCCATGGTGTATATGTGCCACATTTTCTTAATCCAGTCTGTCACAGATGGACATTTGGGTTGATTCCAAGTCTTTGCTATTGGGAATAGTGCTGCAATAAACATACGTGTGCATGTGTCTTTGTAGTAGAATAATTTATAATCCTTTGGGTATATACCCAGTAGTGGGATGGCTGGATCATATGGTACATTTAGTTCTAGATCCTTGAGGGATTGCCATACTGTTTTCCATAATGGTTGAACTAGTTTACAATCCCATCAACAGTGTAAAAGTGTTCCTAAAGTGGTTGAGGTTGAAGTGATATGCAAAAAGTTATCAATTCAAGGTGGGTCTTCTTACATCTTGCTAGTAGTTTAAATTTTTGTCCTAGATGATCAGAGATCCTTAGAGAGTTGGCATTAAAAACTGATTTTGTGTTCTTTTTGTATTGTGCATGTGTATGTATCCTTGAGTCAAATTAGTTTGCAGGGTTGTGTGAAAACACTACGTTGATAGAGCTAAGTAATAAGTTTCACCTTTATAGGACCAGTTAGCTTCATTTGTATCTCCAAGCAGAGATTGAAACATGCTTGTGGCCACCTGAGCTGCAGATGTATAATTTTGATTATAAAGAGAATCAGATGAGAAAGTATGTGTGGATCATCTCAAATCGATTTCCATTCCTGGAGCAACAACTCTCACATACATATGCCAGCAATGGTTAGCCAATAACTGTACCTTCACATATGGGGCAGCATACTTTATAAGTTTGGGTATCATTTCCCCACACCATTATATTATGCTTGAAAATAAATCATAGACAAGTCTCCAGGGTTAATATGATAGTGCACATCAATATCATCATAGACATAGAAAATATATCTAAATTAAGGTAATGTAATTCCTGAATTGTCAAAAAAATTGTTTTATATATGTTTAAATAAAATGATTTCCCTTAACTGTGCATTTACATAATTAGTTATATTGAGTTGCAAAAGCTTTCTAAGTAATTTATAAGTAGAATGTAGCATTTGCTTTTCATAAACTCAGAAAATGATTGATCTAAAGGTATTTATAGATTCAAAATATTTAGATATTACTCTTTACCATATTGGTAGCAGATATTGTATTAAAATCGCCAAATTTGCATTATTTTAATTCAGCAAGAACAACAAGATTGCTTAGGGAATCATTCTTGAAAGAAAAAAAAAACACCATGACTATGATTCAAATGACCTTTGTGGGTGCTTTGTAGAAAATGTGAATAAAATTACGAGTAAAAGCTGAAGACATTTCATTTGGCCAATGTTAAAGTGTCATGGGTGTTATTTTAGGAGGAACTTTTGGGAAACTAATTTCTTTTTAGAAATACTGTACTTTAGACTTTGAATAACAGAGTGTATGCTTTCACCATCAAGCACAGTCTGATCATTTATAAGACATTCTTAGAGTCATTAGGTTATAGTGATCCTGAGGCTATTTTTGGTGACACATATAAAGTGTATAAAGATAAATGTATCCCTGTGCTGTATGTCTGATAAGCAGCTTGAAAAGATTCAATCAGAGATGTGACATGCTGTGATAGGCATAGACAGATCATTGATTTTTCACTCACTGTGCATAAAACACAGTTGACTCTCACGATCCTGTTGAAAGAGTGCTTTGAATTGCCCGGAAAGTAGGTACCACTGCTGGTCCCAGGTATTTGAGCATATGTATCCAAAAATAAACATCATTCCTGAATTTAAGATGATGTTAATACTGATGGAGAAAAAAAGTAGGCAGGAAAAGTCAATTAGTTTTTCCTGAGCGTTCCACTCTTCTTTTCACTGCATTAGTGCTCTGGAGATTAACAAGATGGAAAGTGTTTCTGTCCTCCTGAAACTTAAAATTTATTTGGGAAAAGACAATAATGCCTATTAGGCAATAAATGATTAATACACACTTATGCTCATCTGCCTTCGTTTTCTTATTTGCCAGATACAACTTACATATTTTCTTTTTTCTTTTTTTTTTTTTTTTTGAGACGCTCGGGCTGGAGTGCAGTGGTGCGATCTCAGCTCACTGTAACCTCTGCCTCCTGGGTTCAAGCGATTCTCCTGCCCCAGCCTCCTGAGTAGCTGGGACTACAGGAGCCTGCCACCATGTCTGGCTAATTTTTGTATTTTTAGTAGAGATGGGGTTTCACCGTATTCGTCAGACTGGTCTTAAACTCCTGACCTCAGGTGATCCGCCCGCCTCGGCCTCCCAAAGTGCTGGGATTACAGGCGTGAGCCGCTGCGCCTAGCCACTATTTTTCTCTTGAATGATATAGAATGATAAACACCAAAGTGAAGAGAAAGAAAGAATGATGAATGTAGCTGAAGCAGAGATAAAGACGAGAATCTAGACATTCTGCATTCCAGTTCCCAGGGACCCACCCATTTCAGTGGATACTGAGGTCTTTGATGTGCTTAGAGAAATAACTTGGAGATTACCTGTCTTAGATTATTGCTAATATATTTTTTCTCACCAACGTAATGAGAAGATGTGGTACTAGATATTTAAAAACACTTACGGAGAAGTGTGTTATGTTTGTTGGTGGGTAGTGGTGCTTTCCTTTATTTGTTAAAATATTGAGAGTACTTTGGGAAAAAAATTCAATGATGAAAGGGACTGAGTGATAGAAAATTTGCATATTGCAGGTGGGAAAAAAACCTCTGAATTATGACTGTTCAATGAAATAAAACCATGCTGCATGCAATCTGGACTGTGTGTGACAGTGATCCACACTGTCTCAACCGCCTCTGACATGGGTGCTATGGAATAATAACTCAGGAGAGATGTATTTGTCCCCATGAAAGAATTTTTTTGTTATTGTTGAAATACACTAAGTTGTCTCCCACATGGAGTGAAAAAAATTTGGAACTGGGTCACATGAGTTAAGTCCTTTGCAGTTATTAGTTGATGGTCCTTTTAAAAATTACTTTATTAATGTTTGACAACCAAAAATCCATTTAAACACAAGCATTTTAGTTAAATAATAAAAGAGTAAATAAAGCATTGTGACCTTATGCATTTACCCTGAGTGGTTTTAAGTTATAGCTTTTTAAAATTTTTCTTTATAGAAAGTCATTCCTTTCTATAGTTTCTTTTAAGTGAAATATCCTTGCAGCACTATATTTGGCATTTTCTGTCGTCTAATGCATTGAGAAGATAGTTGGTTTCCATATGTCAAACATTATTGGAGAGTCTGATAAAATGAAGGGAGCAAAAGAAGAATCTTAGATTTCTATTAGATTCATAATTATAAAATTATAATTACAAAAGTAATCATGTTTCTTTAAAATATACATGGCCATTTTTTATAAGAGAAAAAAATAGAATTGGACTTTGTTTCTATTTATAAAATATTAATGTGCCCTGACATTGAAAAATGAAATGAGATTAAGTAACTGTTGTGTCTGGGGTAACACTACTCCAGACGTTAAAGCTGAGTTGGGAAGATGATGACTGGGAGATAAGTTCACCTACAGCATCAAGAAAGCTTTCTCATATTTCAGAGACATTTCTATCCCTAAAAAGCTCCCCTTAATAATACAGTAGAACCTGAACTAATGGAATACTTTAGATTTCCTATAATTAAGCAAATTAGCTAAGTGCAGGACTAAATTTCTAGCTCTTTACAGAAATTTCGGCTTTGTAATTCAAGAGACATATACTACCTTTCATGTACTTGACGAAGGATATGCACTATTTTTTTTTTCCTTTTTTTTTGCTTAGAAACCCCTCATTCCTTTGAATACACCACAGACCCTTGCATTCTAATGGCTCCAGAAGCCTAGGTTGTACTCTCCAGGCTTATGGCTCTTTCCTTCTGGCTGTTTTTTTTTTTTTTTTTTGGAATCCCTGTTGCTGCCAAGGAAACAGGAGAGGATAGTGTTGCTAGGGTAGTGAAATGCTCGTCTCTTTCAGCAATAATGTCTGGCCAGAGGGAGAGACAGCTCAGGGCTGATTGGTTTGCAGTGCCAGTGGGCAGGGGAGCCTTATGACTGTAAAAGGCTCCAGGAAGAATCTATACCACCAGGAATTCTGCACAGAATGCATTTTAGTTGGAATCTGTACCCTTCTATCCTCTTGGTATTAATAGTTAATATGATTCATGAATTAAAGAGAGAATATTTCTTGAAAATTTTTACTTATTAATGCATTCATTTGATACTCTAAAAATGATCAAATATACTTTTGCTAATTTATTCTGCCTCTTTGAGACATTATCTTGTGCTATGTGAAATATAGTAGCAGTCTGGCCCATGCCCTCTAGCTTAAGGATTGGTTTTCTATCACTTAATACCTTGTTCATGACAGATTCAGACCCACATCAGAACACAGCTGTGCCTCTCAATAATTTCTTGTTGGAATTATACATATGTAGTGTAGCAATAGTAACCTACATATATAGTATAGTAACCTACACTATAGACAGATACTCATATACACATATATAGGTCAGCCCCCATATGGTAAAAGAAACAAGGCTCAAACAGCCAGAGAATGGGAGTAACCTCAACCTCTGCACTCTGATGGTTGTCTGCAGGGCTACTGCTCCCCTGGCAGTTCCTTAGCCTTCTTCAGCCTGTGAAGCTCTCCTGAATTGGTCATGGGAAAACAGCTGCCTCTTTGCCTATTTGAAGATGAAACTCTCACAGTCATTCTGTTCCTCTTTCTTTGTCCCAGTATCCAAATTATAAGCCTGTAATACTTTCATGTAATATAATACTTACATGAAACCATCTATGCAATACATAACAAACTTCAGTAGTTTCTGGCTACTTTATCAATGTGCTGGCCTTGTTTGCTTATCCCAAAAACTAAATTGGCATCAATGATGCTAAAATAATGGCAACATTAAAACAAAAAGCAAGAATATAGAAAACCATGACCAGCATAAGACAACATTGATAACAACAACTAATTAAATATTTTCCAAATCTCAGGTTTTTAAAACTATCTTTCAGTAGGTGTTCTGGAAGGACATCTGTAGGCAGACTATTTAGAATACTAATTTCAATCATTTAATAAATTGTACTATACACATACTTTAGTTTGAAAATATCAAATTTTAGTATCTAGTAGATTATAAGTGACTAACCCAATTCTCCTATGTAAAAAAATTAAAAGCCTACATAATATTGTTCATCAATTGCCCAAAAGAACTGCATGAAGAATGTTTACTTTTTTTTCTTTTTTTAAAAAATTATTATTATACTTTAACTTCTAGGGTACATGTGCACATCATGCAGGTACTTTTTTCAGATAAGTTTGTACCCATCAAGAAGCTCCTCAAGTGTCCGATAAGGATGGTTGA
This sequence comes from Trachypithecus francoisi, assembly GCF_009764315.1. Lineage (NCBI taxonomy): Eukaryota > Metazoa > Chordata > Mammalia > Primates > Cercopithecidae > Trachypithecus > Trachypithecus francoisi. The sequence continues at coordinate 86,638,917 of NW_022681473.1, forward strand.
TCTTTCTTTGAGTATTAAATATATCTCTATCTATGTCCCCATCTATGTTAATTTTATGTCTACATCAATATCTTAACATTCTGGAAATATTAGGAATATAAACTTCTTAAGGATCTGATATTTCACCAACTCTACCCTTGTATCAAATGGCAGACAATAAAATACATAGGGAATGCAGGATCCTAGAGTTAGGAAAGCACTATCCAGATGAACAGAAAGAGGTAATATTTTCCTGAGCATGTTGGCTTTGAATTTCTGTCACATAAAGGAATACATATTACAAAACCTTATTCAAATTCTATTTAAGTATTCTTAAGCCTCTTTAATTTTCCTTTCTGGAAGGTCTTCCATTTTATTCTATTTCTACGATTGAGAACATTACTTCTGGACTCTTAGAGATGCTTTGTCTCTTCAAGCAATCCCCATACTTTTTAGTCATGTTGCACAATACAAGAGAAATAATGCTGTTGTGCACCATGGCTGTACATTTAACTGTATTACAAAGTAATAATGCCTTAACAATATTATTTTCAAGTAGGGTAGGCACGCTTTTGGAAGCACAAATCAGATGGTGAAATATATTAAATCGTTATTGCATAAGTCACTGATTTTCATCCCACGAAAAGCACCCTGCCATTTGGGACACTGTTTCAGTCATATTCTACTTTGAAAAAAAGGAACTATACAAGGTGTTTCAAGATGTGGGAGTCTAATTCAGCAAAGTGTTTATGCAGGTGTTGAAAAGCTGGAAAATCTAAAAGAATGAGAGGTTAGTAACTGCAGGAAGCTGCTATCGTCTGTAAGTGTGGGAAAGCAACAGGGATATGTTGCCACAATTTACAAGTCAGAAGGAGAAGCCACTTCCTCAAAAGCTCCCATTTTCTGAGGAGTTGTCAAAACTTCAGGAGATTCCACTATCTCAGGATCTAAGACACTGGACAAGTTACCACAGTTTCGGAGACTCTGGGTCAATGGAAGATATACTGACATATGAGTGAGGGCCAGGCTGTGCTGGTACATTTAAGAGAGTACCACTTTGCTGTTGTTGGGACGACTGAGATCATGCCATGTGTTTTTTTGGGGGAGTGATGAAACATGTTGAAGCTATAGTTATCAACTGCTGTTGAAAGGATTCTGACAAATTGGAAGCTGAAATTGAGTTTCTTCTCTTCTCCTTCTTTCCAAAATTCTTCAAGAGGCTCCCATGGGCCAAACCTAATGAGAAATGATCTGGTGAGGAGGTCTGGAAATGCAGTTTACAGACTCCTAGCCCCATCATGATAAGAGCAGGATAAGAAGGCTTGGTATGAGACTAAAAATGATAGGCAAGTAACTGGCACACTTCACCCCATTTCATCTCGTGGCATTCGCTCTCACATTTCTATTCATATTTCAACTACAACTTCATGCTTCCACTTAAAATGATGCAACTATTTTTGTTTTAAAGTTGTCATACTTTCCTCAAAAACAAAAGTTCCAACAGACACTATTAATATTTGAGTGATGTAAATTCCTTTTATTTTTATTTTTTGAAGTTTTACTTCAAGTTGTGGGATACAAGGGCAGAACGTGTAGGTTTGTAAGATAGGTATACATGTGTCATGGTGGTTTGCTGCACCTATCAACCCATCATGTAGGTTTTAAACCTTGCATGCATTAACTATTTGTCCTCATGCTCTCCCTCCCCTCCCCTCATCCCCAAACCCCCTTTCTAGCCCTGGTATGTATTGCTCCCCTCCATTTGTCCATGTGTTCTCATTGTTCAATTCCCACTTATGAGTGAGAACATGCGGTATTTGGTTTTTTGTTTCAGTGTTAGTTTGCTGAGGATGATGGCTTCCAGCTGCATCCATGTCCCTGCAAAAGACATGAACTCACTCTTTTTTTATGGCTGCATAGTATTCCATGGTGTATATGTGCCACATTTTCTTAATCCAGTCTATCATTGATGGGCATTTGAGTTGGTTCCATGTCTTTGCTATTGTAAATTGTACTGTAATAAACATATGGACACATGTGTCTTTATAGTACAATGATTTATATTCCTTTGGGTATATACCCAATAGTGGGATTGCTGGGTTAAATGCTATTTCTGGTTCTAGATCCTTGAGGAATCACACACTGTCTTCTGCAATGTTTGAACTAATTTACATTCCCACCTAGAGTGTAAAAGCATTCCTATTTCTCCACAGCCTCGCCAGCATCTATTGTTTCTTGACTTTTTAATAATCACCATTCTGACTACCATGAGATGGTATCTCATTGTGGTTTTGATTTGCATTTCTCTAATGATCAGTGATGTTGGGTTTTTTTTCATATACTTGTTGGACGCTCCCATTGTCTGAGGAGGAATTTAAACTAAAAAGACACAAATGTCTTTTTTTCTGAGAAGTGAAGTGTCTGTTCTTATCCTTTGCCCACTTTTGATAAGGTTTTTGTTTGTTTGTTTGTTTGTTTTTTTTGTGTGTGTAAATTTGTTTAAGTTCCATGGAGATTCTGGATATTAGACCTTTGTCAGATGGGTATATTGCAAAAATTGTCTCCCATTTTGTAGTATGCCTGTTCGTGCTGATGATAGTTTATTTTGCTGTGTAGAAGTTCTTTAGTTTGATTAGATCCCATTTGTTAATTCTGGCTTCTGTTGCAATTGTTTTTGGCGTTTTCATCATGAAGTCCTTGCCCATGCCTATGTCCTGAATGGTATAGGCTAGGTTTTCTTCTAGGGTTTTTACATTTAAGTCTTTAATCCATCTTGAGTTAATTTTTGTATAAGGTATAAGGACGGGGTCCAGTTTCAGTTTTCTGCGTATGGCTAGCCAGTTTTCCCAGCACAATTTATTAAATAGAGAGTCCTTTCCCCATTGCTTGCTTTTGTCAGATTTGTCAAAGATTAGATGGTTGTAGGTGTGTGGTGTTATTTCTGAGGCCTCTGTTCTGTTCCATTGGTCATATGTCTGTTTTTGTGCCAGTACCATGCTGTTTTGGCTACTGTAACCTTGTAGTGTAGTTTGAAGTCAGATAGCGTGACACCTCCAGCTTTGTTCTTTTTGCTTAGTAGGATTGTCTCGGCTATATGAACTCTTTTTTGGTTCCATATGAAATTTAAAGTCGTTTTTTCTAATTCTGTGAAGAATGTCAATGATAGTGTGATGAAAATAGCATTGAATCTATAAATTGCTTTGGGAAGTATGGCCATTTTCATGATACTGAATCTTCCTATCCATGAGGATGGAATGTTTTCCCATTTGTTTGTGTCCTCTCTTATTTTCTTGAGCAGTGGTTTGTAGTTTTCCTTGAAGACATCCTTCACATCCCTTGTTAGCTATATTCCTAGGTATTTTGTTCTCTTTGTAGCAGTTGTGAATGGGACTTCATTCATGATTTTGCTCTCTGCTTGTCTATTGTTGGTGTATAGGAATATCTGTGATTTTTGCACATTAATTTTGAATCTTGAGACTCTGGTGAAGTTGCTTATTAGTGTAAGACATTTTTTAGGCTGAGATGGTGGGGTTTTCTAAATATAGAATTATATCCACTGCAAGTAGAGACAATTTGACTTCCTGTCTTCCTATTTGAATACTCTTTATTTCTTTCTCTTGCCTGATTGCCCTGGCCAGACTTCCAATACTATGTTGAATAGGAGTGATGAGAGAGGGCGTCCTTGCCTTGTGCTGGTTTTCAAAAGGAATGCTTCCAGCTTTGGCCCATTCAGCATGATATTGGCTGTAGGTTTGTCATAAATACATCTTACTATTTTGAGATATGTTCCATCAATATCTAGTTTATTGAGAGTTTTGAACATGATGGGATGTTGAATTTTATCGAAGGCCTTTCCTGCATCTGTTGAGATAATCATGTGGTTTTGGTCATTGGTTCTGTTTATGTGATGGATTACATTTATTGATTTGCATATGTTGAACCAGACTTGCATCCCAGAAATGAAGCCGACTTAGTTGTGGTGGATAAGCTTTTTGATGTGCTGCTGGATTTGGTTTGCCAGCATTTTATTGAGGATTTTCACATCTATGTTCATCAGGGATATTGGCCTGAAGTTTTCTTTTTTTTGTTGTGCCTCTTCCAGGTTTTGGCATCAGGATGATGCTGGCCTCATAAAATGAGTTGTGGAGGACTCCCTCCTTTTCGATTATTTGGGATAGTTTCAGAAGGAATGGTACCAGTTCCTCTTTGTTCCTGTGGTAGAATTCAGCTGTGAATTTTTTTGGTCCTGAGCTTTTATGGTTGGTAGGTTATTAATTACTGCCTCAATTTCAGCACTTGTTATTGGTCTTTTTAGGGATTTGACTTCTTTCTGGCTTAGTCTTGGGAGGCTGTATTTGTCCAGGAGTTTAACTGTTTCTTCTAGATTTTCTAGTTTATTTGCTCAGAGGTGTTTATAGTATCCTCTGATGGTAGTTTCTACTTCTGTGGGGTCAATGGTGACATCCCTTTTATCATTTTTTATTTTGTCTATTTGATTATTCTCTCCTTTCTTCTTTATTAGTCTAGGTAGCAGTCAATCTATTTTGTTAATTTTTTTAAAAAAACTACTTCCTGGATTCATTGATTTTTTTTGAAGTGCATTTTTTTTGTCTCTATCTCCTTCAGTTCTGCTCTGATCTTACTTATTTATTGTCTTCTGCTAGATTTTGGATTGTTTGCTCTTGATTCTCTAGCTCCTTTTATTGTGATGTTAGGGTATCTATTTGAAATCTTTCCAGCTTTCTGATGTGGGCATTTATTGCTACACATTTCTCTTTTAACATTGCTTTAGCTGTGTCCCGGAGATTCTGGTACGTTGTCTCTTTGTTCTCATTGGTTTCAAAAACTTTTTGATTTCTGCCTTAATTTCATGATTTACCCAGGAGTCATTCAGGAACAGATTTTTCAATTTCCATGTAATTGTGTGGTTTTGAGTGAGCTCTAATTTTGTACTGTGGTCTGAGAGTCCTTATTAATTTTCTGTCTCATTTATTTGTCTAATATTGACAGTTAAAGTCTCCCGCTATTACTGTGTGAGAGTCTAAATCTTATTGTAGGTCTCTACGAACTTGTTTTATAAATCTGGGTGGTCCTGTACTGGGTACATATATATTTAGGATAGTTAGCTCTTCTTGTTGAATTGATCCCTTTACTATTATGTAATGTCCTTCTTTGTCTTTTTTTAAAAAATATTTGTTGTCTTAAAATCTGTTTTATCAGAGACTAGGGTTAGACTAGTGTTGTAACCCATGCTTTTTTTTTTTTTTTTTTGCTTTTCATTTTTGGGAAATTTTCCTCAATACTTCTATTTTGAGCCTATATGTGTCTTTGCACGTGAGATAGGTCTCCTGAATACGGCACATGATGGGTTTTGACTCTTTATCCAACATTCCAGTCTGTGTCTTTTAATTGGGGGATTTAGCCCATTTACATTTAAGGTTAATATTGTTATGTGTGAATTTGATCCTGCCATCATGATGCTATGTGGTTATTTTGCATACTAGTTGGTGAAGTTTCTTCATGGTGTCATTGTGCCATTGGTTTTTGTATTTTGGTGTGTTTTGCAGTGACTGGTACCAACTTTTCCTTTCCATATTTAGTGCTTTCTTCAGGAGCTTTTGCAAGGTGGTGACAAAATCTCTCAGCATTTTCTTGTCTGGAAAGGATTTTATTTCTCCTTTGCTTATGAAGATTTGTTTGACTGGATATGAAATTCTGGGTTGAAAATTCTTTTCTTTAAGAATATAGAATATTGACTCCCACTCTCTTCTGGCTTATAGGGTTTCTGCTGAGAGACCCACTCTTAGTCTGATAGGCTTCCCTTTGTAGGTGACCTGCCCTTTCTCTCCGGTTGCCCTTAATGTTTTTTTCTTCATTTCAACCTTGGAGAATTTGATGACTATGTGTCTTGGGATCAATCTTTTCGTGTAATATCTTCGTGATGTTCTCTGTATTTCCTGAATTTGAATGTTGGTCTGTCTTGCTAGGTTGTGGAACTTCTCCTGAATAATATCCTGAAGAGTGTTTTCCAACTTGATTCCATTCTCCTGGTCTCTTTCAGGTACTCCAATCAATCGTAGGTTCAGTCTTTTTACATGGTCCTATATTTCTTGGAGGTTTTGTTTGTTCCTTTTTATTATTTTTTCTCTAATCTTGTCTTCATGCCTTATTTCAGCAAAATGGTCTTCAAACTCTGATATCCTTTCTTCTGCTTGGTTGATTCAGCTATTGATACTTGTGTATGCTTCACGAGGTTCTTGTGCTGTGTTTTTCAGCTCCTTCAGGTCATTTATGTTCCTCTCTAAACTAGTTATTCTAGTTAGCAGCTCTTGTAACTTTTAAATTAAGATTCTTAGCTTCCTTGCATTGGGTTAGAACATGCTCCTTTAGCTCAGTGGAGTTTGTTATTACACACCTTCTGAAGCCTACTTCTGTCAGTTCGTCCATCTCATGCTCTGTCCAGTTCTGTGCCCTTGCTGGAGGGGCACTGTGATCATTTGGAGGAGAAGAGGCCCTCCGGCCTTTTGGGTTGTCAGCATCTTTTCACTGATTCTTTCTCATATTCATGAGTTTGTCTAGTTTCAATGTTTGAGGCTGCCGATCCTTAGACGGGGTTTCTGTGGGGACTTATTTTGTTGATGCAGTTGTTGTTTTGTTGATGCTTTTTGTTTGTTTTTCTTCCAGTATTCAGCTCCCTCTTCTGTGGGGCTGCTGCGGTTTGCTAGGAGTTCACTTCAGGCCCTATTCATCTGGTTTGCTCCTGTGTCTGGAGATGTCACTCAAGGAGGCTGGAGAACAGCAAAGATGCTTATTCCTCTGGGATCCCTGCTCCTTCCTCTGGGATCTCTGACCTGGAGGGGCACCAACCTGATGCCAGTAGGAATGCTCCTGTATAGGGTGTCTGACAACCCCTGTTGGAGGGTCTCACCCAATTGGGTGGCCCAGGGAGCAGGACCCATTTCACGAAGCACTTTGACTGTCCCTTGGTGGATGGGGTGTGCTTCACTGGGGGGAAATCCACTTGACTAGGCTGCCCAGATTCCTCAGGACTAGCAGGAGGAAAGACTAAGTCTGCTGGTCCGCAGACACTATGGTCACCCTTCCCTACTAGAGGGTCAGGGCCAGGGAGATCAGAGTTCTGTCCTGAACCCCTGGCTGGAGTTGTTGGAGTTCCTGCAGGGCGGCCCCGCCCAGTGAGGGCGGATGGGTAAGGGTCAGGGTCAGGGTGAGGTCTGAAGAAGTGTGTTGAGGTGTGAAGGATACCTCTTGGGACCAAACCGTCCAGCCTCCCTGGCTCCAGCAAGGGAAAAGCACAGCCTGGAGCTATACAGATTGCTGCCGCCCTTACCCCCGCACTGAGAGCTTAGTGTGTCAGGCAGCTATCAGTTCCAGTGTTCGCTGCCGCTCCTCCCCCAGGGAGCTCAAATGGCTTAAAAAACAGGCAGCTGCAGCTGTGGTCCTAGCCTCTTCTCCCCCAGCCCCACTCCCATCTCTCCTGGGAGCTCAGCAGGCTTAACCAGATTCTAGCTGAGTGGCTGTTGAAAATCTATGTCAGCCTCCGTGGTTGGGACCCTAGGCGTGGTGTCCTGGGCTCATGAGTGGGATCTTCTGATCTGTGGGTTGCACAGTTCCATGGAAAAAGCATGGATTCCCAGGATGGGTAGCGTGCTCAATCACTGCACCCTTGGCTGGTGGGTGGGGACTCCCCTGCCCTTTGTGACTCCCAAGTGGGCTGCCGCTCCACACTGCTCTTCCTTCCTCTCCGTGGGTAACGCCAGCCATCTAGTCAGTTCTGATGACATAACCTGGATATCTCTGTTGCCAGTGCAAGATTCACACATTGTTATGGTTCTTGAGCATCTTGGGACGTCCCCAAACCGTTGGAAAAGACAGGAGAGTGGCTGAGGACACATCACTCATTTTCCAGCCTTCAGATGTTCCGGTGTCTTCCCTATGGCTCTCCTAGTACCTGCAGGTCACAGGACAACAGGGGCTGTGGTAAAGCCATCTAGGTGTTCCTGGAACAAAGGAAATGGAACACTGAAGCAAATTCTTCTTATTCAGTCACATTTTCACCTAAATATTCAGTAAACTAGTAACTGAAAAAACTTAATTACCATTGATAAATTTTATATTGCATATTAGGGAAAAAGAAGTAGGGAAATTTGCAATGAAATACATACTAAATAAATAAGGAATAATATATTTCTGTACCACACATTTTATTTATGTGACTGGTCATTATTCCTCCACAAACTGTATTATATCCTTTGCCCTGAAGCCTCAAGGTGAAAGAATCTGGGGTCAAGGTTCTTTTTTCTGGTAGAGTGAACTAAAACTTCATTTCTGAAGGGTCTGAGCCCTCACCAGCCCAGACTTCAGGACTTAGTTTTCCATTAACTTTCAGTTATTGATTTTGAAGTAGTAAGAATCCTTTAGAATTGCCAGAATTCTAGACATAGTCTGTTTTTCTTTCTTTCTCTCTCTCTCTCTTTTTCTTTCTTTCTTTCTTTCTTTCCTCTTTCTTTCTCTCTTTCTTTCCTCTTTCTCTCTCTCTTTCTCTCTCTCTCTCTCTCTCTCTCTTTCTTTCTTTCTTTCTTTCTTTCTTTCTTTCTTTCTTTTTCTTTCTTTCTTTCTTTCTTTCTTTCTTTCTTTCTTTCTTTCTTTCTTCTTTCTTTCTTCTTTCTTTCTTTCTTTCTTTCTTCTCTTGGATTAATTATGGCACTCTGCAGACCACTGGATTTCTAGAAAGTGGACCAAGGTGGTGAATCTATGCGTTTTCATAGAATTTATCTCCTACTCTTTGGATCAATTGTGTTTTATTAATGTATCTTTTATATATACTCTTTTCTGTTCACCAGGTCCAATCTGTGAGACATCAAGACTACCAAAGTTCTTATAGATTTTATAGATTGTTTTCTGGAGAATAGAAGAGTTAAATATACAAATATAACCCTGAGGTGACCAAGATAGCATAATGGTCCCCTCAGCTTGACTAAAATTTTAGACAGGTTTATTCTTGACTATAGGTACCCAACCTCCATTTTCTTAGAGCATTTACTTTAGAAAACTTGGAATTGTAAAATTTCCCTCTATTCCTTTGAGATGGACAACTCAGGAATGCCTTTATCAAGGACCTGAAAATGGACTCTTTGAAATGCAGTCATCAAGAATAATAGAGTTCTTATTTCCCAGTCTCTGTGGGAGGGTAGAAGTCTAACTATGATAAGCACCAGTTAGCAAACACAAGTGGCCTAATTACACTGACAAACATCCCCTCTCAACCCCCAACACATACAAATGACATCCTCCAATACTTTCCCATTAGCTTATTCCGGCATTTAAAATCCCTTCAGCTTCTCTTTCAGTGGAGTTGAGTTTAATTTCTCTCTCATTTTGCAATAGGCTTGAGTAAAGTCTTCCCTTTTAAAACCCCATCGGGTGCATTTTTTTTTTTTGGATAGAGGCAAAACAATGAATATGTATTCCTATCTCTGCCAGATGAAAATAAACTTTTTGTGGTTTGTCGTGGGAAACTGATATTTTAAAAAGCATTTTCAGGCTAACAGGTAAATAAATATATCAGGTGCCTGGACCTATGTTGATTTTCTTCTCGGGAACGTACCATATTTGAAATAGCAGCTGAATTTCAGTTTGCCAGCTGATTTAAAAACTTCACTGTTAAAACTACTGTTATGGATAGAACAAATAGACAAACAATATGAGTTAGTGATAATCGTTTCTCTTTCATCTTTCAAGACTTTGATGGTTGTACTAATTGCAGCAATGTCTTCAGAGATGACATTTTGTTTTTGGCTTCCTGGATAGAGGGAAAATTAGGACTTTTAACTCGAACCTTTCTACAATAATGGCTCTTACTACACTCCATTTGGCCAGTTGCCAAATATGACAATTGAAGTCATAAATTCAGGAACTGGAGAAATGATGAACAATGATTTTGTGGAATTTCTGTTCTTACTGTGAGACTCGGCCAAAATAACTTTTATCACCTGTCCCCAATATCTCTTCACTTTGCTGGTGAACATCTCTGATGTTTTTTGTACTCACATGCTAGAATAAACTCAGAGCCAGCATCCGATAATTCCTGAAATTTCTTTTTCTTTTCTGGAGAGTCACTTCAAACAATAGCCATAGGTCTTTTCTGGGCAAGCTTGGATATTTACACTGAGTTCTTGGGCAGCATCTCAGGATCTTTCCTCAAGGGGATTCTGCTAAAATGGGTAACTGAGCTACAGGCTGTGAGTCTCCATTATAGTACACACTTGAACTAGAGCTCCTTAGATAACCTGGATCAAATAATACTTTAGTAATATTCCTACGATTTTTCTTTCTAGGGATAATGTGAACAATTTTCCATAACCAAAGGTCAAAGAAAATAGGTCAACACCTTTTGATTCTCACTGTGATTTTATTTCCTATTATGTCAAATGTGCCTCCTTTGCCTCTGGATTTGCGTACTGATATAGGGCTTGTACCATTCTGAGATGCCACTATTCTCATTACAATCAGAAAGCTGGTTTCAATGGCAGCATCTCCTAACATCATGCCTGCTCTCACAGAACAGCAACTACAGAGCTTTCCAACGCATGCAATACTTTTCTCACTGAGGAATTTGTCAATTTCTCAATGCCTTAGTCAACAAGACATCCTAAGGTCCCTTTAAGGAGAACACAGTGGGATGTAAATGTTTAGGTTGTACATGATAACTTTGTTCCAACATTATGTTCTTCCTAAGCCTTTTATTCTTTTAAATTCAGATAGTAGGCTTCCAAAAATAATGCATAGTTTTATAATATACTGTTGGTGGAAACTTGAATATTTATATTGGGAATACTGAGTGATGGATTTTGTTCTTATGTTCAGTACAAACTCAATTTAGCGTATGGGGTGTGGGACTTAACAATGAAGTTGTACTTGCTTTGATCTGTGTCAGCCGTACATTATTAGATAGTTAGTCATCCTTCACATCTTTTTATTTTTGCTTTTGCATATCTAGACCTTAAGTTTTAAGAAATATTAATCCACTTTCTCAGTGACACACACAGACACACACATGCACACACACACTTTGTCTATCACCTGATTATAGGCTGTCTAAAATTGTTTCAGTCCTTTTCTTAAGAGTTTCATCACTCCCACATAATTGAGAACATCTCAAGAACAAAATTCTTTCTTATGCTTTTTTCTTTGCCCTTCATAGCATTTAATGCAAGGCTAAGGACATATTTGAGACCCAATATTTGTTAAATAAGTCATTGATAAAACACCTGACACTCTGTGCAATAAAAATCTACTTATTTTATCAATATCCATCTTAGTGTCTCAGAAACACCATTTAGAAGTATTGTGCATAGACTGGGGCAGCAAATGTTTCTTTAGCAACTCCTTTTACCATCCTGATGCAAATAAAAATGGCTTCTTGCCCATTTTGAAGTAGGGAGTACTTAGTTTTCATATTTCCAGATGAAAACAAAGCAGGAAACAGATGCTAATACAAGAAGAGGTCTGTGGGTATTTGCATTCAGTTTGAGTAAATGTAATTTATGTTTGGATATTTCATTTATGGTCTATTTTGGATACACATTTGGATTTCTAATTACCACAACATACATTGAATTGTAAAGAGATGGGAAGTTTGAATGTAACAGATGGTAAATTAAGCTCTAAAATAAAATAGATGGATGTTAATGTTAGGCATTGTTTTTATTAGGGCTGTTTAAATTTCTACACCCAGTAAATCTTTGTCAATGTTAAAACTCAATGGCAAATAGGAGATGCCTTAAAAGGTGATTATAAGGGTATATTTTAATATAATTTGGTTTTAATTTTAAAAATTTACTTTAAAATTATGCAGGCCCATCATTAAACAATTCAAATAATATAACATGCAAAGGAGAATATATACATGTCACTAAGTTGCATAATTCAGGAAGCACCACTGCTAATATTTTGGTGATTATCCTTCCAAACACATCTCTCTGTAAGCATATGTAAATAAGTATTTACAAATAATTCTACATAAAATAATGTTATATATGATACTTTAACTTCCTTTGAACTCAATATGTCATTATTGGTTCCATTCTCCTGGTCTTGGTTCCATTCTCCCAGTCTCTTTCTATATTAATGAATAAGGGAACATCATTTCATCTAATATTTGATTAATTTTTCATTGTACTGAAGAAGGATTCTAGTGATAGACATATAGGTTGTTTCCTTTTTCTACTATAAAGACTGCTGTAGGAAAATTTTTGTTCAAATGTAATTTTTTCATCTTATCCTAGTCTTCGTTCATTCATTCATTCAACAGATATTATTAACCTCTACCATGTGTTGGTCACTGTTTGAGATACTGTGGTAGAATAGTAATCTAATCAGACAAAAATATTTGCCTTTAGTGGATTAACATTATGCATGTGCTTTATATTCTTAAACTGTCCTACAGACATATACTAATGTAGATATCTACCAACTTTACAGGATCGTAAAACCCTAAACAATTCTAGGATTTGTAAATTATCTAAATCCTTCCAAACCTGGTGGGTAAAATGTGATCTCTCAGATATTTAGTCACATTTCTTTGATGGATGTTGAATACCTTTTTATGGGTGTATTATTCACTTGTATATCTTCTTTGTATGTTGCATAATCACATATTTATATTAGGACTTTTTAGGTTTTTTCCTTACTGGATTGATAAGAAATCTTTGTGTGTAAATATAAATAGTTAATTTATACATTTATAATTTATAAATCTAAGTATACATTAAATAAAAATTAAATTAAAATAAATATAAATTACAAAATAAATATAAATTTAAAATTATAAAAAATATACATTTATAAATTATAAATAGTAATTTCCTCTAAGTCATATTTTCTGCAAATATTATTGAACATGATATGAATGGAATCATAGTGTATGTAGTTTTTCAACGCCTGGCTTATTTCACTCAACATTATGTTTGTGAGATTCATCTATGTTCTCGTTTTTAGTTGTAGTTTATTCAATTTATTCATTGCCATATACATTTTTAATGAATATGGTTCTATGTACTACTAAAACTTATCTCCCTACTCTGCTCTTGGTAGGCATTTCAGTTGTTTCTAGTTTTTGGCTATTACATATAGTGCTGTTATTATTACACTTGTTTATGTCTTCTGGAAAACATTGGTTCACATTTCTATGGTTATATACCTAAGAGTAAAATTGCTGTGTCATGGGAATTGCCATTTTCAGTGTTCAGAAGAAGATCCTACCAAACAGTTTTCTGAACTGGTTGTTCCAATTTGCGTTTGTAACAACTATGTATGTGAGTTTTGGTTGCTATCTTTTTTTTTTCTTTGGAACAATCTGGTGGATATATAATGGTTTTGCATTTTTTCAAATTAGTATTCCTTGATAGTTAATGAAATTGAGCACCTTTTCATGTGTTTACTGACCTTGAAAACTTCAAAATACATATTCTCATGTCCCTTTACACTCCTGCTGTAATGGAATAGGGATAGAATTCAGAAACCTGCATTTTTTAAAGTTCTGCAACCTGTCATCATTCAGAGAGTTTCTGAACATGAATGCAATTTTAGAATGAGTAGACTAGCCAACTTGTATGGTAGCTAAAACAAAGAGAAAAATTTAGTATTTTTTATCTGACATGGAAAAGAGTAGAATTTCTCTCATTCTTTTTCCTTCCTGTCTTTATTCTCTTGTCCTCCTCCTCTCCCTTCTTAATTATCTACCTGTTTTAGAGAAATACAAATATATGAAGAATTAATGACATTCTGTCATATGCTGCAACAGGAATAGAATTGGAGGTCATTATGTTAAGTGAAATAAGCCAGGCACAGAAAAAGAGAAATACTACTGTTCTCATCTCATTTGTGGGAGGTAAAAAAGTGGATCTCACAGAGTTAGAGAGTAGAATGGTAATTAGCAGAGGCTGGGAAGGTGGGGGTGGAGTTGGGAAGAGAGGTTGCTTAAAGGGTATAATAATACAGTTAGAAGCAACAAGATTCTGCATTTGATAGTATGGTATAGTTAACAATAATGTATAGTTCAAAATAGCTGAAAGAATTAGAATGTTACCAACATAAAGACATATGTTTGAGGTGATGGATATCCCAATTAGTCTGATTACATATTGTACTATGTATCAAAATATCATAGGTACCCCTAAAATATGTATAACTATTATGCATCAATAAAATGAGAAATAAATTGATCTAGTACATGTTCTCTATTGCAGAAAAAGGAAAAACTTTTCATTATTTTATTTGATCAACTTCTACTGACACTTGAAACCCTACCTAATTTATGCAATTTTAAATATTCTCTTGCAGACAAGTTCATGAATACTTTAGAGATAATACATGTTATTTATTTAGTACAATTTTAGACTAAATATTATGAATGGGACTTCCAAATTATGGTGCCAAGGTTTAATGAGGTATAATTGCAGGTCTTAAGATATTTGTATGAGGAGAAAAAACTTACTGTACACCATCAAAGTGTTTTATGTATGATGATGACTGACACAACCCATTATGGAATTTGAATAAGCTTAATTGTCCAGGAAAAGTAATTGAAAATAATCCTTTAGATGTCAAAATATAGCAATTTATCATATGACTCTGTCAGTTATTATTTAATATCCTTCCTGGTTATAGACATGCCTTTCTGGTGGCTCATTAATTATGTCACCAGGAAAACAATATTTTTAGCATTGTTAAAGATGAAACCTTTATTCTCAGTGTGTTGAAATATAAATTGCACAAGAGCATTGGCATTAAAACAATATAATATAATCGGTATGACCTAAGTGCTTGTCTAACTAAAGGGTAAGGTTGAAAATAGACATGAGTAATGATAATTTATCAGTTGTATTTCTGAATATTTCCATGAAGTTTAGTTATATTTTTAGAAAGGTTTTTTTTTTTTTTTTTTTTTTTTTGGACAGTCTCGCTGTGTCGCCACGCTGGAGCACAGTGGCGTGATCTTGGCTCACTGCAATCTCTGCCTCCCAGGTTCAAGCGATTCTCCTGCCTCAGCCTCCCGAATAGCTGGGACTACCGGCGTGCACCACCATGCCCAGCTAATTTTTTTGTATTTTTAGTAGAGACAGGATTTCACCATGTTGGCCAGGATGGTCTCGATCTCTTGACCTCGTGATCCGCCTGCCTCAACCTACCAAAGTACCGGGATAACAGGCGTGAACCACCGCATCTGGCCAGAAAGCTTCTTTAATTACTATTCAATATGTCATTTAATGAAGGATATACCAGTAATAATAATTCTACTATTAAGGACCATGTTGCATTTTATACCTGAGAGGAATAGGGCCAAAGAGAAACAAATGAGTAGAAAAATAATAAACTCTGAATTTAGATCAGCACAGATTAGTACATTCGACCTTTTGTATCCCCTAGTCCTGCATCCGAGGATTCAACCAACTGCGGATTGAAAATAGTTGGAAAAAGAAAAAGCAATAAAAATCTTGCTAATAAATAACCAAAAACAGCGTAACACTATTTACATAGCATTTACATTGTATTAATATATGTAACCTATAGATGATTTAAAGTATATTGGAGGATGTGCATAGATTATATGCAAACATTACACCTTTTTAAACAAGGGACTTGAGCCTCTGCAGATTTTAGTATCCGTGGGCCATCCTGGAACCAATCCCTTCTCCCCACCCCTTGTATACTGAGGGACAACTTCTGTGCAGTTGCTAGAAGTGAGATGCAAATTTGGCTTTAAAATTTATCAGGCAAAACAAAGATGGAATAAAATAATTTATAAGATTTAGAATATCCATAAATTAAAACCAATCAGTTTATTAGAAAAGCACCACTTCTCTTGTCCCTGACAGATGCAGGATTATCTCTGAGTGAGCTGTTCATTTAAATAGTTCAAAGATATGAGAAAAAGCTCAATTCAGTTACAGCAGTTATTTAAGGGGCCAGAACAATGTGGTGCACGTTGTCCAGTCTTGAAGATTGATATTGATGTGACAATTTAGAATAGATGAAGAAGTAGATGGACTGCCTGCCCTCAGACCATCATCCATAAACAACGTGCCTGCATTCTGGCTTTCGATAAGGGTTAAACTGCAAATAACTCGGGGTTACATTTTTCTCACAAGAAACTGGGGTGCAGATATTCTGTATGGTGTATAAAGGAATTACCTATTTGCTTTGGTAATTAGCTGGGAAAGGGCCGATTTAAAATGTTCCTAAAAAAATGCAGGGGGTTAATAGCCATTTGCCTGTATAGATGATGCCTCACTTCCTCATGGAGGTGGTTGAAGGTGTACATGTAGGTAGAACCACGTGTAGAGTGTAGAGATACTAGAGTATAATGGTAGCACCTAAAATATTCTGTTACAGCAAACTTTAGAGACAGAATTTTAGATTTCCAGTTTACAAAGTTACAAGGGTTACAAGACTGTTTTTCTTAGTATCTGATTCCTTTGGATTAAGGTATGAATCTGAATAGTCTACTCTACATGGTTATGGGATTCTGTTTTCTGACTTTGATTTAGAGAGGAATAAAGGCTTTTTATTTTTATTTTTTACAAAAGAGTCTTTCCATCTGCACAGGGGTCATTTTCCTGTTTTTCCATTTGAGTGTTTTTTGTTTTTGCTTTATGAATGCCACTTGAAAAGTGATAGGATATAAGACATCCTCTTTCATCTGCAAAGAAAAATTTCTTTACTGCCTCAGGAGCTCAGTTGCCATTTTCTATTTCTACTTAAATTCTTTTTTATTCTGTATCATCCCATCACACTTAAAGTCTTGCATTGTACTTTAAACTTGTTTTATTGCTGGTTGGATCAGAAACAGCCCTTAAGAGCCTCCTGCTGTAAACGTCCCTGTGAACTCAGACTTTCTTCTACATAGTTCCTAGGGTGAGGGAAAACTTAGAACTCTCTTGCTTTTTCTCATCCAAATTTTTTTCCAAAATGGAATGAATGTTAATGTTTGGTCCTACAGGATTTCTAGAACTAAAGAAAGCAAACAACAAAATCCCCCTAAAAACTCCAAAATGATTACTTAAAAATCTAACAAATTCTAAAATGCAAATAATTTTTCATATTAAGGACCATATAATGAATAAGTAGCAAGATCAATAAAAAGAAGATGAATTACAATAATTTTCTTTTTTTTTTTCTTTAAAAAATAGAGTGAGATTCTGGCCAGGTGCGGTGGCTCATGCCTGTAATCCCAGCACTTTGGGAGGCCGAGGTGGGTGGATCACGAGTTCAGGAGATTGAGACCATCCTGGCTAACGTGGTGAAACCTCGTGTGTACTAAAAATACAAAAATTAGCCAGGCGTGGTGGCAGGCGCCTGTAGTCGCAGCTACTGGGGAGGCTGAGGCAGGAGAATGGCATGAACCTGGGAGGCGGAGCTGGCAGTGAGCCGAGATCTTGCCACTGCACTCCAGTCTGGGTGACAGAGTGAGACTCCGTCTCAAAAAAGAAAAAAAAATACAATGGGTTTCTTTGTACTTTTTATTTACCTGATTTATGGATTTGCAGCCTTTTGAAGATCATTTTTTTAGATGAAGGAAAATAAAAAACTTGATTTTATCATTTTTTAATAAGTGTATGTCTTTATAAGCAATGGCGATGACAGTTTAGTTAAATCAAATCCTATGTAAACTGACTAGATATCTGATAAAAGTAACACATTTATTATATTAATAATGTATATCATAATATGTAATCTATATTAACAATAATTTCTTAGTCAAAACAATACAGACTATATTAGACTTTGCAGTTCTCACTACATTATAAGAATCTTCAGTTTCTCAGATATATTGATCATCCTGTTACCTTTACTGACAGAGAGAATCAGTGGTAGCAGTCTTTTCTAGTCCATCTTTAGGAGTCATTCTTGTTCACTGCTGGTTTTGATGTGAGAAAAGTGAAGATCCTATTTGCCTTACTCTCCTTTTCTTCATGCCCTATAAAAAGAAGTGTTGATCTGGATTTACTTCATTTCTAGGGCACTTGTTCTACCCAAATTTAAAATTTGTTGCAGTCTTAGAGTTACAAACAAGATTTTATGAGACAGTCATTTTCCCTCTTCCACTGATTCATGCATCATGGGTGCCCCACTTGAATGGAAATTTCACAGAGTAGGGTTTAGGCACTGGTGGCCAAAACAGCAGCCTTAGGGCCTACTTTGGTTTATGATGCTGCTTATACTTAAAGAAATTTTCTACATAGTCAGCCAAACTACTAGAATTTAAAAATAGAGTATGGCTCAAACATTCCTCTGATAATAATATTTTTCTCTGCTTTGGTTTGCTTACTATATGAATGTATCATCATTGGGGATTTTGGAGGAAGAGGGATGAGATGGTCAAGGCAGAGTTTTAAAATTCCTGGGTCCCCAACTTAGTTCATCTTAATAGTATGCTTTAGTTTTACTCCATTATAATGAACTGTATTAGGTGGTAGCATGAGTTTGCTCTTCTTCTGAGCAAACTTCTTACTTAGTTATAACTGGATTGAAGTTAAGAAAGTGTTTTTTAATAGGTATGATCACTTACATTGATTAATTATATTGGTCAAATTTTGTAAATTATAAGACCAAAATCAGATAAGTAAGGAGACTGTTTTGTTCAGGCTATTGCAATAAAGAGAACATCTCAGATCCAATAATCAGAGTGTCTCAGCAGGGTGGTTTTGCATTAGATTTTTATAAGGAGGGGTAAACAAGTAGGAGATGGAGAAATTTATATTTGGGGCTATTTTTCAAGAAGGGGAAGTCTTATTAAGTTATTTGAACAGGAAGTGTTTTATTCTGTGGTTAGCTAGTTTTAGGGAACAAATATTTCTAAACTTACTGACTCAACCATGACATGCCATTGTAATCTTAGCTAATCAATTATGAGATAAAGTATGGGAAGTTGGAAAGTGTACCTCAGGCCTTATCAATAAGTTCAGGGAAAAGAAGAAAGAAATGTATTGGCCTCATTTTTCCCCATTATTTTGTTCAAGACAAAAGTTGTCTTAAAACAATCTTAGGCATGAGAGTAATTTCAGTATGGTTTTGTATCAAGGTTTTGAATTATAGTCCATAGAGTCAGCAGTTTCTTGCTAGCTCTGTTCTTGGAGAACTAACTCAATCATCTGTTATGATGTGAAGGTTGTCTGGAACTCAGAAAGGATTCTGAAGGTACAGCATTTAATTAGGTGTATTCCTATAAGAATAAGCAGAAAATTATTTATTAGAGACGGTCTTAAGGAGTAAGACAAAGACTCACAGCCAGTTGGCAATGAGTCTAGTGGATTCTAGGTGATTGATGTGGAAAGGGCCTTTGATGATAGACTAACAACTGTGGTGATGATGCAGCAAATTTTTTAGTTAGTATATAAAATATTCTTGGTGTGATGTAGAGGTCAGAGAAGTTTTTGTGAACAACTGTGGCACAGCCTTTGCTTCTGACCATAATACATGTTTTCTTCCTGGATGCTCAGATTATCTGAAGTGCTGGTTGGTTGTGGAGACCTGCACATCGAGGCTCTTGAAGTTTGGGTGAGGAGGTCAGTGTTCTTTGTCACATTGTCCAGAGTTATAATTATCTCCTCTAGTGGGGCATGGGGGATGCAAGAGTTTTATTTTACTTCTTGAGCAGTTCATATTGCAATACTGCAGCTACTCCATGTACAATGGGGGCCCAAATATAATTGGATGCGGCAGTCAATTCTTCTCAAGCGCTTAGCTTTCTTTTTGCAGGTGTCTTCAGATCTAAAGTGAAGAAAAGACTGCAGCCCATATTTAGTGTCACTCTTCGTGTTTGGGAGGCATTTACTTGTGTACTGTTGAGACTGATGATGGGGCATTAAAGGAGATAGATACTAATTTAAACAGTTTAAAAGGGAATTGAGTTAAAGATCTGATAAGAACTGGCAACATTGGTTAAATGACAAAAGTCTGTTCAGTTTTCTGAAGTGAAAGTACACTCCATTTCCACAAATGAAATAGTTGTCTTTTGGAATGATCAAAAGGGGAGGAAAGCAGTTGTTTGCTATAGATTATCTTTTCTACTATATGGCTATAATATACTGATTGAGAGTTTTTCCATATGTAACATTTTAGTATCTTCTGTTGGCAACACCCCATGGTGGAGTTTTTTGATATAAAGTTGTATCTTCTGTGAAAAAAATAATGAATATTACAAGTATGATCATCAGAGTTGGCAGCATGAGAGGTGTACTCACAGAAACAAGAACTGAGAAATAGGTCATCTGTAAAACTGCAGGAGAAGCAAACACCACCTCTTCTAAAAGTGGTCCAGATTGAATTTAGATCTTCATTTAACCTATATAAACTATAAGAAGAGTTTCCCAACATTGTGTGTGGGAAAACAGCTAAATTAATAGCAGTAGAAATTTTAAGGGTGAGAAGAGGAATTTTGGGAAAGATGGTGGAACTGAGAGAAAAGGGACAACAAAACCAACAGTTACAGGAAAGATTACAAGACTAAGTAATCAGTTCTGCAGTTGCCATTCAAGTGATTCTGAGGTCATAAATATTTGTAGATAAACGAAGAATATAGAAAAAGGAAATAGTAGGGAAGGCCAAAAGAAAAGGAAAAGACATGAATCAAGGAAGTTTTGAAACCGACTAATGATAGAAAATTAAAAGAAGTTAGTATCTAAAAAATATACAAGTAACGAATAAGTACATGAAAAGACATACAATATTATTAGTTATTAGGAAAATGCAAATGGAAGGCACAATGATATACAACCTCATACCTAGTAGGATAACTATAATTTTAAAAGACAGATAACAAGTATTGGCAAGGATGTGGAGAATTTGGAACCTTTTTACATTGCTGGCAGCTATGTTAAATGGTCCCTCTGCTTTGGAAAACTGTTTGGCAAATCCTCAAAAAGTTAGAGTGACCATATGACCCAGAGGTGCTGCTTCCAGGTACCTATCCAGAAGAATTAAAAACATATGTTGATAAAAAAAAAAAACACAAATTTTCATACTGACATTATTCCTAATAGCCAAAAAGTTTAAACAAACCAAATATCCATGACTGACAAATGGATATAAAATATGTATGCCCATACAATGAAACATTACTCATTTATAAAAAGGAACTAAGTGCTGTTTCATGCTACAACATGTATGGGCTTTGAAAACATGAAGCTAAGTAAAAGAAGCCAGACACAAAATGCCACAAATTGTATAATTCATTTTATATAAATTGTCCAGAATAGGAAAATCTATAGAGACAAAAATTATATCAGCAGTTGCCAGAGACTGGGTGGGGTGGGGTGGGGGGAATGGGGAGTAACTGCTAATGGGAATGGGTTTTTCTTCTAAGCTAATAAAAATATTCTGGAATTAGATTGTCATGATGGTTGCACAACCTTGTGAATATACTAAGGCTCACTGAATCATATCACTTTAAAAAGGTAAACTTCATGGTGAATTATATCTCAATAAGAAAAATAAAAGAAAGATGATGAGTAGGTTACAAAGGAGGTTTATAGAAGGAACTAAGTATAAGAATCCTAAGGGATCTTGATCCAGTGCCTTCAGTAGAAGCTGACCACTTTGGGATGTCATCTGCTTGGTGCCAAGTTTTTGGGAATGCAGTGTATCTCAAGTTGTCATCTTCTTCTGGGGACTCTTAAAAGATCCTCTGTTTAAGGTAGTCTGTTGGTGTGGATTTCTATTGGTAATAAAGCTTATATTTTTAAAATTGTGAAACATGAACCCAAGCTTGAACCCTCCTTGTAGCTTTGCAGTAGTATTGATAGTTACGAGATAGCACAATGCCCTCTTATACTTGGGTTCAGGATTGGTCTTTCAATAGTGTCTTCCAGAAGACTAGGTCTCCCATCTAAAGATGATGTTAAAGCTGTGGTGGTATATCTTGGGAGAGACAACTTGACCTGTTGGGGGAAAGTATAAGTGCACTTAACAATTGCTTGGCAGTATTTAGGGATAATATATTGTAGCAGATTGCAATGTCTGCTTGATTCCAAAGCAATGTCTAGAGTAATATCTCATTGATTGGCCTGCTGGTAATAATTTCACAGGAGGATAAAGTTGACTGGGTAGTGGGGAGATCAAAGGATCACTAGGTCTAAAGGAGAGACTTTGGGCAAACACAGGTTAGGTTCCTCAAACAGTTTGCTACTATGAGGTTAAAAGCACTATTGGACCATTGTATCTTTCTAGGGTTTGAAGGTAGTAAGAATAGTGAGTTTTTATGAGAGTGGATAGTCTTTGAATATCCTGAGTAACCTTACCAGTAAAGGAATTTCCTCCACTGATAGACAGGAAAAAAGGGATTCTCCAAGTGGGGAAAATTCTTTCTAGTAGCAACTTAAATGTAGTGGTGGCAGTATCCTATGTGTAGGAAAAGTCTTCTAATCATCCTGAAAACACATCCAGACTATGGTAGAACCTAATCATATTTATAATACTTTAAAAGTGGAATAAAATCCATTTGCCAATGAGGAAGGGAGCAGAGGAAACTGTCTCTCATCTTTGCCTTACCTTTATGTTTTTGCTAGGATTTGTGTGTGTGTGTGTGTGTGTGTGTGTGGCAAATGGAGAAAGTTGAGGTTATTTACTTACCATGAGGCTGATGTGGCATTACCAATATTTGTGAAGAATATTTTAAAGATGTTCTTTGCTGTGGGCTTTGCTGAGGTTGTGGATTAAATTTTGGATGTAAAACCAAGGAAAGAAAAGTAGTCATCTGGGTGTCTTCACATGTACAAAACATGCAGCTTGTTTTCAACGAGCTTTCTCAGCCTTAGATGCTAGCAATTGTTGTCCCAGAAGTTGCTTAATTAGAGTTTCTATCTCTAAAGGAGGTTGAGCAGGGGGAGTAGCACAGGCAACTAATCAAGAATTTTCTTTCAAAGTGGCTATCTTGGCATATTTGTCTTCCAAGGGGTTTCCTTTAGCATCAGGAGTCTGTCTAGTAGTGTGAGCTTCAGCTTTGAAGGTAGCTAATTCCTTGGGTAGCAAGGTTTCTAAGGGGTTAGCTACTTGAGTTCCATTCCATATCTGCTACCTGTGCAAATGTTAGCTTTCTTATCTTGTGCTAGTATGCAAGTCTGGTGAGGGCTATCAGTTTAACTGCTTGGCTGATTTAACCTTAGGTAGCAGTTTGAACTCAACAAATGTTTCAAAATCTGGGATAGTATATTTTCATAAAATTTCTCATTTGTATGCCTGAGGTAAGAACTGCACAAAGGAGGTGACATCTGGGTATTTGGGAGTTCTGGTGAAGTTTGGGTGAGATTGATACAGTCATCAGGTTCTTCCTCAGATAGTAGGGGAAGAAGAGTAAAGGACTGAGGTGTAGACAGTGATAAATAGTAATATGAGAGGAATAAAGTAGTAGGATCTCACAGGACATGAGGATGGAAGTGGAAGAGTGTTGAATATTCTCAGTTAGTAGTAGGGTCTTAACTACTTGGGGTACATAAAGGTTGATCGCATGACTCAGAATTAAGTTAGCATAGATCTTGACCAATTTGGTAGCAACAGCAACTAAAGCAAAATGAAAATGTCTGAGCCACAGGGTCAAAAGTGAGGCTAAAGTATCCAATAGGACGTTGGCTTCCACTGTATTTTTGGATCTCATAACTGGACAAGTTTAGGGAGATCAGGGTGCCACAAAGGGGCCCTTGGAGTCTAAACTGTCCTTAGTCAAATTCAGCCAATTTCAGAAATAATGGACTATATTGTTAATGACAGAGTTTATGATTGGCAGAGGTTTATAAAAATGGATTGAAAATTTCCTGTAGTACAGAGATTAAACAAAAGCTGGCAACAAAATCAAACAAAAAGAGTACTCAAACAAAGAATCAAAAGCCAAATCCTTATTATGCTACCATAGACAGATATCTGTAGCACAGGGATCAGGAGCTGACTCTCTGTGAGATCCCTGAATTGCCATTCAGGGGAGGAGCATGAGCTCAAGAGGCCTTAGTGCTTTTGGTAAATGAATGAATGAATACTTGATTTGTACTAAGTTTGAATGCATTGTTACAACTGGAAGATTTTGATTCAATCTCCATTTTACATTTTCTATACTTGTAAACTGGAGTCTAGAACCATTGATTTCTCTCCCATGATTTAGTTAACAAATTTCATTTATATAGGTGAATTTCATGACATCTGTCAAGACTATGACTGAAATCAAACTTTCATTAGAAAAGGGAATTACATAAAATGATGCATAGGAGGTAAAGACCATTGTGAACTCTTAACTAAAATTCATTCTGTCCCTATAAATTACTTTACGGTACATCACTCTTTATGGATTACAAAATCCTCCTCCATCTCTAAGTATACGGGACTCCTAGTAGTGACTTACAGGATACAGAAAAATAGTCAAATGTCATTTTGCTCAAGTGGAAAATCCACCTAAACAAGGTATCATTATGAATGTTTCTTTTAATGCTTTCTCTACATCATAAACCAACTTTCATATACTATTTACCAAGCATTTATCTAATAAATTCCAATTTTAGTAAGAAATATTATAATGATGATTGCAAGGATTTGCCACATCTCAAATGTTCCTATTATCTCTTCATATCATCAAGAATATGAGAAGCTGCCAGTCACGGTGGCTCATGCATGGTGAAGCCCTGTCTCTACCAAAAAAAAAAAAATACAAAAAATTAGCTGGTCATGGTGGCATGCATCTGTATCCCAGCTACGCAGGAGGCTGAGGCAGGAGAATTGCTTGAACCTGGGAGGCGGAGGTTACAGTGAGTCGAGATCACACCACTGCACTCAAGCCTGGGTGACAGAGCAAGACTCCATCTCAAAAAAAAAAAAAAAAAGAAAAGAAACGAAAAGAAAAGAATAAGAGAAGCATACTTTTAGGAAGAAAATAGTAGTTTCAGAACAAGAAATACAGAAATACCTGGGTTTGGTCTGGGTGTGGTGGCTCACCCCGTTAATCCCAGAACTTTGGGAGGCCACGGCGGGCATATCACCTGAGGTCAGGAGTTCAAGACTAGCCTGGCCAACATGGTGAAACCCCATCTCTACTAAAAATACAAAAATAAGCCAGGCGTGGTGGTGGGCATCTGTTATCCCAGTTACTCAGGAGGCTGAGGCAGGAGAATTGCATGAACATGGGAGGCAGAGGTTGCAGTGAGCCAAGATAGCACCACTGCACTCCAGCCTAGGTGACAAGAGCGAAACTCCATCTCAAAGGAAAAAGAAAAAAAAAGGAAAAGAACAAGAAATACCTGGATTTGACTCTGACTTTGCTATTTATTAGGCACCTTTGGTCAAGGTACTTAAACTTTTTCAACTTTCTAGAATGTCAGGTCCACTCAGACAATTTCTTTTTCTTGTTGATACATCCTGGTGTCTAGAGTATTATATAGTATATATTATGCTCTTAATAAATATTTGTTAAGTAAATAAATATTTTTATTTAGAAAAATCAGTAAAGGAAAGGGGAGACAAGAGAATGAGATAAAGTATTGTAGCATTTACCACTATCGGTAGCCCATTTTCAGCATTAGTATACCCTGTTTCGTTTTCAGATCATTGCTCAAATGTTACCTCCAAAAAAGTCTTTCCCAGACCCCTCTCCCCTTAAAAGTCAAAACCCTATTTTGCTCTTTCTTATAATTACCACCATCTAATCCATCTAATATTCTCTTTTATTTTACTTATTTCTCCCTCTTTTTTTGTGATGGGGTCTCTGTCTGTCCCCAGGCTGGAGTGTAGTGGCGCAATCATGGCTCACTGCAGCTTCAACCTTCCGGGCTCAAGTGATCCTCTTGCTTCGGCCTCCCAAGTAGCTGGGACCACAAGCATGCACCACCATACCTGGCTAATTTAAAAAAAGCTTATTGTAGAAATGGGGTCTCACTATGTTTCCCAGCCTGGTTTTGAACTCCTGGACTCAAGCGACCCTCCCACCTCTGCCTCCCAAAGTGCTGGGTTAACAAACCTGAGCCACCACATCCTGCCTATTTTTTTTTTTTTTAACTTCTGTACTTTCCCACTAAAATATAAGCCCTATAAAGACATGGAGTTTCATGCTGTTCATTGTCTACCTCCTGTCCATAAACAGTACCTGTCACCAAATAGTTTCTCTGTAAATATTTATTGAATGTTGAAGGAACTGAGAGTTTACTGTTGCTTTTGTTTTTTAATCATTATTCATGATAAGGACCCAACTGCCCTGCTGGAAACATTCAACCTCACCAATTAAAAAATAAAAGTGAAGAAAACATTCATGAAAAATGTTTGAGAAATTTGAACCATGAAGTTTCATGTGGATAGGCAATTAGTAAGACTGAAAGCACCGTGTGGGCAGATGACAAATATGTTTTGCCCACACCTTTATTCTTGGTTTAGGGCACAATGTCTGGCATACAGAAGCGGCTTAAAATCATTCATTGTACCAAAAAAATATATGTATATAAGGTCAATTAAGGCTATTCTCCCACTAGAAAAGTATAATTTTGAGAAAAATAATTTTAAAAATATGAAATAAACTTGACTATTGCTTAAAAAGTGAATGCCAATCAATGTTGTCATGGTAGAATTTATTACTCAAAACTGAGAAAAAGAAGTGTCATATTTCTTTGGTGTGAATCAAATGAGATCTGTTGTTTATTTTGCACTCTCCAAGGTAGTGGGAAATTCCATCACATCCACTTTTTTTTTTTTTTTTTTTTTTTTTTTTGTTATTTTATGTTCTAGGTTACATGTGCAGCATGTGCAGGTTTGTTACATAGGTAAAGTGTACCATGGTGGCTTGTTGCACCTATCAACTCATCACCTAGGTATTTACAAGCCTGACGTGCATTAACTGTTTTTTCCTGAGAAGTGACAACGTGCTAGCAGCTCTTGCTCACTCTGGGCACCTCCTGGCCTTGGTGTCTGCTCTGGCCATGCTTGGGGAGCCTTCAGCCCACTGCTGTGCGTGAGGACCCCTCCCTGGGGCTGGCAGAGGCTGGAGCCGGCTCTCTCTGCTGGCAGGAAGGTGTGGAGGAAGAGGCATGGGCAGGAGCCTCTGCCAGCAGCCAGTTCAGGGCAGGCACCGTGGGCCCCTAGTGCAGCTGGCCGGGCCTTCTAGGCTTGTTCAGGGGACCAGCTCCCTCTGGGCTGTCAGAGTGCCTGGGCTATGTTCTACAAAGTCCTGCAGTGAGAACCAATGAAGGGTGAAGCCAGCTGGGCTTCTGGGTTGGGTGGGGACTTGGAGAACTTTTCTGTCTAGCTAAAGGTTTGTCAACACACCAATCAGCATTCTGTGTCTAGCTAAAGGTTTGTAAATGCACCAATCAGCGCTCTGTGTCTAGCTAATCAGGTAGGGGATTGGAGAACTTTTGTATCTAGCTAAAGGATTGTAAACACACCAATCAGCACTGTGTCTAGCTAAAGGTTTGTAAATGCACCAATCAGCGCTCTGTGAAAACAGACAGACCAATCAGCTCTCTGTAAAACGGACCAATCAGCTCTCTGTAAAATGGACCAATCAGCTCTCTGTACAATGGACCAATCAGTAGGATGTGGGTGGGGCCAGATAAGGGAATAAAAGCAGGCCACCCCAGGCAGCAGTGGCAACCTGCTAAGGTCCTCTTCCAGGCTGTGGAAGGTTAGTTCTTTCAGTCTTTGCAACAAATCTTGCTGCTGCTCACTCTTTGGGTTCATGCCACGTTTATGAGCTGTAACATTGACTGCGAAGTCTGCAGCTTCACTCCTGAAGTCAGCGAGACCACAAACCCACCGGGAGGAAAGAACAACTCTGGACGCACCACCTTTATGAACTGTAACACTCACCGTGAAGGTCTGCAGCTTTACTCCAGTTAGCCCCCGAATTCTAAGGAAAAAGAGGATAGAATAGCAAGTGAAAGGGGTTCAATGATACTCACCGCTTGGCAATAGGCGATAGTCTCACTGCTTGGTGATAGGTGATGGTCTCACTGCTTGGTGATAGGAGATAGTCCCATCTGGGTCACTAAAATGTGTGTGGAATTGGTGGGTTCTTGGTCTTGTAGACTTCAAGAATGAAGCTGCAGACCCTTGCGGTGTTACAGTTCTTAAAGATGCTGTGTCCAGAGTTTGTTCCTTCTGATGTTCAGATGTATCCGGAGTTTCTTCCTTCTGGTGGGTTCATGGTCTCACTGACTCCAGGAGCGAAGCTGCAGACCTTTACAGTGAGTATTACAGCTCTTAAAGGTGGCGGGTCTGGAGTTGTTCCTTCCTTCCAATGGATTTGTGGTCTCGCTGGCCTCAGGAGTAAAGGGTATTCAGTTAGGAAAAGAAGAAGTCAAATTGTCCCTGTTTGCAGATGACATGATTGTATATTTAGAAAACCCCATTGTCTCAGCCCAAAATCTCCTTAAGCTGATAAGCAACTTCAGCAAAGTCTCAGGATACAAAATTAATGTGCAAAAATCACAAGCATTCTTACACACCAGTAACAGACAAACAGAGAGCCAAAACATGAATGAACTTACATTCACAATTGCGTCAAAGAGAATAAAATACTTAGGAATCCAACTTACAAGGGATGTAAAGGACCTTTTCAAGGAGAACTACAAACCACTGCTCAGTGAAATCAAAGAGGACACAAACAAATGGAAGAACATACCATGTTCATGGATAGGAAGAATCAATATCGTGAAAATGGCCATACTGCCCAAGGTTATTTATAGATTCAATGCCATCCCCATCAAGCTACCAATGAGTTTCTTCACAGAATTGGAAAAAACTGCTTTAAAGTTCATATGGAACCAAAAAAGAGCCCGCATTGCCAAGACAATCCTAAGTCAAAAGGACAAAGCTGGAGGCATCACGCTACCTGACTTCTAACTATACTACAAGGCTACAGTAACCAAAACAGCATGGTACTGGTACCACAACAGAGATATAGACCAATGGAACAGAACAGAGTCCTCAGAAATAATACCACACATCTACAGCCATCTGATCTTTGACAAACCTGAGAGAAACAAGAAATGGGGAAAGGATTCCCTATTTAATAAATGGTGCTGGGAAAATTGGCTAGCCATAAGTAGAAAGCTGAAACTGGATCCTTTCCTTACTCCTTATACAAAGATTAATTCAAGGTGGATTAGAGACTTAAATGTTAGACCTAATACCATAAAAACCCTAGAAGAAAATCTAGGTAGTACCATTCAGGACATAGGCATGGGCAAGGACTTCATGTCTAAAACACCAAAAGCAACGGCAGCAAAAGAAAAAATTGACAAATGGGATCTAATTAAACTAAAGAGCTTCTGCACAGCAAAAGAAACTACCATCAGAGTGAACAGGCAACCTACAGAATGGGAGAAAATTTTTGCAGTCTACTCATCTGACAAAGAGCTAATATCCAGAACCTACAAAGAACTCAAACAAATTTACAAGAAAAAAACAAACAACCCCATCAAAAAGTGGCAAGGATATGAACAGACATTTCTCAAAAGAAGACATTCATACAGCCAACAGACACATGAAAAAATGCTCATCATCACTGGCCATCCGAGAAATGCAAATCAAAACCACAATGAGATACCATCTCACACCAGTTAGAATGGCAATCATTAAGAAGTCAGGAAACAACAGGTGTTGGAGAGGATGTGGAGAAATAGGAACACTTTTACACTGTTGGTGGGATTGTAAAGTAGTTCAACCATTATGGAAAACAGTATGGCAATTCCTCAAGGATCTAGAACTAGATGTACCATATGACCCAGCCATCCCACTACTGGGTATATACCCAAAGGATTATAAATTATTCTACTACAAAGACACATGCACACGTATGTTTATTGCGGCACTATTCACAATAGCAAAGACTTGGAATCAACCCAAATGTCCATCTGTGACAGACTGGATTAAGAAAATGTGGCACATATACACCATGGAATACTATGCAGCCATAAAAAAGGATGAGTTTGCGTCCTTTGTAGGGACATGGATGCAGCTGGAAACCACCATTCTTAGCAAACTATCACAAGAACAGAAAACCAAACACCGTATGTTCTCACTCATAGGTGGGAACTGAACAATGAGATCACTTGGACTCGGGAAGGGGAACATCACACACTGGGGCCTATCATGGGGAGGGGGGAGGGGGGATTGCATTGGGAGTTATACATGATATAAATGATGAATTGATGGATGCTGACGAGTTGATGGGTGCAGCACACCAGCATGGCACAAGTATACATATGTAACAAACCTGCACATTATGCACATGTACCCTAGAACTTAAAGTATAATAAAAAAAAAAAAAAGAATTCGGAGGCTAAATACCAGGCACCTGTCAACCAGTTAAAAGTGACTAGTGTGACTGCCGGACTAAAGACACAGTGTCAGGCTTTCTGGGAAAGGGTTGTCTAACAACCCCCGACTCTTTGGAGTTGGGAGCATTGGTTTGCCTGGAACCAACTTCCGTTTTTTCTGTACTTCTGGTCTCAGCCAAGGGTTGACAGAGAGGAAACTGCCATTCAGCTTCGAGGTCCCAACAATAAGTTGGTTGACCCTGCAGCCATGAACGGAACTCTCAAAGGCATGTTGCCCAAGCGAGACTCGCCCATCTAGTCTATCTACCCTGACCCTTGCCTCCTGGGTCCTAATGCCTGCCAGGTAAACTTCTTGCTTCTCTTCTCCGAGGCTAGTCCCGCTTCTAAAATCACTCCCTGTCTCTGGTGCTTTTCTAGTTTCTCCTACAAGAATGATTTCTAGTATAAACTCCAGGACTCTGTTACCTTGTTTAGGCACCCGGGCTCACCAATCAGAAAGATATACTTTTTGCCCAAAGCTCCATAATAGGAGGGACTTTGTGGAATTTTAGGATCCCTCCTCAGACTAGCAGGCCTAACCAAAGCTATTGCTAAAGCCAGTATATGGGGAGCCTCAGAAATTGTATCCCTCCTATTCATGTAAGTGAGGACAAAAGGTGTCACTCTTTCAACCCTGGAGATTCCTTTCCTCTCTCAGGGTATGGCCCTCCACTTCATTTTTGGGGCATAACATCTTTATAGGTCAGGGCTAAGGTCCCAATACTAACAGGAGAATGCTTAGGACTCTAACAGTGTTTCAAGAATGCATCGGTAAGGGCCACTAAATCTGACCTTCCTCGGTCCTCCTTGTGGTCTGGGAGGAAAACTAGTGTTTCTGCTGCTGCGTCAGTGAGCACAACTATTCAAATCAGCAGGGTCCAGAGACTGCTGTGGGTTCTTCAGGGGGAGAAGCAAAACAAGCCAAAATGGTGGGCGGTTTTGTCTTTCAGATGGGAAACACTCAGGCATCAACAGGCTCACCCTTGAAATATATCGTAAGCCATTGGGACAAATTTGACCCACAAACCCTGAAAAAGAGAAGGCTTATTTTTTTCTGCACTACAGCATGGCCCCAATATTCTTTCTCTGATGTGGAAAAATGGCCACCTGAGGGAAGTACAAATTACAATACTATCCTGCAGTTTGACTTTTTCTGTAAGAGGGAAGGCAAATGGAGTGAAATACCTTATGTCCAAGCTTTCTTTTCTTTGAAGGAGAATACACAACTATGCAAAGCTTGCAATTTACATCCCACAGGAGGACCTCTCAGCTTACTCCCATATCCTGTCTTCCCTATAGCTCCCCTTCCTATTAATGATAAGCCGCCTCTAATCTCCCCTGCCCAGAAGGAAATAAGCAAATAAATCTCTAAAGAACCACAATCCCCCTTCCCCCAGGCTATTGGTTATGTCCCCTTCAAGTTGTACAGGGAGGGGAATTTGGCCTAACCCAGGTACATGACCCATTCTCCCTCTCTAATTTAAAGCAGATCAAGGCAGACCTGGGGAAATTTTCAGATGAGCCTGATAGGTATATAGATGTCCTACAGGGTCTAGGGCAAACTTTTGACCTTGCTTGGACAGATATCATGCTACTGTTAGATCAAACCCTGGCCTTTAATGAAAAGAATGCGGCTTTAGCTGCAGCCCGAGAGTTTGGAGATACCTGGTGTCTTAGTCAAGTAAATGACAGAATGACAGCCGAAGAAAGGGACAAATTCCTTACCGGTCAGCAAGCCATCCCCAGTGTGGATTCCCACTGGGACCTCGACTCAGATCACGGTTGCTGGAGTCATTATCATCTGTTGACCTGTGTTCTAGAAGAACTAAGGAGAATTAGGAAAAAGTCCATGAATTATTCAATGATGTCCACCACAACTCAGGGAAAGGAAAAAAATCCCTCTCCCTTCCTCAAGCATTGCTATGAGAGGCCTTAAGAAAATATACTCCCTTGTCACCTGAATCACTTGAGGGTCAATTGATTCTAAAAGATAATTTTATTACCCAGTCGGCCACAGGTATCAGGAGAAAGCTCCAAAAGCAAATCCTGGGCCCTGAACAAAATTTGGAGGCATTATTAGACCTGGCAACCTCAGTGTTCTATAATAGGGACCAAGAGGAACACGCCCAAAAGGAAAAGCGAGATTAGAGAAAGGCTGCAGCCTTATTTAGTCATGGCCCTTAGACAAACAAACCTTGATGGTTCAGAGAGGACAGAAAATGGAGCAGATCAATCACCCAGTAGGGCTTGTTGTCAGTGTAGTTTACAAGGACACTTTAAAAAAGATTGTCCAGTGAGAAACAAGCTGTCCCCTTGTCCATTTCCGCTATGCCGAGGCAATCACTGGAAGGTGCACTGCCCCAGAAGAGAAAGGATTTCTGGGTCAGAAGCCCCCCAACCAGATGGTCCAACAACAGGACTGAGGGTGCCTGGGGCAAGCGCTAGCTCATGTCATCATCCTCACTGAGCCCCGGGTATATTTAACCATTGAGGGCCAGGAAATTGACTGCCTCCTGGACACTGGCATGGCCTGCTCAGTGTTCATCTCCTGTCGTGGATGACTGTCCTCAAGGTCCATTACCATCTGAGGAATCCTGGGACAGCATTTAACCTGGTATTTCTCACACCTCCTCAGTTGTAATTGGGAGACTTTGGTTTTTTCACATGCCTTTCTTGTTATGCCTGAAAGTCCCACATCCTTATTAGGGAGGGATATATTAGCCAAAGCTAGAGGTATTATCTACATGAATATGGGAAACGAGTTACCCATTTGTTGTCCCCTACTTGAGGAGGGAATCAACCAACAATGTATAAGTTGGTTTGTTCATTCATGTTTTAAGGTTCTCCCTCATAGTTTCTGAGGCTGTACTGGAATGTGTCAGGAAAGTGAAAAGTCTCTAGTCCTTAGTCTGCAATGGCCGTATAGGTACTGTAACCTATATGTTATGGTACTTATGTGACCATAATCTGACCTTTTTGATGGTGCCACAGTACAGCGAATCTTCCATGTTCCTCAGGGTAGACTTAAAGATATCCTTCAAAGATGTCTTTTCCCAGGATTATAAACTCCTTTTTGTAAGACAGGCTCAAGACCTTGTGTTTAGGAACAAGTCCTCACCAGTCTAACATACTGGCCTCTCACCTCTGCAGAGAGGGTGTGGTTCTTCATTACTCCCTGGAAGTCTAGTTCCTTCTTTCCTCACAGTCTTAGAGAAACACCATATTTTTTCTCTAATTTTGAGCTCCTTTCCTCCATAAAATTAAAACAGTTTTTATAGCAAATACTTTTGGTGAGTCACTACCTCTCAAACAAGATTTGATGTCAGCAACTGGGAGAATTTTTATTTTCCATGCATTTGGCGACTTCTTATTTCAGGTTCTGTCACATAAGTCATTACAATCCTTGGGACAGGAAGCCTAGATTCTGGATTCATAACCACTGTCTAAGAATGGGAAGGGTCCAATATTTCTCTTTCTTTGACTTTTTTACAACAGGGGAAAAAAAAAATCCACAAATTATTGTCTAAATAAATAATCCTCTGAATTTTCTTCCTTCAGTAAATTTTTGGTTTTAAGCAATATTTTTCCCCATTGTAGTGTCTCTTTATAAGTATGGCTCATGTACCTGTGTATCTTCTCTCTCTAAGCTGTTATTCAATAATAATTCAATCACTGTCTCAAATATTTTTTTATACTCTCCCTGAGCATTCATGTGAGCTTGCTTTCAGTAAGTAAGTTAGGCAGGCTGATTGCCTTTGAAGAGATCTCCTTCATAATCGTGGATGTCTTAGGCTTAAATACTGTAACAAAAGCCAAAATTGACAAATGGGATCTAATTAAACTAAAGAACTTCTGCACAGCAAAAGAAACTACCATCAGAGTGAACAGGCAACCTACAGAATAGGAGAAAATTTTTGCAATCTACTTATCTGACAAAGGGCTAATATCCAGAACCAATAAAGAACTCAATCAAATTTACAAGAAAAAACAAACAACTCCATCAAAAAGTGGGCAAAGGATATGAACAGACACTTCTCAAAAGAAGACATTCATACAGCCAACAGACACATGAAAAAATGCTCATCATCACTCGCCATCAGAGAAATTCAAATCAAAACCACAATGAGATACCATCTCACATCAGTTAAAATGGCAATCATTAAAAAATAAGGAAACAACAGGTGCTGGAGAAGATGTGGAGAAATAGGAACACTTTTACACTGTTGGTGGGACTGTAAACTAGTTCAACCATCGTAGAAAACAGTGTGGCAATTCCTCAAGGATCTAGAACTAGAAATACCATTCGACCGAGCCATCCCAGTACTGGGGATATACCCAAAGGATTATAAGTCATGCTGCTATAAAGACACATGCACATGTATGTTTATTGCAGCACTATTCACAATAGCAAAGACTTGGAATCAATCCAAATGTCCATCAGTGACAGACTGGATTAAGAAAATGTGGCACATATACACCATGGAATACTATGCAGCCACGAAAAAGGATGAGTTCGTGTCCTTTGTAGGGACATGGATGCAGCTGGAAACCATCATTCTCAGCAAACTATCGCAAGAACAGAAAACCAAATACCACATGTTCTCACTCATAGGTGAGAAGTGAACAATATCACGTGGACACAGGAAGGGGATCATCACACACCGGCTACTATTGTGTGGAGGAGAGGGGAGGGATAGCATTAGGAGATATACCTAATGTAAATGACGAGTAAATGGGTGCAGCACACCAACATGGCACATGTATATATATGTAACAAACCTACACGTTGTGCACATGTACCCTAGAACTTAAGGTATAATTTAAAATAATAATAATAATTAAGATGCAATTTCTGGTTGTGTCCCATTCATCTTCATTAACCTTGTTTAAGTTCTTTGGGCTTTTGCTTGTATTTGAGGACCTCATTTCTTATCCTCTGAGGCTCTGACATTGAGTGTCTTGCCATAATCTAATTGCCAGAGGGAAAGATCTTTGCCATTGTTGGTCTTTATCTCAAATTGGCGGTTAAAAAAAAAAAAAAGAATGGGTGTTTTGGCGCTTTCCTTTTCTATTTCCTTGGTCACAGCTACCTTGGGTTACACTTACAAGGGGAATTGTGTCAGAAAGTCTAATTTCTTTTAAGACCAGTTTGGGTCTTTTTTTTTTTTTTTTTTAATTCCTCTCTGGTTTATCAGAATCCATCAAATGTGTCATAACTTTGTCAGTGCTTGTTTAAAGTTCTGTTTATGAGCACACAACTCCAAAGAGGTACTTTATCTTTCTTAAACACATGGTTATCTCAAAAGTGTTTAACCTTTGCACCTGGCAATGCTCTTTCTAGCTTCACTTTGTCTTTAGTTGTTATCTTTTGATTCATAGGTGTGTATTTGTGGGTGTACATGTATATTTCTGTATGTGTGTTTCTTTTTCATCTTAAATTATTTAGTCTCTACTAAGCACATTAGTCATTATCATTACTAAATTAAATAAGCAGCAGGCCATTGGCTTGGGGCTGTCTTGTACTTTGCGTTTCTATGTAACAAGTTACAACTTCACTGAGTAGGTAAACAAACTGAAATCTAACTTAGAAGTATATTTTTTGTAACAAATAGTTGGTTTTCAGCAAATCCGTAACATCTGAGCTCAGCCATTCAATGGCAACCCAACTGATTAGACCATGCTCAAATAAAGCAAATGCCTTATCACACCATGTTCCAATAAGGCAGAAACCTAGCTGTAGCCAATCAGGTGATTTCTGTATTTAGCTTCTGTGTTGGGCTTATAAAAACTAACTACTCGCATTGCTGAGTGGAACTCTCTAAATCCCTTTTGGTTCTGAGTTCTGCCCTATACGTGAATTCCCCTTTGCTTAAATAAGCTCTGTTTAATTAGTCTAAAGTTTTTCTTTTAACATCATTTAAATATCTGACTTTATTAAAAACTATTTTAAAGACTTTTTCTCTCTCCTGCCATAAAAATACGGTAAGCAGTTTGCTTTAAAAAGAACTGTAAATGAACATTCTGGTTTCCTGTCACTAAACTAATTGCACCTCAGCAATAACAGTTTGTAAACAAGACAGTAGGCTGAAGACAGATTCAAATGACCTTGCCCTTAAAAATGCTGAGCTCCGTAGGGACATGGATGCAGCTGGAAACCATCATTCTTAGCAAACTATCACAAGAACAGAAAACCAGACACCGCATGTTCTCACTCATAGGTGGGAACTGAACAATGACATCACTTGGACTCGGGAAGGGGAACATCACACATTGGGGCCTATCATGGCGGGGGGGGAGGGATTGCATTGGGAGTTATACCTGATATAAATGACGAATTGATGGGTGCTGACGAGTTGATGGGTGCAGCACACCAACATGGCACAAGTATACATATGTAACAAACCTGCACGTTATGCACATGTACCCTAGAACTTAAAGTATAATAAAAAAAAAAAAAAAGCTGAGCTATGGAACTGGCTTTCTCTATGCTTTGTTTCTCCATATCATAACATATGTACAACTAAAAGCACTGATTTAAAAACTAAATAGTGCTAGACTCTGCTCTATTAGTTTAAATAAATGCAATTTACTTTTAGCATTATATTCAGAAAAATTCTTAAGCCTCAAAGTCTCCAACAACTTAAAGTACAGAATTAGCTAACTATCCTAAGACACATCTGACAGACGTAATGCCTTAAAGTTAGGTTCCCCAAACCTGCTGTTAGAACCTACACATTCATGGAAAACTTTGATAATCACTCATTGTTCACACAGTTTTACTCTTCAGGCAGTCCTTTGCTATTGGTCAGCTTTAGGCCAGAGTCTAGCAGGAAACTGTATGGCGCACCAGGTTCACCATCTCTTAAGCTGCCATTGTTCTCTTTTTTTCTGAAGGTTGTATTGAGTCAGACTTCACCTATGCCAAGACGGTAACACGAATACTTTTATTGTGCTGTTCTTCAGGCTTTTTCTGAGTCAGCATTTCTTTCTGGCTGTGTTACGTACGTAAGAATTCCAAGGAGGAAAACTAATTGTGTGAGGGTCTTTTATAGTAGGTTAGTCAAACAAAGGAGTAGTGCATACCTTAACACTGTCAACCACTTTCCTTTCAAAAAATGAAATAATACTGCAGCTTTGGGATTTGGGGGATTTCCATATCTGTCTTGTAGAAAACTCTCCTTGCACACATTAATACTTGCCAGATATAATTATGGCTCCACCTCCACTTTGCAAATGCTCTCTTTATATCCAGTTCACCTGAGGTGGGATCAATTAGCAGTGTATGATGGAAATATCAAACACCACAGATAATCACTATCTGAATAGTTATTGGGGATGTAAGCTGTAAACATAAATATGCCGTCTTGAAGAAGTCCATGTCATATACCAATATTAATCTGAGCCACAGTAACTCAGAATGGTAATGAAAGGTGAAGCCCGCTGGGCTTCTGGGTGGGGTGGGGGCTTGGAGAACTTTTCTGTCTAGCTAAAGGATTGTAAACACACCCATTAGCACTCTGTAAAAACGGACCAATCAGCACTCTGTAAAATGGACCAGTCAGGATGTGGGCAGGGCCAAATAAGGGAATAAAAGCTGGCCAAGGAAGCCAGCAGCCACAACCTGCTCCCATATCCTTGCAGTGTGGGAGTTTTGTTCTTTTGCTCTTCACAATAAGTATTGCTGCTGCTCACTCTTTGGGTCCGCAGTACCTTTAGGAGCTTTAACACTCACCAGGAGTCTGCGACTTCACTCCTGAAGTCAGTGAGACCACGAACCCACCGGGAGGAACAACCCCAGACGCACCACCTTTAGGAGCTGTAACACTCACTGCGAAGGTCTGCAGCTTTGCTCCTGAAGTCAGCAAGACCATGAAGCTACCGGAAGGAAGAAACTCCGGACACATCTGAACATCTGAAGGGACAAACTCCGGACACACCCTCTTTAAGAACTGTAACACTAACAGCGAGGGTCTGCGGGTTCATTCTTGAAGTCAGTGAGACAAAGAACCCACTGGAAGGAACCAATTCCGGACACAGTAAGATGGCTGCCCATCGATGCCTGGACTTTTGCTGCACAACCATAGCAATTTCTGCAAGAAGCGAGTATTCCAGGTAGAACACTCCCTCAGAAGCGTGTGCCATTTGTTAACTGTGCTGCTGGGGCAGGATATGCAGGCTTAGTTTTTTTGTTTTGTTTTGTTTTGTTTTAGAAAAGCATTTTTGGGAATAGAAGGCAGCTGTTTTTTTTTTTTTTGAAGTTGTGTAAGGAGGACTGATTTTTACATCCCCCATTAATGCTTTCGCCATCAGATCATTTCTGTACAGAGATTGTAGATGTGCTTCAGAAAGGGTTCATAATGTATACTCCAAACATCAATTTAGTTGTCTGTGTCATCAAACTCTTTCCTCTTCAGCCCATGGGGGCAGCATGCAGTGCAGTGCACTTCACCCTGGTACCTTCAATGCATTTCCCATAGCAATGCCAGCCCAATTCCTTCCATGCCCTGTACCAACCCTATCCTTGTCTGTGTTTTCTAGGCACAATATTGATAGCAGATTAACGGACAGTCTTATTTTTCAGGGTATCAGGTTTGCCTTGCTTCTGTATTGAGCTCTAAGGGACCTACAGAAGAAGGACATTCAAAGTAGCCATGCATTTTTACTGCCCTGCTCAGTTGCCATCTGCTGTAGCTGGCAGAATCTGGGTTATTGATCCCAAACACATATCCCTTCTTTCTATGGCTAAACAGTTCTGAGTGTTTTGTGACCAGAGACTTCTGAACCAGTTTTTAGCTTTAGTTAAATACAGACACATTTTAATTTTCATTTAGATGGATATTCAAGAAGCTGACCTGTATTGCTCTCTGGTTTTCAACATAGCCAAAGCTTAATTAAAAGTCGAAAGTGCTCAGGTAATTCAGCCATGCACTTTGAGTGCCATAATACTCTTAGGGACTGAGTCCCTAAAGTGATCTTTTTCTAAAGGTAGGATCTGCCTGGTTTGGGGCAAGATTTGCTGCTATAGCACCTGAATAATGGACCCACTCCAAAATTCTAGTATCTTTCTTTACAACTTTCTATCCCCAGAAAATACCTCCATTTTCAAGGAGTTTATTGCTTCTTTTGGAAGCTGAAAGTATTTTTGCAACAAATTGTCTTAAAACATTAGACTATATCTGAGTTTATAGTCAAGCTTAGGATATTATAATATTCCCACATTTGCTACCAAATGCCCTTCCATGTTCAGGAAAATGTTCTCTCTTAGAAGTTCAGAGCCTGAAAAAAAGGACCTTCAAAATAACCTTCTGTGATATGTTTGCTCTCTCTTCTTTTTGAACCTTCTGCCACTCGGTTTCTATCTATCTAGGAGTGTTTGTAAACATTTGCAAAATCTCTCCTTAAATGGAGACTCAGTATTGCCCACTGTTGTTTTTCTCATTATTGTTGTTATTCTTAAAGTTAAAAATGATTATTACCATTTTTCATCTGTCTATGCTATTTTTCTCTACGGAGTCTTGGCTATGATTTGAAAACCAATAAGCTTGATTTATTGGAGTTTTGAATAGTCTGTACATAGTGCAGCCGTGATCTATAAAAATATTTTTAGTAATCTTGAGTAAGATCTCAATTGGTAGCAAGTATAAAATTCTCCATAATCTTTGAGGACAAGAGAGGAAATATAGTTTGTTTTCTTCTAAATTAATTTAAATTCGTCCCTAAAACCCCATTTGCTAAAATGGAGAAATAAGTCAAATCTCAATTTTATTTTTGGAAATGCTTTTTCACAATCTACACTTCATAATAATATGGGAGTTGGAGGCATCTAGCCGAGAATTTATAAAACAAATGAGAAACTTGTTAGTCCTTGGTTGTGTCTTGTTCCATCTGTTGCTTGATGCTACTGTCGAGGCTGATTCCTTGCCATCATCTGGGCACTAATCCCTGGGTAGAATCACAAACACTGCTTAAGAGGTAGTGCTTTCCCTTGCCTGATGACTGGACTGTATAGAATTTCACTGATTCTCAAACTTCAGTGCCTAATTACTGGTTACAGCTAACATACCTACAATTGATGACTAAATATAAAAAAAGGTTTAGGTCTCTACTATTCATAGAAACCTTCAAATTTCCCAAACTCATCCTTTCCTTCAGAGTTAAATCTCCTTTTGCTTCTCAACTCCTAGAATCAGGCTCTTTCACTTTCTTCTCTGCAGGAAAGGACCCTAGTCTTAAACAATGGAGCAGATGTCTCCTTTGGGTGACTGGCAACTTCTGTTTCTCACTTGCAATCCAAAAGCTAATAACAATGTCCGAAGGAGAGAACCTTGAGTTTTTGCCATATATAAGGGAAAAATATCTCTTACTCTTTTGCATTTTGCTCAATGACAAGAAGTGAATATTAAAAATTTAGTGCATTTTCCTACCAAAGTATTAATTCACTGTACTTGTTTTCGTGAAGACACATAGTATCATACTACACCATCTTCACCCTTCTCACCATTGCATTTCTGGACTGTGGAGTACATTGTAGGCATTAGCAAATACTTAGGTTGAATGTTGGGGTTTTCTTTAGACTGCTTTTATCTTGTACATAGACAAATCTGCAGTGAAGGAACAAGTCTGCATTTAGGAAGAAGCTACAGTTACAGATTTCCTATCTTTGGTCATAGTTTAATATGTAAACATTCTTCATTTATAAATACTTCATCTATTTTTAGACAGTATAGAATTAATAACATTAAATATGATAGACAAAAACCCTTCCCTCATGGAATTTACATACAAGTGGGGCAGTTAGGACATAGTTACTAATCAGAATAAATAAATAAATTACATAATATGACAGGTGGTGGTAAGTGCTATAGAGAAAACTAAAGCAGAGTTGAGGGAGATAAAATGAAAAAAAGGAAGCTGAATTCTTTTTTTTTTTTTTTTTTTGGATAGAGTCTCTGTCACCTAAGCACGAATGCAGTGGTGCGATGTCAGCTGATTGCAACTTCTGCCTCCTGGGTTCAAGCGTTTCTCCTGCCTCAGCCTCCTGAGTAGCTGGGATAACAGGTATACGACACCACGCCAGGCTATTTTTTTTTTTTTTTTTTTTCAGTAGAGATAGGGTTTCGCCGTGTTGGCCAGGCTGTTCTCGGACTCCTGACTTTAAGTGATCCGTCCGCCTCCACCTCCCAAAGTGCTGGGATTACAGGCGTGAGCCACCACGCCCGGCTGGAAGCTGACATTTTTAAAGGAAGGCACAGGAGTACCTTAATTATTGG
Source organism: Trachypithecus francoisi (assembly GCF_009764315.1). NCBI lineage: Eukaryota > Metazoa > Chordata > Mammalia > Primates > Cercopithecidae > Trachypithecus > Trachypithecus francoisi. The sequence goes on from NW_022681473.1 coordinate 86,680,528, forward strand.
AAGGAAGTCTTTTGAGCGAAAATCTTCAGAAAGCGAGGGAATGAGCCATGTGTAAAATTTCTAGTTACAGGGAAAATAGAATACTGAGCCATGAGGCAGAAGCATGCCTGCTTGTTTGAAACATAGAAAAGAGACCTGTTTGATTGGAACAGATGAATTGAAGAAGACAGCGATAGGAGGCCACAGTCAGAGGTTAAAGTGGGCTGGATTAGGTAGAGGCCTGCAGGTCAGATAAGGACACTGGCTTCTTATCTCAGTGAAACAATAAGCCATCATATGATTTGGGAAAAAGAGAGACATGATTTGATTTAAGTTTTAAAAGCATCACTCTGGTTGCTCTGCTGAGAATACAGTGTTTGAGTTGAAAAGCAGGGCAGAAGCATGGGATCTGTTAGGAGGCTGCTGAAACAAGCCGAGTAATTGATGATGGCAGCTTGTACCTGGGGTGTATCTGAACAGGTTGTGAAAAATGGTAAAATCCTGGATCTGTTTTGAAAGTACAGCCAAGAGAAACCTAAAGCTTTAATAAACAAATTCAAGTGAATGGGTTCATACTCTCCTCTCACTGTTTTGCATTCTTAATTATACTTCCCCTGTATTTCTCAATGAAAGCATGAAAATAGAAATGACTGATTAAGGTGGGCCTGTGAATTAGCTGTTAAAATGCCTGTATCGAAGAGTTATGTGATATCCAAGTCAGTAATGGTTTACTCAGGAAGAATAGAAAGTTAAGCCTTTCACTGAATTCTTGGTTTGCTGTACCATTTAAATATCACTGTGAGTTTTACAACATCGCAACACAAGCGTTAGTGGTGGATGAATGCTTGTGGAGCTGCAGCACAGTGTGAATTCTTCCTAACACCTATTGGGTTATATACTGCAGTATCCATAAAAGAATTCCAGCTAGTCCAGTCATTACTCTCGAGAATGAGAAAACACCTACTCCCCTTAAAATAATAATAAAGAACAGTGGGATACGAAGTCCTATTAAGAAGATCACATGCAGGACTTTGCTTTACTAATGTGCAGAAGAGAAAACATGCTTCAGTGAAATTTGTCAGAGGAATGCCACATGGGGCTTTTCCCCATATCATGAGAAATTAATAGACAAAGAAAACCAAAAGGCTCCCATTTTTGTTTTTTTGTAGATTCAGAACTAGGCACTCATTTATTTTTGTAGTTTTCTCTTAATAGTCCAGTAGTTTCTGCTATGCAGTAATTTCATTAAAGCTTTGATCATACCACTGATATGAACTCAAGCTTTCTGCAAAGGCTTCATTGCCCTAAAGAGTCAGTAATTGGCCAAATGGCTTTTAGAGTTTTGCTTGGATTCATTGCAGTATAAGTAAAAATCAATTACCCCCACAGTTTCTACAATACCATAATATAAGGGTGTCAAAACTTGTCTTTCCTTTTTTTTTTTTTTTTTTGAGACGGAGTCTCGCTCTGTCGCCCGGACTGGAGTGCAGTGGCCAGATCTCAGCTCACTGCAAGCTCTGCCTCCTGGGTTTACGCCATTCTCCTGCCTCAGCCTCCCGAGTAGCTGGGACTACAGGCGCCAGCCACCTCGCCCGGCTAGTTTTTGTATTTTTAGTAGAGACGGGGTTTCAGCGTATTAGCCAGGATGGTCTCGATCTCCTGACCTCGTGATCCGCCCGTCTCGGCCTCCCAAAGTGCTGGGATTACAGGCTTGAGCCACCGCGCCCAGCCAAAACTTGTCTTTCTAAATGGCATTTCTTAGTATCACACTGGATATAGGGTTGGCTATAAATGTGATTTGGGGAAACCATTAATGAAGTACTAGACCTAATTGACTTCTTTTAGCTTTATGACAACATAAAAATGTTCTGCACTAGTGACGATAATTCTTTTGACGTTCTCTGGTTGGAAATCCATAGCTGTATATTTTTCCAGTGAGGCAAGAATTCAAGTTTCTTAGAATTTGAAATGCAGCTGTACCTAAGGAACAATATAGCAGACATGACTATTTTGATTTTTATAATTATTACCATCATTATCTTTATCTTCTCTGCCTGCTGAGCTCTTAGTATATTTGTATCACTCTATTAAGACTTGTTGTGTAAACTGTGCACCAGGAATGAAGCATAGCAAATGGTTGGTGCACACTATTGAATGTTTAACCACTGACAAAGCTGATCTACAACAAGAGCTTTAGTATCGGCAGGCCTGTGTTTTCTTCATAAATATGAATGATCTAAGACTCTAAGCAAGATTGATTATTCTACCTTTAACGCTTTGCTTTGGTTATTAATTCTATAGTGTCTGAAAATGGATAAAATATTTATAAATGAAGATTGTTTTCCATATTAAACTACGATCAAAATTAGATACTGTGTAACAGTCCTCTGTCTTTTGACCATTCTTTTCATGCTCTTTTAAAAAACATTGCTAATTAACCAGGCACGGTGGTATGTTTGTGTAGTCTAGCTACTTGGGAGGCTGAGGCGAGAGGTGGGAGGAATCACTTGAGCCCAGGAGTTTGAGGCTGTATTGCCCTATAATTGCTCCTGTGAATAGCCACTGTACTTCAGCCTAGGCAACATACTGACACCGCTTTTCTAAACACACACACACACACACACACACACACACGCACAGACACACACACTCCAGAGCAAAAGCACTGCTAACAAAAGCAGACCAGTTGTTTGTTGGTAGAGATGAAAAGGCAAAGCTATATTTAAAAGAAACACTGTGAAATTAGCAGTAAAATATGGTACTGGATTAAGTGACAACATAAACAGAGTCAAGTGGGGAGATATTTCCTGGTTTTGTTTGGGCTTTGTTTCTTCTCTACTTTTCCCATTCCTTGTACTTTTAGTCAAACTGTCAGTAATAAGATTCTTCCTCTTTCTGGTGCAGGTAATCTAGACTTGGGTAATCTGTATGGCAAACAGTAAGTGCCCACGTAATGGGCTTGTGATCTAAGCAAGTGTATTCATTCTCTACTGCTGCTGTAACAAATTATAAAAGTTTCACAGCTTGTGTTTAACATAAATTTAGCTACACAAAATTATTATTTTACAATTCTGTAGGTGACAAATCCAACATTAGTCTCATTCAGCTAAAATTAAGGTGTTCTCTTATGAAGACTAAGGGAGAATCTGTTTCCTTCTCAGTCAGATCTTAACAGAAGCCCATTTCATCTGATTGTAACATTGAACTCTCTGTTCCCTTGCTAGCTGTCAGTTGAGAGCTGCCCTTAGCTCAACAGACCTCTTTCTAGTCTTTGCACATAGCACCCTGTAACTCAGAATGAGCAAAGGGACATCATATCTGTCTCATGCTGTCATCCCTTTGATCCACTTACTTATCTTCCTCTTCTACTTTTAGAGCTCATTTGATTTATATTGGGCCCACTCAGGTAATTCAGGTTATTTTCCCCATATCATAGTCCTATATCTGCAAAGTCCTCTTTGCTCTGCAGAGTAACAGATTCATAAGTTCTGGTGATTCAGATATATTTGGTGGGACAGTATTCTGCCTTCCACTGTAAGATAATGAGTACCATACCATTCCCAAGAATTGATGTTCACCTGCTAGTCTTAAGAAGCTACTGGAGCTGCTGGTGGCTATTTTTCCAAGCTTCACAGAGAGCCATTCTGCATAGAGAATGAAGCCAACACCAAGAAAAGTGATGCCAGGAGAGAGAGATGGAGAGACGGAGAGGCCCTGGTAGGTTTTGAGCAATTAGATCCAGTTTTGCCTATACCCTGAATTTCCAAATATAGAAAACAAACAAAACCCCTTCATTATTCAGATCATTGGATTTATGTTTTTATCTCTTATAAATAAATTTACAAATTATTAGGTAAAAGTCTTGCAAGTAAGAGTATCTGAAATACAGAACTGGCTGAATTGAGCTGGGATTATGAATAATGAGGATGCCATCCTGCTGCTCTCAGTTTGGAAACTTCTTTGCTTCTTTGGATTAACAGTCATCTGTCATATTTTGAAATTAGACTTACAGAGACCAGAGATCTGAAGTATATGTTACAAAAACCTCAAGTTGCTAGCATGTTTTGGCAAATTCGTGAAAGTTTGGGTAAGTTCCACTAAGAAATAAACAAGCTTTAGTACAATTGAGCCACTTGAAAGAAGAGTTTATAGATTCAATGCCATCCCCATCAAGCTACCAATGACTTTCTTCACAGAATTGGAAAAAACTGCTTTAAAGTTCATATGGAACCAAAAAAGAGCCCGCATTGCCAAGACAATCCTAAGTCAAAAGGACAAAGCTGGAGGCGTCACGCTACCTGACTTCAAACTATACTACAAGGCTACAGTCACCAAAACAGCATGGTACTGGTACCACAACAGAGATATAGACCAATGGAACAGAACAGAGTCCTCAGAAATAATACCACACATCTACAGCCATCTGATCTTTGACAAACCTGAGAGAAACAAGAAATGGGGAAAGGATTCCCTATTTAATAAATGGTGCTGGGAAAATTGGCTAGCCATAAGTAGAAAGCTGAAACTGGATCCTTTCCTTACCCCTTATACGAAAATTAATTCAAGATGGATTAGAGACTTAATGTTAGACCTAATACCATAAAAACCCTAGAAGAAAATCTAGGTAGTACCATTCAGGACATAGGCATGGGCAAGGACTTCATGTCTAAAACACCAAAAGCAACGGCAGCAAAAGCCAAAATTGACACATGGGATCTAATTAAACTAAAGAGCTTTTGCACAGCAAAAGAAACTACCATCAGAGTGAACAGGCAACCTACAGAATGGGAGAAAATTTTTGCAGTCTACTCATCTGACAAAGGGCTAATATCCAGAATCTACAAAGAACTCAAACAAATATACAAGAAAAAAACAAACAACCCCATCAAAAAGTGGGGAAAGGATATGAACAGACATTTCTCAAAAGAAGACATCCATACCGCCAACAGACACATGAAAAAATGCTCATCATCACTGGCCATCCGAGAAATGCAAATCAAAACCACAATGAGATACCATCTCACACCAGTTAGAATGGCAATCATTAAGAAGTCAGGAAACAACAGGTGTTGGAGAGGATGTGGAGAAATAGGAACACTTTTACACTGTTGGTGGGATTGTAAACTAGTTCAAGCATTATGGAAAACAGTATGGCGATTCCTCAAGGATCTAGAACTAGATGTACCATATGACCCAGCCATCCCACTACTGGGTATATACCCAAAGGATTATAAATTACTCTACTACAAAGACACATGCACACGTATGTTTATTGCGGCACTATTCACAATAGCAAAGACTTGGAATCAACCCAAATGTCCATCTGTGACAGACTGGATTAAGAAAATGTGGCACATATACACCATGGAATACTATGCAGCCATCAAAAAGGATGAGTTTGCGTCCTTTGTAGGGACATGGATGCAGCTGGAAACCATCATTCTTAGCAAACTATCACAAGAAGAGAAAACCAAACACCGCATGTTCTCACTCATAGGTGGGAACTGAACAATGAGATCACTTGGACTCGGGAAGGGGAACATCACACACTGGGGCCTATCATGGGGAGTGGGGAGGAGGGAGGGATTGCATTGGGGAGTTATACATGATATAAATGTCATGCACATGTACCCTAGAACTTAAAGTATAATTGAAAAATAAAAAAAAATAAAAAAAAAAAGAAAGAAGAGTGAAGAAGTGGCCTGGTGCAGTGGCTCACACCTGTAATCCCAGCACTTTGGGAGGCTGAGGCAGGCGGATTACTTGAGGCCAGGAATTCCAGACCAGCCTGGCCAACATGGAGAAACTGCATCTCTACTAAAAATAGAAAAATTAGCCAGATGTGGTGTGGTGGTGCACTCCTGTAGTCCCAGCTACTCAGGAGGCGGAGGCATGAGAATCGCTTAAACCTGGGAGGAGGAGGCTACACTGAGCCAAGATCATGCCAGTGCACTCAAGCCTGGGTGACAGAACAAGACTGTCTCAAAACAAACAAACAAACAGAGTGATGAAGCATTTAACTTTATAAAGAGAAGCCTTATCTGCAAGTGATCAGTGATTTCAGACTACTGCAGGTCATATATCACAAGCCCCCCAAAATTCACAAAATTTAAATTCTCTCTAGCACTCAGAAGCTGATGCAAATAAATAGAAGATGGAAACCACAATAGGAAATAAGAATGGGACTCAGAAAGAGCCAAATAAATTAAAGAATCTTTCACAAAGACTTCTGCTCCTACCTTCTGTGTACTCATTGCATGGTACAGTTTATAATCACCCTCATGATAAAGCACCATTCACTAGGATGCAATTTGGAACAAAGGAGCAGATTGTGTCTGCCTCAACACAGAAACATTTTGTGGAAAGTCAAGATAGAAGTAGTTATCCTAAAGCCTAGGATTATGAGCAGAAGGTTATGGCTTCTTGCTAAGGTCAGGATCCTCCAAGATTTATGGTTTTAATTATTAGCCAATGTCATTGCAAGAAATTCAATAGACTGATGGGCTGACATGCTTTTAATAGAGTCAGAATACAGAGAACTCCTTATTTGGGAGAACAAGAGCCTAAAAGTTCAACGTATAAGGTATATAAGGTAATTCCTAGGGCCCCATAGTCATGGCACTGACAGGGAACAGAGCAACCCCATACTCCCTAGATGACCACTGCTGGAAATTCAGAGGGTGCAAAAAATAAACCAAAAGCTCTTGTAAGCCACTGAGATTTTCAGGTTATCTGTTACCATATAACAACCTACCACCACTTGATATACTCTTTTATAATTTCCCTTTACTTTTGATTTCCAGATATCATTTAATCATAGGTTGATGCTCTTGAAAGAGAAATATCTGTTCTTTACTATTCAGGATGAAACGATTTTATTCTCACTTCCATTTTTCCGTGTGGAGAACTGTCATTAGAGTAAAACATACCTGGTTTTTCTGTCTCCTCAATCATGGGCTTCCTCCATGGGCAGAAGAACCAACTTATTAAAATGAGATTGATTGAAGAAACTGAGCATGCAGGGCTCGTCTTCTTCCCTCTGTTCTCTATAGGATGTTTCTGATTTTGGAGAACATCTGTTTCGGTTGGTTCTTGGACATATGGTAAGCTGAAAACAAGCCCTGTACCTGCTAGGGAAGGCCTGCTGCTGTCTGCCCCACCCTGGGACTCTGAATAATTCTGATTAATTCAGGAGAGGAGTAATAGCAAGTCCTTGACTCAGGGCTAAAGCTACATTTCCTATTTTGATTTTTATTAGCAATGTTTATTTTGATATCTGTCTGACTCCTTTGTCTATCTTTCAGCTGAGCTCAAACTCAGGAGGGGAAAAATAAATTACACACATAAGTGATGCTAGGACTTCTGTTTGATGCAGTAATGGATGAGAGTTGGTGTTGTCACCCTTTAGTTGCTATTTCTTTTTGTGAGTGATAGTTTATTTTTATAAGCAGTAATATTCTATATTTATAGGAAGGAATGCACATAGATGCTTGGCAGCTTAAGGTGGAATGTAGTGAGGAAACATGGGTTTTTGTAAACTCAGCATTTCTTTTGTAGGGAATCTGATAAACCCCGTTCTTAAGTATAATGAGATTGTCAGTTAATGTTATATGTCCTCTCCCCTCACCAGGCATGGATCCTAAGATTGGCCAGAGATACTGTTCTGTGTCTTTGGCAATAGTGATTAGTCCAAAATGTGAGCACTGGCCCAGGCAGACTGATAATAATTATAAAATAAACATCTATTTCCTTTTGTTAATATAAATAATGGAAATTAAGAACTACTGATGACCATCTTCAGTAGCTGCATAAATGAAATCCATCTGTAGTCAGAGCAAAGAATTCGAACACAGAGAGTGAAGTAGAGCTTAAAAATGGAGAAAGAGGGGGCATGGTGGCTCATGCCTGTAATTCCAGTACTTTGGGAAGCCGAGGTGGGAGGATCACTTGAGCCCAGGAGTTTGAAAACAGCCTGGGTAATGTAGTGAGACCCTGTTTCTGCAACTTTTTTTTTTTTTTTTTTTAAATTAGCCAGGCATAGTAGCATGTACTTATAGTACCAGCTACTCAGGAGGCTGAGGTGGGAGGATTGCTTGTGCCCAGGAGGTTGAGGTTGCAATGATTTGCAATTGTACCATTGCACTCCAGCCTGGGCGACAGAGTGAGACCCTGTCCCAAAAAACAAGAAAAAAAAAAAAAAAAAAAAACAGTAAAAAGAGAGGGAGCTCCCTTAAGTCAACTTTTGAACTCTAGTTCCAGGCTTTTCTGAAGCCAGCTTCCCCTATGTCTCAGCTAAACAATACCATACATTATTTTTTTATTAAGATGGTCTGAATATCTGTCATTTGCCACTGAATAAGTTTTGATTAATACAGAAAGTTATAAATGGTGACCCTAAAACGCTGTGATTGTAAGAATGTCTAGGATCATTTTATTGTTTTCTGTTTATAACTTGTATGTGGGAAGAAGTATAGTGATGAGAAAAATTCACCTTAAAGTAGCGTTAAGTTAATTACGTCAAGAAAATCCATAGACAATAAGAAAAGTAGTATAGAAAAAGATTTCCTTGATATTTGATCTAGATGGTAGTGGAATTTATCCAGGTTGGCAAGAAAAATTGTCACTGGGAAAACCTACGTATGAAAAAAAAGCATAAAGAGACATGAGAAGATTAGAGTTGTTGGTTAGTGGTCCTGAAAGGAAGAATAAGATTTGCGGGAGACACCAGGAAGAGCATACCTGAGGGTTAAATTCAGAAAATATGTTTACTGGAAAGATAAATGTGAAAAAATGGATCAGAAGTTCAAGTAACAGTTATATCTGTGGTGATGAGAGGTTGGCTAAGAAAGGAATGGTAAAGAAAAAGAAGACAAGTGGCAAATAGCAGAATTATGAGTATATTTTATTCCTGAAATCTCTGTAAGCATTAAAAAATTGCTTTAATGTGTAATTTAAATTTTTTTTTTTTTGGTAATTTACTCATTGTATTTTTGGAGTAAAGATGTTAATTATTTGCTGCCTGAGTAAAAACAATTAAAATTCTGCTACTGGAACAGGTTCTTTTCATGTTGGACATGAATGATCACATTTTGTGTGCACTTGCAAGGCTCAAAGGATTTGCCAAAAGGAGACCTGCATATTTCTCTTATTTTCTTCTTTTGGGCAAAAATCAAAGATCATTCTTCTGAGCTTTTTTTTTTTTTTTCTTTTCCAGCTTAGCTTTACTATCAACATAGCAAAAATCCTACCTTGTAGAATCTTTATTATATATTATTTGGTTATAATTTCTTTACTTTTTTGTATGTTAGAGTTTTTTGGCCTGTTTCAGTTTATTCTGGTATTTTATATCCATTGAAGGGGCTGAGAAATTCATATTATTGAGGTAGCCATCAAAATGAGCTGTTCAATAGAATATTGACTTGACTTTTATTGTACACTAAAACACATCATGACACCTGTGTAAATCATCACAACATATTCTTTGATCAGTGAAAAGCAACAGTTATTGTTTTAAATGGATTCACTGTCCATTTAATAGTCTTAAAAACCTCTGTTAGTATCAAATGTTAAATTAAGAGAGTACATTAACTCTCACTCCCCCGAGTGAAGTGTGGTGCAGATTTAGTCAAAGCTTGATCTGATGCCTTGGTCAAACAACCAGATCCAAGCAATATCAAATAAAATTGGATCATATATGTTCACAAAATATCTAATAAATATTAAAACCTAATGTTTTGGTATCAGACCAAACCTGAGTTTAAAGTATGACTTCCCATTATCAGCTGTATAATCTCAGACAAGTTACTTTGAGACACAGCTTCTTCATAAAATATATGTAATACCTGTTTTCATATGGTTGTCTCAGAATTTAATGAGGTAATATAGGTCAGGCACTTTATACAGTTTCTGGTACTTTGAAAATGTCAGTAGTAATGATGATGATGGCAACAATGATAAAGGCATTATTACATAGGATCCAGGAAACGAGTCTTTGGTTTAGCACAGCAAGCTCATGCTAGCCTAGGAAAATTGCTTAATGATTATGTATTGCTTAAATGTTTATGGTAAACATTCTCTTCTAGTTTTATCCTAATGAAGCTGTACTGAAATCTTTTTCAAGTCAATTATTAGAAATAGTTTGTGGATATAAATTAAAATAAACAACAGGTATTGTCATTGTTCCCCAGTGGGAAGGGAAATAGGGCCTCATGCAACCACAGATTCCTGGAACTGTAGCCTCTTCAAATCTCTCTTGGGGGCTCAAAGCCTTGTGTGTGGGAGCTTCTTACAGTAACAAAAGCCATCTTCCATGTCCTTCCATAGTCTTACACCTATACTATTGCAAAGGAGTGCATCCTTGACTCCTGATTCTACTATGAGAGTCATGTAGAATTAATGTTGATGCTGCCATTAGATCTCGTCTACTCTTTGAGACATGTTATTTGCCCCTTTAGGCCCCAGATCTGAAATCACAATTCACTATTCCCTTGGGTTCTTAGTTTCATACAGAAGTTTCTGTGCATTTTTTCTTTCCTCAGGCCTGGTGCAGTGCTTGACACATACTAGAGTGCTCATTGCATATGCACTGAATTAGCCCAACTTTTATTTTACTTACTCTTTGTTATAACCTTTACTCTAAATGTTCTTGGATGTTTCTGAAGCGAGATAGGCCTATTTTGAGTACAGTTGCTCTCTGACATTTTCAAAGATCCTTCTTTTCCTGCAGTTCCATGTGTCCTCAGTTATTGAGCTAGAAACATGGGTTTTTCCACCACACTAAATTCTTCCCTCACTTTTGTATATCAAGTTATTAATCAGGAAAAGTTCACTTTATGGAAGGCATATACTTCTCTGCCACACTGATATTGGGCTTGGTCATGTCACTTGCTTTGTTCAATGACATGTTAGAAAATGAAACATGGATGGGAACTTTAAAGGACTTTCAAGGCTGGGCTTGTTGTCTTGAGTTCCTGATCTTTACCATGAGAAGAATTGACTCAGGTCACTGCTTGTCAAGTGAAGATGACAGACACATGGAGCCGATCTGGACCCAATTCACAGCTTGGAAATAAGCCCTCTATGTTCAGTTTAGAACAACCAAACTCCAGCTGACCTGTAGACTTGTGCATAAGAAATAAATGTGCCGTTATTCTATGTTAGTATGTTTCGGGGGTAATTCATTATGCTACATTATTGTAGCAATAACTGACTAGTCTATTTCATCTATGGAATTGAAAGGAATTTTGGAATTATTGGTTAATCTGAGTAATGACTGAGGAAAGGAAAAGTTTTAGTATATTTTTTATTATGAAACTTCTCGGATTCTTATGCATGTATAAATATACGGGCCTACCATGTTGCCCCTTTGAAATATGATTTCACAATGTCTGAATTTGTATGGCACTTATTTTAGGTTCATGCTCTGTAATGTCTGCTGTGGCAATGAATTACGCATTTACTACCTAACTTTTAGTGGTTTCACAATTAAGGGTAGAATTATATTATTCAACAGTCACATGAAGTTACTGTGAGCCACTTATTGCACACAATTGCCTATTTTTTAAATAAACATGTTATTGGTTTACATCAGACCATGTTAAATTACGTACGGAGGTGAGCTTGTTATTACTATTTTCACTGCATACACAATCTCCCATTTTGTGAATATGTAGAATACCACAGGTGGATTCTCTTTGCTCTTCTGTCCTCATACTTGGAACTTTCTTCCTTCATGTGGACTACACAGTGCCACCATTTCCACAGAGGTGGGGGATGTCATTTTTTTAAAGTTCTAACTAGGAATATCTATTAGTTCTTTTGAGTTGTACACGCTGGAGAAATTCTTCCAGTTATTTTGAGGACTGTCTTTTCCAGGGTATTGACTAACACTTGTTTCTGAGTCTAATTTTGAGGATAATATCCTTTTTCCATTGAGGCAATTGCAGACTTGGGGGTGAGCAAGTCTTTCTTTCCCATTTACAATCTTCCTCCTTTGAGCATGTTGGAACTATTGTAATAAGTTGTGTAAAAGTATTTGAAATTGTATGAAATCTTTACTGAAGACATGTCAATTTCAAAGAGGTTTAGAATATGGCATTAAATAGTTGAAGTTATAGAAAACATAATCCTTCACCCAGCCTGTCATGGAGGAAATATTAAAGGAATTAATATCTTCACAAAATGTGTCTTCTCCTGATTGACCTCCAATTCTTTCTTTCTATTCTCCTCTCTTTAGTTTTTTGCATGACTGCAAATCTCCACTCACTTTTTTTTTAAATTTATTTGACATTCTGGGATATGTGTACAGGACATGCAGGTTGCTCTATAGGTAAGCTTGTGCCATGGCGGTTTGCTGCGCTTCTCAACCCATCACCTAGGTATTAAGCCCCACATGCATTAGCTATTTATCCTGATGCTCTCCCTCCCCAACTCCCCTGACAGGCCCCACTGTGCATTGTTCCCCTCCCTGTGTCCATGGGTTCCCATTGTTCAGCTCCCACTTATAAGTGAGAACATGCATCCACCCACTTCTTTAGGGACGGTTTTAGTTCCCTCCCAATACCTACTCTTTTCCCTATGTTTTCTTTTTTTTCAAATTTAAGTTGCTCAGTCTAAAATGTTTTCCTTGGATTCCCACCTATTGTGGGTGATGCTCATTAACCCAAGACCTGAGAAATTCAAAAGTGAGAAATCACCTAATAGAAATGAAAAAGAAGACATCCATACAGCCAACAGACACATGAAAAAATGCTCATCATCACTGGCCATCAGAGAAATGCAAATCAAAACCACAATGAGATACCATCTCACACCAGTTAGAATGGCAATCATTAAGAAGTCAGGAAACAACAGATGTTGGAGAGGATGTGGAGAAATAGGAACACTTTTACACTGTTGGTGGGATTGTAAACTAGTTCAACCATTATGGAAAACAGTATGGCGATTCCTCAAGGATCTAGAACTAGATGTACCATATGACCCAGCCATCCCACTACTGGGTATATACCCAAAGGATTATAAATTACTCTACTACAAAGACACATGCACACGTATGTTTATTGCAGCACTATTCCCAATAGCAAAGACTTGGAATCAACCCAAATGTCCATCTGTGACAGACTGGATTAAGAAAATGTGGCACATATACACCATGGAATACTATGCAGCCATAAAAAAGGATGAGTTTGCGTCCTTTGTAGGGACATGGATGCAGCTGGAAACCATCATTCTTAGCAAACTATCACAAAAAGAGAAAACCAAACACCGCATGTTCTCACTCATAGGTGGGAACTGAACAATGAGATCACTTGGACTCGGGAAGGGGAACATCACACACTGGGGCCTATCATGGGGAGGGGGGAGGAGGGAGGGATTGCATTGGGGAGTTATACATGATATAAACGTTATGCACATGTACCCTAGAACTTAAAGTATAATTAAAAAAAAAAAAAAGAAATGAAAAAGAGTAGTTGAGAGAGAGTCTGTTATTTTTCATCTCTGCTGGATAGATAAGTGGAGTGGGATGGAGAAGATGAAAATTGGTTGGTATAAAGAGAAGTTATTTGTAGAAACTAAGTGGTAAGAATGTTCATAGACATCAAACTCTTCAACAATGTGAGAGAAGGTTTAGTTTCTAAAGGTCAGTAGAGTAGACCATTTTTTGTTTTATTTATTATTTTTGGGCCTGACATTTATTCAACCAGTTTTTAATGGAAAATTCCCCATTGTCAAGCAATGTGTTATGTATTCGAACTATAAAAGTCATTGTATTTGGGCTGCAGAAGTCATCATGACAGACATAGTTCCTACTCTGTGGATTTACAATTCATAGATTTTGAGGCTTATCTATGCCCAGACATGAGAAGACTTTCATTTTGTATCTGAACAATCAACTTGAAGCCAAAATATACATTTTATCTTATATTTGCTACTTTGTTTTAGCACCCAGGCATTATAAATTCTACACATTTTGAAATATTAACACTTTTTTTATGGTAAAAGATCATTATTTCCAAATGATGGAGATGTCAAAATACAGTCTCCAAGAAGAAGGATAGACACTTACATCTCAGATTACTAATCTGTTGCTAATCCGCTTTGAAATCTTGCATAAATTTCTATTTTGTCATCTCTAAAATACTGAAAGTAATGCTGAGTCATATTTCATTGGAAGTGGGAGGAAGGATGCCTAAATGATTATAAAGTGTTCTGTAGATAGAGAATCATGTGTGTACCAGAGGTGATAATATTGTCCCATTAATCCTTCTTGTGACAAAGAAAATGCTGCTACTTAGGGAGATGACATGTGAGGGGAAAAACAGGAGGGGATAGGATGGAAACAAGATAAAAGAACAAGATTAGAAAAGTGAATTAACCTCTTTATCCAAAGGAAAATAAATTCCTTCCATGAAGGCCAACTGTGTTGACTCTACCTCACTTTAAATAAAGTGTGAAGAAAAAATGCCTTACATGGACACATGCATTTTCAATTTATGTCAATTTTACCTGTATTTTTTGGTATGAGAACTCAGTGTTTCATTTAAGCAATATTTAGACTTTTAATTCAAATAGCCCTTTCATGCTAATTTATATGCATTTACATAGGAATTTTAAAGGTAAAGGCAGTACTCTTATATTTCAATATTTGGAAAGGAAACTTCTGTCTAATGCCTCATTTAAGATTCAGTGGAATCTTTCTTGCTTCAGTAATTTTCCTATTAAATTACAACTATTAGTTCTAGTTCCTCACCCTAAAGGAAACTAATAAAATCACCCAAATTAATGAAGTTGTTTCCAACAGCAAACTCCTCGTTATGGGGGTACTTCTAATTACTGTTAAAATGAACTGGAACGGAATGTCTCCAGAATGGGGTGTCCCAGAGCTATAAACCAAAACTGTAAACAGCTGTGCAACTCCTAATCTATTCATTTCACCTTTGCAATTGCAGCACAATATCAACTAATTTTTAAAATGTTGGTAGACAGGGACAAGAATGGATTTGGAAACAAAACAGCAAACACTGATAAGAATCTTCTTATGTTATTATAACAAAGGCATATTGGTTATAGTTTGTTTTGCATATAGGATTTATCCTCTCTCCTAGATGTTATCTTATTTACTCACACATTTATGTCTCTCTGCATTAATTATCAAGTTTAGATAGTTCTTCAGTCAAGACTACATTGAATAAGGATGGTGATGCAGCTTGTACAGCAGAAAACACTGTTGGTGCTGAAATAGTTTGTACAAGAGAATGACTATAGATCATTTAATTAAGGTGTGTATTGCTTTCCAATTTAATTTTATGCCTAAATCAATAGAAAGCTGAACTTCTATCTGAATCAGAACGTAGACACTCTGTAGATAAACAATAAAGCATACTGCTTTTGTTGACTCTAATTTGTTCTTAGTATGGATTTAAAAACAGAAATGCATGCATCAATTCAGCTGATAAATTCAAATAACTGTAGAAATGAAATACACAGAAAACAGAAACTTGTAAAGCCTTGAAGAAGAAGCTATTATAGAGGAAGTTAGAAGAATCATAGTAGATTTGGAGACTGTGTAAAGGCAATCTTAAAATTCAGCCTCTGCTTTCTCCCAAGTGAAAGGAAAAGAAAAATGACAGTGTGAATAATAACATTATTGAACAATAGTATTGTTTTTACATTTATTGTTTATAAATTACACAAATATATGAATTACATATAAAAACACCAGACTGATGGAAAGGAGATATGGCTTCTAGCTCTGGCTAGAAGAGGTTTCTCTTGCCTGAGAAGGATTGTGTATCTGATTCAACCCACTAACCTTGCTGAGTCTGTTTCTTTAACTATAAAACAGACATAGTAAAATGAATATATGATCTTCATGGTCTCCTCTAGGTCTCCTTGTCCCTCATGCTACTCTGTGACTTGGGGACACTCATAGTGTACACAGGGGCCATTTGTGGAATAAGCAGCATTCAAGATCCATGAAATAATTTTTATTCCATTTGTAAAAATCAGCAAGAAGATAGATGCATAATTATTTCAGTGTGAGGAATGTATGCTTTTATTTAATGATAAAAATGGCTAAACAATATGGTAGGTTTGTATTGTTTCAGTCTTGCTCAGCTGGAACTATTTTCTGACAGCTCCCTTTCCAGAACGTTTCTGGTCAGTATGGGCCACTAGACATTTTGGGAGAGGTTTGGCAGGTGGAAGTGAAGCACCAGCCATAAGCTGCATTGAGACTTATCTGCTGGCTTACCTTGTTGGCATGGGCAGCAGCTGGACCAAGCTCCTTCAGCTCCTGCTGGATCTCCTCTTTCAGCTCCTCTGATTTCTAGGCCGGGTCCATGGTTAGCAACATGATGAAGGATGCCAGCTTCCTGTGAAGATCAAACCATCATCGAAGTTGAAAACTTTGAGATCACAAGACACCAATAGACGTTCCAGTTCATCTTTGTGGACTCCAAGACATCCTCACAGAGTGAGTTATTTATTCCCTTACATAAGGTCTGTCTTTGCTTTCTTATTACCTTATATGTGTACTTCAGACTCCTCCATCAAATATAGATGTATGAGCCTCACAGGCACTATGTTACCAGCTTCCATAATTACATAAGGTCAAATCTCTCTTTAAATCTATAGATATATACACATATATACAGACAGATATATAGATATATAAATATGTATATAGGTAGGTAGATAGATCGATCAATCTGCTGCTGCTTTGGCTGATCTCTGACTGACACAGATCTCAAAAGTTATTTTCCATGCTTCTTTGAGAAATAATTTGATGTCCTTTAACATATTTAAAGAATAAACTGGATGGAATTGGCAGTTGTTGCACTTTAATTGTTCTCGTAAAATTTCTGGTGCAGTCATGTGAAAGAAAGAATAATCGCATTCCAAGTAGACCCATAATATAGATATAGTGCCAATAGTGATCCTTGAAAAAGGGCCATATGAGTATATAACGTAATTCTTTCAGTAACTACTAAAGCTGTTCATAAAAAGGAGGAATTACCTTGCCCTGGAGGTGTTTAGTCAGTAGATTCGAAAGGACTGACAGTGAGGGTATGTTCCCTAATTTCGTGTGTGCGTGTTTGTGTGTGTACACTCACATGTTTGGAAAATCTCCTTTGCTAGAGAATATTATTGCTCTTCCCCAACTGTCCCATCAGTTGAGAATCGCTACTCTAGTATGCCTTGAAACTCTTGTATGTAATCCATATAGTATATTAAGATCCAATTTATAGCTTCATTGAATATAGTTTTGGAATAGGTACATATTTATTTGATACTGAATTTATACTCTGGAAAACAAGCCTTTATTTTGTTGCAAATCATTATAATGTGTTGAAAAACAAAACATACAAAAAGGAGGAGAAGTTTACCATGGATTTTAAACCATGTTTAAAAATATGCATCGGAAGAGCATAACAGAAAGCAATATTTGAAAATACAGGACATTACAAAAACGCATATATTGGCCTTTGTAGTTAGAATTTGGAGTATATGTGACCAAGGTGAAACCTAGAAATTTATTTTTATTTCTAGGTTTCAAATTTTTCTCCCTTCTGTCAATGGTCAAAATACTCCTTTTCTGAACATGAAATTGTTAACACTTCGCTCCCTAAATAATTTATTTGACAGAGCTGTGCTCATCTCTCTGCGCCCCACAAATCACCCTGGCTTATTTGCATCATCACTGGTCATTCCTTTCCAATTAGTCCCTCTGCTTGACATTTAGGGACAATAAAATTGAGAATGCTTGTTCGTGACTTGAACACACACTGTTTTCCCATCTTTCTTGCTGATAAATGTCTGTTTTAAATTTCATAGTCTATATGAAGGACAACTAAATATTGAAGGGATTTATTTGTGTGTGTGTATGAGAAGAGAGGTGTGTTTCTACATTTTAAAAATTTGGGTGTTAACCTTGAATGGGACAACACATAGAAAGCTCAAAAGGAATAGTATTAAGACTTCCCGTCCAGAGATTTATTACAAGTGCTAAGATTACATATGTTACCCTGAACTTATTTCTATGTTTAGGACACATGATACTGTCCTATATGCTATATTCTGTTCTTATTCATTGCTAGGATTGCTTAATTTTACAGTTAATATTGTCATTATCTATATACTTAAATTTTGATTATTTTGAGAGTAATTTATATGCTCTTTGAGCAGTTATGGCATGGTCAGAATTCTTTATCCATAGCACAGGTATCTGTAAGTTCAAAGTTATCTTTTTGTCTTTGATGTTTAGTCGCTGTTCTTTGAGCAACGGGGTGTGTAGTTTTTAGCAGAATCTCTGGGGGCCAAATGCATAAGCATAGGCTCCTATATATCCAAACGCTCTGAACAGAAACTGCTATAAGGGTGAGAGGACTACCAGGTGAGATCTTCTTGGTCAATATCAAGACATTGTGAAAAAGTGCACAGCTAAATCTCTCACATTTTTCATGACTCCTCAGTATGAATCCCTCTGCCCAGTTTGGGTGGGGGGGATGTTTTATGCAGAACCAATATGTTGATATTACAAATTATGACAACTGGTATCATGAATCGATCAGCTAGTTCATTTTTTAAAATAGCCAGAAAAGCATTAAATGGAATTAAAAAGAGCAGTATTATAAATTGTTCTGGTAAAGCTTTAATGCTGCATTTTCATCCCATGAAATAAGGTCCTAACTGCTAGAGTGGTTATAATAAGGTCTTAACAGTGTTTTTTGTTCTATTTTATTATTGCTTTCAGGCAGGCTATGAGCTTTATGAATTTTTAGCTTACCAGAGTAGATAGTTAGGGAAGGAAGAGTTTTTCTTTCCTTATTTGTATTTAGTGTATCTCCACACTTTAAACTTGACTTAAACTAAGAGAACTATACAAATGTCTTGGCATGGCTTTAAAGAAAGCACTCTATAATCAAGTTCAGTACTCTCTTTTATATCTCATTCTTTTATAGTTCTTCCCATTGCAGGACTAGAAAATTCCCCAATGTGGCATATTCTTATAATTCAACACATTTTCTTAGCCTATTTTCTCTAACTCCAAGGCTTTCCCTTGTCCTTCTCTGACAGACAAATACCTCTGAGCCTTCCAGACCCAAATGACGTCTTCCTTATGAGACCTTCCCCAACCCAACCTACTCTCTCTAATACTAATCCCAACTCTATATGGTTTATAACAGAAAAGATGACTGTAACATGTGTTATATTTATAAAGACTAATCATATCTGCAAATTGAACCTAAAAGATACCTAGATTTTAAAATTTTTAACAGATTGAAGATTAAATTGTAAAAATCAAAGTAGCTCTGAACAATATTTTCTGTGCAAAAGGGGACTTTGGAGTGGGATTTTAATTAATGTCTGATCCTATTTACAAATTTAGTTTATGAAACTCATGGAAAGATTTTAAACCATGTTTATAACTTTAGTATGTTTTATTTGTCTTATAAATATGTCAATTGTTTAAAAACCTCGTATAGCTCTAATACATTTTAAAATAGGAAAAAGAAAAAAAGAAACATGGCCCTAGTTTCAAGCCCAGGGGTATCATGGGTAATTTGCAAACAAAATAAAACAAAATACTTAAAATTCTTTAGTGTTCTAAGAAATTTTGTGTTATTTCCAAATGTGAATCTTCACCACAAAGAGTGCAGAATATGGTGTACTGATGGTTAATACATTACCATGTCTTATTGGTTTTATCTGAAATATATCCAACTTTCATTTACTTGTCTCTATCCCTACAGCCAAACATGAGTTCAAGCCACCATTATCTGTTATGTGGATTTCTGTGGTAGTCTTTTAGATGAATTATCTGATTCATCACTTGTTTATCTCCAGTCTGTTCTCTGGAGCAGGGTTTGGCAAATTGAAACCTGATAGCCAACTTTGGCTTGCTGCCTGTTTTCGTAAGCCCTCAGAGTAAGATTGGCTTTTGTACTTTCTATGGTTGGAATTTTTTTTTTAATCTTGAGACACATGGAAATGGATGAAAATCAAATTTTGGTGTCCACAAAGGAAGTTGTCTATTGTTCTGTTGTTTTCATCCCAGACTCTTTTTTTTTTTTAATAACTGATAGAAATTAAGTTATCATAGAAAGCATCCTTTTGGTGAAATTACAAAGTTCCTGTTTAGGTGTTGACTCACAGGTAGTTGAAAACACAAATTTTGTTTTCTGTGAATCTATGAGAAACCATAAGTTGGGTGGTGGGGCTGGGGGTAGAAGTGATAGTTAAAAGAGTGAGAAATAGTTAAGAAAGTTGGAGGTAGAGTGATGGTGGCCTTGTCAAATTCTAAGTAAACTGGGACTTGACTTCTTAGCAGTAGGGTAAGAATTAAGAGAGTTTGACTGCACTGCCTGTAACAGCAGCAGTACAGATAGCCATTGTGCCCCAGGTCCATTCTTTTATTATCACTGTGAATAGAAAAGTCCCTGAAACTGCTATTGACTTTTACCCTCTAAAATTAGGAGTGGCCTGGGAGGAGTGGATTCAAAACAGTGACTATAAATAAGTATGTTATTTTCTTTCTCTATTTAAGTAAATTGATTTAATTGTGTTTTCAAGAAGTCAGGATTTTGGAAAAGACTGAGTAATTTAATGCATTTAATTTGAACTTGGGTTCAAAAAATTAGTTTTTATTTTCAACTCCATTATTTATGAGTTGACTTGGGCACCTGTGGGCAAGCATTTGCTAAATAAGCCATTTTCATTCAGAAACTACATATATTCCTTAGATGCAACCTATTAGTGAAAATGTTTGTTAGTACTTCATTTTTTTTTAGCCTGAAAGTCTGCTCTGACTATGAATGTATTCCATCATGGTAGATTATTTTGATAGAGATTTTTATCAAAGAAACTGTATTGTGAAGAAAATAAGTAAAAATATGAGCTTTTCCTCTTAGACAAGATCTCATCTGACTATTTAGAGCCTACATCTGTTAAAATATTCTTATATAAGCCACACACACACACACATTTTTATGTACGTATCTTTAATTCAGTAACTTTTCTTTGACATGTAACATCATCATTATAATTCAGCCTTTATTGAGTACCTGTGCTTCCCGATCGTGAATTTGGATGCTGGAGAATAAGTGCATAGTTTTAGAAAATGACTTTTTCCTCATAGTACCTATTAGGTCATTTGGAATAAGACACTATCTTTTACTTTCTCTCCCTTGACAATTGCAATAAAATGTTAGTTTCTGCCTGTAATCCCAGCACTTTGGGAGGCCGAGACGGGCGGATCACGAGGTCAGGAGATCGAGACCATCCTGGCGAACACGGTGAAACCCCGTCTCTACTGAAAAATACAAAAAACTAGCCGGGCGAGGTGGCGGGAGCCTGTAATCCCAGCCACTTGGGAGGCTGAGGCAGGAGAATGGCGTGAACCCGGGAGGCGGAGCTTGCAGTGAGCTGAGATCCGGCCACTGCACTCCAGCCTGGGCGACAGAGCGAGACTCCGTCTCAAAAAAAAAAAAAAAAAAAAAAAAAAAATGTTTCTTCATGCTTATGTGAAATTATAATGAACATTAATAAAAATCCATATTTAGATTGAAAATTGACATAGAGCCCTGGAGAGAGTAATTATTTTTTTCATGACTATTATAGGCCAAATTTCCATGCTATAGCTTTAAATAACAATTGTAAAGAAAGAATATATTAAGTCTTTATGATTGTCTTTTGGAGCCACTCTGAATTACTCTGGTTACTGAAGTGAAAAAAAGTACATTGATCACTCGGTTCCTTCATTCACATCCAGTAATGAGAAAGATGAAAGCTGATAGGACATTGCCTGTGGTAGGACATAAAAGTTGGAGAAATGATCCTATCATTACACCATTGTTTCAAGAGAATATGGCTACACATTATTATTTTCTTATATACCATTTCCTTAGTCATTTTATTTCCTTAGTAAAGCATAGGCTATTTCATATTCAGATAATTTTATTGTCAGTTCACAGTATTTGGCTGATTTACAAAGTGTCATTAGACTTATTTAGTGATACATAACTCTGGAGAAGAGCTCGCTACCTTTTTAACAGAAAAAGAAGTGATTTTCCATCCTATGATGGACTGACAAATCAAGGCAAGTCTCTCCCTACTTTTAGCCAAGAAGTTTGAATGGAATTGATTTAGAAATAAAAGTGATGTCTCAGATACATTGGACTATAATAAAAGATATATTAAAAGATGATTTACAGTTTTCAGAACTTTGTCTAATGTTTGAAAAATTAGGCAGATAGCCTCTTTCCTAAGCTAGAGATAGTATGATTATTATTAAAAATTACTATTATTGAAAGTTATCTTGGCTAAACTTGTGATATCACAGACTTCTCTATACTTAATATGATAAAGGCTACCTATGTAAAGGTAAAGGGAAGATTTTTCATGAGAACAGGAATGAAACAAGCATGTCAATCAGCGCTTCTACTCAACATTTTACTAGAGGATTGAGGGTGGTACAATAAAGCAGGGAAAAAACTGTTGCTACAAAGATTGAAAAGGAAGAAATAAAATTCACTATTCAGACTCTATGAATGCATACATAGTTAAAAATCTACAGATAAACTATTACAATTAATATATGAATATAGCAAATTTTCTGCATACAGATTTAATATCCAAAAGTTAATCTCCATTGTATATACTAGCACAAACAGCTGAAAGATAAAATAATGTGAGAAGTATGCAATAAACAAACAGAAATGTGCTGGGGAGAAGGATATGGCAGGGTAATGAGATAGAGAATTGTATGATACATCTTCTTGGATGGTGTATGCTTTATTCCTTTGTATTTTACTGAAGACTTTTTATTGTATCTTAATACCAGGAAGTAGTAGAAAAATTTTGAATTCCTGAAAAGGAGAAAGTGATTCATTTTGAAAAAGGAAAGGGATCACAAGGAGATAGCAGGCTTGGGAGGCTGGGAACATTAAAGAGCTTTCGTACTTTCTTCATTGGTTGGTTGAAGGCAGACCCTACTAATTACGAGAACATCCAAAGTGGTAAGGAAGAACTCTGATTAGAACTTATTTAGAAAATTCATACCAATATCTTAGGAATAGTCTCCAAGTTAAAATAAAGCAAAAATCCTCCTTTTCCTTCTTTAAGTGTTCTATATCAAAATGTATCAAAATGATTCTAGGCATACAGTTAATGGAGCGCTATAAAAATACAGGAGATGTGCAGATAGATTGCCTTTTCTCACTAAAAAGCAACCAGGATATACCTAGAAGCAAAAAAAAAAAAAAAAACCAAAAAACCCCCAGCTTTCAAAATATGAGGATCCTGTTCAATTTTGTGTTTAAAAATAAGATAATTTATTTCCTCTATCAAATTTTATTTTTTTCTACATGTATTATATACACTTGAATTAAATGTGTAAATAGGATTATTTATGCTGTCCTGAATACAGTAATTGAAATTAAACTGATGCCAAATTACAATTTAGGATCACACTGAATCTCATAGAATTAACATTATGCTGAATTGTTTTTGGGCAGGCAAACATTTGCAGAGATACACACTTTGATCAAGCATGCCTCAGAAACCTTCAGGACTTGGTACCAGTGTTAAAAAGATAATTTTGGAATATTTCTAAATCTTCTCTGAAATCAACAACATCTTGGAAAAATATCTTTCATTAAAGTAGTAGTTGTTACACTATATCCGATTTAAAACCTGGTTTTCCATCCCTGACTTGTTCTCATGCTTGTTTCCTCCAGCCCAGACCTTATTTATTAGTGACAGATACCAATTTGGGTTTTTCATTCTTGATGGATATATTTATTTTTACCCTTGTTATTTCTCTTGTTGACACCATCTTGATGCTTTGTAAAAGGCAGATGAAAATGCCGAATCTACTGTAATCCAACTTCATTACTGATTTTCTTAGAAAAACCTTATTTGGGAGAAGTCTTATGGGTATTTAAAAGTATATGTGATAGACCCTGACACTGTAGGAACTTTCAATTCAATTTTTCAATCAAAAAATGACCTGGTGTTTCAACTTTTGAATCAAAATAAGTAGAGACATGTAAAATTTTACATCTGCCCAAGTTATACCATAAAGCCATGTGCTCCAATTATGTAATTTCATACATGAGAAAACATATATAAACTACACAAAAGCTTAATTTTAAGTTCTAGCAGAGCTGCAAATTGAACTAGTAACTGATAATTTCAGGTTGTCCATTTAGAGTTGGGTAGAATCAACTAAAGGACGCTTCTTGCAGGAAGATAATTTTCTTCTTATTGAAGTGAAATCTCTGTACAAGACAACGATAAATGTACAATATGTAGAGTTTGACAAATGTATATGCTTATGTAACAAGCATCTCAGTCTAGGTAGAGCCTTTCCATCCTGGAAAATTTTCTAGTGTGCCATAGAAAAATCACTATTCTGCCTTCTCTTAGTATACTTAAGTTTTACCTGCTCTTGTACTGTATAAATAAAATTATATAGTATCTACTCCTTTGTGTCTGGATTTTTTGATCAATATTTTGGGTTTAAAATTCATTTATGTTCTTAGTATTTCATTTGTTTATTCATATTCCTATTGATAAACATTTTCGGGTTTTTAATTTTTGGCAACATAAGATAAATGCCTTGCCTATAGAGTTGATGCATATTTAACAATATAAGAAAGTGCCAAACAGTTTTTCAAAGTGCCTTTGCCATTTTAATTTCTTATTTGCAACTAATCAGTCTCCACTTACTCCCTGTTCTTACCAATACTTGGTGTTGTGGGCCTTTTTGATTTTAGCTGTAATAGTGAGTGTGAAATAGTATCATATTATAGTTTTTTTCCTGTCAACGAAGTTCAAGAACCTTTTAATGTTCTTATTAATAATTTGGATATTTTCTTTTGTCAGGTATCTGTTCAAATTTTTTACCCATTTAAAACATTGGCCTGTGTTTTTATTATTGATTTGTAGATTTTTTTTCCATATTCTGTCAGATACATGTATCTTAATGTTTTTTTCAAGTGCAAGGCTTACAATTTGACTTTTTTAATGGTGTATTTTGATGAGCAGAAGTTTTAATTGCAATAATCTCAAATTAATAACTGATTCAAGCTTTTTGGATCATCTCTCAGAAATCCCTGTTTACAAAATGCCATTGATATATTACCGTTTGGTATCTTAGAAAAGACTCCAAAATTAAACTTTTATATTTAGGTATATTTATTGGATAATACTGCACAAAACACATCAATCATACTTTATTTTGAAAGGACTTCTGTAAGGTAAATATTATTTTTTCCCTGAATAACTGATAGAATTAAACAGCAAAATATCAATTTCCTGGACTTGGTGTGTCTTTTTTTTTAGTTTTTATCTTAATAAATGCAATTTCCTTAGTATATGTATGGTTAATCAGATTTTGTTTATTCTTGTGTTAATTTTGATAGTTTAATTTTCCATGAATTTGTTTATTTCTTCTATGTTTTGGCAGAATATGGTTCATAATACTTCTTCAATATCCTTTGTATCTGTAATGATGTTCTTCTCTAAATTCTTATTTTGCATTTTCTCTTTTTTTCTAGTTAGTATTTTAGGGGTATATTGATTGCACTAATTTTTCTAAAAGAATGATTTTTGTTTTTTTCTTTGTTATGAATTTTCTATTTTATTGATCTCTACTGTTATTTTCTTTTTTTTTTACCCCCTTTATGTTTAATTTGTTTTTTTCTCACTTATTAATGTGGAAACACATTTTTAGACCTTTATGTTGAATAAATAAGCATTGAAACTAAATTTATTTAAGTACTTCCTTAGGTGTGTTTCATAAATTTGATATGGTGCATGTTCAGTATGTCAACAAATATTTTCCTAATTTTTCCTTTTTTAAATTTTTCTTATTTTATTTTATTTTTCCATAAGTTATTAGAGTGCAGGTGGTATTTGGTTACATGAGTAAGTCCTTTAGTGGTGATTTGTGAGATTTTGGTGCACCCATCACCCGAACAGTATATAGTGCAGCATATTTTATTGCATTTGCCTTGGGGTTTTGGGTCACGAAATCCTTACCTAAGCCAAAGTCTAGAAGGATTTTTCCAATGTTATCTTCTAGAATTTTTACAGTTTCAGGTCTTAGGTTTAAGTTCTTAATCCAGGTTGAGCTTCAATAGATGCAGAAAAAGCATTTGACAAAATCCAGCATCCTTTATGATTAAAACCCTCAAAAAAGTCAGCATACAAGGGACCTTGTATATACCTTAATATAATAAAAGCTCTCTATGACAAACCCACAGCCAACATAATACTGAATGGGGAAAAGTTGAAAGCATTCCCTCTGAGAAGGGGAACAAGACAAGGATGCCCACTCTCACCACTCCTCTTCAACATAGCACTAGAACTCCTAGCCAGAGCAATTCGACAAGAGGAAGAAATAAAGGGCATCCAAATAGGTAAAGAGGAAGTCATAACTGTTCTTGTTTGCTGACTATAGGCTCGTTTACCTTGAAAACCCTAAGGACTCCTCCAGAAAGCTCCTAGAACTGATACAAGAATTTGCAAAGTTTCTGGATACAAGATTAATATCCACAAAACAGTAGCTCTTCTATACTCCAACAGTGAACAAGCAGACAATCAAATCAAGAGCTCAATCCCTTTTACAAAAGTCACCAAAAAAATAATAAAATACTTAGAAATATACCTAACCAAGGAGGTGAAAGACCTCTACAAGGAAAACTACAGAACACTGCTGAAATAAATCATAGAAGACACAAACAAATGGAAACACATCCCATGCTCATGGATGGGTAGAATCAATATTGTGAAAATGACTATACTGCCAAAAGCAATCTACAAATTCAATGCAATCCCCATCAAAATACCACCATCATTCTTCACAGAGTTAGAAAAACAATTCTAAAATTCATGTGGAACCAAAAAAGAGCCTCCATACCCAAAGCAAGACTAAGCAAAAAGAACAAATCTGGAAGCATCACACTACCTGATTTCAAACTATACTATAAGGCTATAGTCACCAAACAGTGTGGTACTGATATAAAAATAGGCACATAGACCAATGGAACAGATAGACAACTCAGAAATAAACCCAAATATTTTCCTAATTTTTAATTTCCTTTCTAAGTATCTACTTAATATTATGTTGTTTAATGTTCTAATATTTGAAGCTTTCTAGGTATGTTATTATTTATTTCTAATTTAATTCTGTAGTGTCAGAATTTTTTTCCATAGATTTTTAATACTTCAAAATGTATTGATACATGTGTTATGGGTCAGAATACAGCCTTTCTTTGTGAATATGCCATGTTAACTTGAAAAGTAAAAGTTGTTTTACTGTTCTATAAATGTCAATTCGATTAATTTGGTTAGTAATATATGAATCTTTGACATCCTTTGGATCCTTTATTCTGCCTCTATCAATTGCTGATCGGGAGTGATATAATCATGAACTTATAAATCTGGCAATCTCTTTTTTTTATTTAAATCACATTTGCTTTATATATTTTGAAGCTCTGATGTATACATATTCAGGATTGTTATGTTTTGCTGATCAATTAACTCTTTTATCATTATGACATCTCTTAAAAAAATCACTGCAAGTACACCTTGCTTAAGTTTATTTTTTTGATGTTAATATATGCTTACAAGCTTTCTAAAGATCTCATAATATATGTTTTTCCATCGTTTTATCTTTTGTGTCCTTACATTTAAAGTGCAGGTGTTTTTGGACAGCATATAGTTAGATCTTGACTATTTGTATTCAGTCTATTTCTGCCTTTTGTGTTTATTTAATTATTGATAGTTTTATTTGTCATTCTATTTGTGTCAATTTTTCCTCTGCCTTTTTTGCCTTCTTTGTTTTAACTGAATACTTTTAAATATTCTATCTCAATATTTTTATTACATTTTAACTTATACTCTATTCCTCTTGTTACCTTTTTAGTAATTACTCTAAATATTATAACATGCACTCTTTTAAAAATCATAATCTATTTAGAGTTACTATTGTACCTCACCACTGAAAATATAAGAACATTGAGTAGCATAAATATATCTACCCCAACTAATAATACTTTTGTAATATACTTTATTTTTACATACACATGAACCCTATAGCACAATGTTATTTTTACTGTAAACAACCAATTTTCGAGTTTGCATCCTTTGTAGGGACATGGATGCAGCTGGAAACCATCATTCTTAGCAAACTATCACAAGAAGAGAAAACCAAACACCGCATGTTCTCACTCATAGGTGGGAACTGAACAATGAGGAAACTTGGACTCGGGAAGGGGAACATCACACACTGGGGCCTATCATGGAGGGCGGGGGGAGGGATTGCATTGGGGAGTTATACATGATATAAATGATGACTTGATGGGTGCTGACGAGTTGATGGGTGCAGCACACCAACATGGCACAAGTATACATATGTAACAAACCTGCACGTTATGCACATGTACCCTAGAACTTAAAAGTATAATAAAAAATTTTTTTCTTTTAAAAAATTAAGTAAAATAATATTTTCTTGAAATTACCTACATCTATAATTTTTGGCACTGTCTTCTTTCCTTCAGATCTGAATTTCCATCCTGTATCTTTCTCTTTCAGTCTGAAGACCTTCCTTTAGACTATCTTCTGATGAAAAGTGTTCTTAGCTTTTATTTATTTTCCTTAAAATATATTATTTCATCTTTTTTTTGAGGGATATTTTCATTAGAATTTAGGCTTCACAGTGTTTTTTCTCATTTTCTTTGTTGCTGTAAAGATGCCGTTAATTTTATTCTAGCTTCCTTTCTTCCTCCTTAATGAGAAATTACTTGTTATTCTTGTCATTGTTCTCCTAATTGTAATATATACTTGTTCCCTTGCTTAGGCTGCTTTTTCAATTTACTCTGTTCTTTATCTTCGGTTTTCAGCAGTTTGTTTATGGCCTGAATAAGGTGTGGTTTTCTGCTTGTAAGATTCCTAGATTATTGTATTTTCATCAAATTTGGGAAATTTTGGCAAGTGCAACCTTGATTTTTTTTTTTTTTTTTTTTTCCTACTCCATACTAGCTTTTCTTTACTTTCAAGATTCCAGTTGTGGGTAATTAAACCACCTTTATTGTCTACAGTGACACTTTGTTCCTTTCATGTTTCTATCTTTTCCCCTCTCTTCTTCTGGGAGGATGATTTCTACTAATCTGCTTTCATATTTATAGACCTTCTCTTCTGCCATCGTTAATCTATTATTAAAGCCATCTATTTTAAAGATTTAGATATTGTACTTTTCCACAATAGTTTCATTTGTTTCTTTTTATAGTTTCTATGACTCTGCTGTTATTTCCCTCTTACTCACTAATTGGGCCTCTTTTGTCTCAGTTATTGGCTATGTTTACATACATCTTTTAAAGTTCTTAACTTCTAATTCCAACCTCTTAGTCTTCTTAGTCTGTTTCTGTTGCTGCTATTCTTCTTGGTAATTGGCCACTTCTCCTGCTTCTTAGATTGTGTAATTTTTATTGTATGCTGGACACTGTAGTCTAAAATATGTGTGTCTACTTTATGTTCTCTTCCTTTAAAAGTTATTGGGTTTTGCTGTAGAAAGGCTGTTAAAATTATTGGTAGATTATCTTGATCCCAAAAGCTTTGTTTTATTCCTCATTAGACAATATATGTTTCCATTTTATCATTAATTCTAGGACATGGATCTTACTTGAGGGCAGCAGTTCTCAAACATCTTAATGTTAGGATCCTTTTACCCTCTTAAAATTTACTGAGCACTTGACAGAGCTTTTTTATGCAGGTTATCTCTACCAATATGTACTATATTAGAAATTAAAACTGAGACATTTAGAAATACTTCATTACAAACATATTAAACATAACAGCAATAAATGCATTAAATGTTAACAAATATTTTAATGAAAAGTAACTGTATTTTCCAAAGCAAGAATTTAGTGGGGAAAGTAGCATTAGTTTTTTTTTTTTTTTTGAAAACTAATTTAATATCTGACTGTATGGAAAACAGTGGTCTATCTAGTTTTGCAATCGATTTGTTGCCTTGGTTATCATATGTGAAAAAATATCCAGACTCATACAGATATGTAGTTTGAAAAGTGATGAGAATTTTAATAGCTTTTTCATATAAATGAAGATATTTCTTCATGATAGCAACCAAAACATCACAAGTAGTATTTCTTAGAAGTTGGTTATAAAATGGAATATGAAACCATATCAACACCTTTTGGTTTTCTGACATATTAAAATCCACTGGACTGTCTTGTAGTTTTAATAACTTTTTCCCCCATACAGGATTTTGTAACACTGTGTATTGATAATTTGGTAAACATTGGTTCATGAGTTATAAAGATCTTCCAAATGCTGACACATTTTATTATGTAATATCAGAAATTTATATTCACCACTGTCATTAGAAAAATCATTAAGTATGGGAAGTTGTCATGCTTATGGAAGCAGATACAAGTTTTCCTAAATTATAATTTTTACTTGAAAGCTGAATATTTCTCATTGACTACAAATACTATCAGTTGTTTTCCTGAAGATACAGGCTTACTTTATAAAGTTCTGAGAAAACATCTACAAAATATCTAAATCTGAATAATCAACTATTTGGTTAATTCTTGCAAGTAAAAATGGTGTTCTTTAAAAACAACATTTAGGTGAACTTGTAACTCAGATTATTGTCTGAATGCTTTTTCCTCAGATAGCTACTGTATTTTGGCATGTAGCAGAAGTGCTCTGTGCATGTACAAAGACTATTAATAAAATACACATACTTAACACCAAAATTTAATACAACTAAGAAATTATACTGCTTCATCAAGAATATTCTTATGTTGAACTGAAAAAAATGTATATAGTGATAATAATACTAATTTTGTACTGTTACTTCATTGCAGTAAGGAATATAATGCTATTAGCAGATTTTGGTGCTGAGGTTGATTTTTAAATTGTGGGAAGTTCTACTCACCTGTTATTCTCCTTCATCAGTGTAAATGTTAACATGGGAGAAAAGGGAATAATGTGTTAGTATTATAATGAAAATATTATAATGACTTTGTGTATCCCCCAAGCTTCTAGTGACCCATTAGAAGCTGGGGAACTCACTTTGAGAACAACAGTTCTCGAAAATGATCCTTAATCCTAAAATGTGGCCTTTCTGCCATCAACTGAATGCCTGGTGTGCTCAGAAAGCTCTTTTCACTTTGGCTGGAATTCTAACACTCCCCAGTGCTGTTGAGATTGTAAAATTTCTGTTCAGCTCCCACCTTTGCAGCAGTCATTCTTGTCACCACAGAGTCTTGCTAAATTCAATTCTTGATCTTGATGTGTGGTGAAACTACACATAAAATTCTGCCACCCATCCAAACTTTTCCCACTTTACAGCCCTAAATTCCAGCAACTTCATTAGATCTAGACCCTTATCTTTGCCTCTTCAGCTCAGTGAGACTGCAGTTCCTACCATAGAAGTCCTATAAGTGGCAGAAAGCAAAAAGAATGTGGTGATGGTAGTGGGACTGACACGCGTTTTCTTTCTCTCAAGTATTAGACTCAGAAGTTGCTTGCTATCCAGTGTCTGAAAACAGTTGCTTTATATTTTTTGTCCTGTTTCACAGTTAGTTGCTTGCAGCATGAGGTAAGTGCAGTAACTGGTATTGCCACAATGTGGCCAGAATGGAAAGATCAGAATATATTTGGGGTGGGGGGTGTATTTAAAAAGTCATGTGACATATTTACTAATATATACACACACATACAGGAAAAGTTGCAAAGCAAGTTGTGTGAAAGAAATTTCACACAACTTTTACTTGACAGACACGTTTGCTTACTTGACTGAAACATTTCAAAGGTGTGTTTTCTACCTCAATTACTACTTTCTGGCAATATATTTCATAATAATTGGTACTAACACAAGAACAGTGAAGAAAGAGCAATTTTCTTTGAATCTTGGTAAATTAAGCCAGCAGAAAAATGATCCATCTTACTAATCCACAAAAGAACAATGCTAATGACAAGTCTTAAATTTTCATGCAGTGGTAAAGCTAGGAAGTTGACAGTAGATTCTATTACTAAATCTGATATTAGGTACTAGAGGGGTAATACAAATTCTAGGACTAAGC
Organism: Trachypithecus francoisi; assembly: GCF_009764315.1. Lineage (NCBI taxonomy): Eukaryota > Metazoa > Chordata > Mammalia > Primates > Cercopithecidae > Trachypithecus > Trachypithecus francoisi. Next base: position 86,712,624 of record NW_022681473.1, read on the forward strand.
TTAACATAGTATGTATACAGGAGATGAGTAAGAAACATTTTAATGGTGTTTAGAGTATGGTTGTCCTTTCAGGCTTCAAGTGTTGAGTTGATTAGTTACTTAACATACTGTGCACAATAACCTAAGATACCTGTTAGATTACCTTAAATTTGAAGAACAAATATAGTAAGATTATTGTCTTTTGAAACTGAAAGTTCAAGTGCAAGTTAAAAAACAACAGTGAATGATCATAGGTGGGAAGTTTATTCCTTAGCATAAATTAACAAAGTATCCACCATGTTCTGGGGGCTATGGAGGCAAGGGCATGTCAGAGAGAATATCATTCCTTTTCCAGGAGTCTGGTAAATAAGATGCATAAGCAAACAGATTACAAGAGAATGAGAAATGTTTTTACAGAGGTTTGTATTAGGCATATTGAGAGTAAGACAAGATTATGTCTTTCTGAGCGGCTTACAAACAGCTCCAGAGAAGCAATGGCAATTGAATTGAACATTGAAAACTAAGTAGATTTGGAAGGTTAAAAGGTAATGAAGCGGTGACATTGTCTGGGGTAATAGCTGAGGTTCTTTGCTTCATGCCAAGAAAATTAAGGACATGGACGCACACAAGGAGTGAGTTTAAGAGAGCAAGTTTAATAAGCAAAAGAAAGAGAAAGGAAAACAGCTCTCTCTTGTGAGAGAGAGGCACGCCTGAATGGAATTCTGGCCTGCAGTGGAGTCACTGGATTTTATAGACAAGCTTGAAAGGTAGTGTCTGATTTACATAGGGCCCACAGATTAGTTGGACCAGATGTGATGTTTAGTTAGCCCTTGGGGAAGCTGGCCACCCGCCCTCATCTTTTTATTATGCAAAGGGGCTTTCCACTCGACAGGTGCCCTGTTGTCTGCCCCCTACTGCGCGCATGGTTAGAAAGGAAAAGGGAAGATGGAGCCACCATTTTGAACATGCCTAGTCCCAGGCAGCCTTTTCCTGTTGGGGCAACTGCTGGCATTCACCCATGCAAGCCTCTAGCTTGCTTGTGTATGTCTGCAGCTCAATTTTACAGGCTGCTCTTTGTTAGAAAGGAAAATGATTTGAGGGCCGCTTTTCATTAAAAGGAAAACTGTACCAAGGACTCCCATACACTCACTATCTGCCTAAATAATTTCTCTTTAACTCCTATATCACTAAGAAAAGATATTTCAATACTAGGGATGAAAGGAACAAAAGTGTGAAACCAAAAGGAATTCTTGTTTGGGGAACTCTCAACAGACCAATGAGGATCATAGCTCAAGCACATCATAGGAGATGATACCAAAATGTTGGAATCAAATTGAAAGGGTCTTGCAGATCATGCTAAGGAGTTTAACTTAATTCTGTGGCAGGGAGAGCCAAATATTGAAAGTGTCTGATGTGATTAGATTCCTTTACACCTTGCCTGCCAAGTAATACCTATTCATTGAATTATTCAGCAAATATTAATTAAACATTAACTGAGTATTAGGCATTACATTAGAAACAGGGGATAGAACAGTGATTTATCCAGTCATTGTCCTTCTCCTTCTAGAACTTATTATCTAGTAGAAGAGACAATTGAAGAATTACAATATAATGTGATAATGGCTAAGATACAGGGAGGGCTAGGTGCATTTTTAGCAAAAGCTAAGAAAATCTGATGATGGCAAGGAGGGGAGGATGCAGGTTAGGCAAAATCTTTTAGGGAAAGTCATGTCTAGGTTGAAACAGTGGGATGAAGCTGTTAACTAGAATGGACAGATGGATGACAGCCTTGGTGCCAGAAAGAACTTGGAGCAAGGAAGTGAAAGGTGATCTGAATGACTGGAATATCTCTGAGTGATTTATGACATATGAGGTACAATGTTAGGAAGATTATTTTCTTCATGATAACAGTATCAGAAAGCTATTGAAGGGTGTTAAGCTTGAGAACAATTTAATTGTATTGACATTTCAAAGGATCATTTTAGGTGGGAGGAACTGCCAGGAGATTGTTCAAAAGTCCACCAAGAGATGAAGATGGCCAAGCTAGGGCAGTAATGGAGATGGAGAGAAGTAGACAGACTGAAGAAATATTTTGTGTTGGAATAAGGGATTGGCATAAACTGAAATGGAGATGGAGAGAAGTAGACAGACTGAAGAAATATTTTGTGTTGGAATAAGGGATTGGCATAAACTGAACAGGATTTTGGGGGTACAGGGTTCAGGGAGAGGGAGAAGTGTAGTTAAGGATAAATTTCAGAGTTATGCCTGAAATTACTAGTGTTAGTTACTAAGAGACAATGGTGTTTGCCGTGGGATTGGATAGGAAGAAAGGGAAGAAAATGAATTCAGCTTTTAGTGCATCAAGATTGTGATTCACATAGGATATTACAGAGAATTTTCAGTAAGCATTTGTCTAAACTCCTGGGGAGAATTTGGGCTGGATACATTTACCCTCCCCCAACCCCTCCCCACACACTTGAGATTTGTTTGCATGTAAATAAATTATGGAAATTCAGAGCAAGGCATATTTTGAGTTTATCCATATTCTAGGTGAAACAAACCTACCTTAGCTTTCATGCTGACTGGCAGGTCTGCTAATTTCCTTATCTCTACTTTCTCATTGATGACAAACATAATCTGTTTATGCTTAGTGATCTGAAGTAAACTGTGAATAGAAATGTTTTGGCATGTTAGCAGGGACAAACAAGTTGTGGGTTTTAAACACACAGTAACAATAATCTGATCAATGGTTAGCAAAGTAGCAAAGTGATTTTATCATAATAAAAAGTATCTCTGCTTCTTCAGCTGTTGATGTCTTCTAATCAAGCTACTGCAATGAAGATATTTTTACTGAATTGCATCAGCTTCTCAGAGAAGTAAAATAAAGATTTATTAGGTAACAAATTTGTCAACATATGATCATGGCAGCTGTTCAGCATAGACCTCCCACTTTAAGGTCATATTGTTGGGAGACTGCCAAGCATCTCTAAAAGGAAAGAGACAGTGCTCCTGAATCCTATCCTTACACACACAGTGTGTCCTGATTGTTCCATGCGATTTGCAGCTCTCCAGCTTCCAATCTGGTCTAGCTCCTGTATTTTCAAGTGACTCCATTTAACTGCTCCTGTAGCTTTTCATTTATTGCATGATATTGTAGAAACAGTATAAACAGATCTAAGTTTGGGCAAGTCAGCTTCCTTATCTGGAAGATGGAGATAGTATTCTCTTTGAGCATGTGTTGTCAGCAATAAAATAGGGTGAATGTAAAGTGCTATGTGTAAAATGGGTGTGTTGTATTTTATAGGCACTTGGCAAATATTTACGTGCATTTGTGGTGACTACCACCCTTAAAACTGTTTTCTTACAAAGGACGCAAACTCATCCTTTTTGATGGCTGCATAGTATTCCATGGTGTGCAGCTGGAAACCATCATTCTTAGCAAACTATCACAAGAAGAGAAAACCAAACACCGCATGTTCTCACTCATAGGTGGGAACTGAACAATGAGATCACTTGGACTCGGGAAGGGGAACATCACACACTGGGGCCTATCATGGGGAGGGGGGAGGAGGGAGGGATTGCATTGGGGAGTTATACATGATATAAACGTTATGCACATGTACCCTAGAACTTAAAGTATAATAAAAAAAAAAAAAAAAAAAAAAACTGTTTTCTTGGAATTCCGTTCTGTGAGCTGCTTCTATGAGAAACACAGATAGAAATATGTATAGGTATTCTAGCCTGTTCTCTCTCCCTCCTCAGGAAGGAGCTAGGCACCAAGAAAAAAAAAAATGCTGTTACAAGTTTAGAAGGATCACCAAATCTAATATCTTTACAAAGCCACCCACTAACATTTTTGTATGATTAACTCATTCCCCATTGATGCAGAAAGACCTGAATAGAATAAATAGCCTGAATGCATATATAATTGTTGTATTTTTCACAGTGAATTTAATGTGCCTCAATGTCAATAATAACCAGATTTTTCAGTTGAAAACTGGGAAAACTATCAGAGTGACCCCAGAGCTTAGATTATGTGGCATTTGCTGTCTTTGACATGAAGAGATTAATAGAGAGCTTATTCTACTTCATCAATGTAGATGATAATCTGAAAAACCATCCTGTTTTATGAATAATTTTGTGTCAATTACTTCTAAATTAGGTCTATGTTCCCCTGTGAATTCTTAATTAGTATCTTTGCTCCTATCTAATTTAAATTTAACATTTTTGTTTTCTTTGCACAAATTCTATTTTTGTAGGACTCTGAAATGCACTTTTTAAAAGGATGTTTTTCAATGAGTCCAGATGGTACCAATAATTATTTATTATCTTTAGCTTCCACCATTATCTGTCATCCAATCTGTGATATTATAAATCATGTTCAGTGCTCAGAGTTGCTGTAGCAATTCACTGGAAAAATGCTTGTGTAATAAGTTCAGAGGAATCCAACATATTATCGAGGTAGAACTACTTTCAAAGCTTTAATTAAAAGTCTGATGACTACACTAGCTTCATATTAGGGTTTTATGAGTAGTTGCGCATGACTGTAATCCTTTTTGCTTGTCTCTAATTCACTGAATAATATCCAACTATATTTCCACAGAACTTGTCACAGTGTGAATTGAAGTTTTACCTGTCACCAGTGTGAAACTGGGAAAAGTCATCAGCAGAAGTGATTTGCCGATTTAATAAATAAGACCCTTTGGTTAATTTTTACTTGAAGGGGATTAGAATGCTCTTTCTGATGGGGTGGGGGTGTCTCACTAGATTGTAGTATTCAAGGAGAAGACATGACTACTCTATTTTTATTGTTTACCACAGGACCAAACCCATGTAAATGCTCAGTACATGCAATTTATTTTCAGTCACTGGAATGATCTTCAAACCCTTGCGTGCCAGTTAAAGCGTACTTACCCAAACTATTCCTTTCAAACAGAATTAATCTTGCTATTTGAGTGTTCCCTTACCATTTTGTGATGATCTGTGATATAATACTTATTATATTTTTTATGATTTGTTTTCATTCATCTCTTTAAATGGTGATCTCATTGAGGACAAAGCCAAGACTTTTCTCCTAAATCCTCATGTCAATAGTATCTGACAGAGTAGATTGCATATTTCATGTGCTCAACAAATATCTTTTGAATTAATTACTAATCAGTGTTTCTGAGAGCAGTTGATGTGTATGTGTGTGCATGAGCCATAACTTGCTGTATTATTAGGACATAGCATTTTGGTGGTCAACTAAAACTATTTTTCTTTTCTTCCTTTTTTTTTTTCTCTTTTTCTTTCTCCATTACAAATTGCTATTAAATTTGCATCCACTAAAACACAGGATATAATTAATTTAAAAAATACAAATGCAGGACTTTATGTTGGGTCTTGATATTATACATTTATTTTGCTCAGTGTTTCAGCCTATCAAAATATTTTAAAAAATCCATCAAAATTACTTTTGAATGTTTGATTTAAAAGATATTCTATGTATTTACCCAAATTGTTCAGAAGCTGCTCAATTATGAGAGCAAAAACCAAGCCACTGGAGACTTCTCTTTAGTTCTAAACCAATTTATTAATCAACTTACTGATTATATTAAGTTATAGAACTGTGAATAAGCTTAATTGTACTGTTATCCAGCTCAATTTCTATATGCTCCCCACAAGGATTTCATTAAAAAAACTACAACTTTCTTAAAATTAAATTTTATATTACAGAGTGCCAATGTCTAGTATCTCAATAGAAAACATTAAGTGACATCAATGGAAATAGTGGCATAAGAACTTTCAAAAAATTCTCTTATAAAAAGCAATTAGAACACTAGAAGAAATTAATAATAATCAATGTTTTAAGAAACCAAGGCTTATAATAATTTGTGAACATTTATTCAAGAAAAATGGGCTGGGTGGAGTGGCTTATGCCTGTAATCCCAGCACTTTGGGAGGCTGAGGCAGGTGGATCACTTGAGGTTAGGAGTTTGAGACCAGCCTGACCAACATGGTGAAACCCTTTCTCTACTAAAAATAGAAAAATTAGCCAGGCATGGTGGTGGGTGGCTGTAATCCCAGCTACTCAGAAGGCTGAGGTGGGAGAAGGAGAAAAATTGCTTTAACCTGGGAGGTGGAGGTTGCAGTGAGCCAAGATGGTATCACTGTACTCCAGCCTGGGTGACAAAGCTAGGTTCCATCTCAAAAAAAAAAAAAAAAAAAAAAAAAAGGGGCGTATTCTCAGTAAAAATATTAAGTTTTGTGATGTTTCAACTTACCCTATCCCCATCTTCCTCTTCCCATCGGTGGTAGCCTTGAAAAACAACAGCCTTGTAATTATCTTGAAAACCAGCAGTCCAGCAGCCACTGGAGAATAGATTTGGGGTTGGAATTCCTACGAAGCCCCATTTGTTGTTGTTGTTGTTGTTGTTTTTTTTGAGACAGAGTCTCGCTCTGCTGCCCAGGCTGGAGTGCAGTGGCCGGATCTCAGCTCACTGCAAGCTCCGCCTCCTGGGTCTACGCCATTCTCCTGCCTCAGCCTCCCGAGTAACTGGAACTACAGGCGCCCGCCACCTCGCCCGGCTAGTTTTTTTGTATTTTTTTAGTAGAGACGGGGTTTCACCATGTTAGCCAGGATGGTCTCGATCTCCTGACCTCGTGATCCGCCCGTCTTGGCCTCCCAAAGTGCTGGGATTACAGGCTTGAGCCACCGCGCCCGGCCCGAAGCCCCATTTTTAACTGTTATTATTTGACCTGTCTGGCAGTTCCTTGGAAAATCCTACTCCCAATGCTTGTCTGTATTTGACCCATATTAGAGCTCTTTCAGTATACACACGCTTTTGCCCAGGGATATTTGTTGAAATAATTTGAGGCAATTTCTCCAGGTAGTGAAAAGATGTGTTGACCAAAACACTTTTAAAAACGTTTGTTGAACGCATTTATTAAAGCTTTGGAAAGATCTGACATTTTCTTGGGAATACAGAAGGGCCCTCACTTGCAGAGACATGTTCCTGCTTAGGGGTATGTACATACTCATTAAAGACCCAAGAAGGCCCCAAACTCTCCACAAGTAAGAAGTAAAAGCTGCTCATGTGCCACATTTTCCTTATACTATGCAGCCATAAAAAAGAATGAGTTCATGTCCTTTGCAGGGACACGGATGAAGCTGGAACCATCGTTCTCAGCAAACTAACACAGGAACAGAAAACCAAACACCGCATGTTCTCACTCATAAGTGGGAGTTGAACAATGAGAACATATGGGCACACAGAGGGGAACATTACACACTGGGGCCTGTCGGGGGTCAAGAGGAGCGATAGCATTACAAGAAATACCTAATGTAGATGATGGGTTGATGGGTGCAGCAAACCACTATGGCACATGTATGTGTATGTAACAAACCTGCATGTTCTGCACATGTATCCCAGAACTTAAGTATAATTAAAAAAAAGAAAAGAAAAGAAAAAAAGATAGTGTAGACCTGCAGTTTACAATTAACTGTTGGCCAAGTTACTAACTTGTGGCCAAACCAGAGTAAAGATTCCAAAGGCAAAAAAAAAAAAAAAAAAAAAAAAGGTAAAAATTGACTGGGCATGGTGGCTCATGCCTGTAATCCCAGCACTTTGGGAGGTTGAGGCTGGCAGATCACCTGAGGTCAGGAGTTTGAGACCAGCCTGGCCAAGGGGGTGAAACCATGTCTCTACTAAAAATACAAACAAATGAGCTGGGTGTGGTGGCATGCACCTGTAATCCCAGCTGCTTGGGAGGTTAAGGCAGGAGAATCACTTGAACCCAGGAGGCAGAGGTTGCAGTGAGCTGAGATCGTGCCACTGCACTCCAGCCTGGGTGACAGAGCGAGATAAAAAAGCTAAGGCAGAGTGTTAAACTGCTTGACTTGAGTGTTGAAGCCATGCCCCACCAGATACACAGAGAGCCCTTTGGTAAAAGCTGGGAACTTACTGGTTACAGGCATTTAAAGAAGTTTACGTTCAGTCAGTATTTGACCAGTAAGCTGAGCAGAGACTTTGATAGCCCCATGCTACAAAGAACATAGACTTAATAAACATAGTTCAGGAAAGTCACTAAACAAACAGCAGCAACAGCAGTAGCAGCAGCAGCAACAATAACATGAACAAATACCATTAATCACATATATTTAGACAGAAGAAAATTCTCAAAGCAATTGTGTAAACTTCCACCTTGAGATTTAGAAAAAAAAAACACATTATAAGAAAACTACAGACCAATGACAGTTATGAATATAGATTCACAAATCCTCAACAAAATACTAGCAAACTGAATCCAGCAGCATACCAAAAGGATATCCACTGTGATAGGATACTAGCAGCTCGCTAAAGATGTCTACATTTGAATCCCTGGAACCTTTAAATATTTTAGGCTACCTGGTAAAGGGCAATTAAGGTTGCAAATGGAATTAATGCTGCTAATTGAAAAAACAACAACAAAAACCACATGCCTTAAAACCTTAAACAGGAAGGGTATCTTGTATTATCCAGGTGAGCCTACTGTAATCACACAGGGATGGGATTAAACAAGCGGAGGAATAAAGTGGAGGATCATGAGGGAAAGAGATCTCAAATGGCAGGACATCAAAGCCTGTAGTGATAATGAAGAGAATACTTTTGCAATTTATCCCATGGTGGGAATCTGTCTAGCATCATGGATGTATGAGAAGCGCCGGAAGAGTTTTGTGCCTCACGTGCTGTGATGTTCATGCCTTCCGTGCTCAAGCTCTCAGTCAACTCTATTATCTACGCAGTGTTCAGACTGTAATACTTTGGAGATTAAAGGAACCAATGTATGAGGAAAAGTAGCATGGAAAATAAGAATTTAGAAGGATAGGCTGGGTGCGGTGCCTGACGCCTGTAATCCCAACACTTCAGGAGGCCGAGGCAGGCAGATCACGAGGTCAGGAGTTAGAGGCCAGCCTGACCAACATGGTGAAACCCCGTCTCTACTATAAATACAAAAAATTAGCTGGGCATAGTGGCAGGTGCTTGTAATCCCAGATACTCAGGAGGCTGAGGCAGGAGAATTGCTTGAACCTGGGAGGTGGAGGTTGCAGTGAGCCGAGATCACACCATTGCACTCCAGCCTGGGCGGTAGAGTGAGACTCCATCTCAAAATAAATAATAATAATAATAATAATGACAATAAAGAATTTAGAAGGATAGAAAGGGATATAAGGATATGGAATGAAATTGGACATTGAGATGTCAGTGGAAATGGAGATTTGGAACCAGAGGTGAGTTGAATATTTGCAAACTTAAAAATCCAGATTCTCACCGTATGTGGGCTGAAATACTTGCATATATTTCAAAAGACAGGATAAATTTGCTCACTTATGTGTGACATGGAATGTAAAGACTTGTAGAATACAGCTTAGGAGGGAACATAAAAATCCCACAGAGCTGAGTGAAAATCTCATTTCATTTCCTTATGCATGTTACAGTCCATAATTCATTAAAATCCCAGAGAGCTTTGTATATGCCAATTATGAAGTTTCTAGTAGTTTGTCCAGGTCGCAGCGGTTTCCAGTTTATCCTTTTATCCCATCTATTAATTATGAAAATAAATGAATATTATACAAGCTTTCAATCTTCTTCTCCCATTTCACCTTGCTTTAGGAGTGTGCCTGAAACAGGTGCTCTAGGGCATTGCAGCTCTGGATCAAGAAATGAGATACAGATGGAGTGAGGATCTTAGGGCCCTGATGATGGAGAGTGACACTGTCACTTCTTGTGCATTTACTGTTGTTTATTCATAACAATGCAGTGCCAGTGTTTATAAATCCTTGTCTATTTTGGAGAACAAGGTTTCCTTTTGTAAACTTTCATCACGAAGAATGTGGGCACCGTGCTGTATGAGGTTCAGCTGACAATATTGAAAATGGTTGCACCTGGTTTGTGTTTCTTCTAGGAGACAATTTACTTTAAAAAGTGATAGAATTGGCCAGGTGCGGTGGCTTATGACTGTAATCCCAGCACTTTGGGAGGCCGAGGTGGGCAGATCACGAGGTCAGGAGATCGGGATCATCTTGGTCAACGTGGTGAAACCCAGTCTCTACTAAAATACAAAAAATTAGCCAGGTGTAGTGCCGCATGCTTGTAATCCCAGCTACTTGGGAGGCTGAGGCAGGGGAATCACTTGAACCCGGGAGGCAGAGGTTGCAGTGAACTGAGATTGCACCACTGCACTCCAGCCTGGTGACAGAGCAAGACTCCATCTCAAAAAAATAAATAAAAGCATTGTCAGTTTGTCACATCATATTTGTAATTTCCATGAGAGCCCCCTTTTTCCTGTTGGAACTGATGGGCCACAGTGAAAATAGATGGAACTCTTTTTCCAGTCCTCCTAGTCAACAGTCCAGACCACAGCAAAATTCTTTAAGGTAATTTAATGTTACTACTGAGAGGTGACAACGTGCTAGCAGCCCTTCTCTCGGGGCCTCCTTGGCCTGGAAGTCCACTTTGGCGGCGCTTGAGGAGCCCTTCAGCCTGCCACTGCACTGTGGGAGCCTCTCTCTCGGGGCTGGCCGAGGCCGGATCCGGCTCCCTCTGCTTGTGGGGAGGTGTGGAGGGATAGGCACGGTTGGAAACCGGGGCTGCACAGGGTGTTCACAGGCCAGCGCGAGTTCTGGGTGGGCGCAGGCTCCACCAGCACTTGGAGCCGCCCTCCAGCACCGCTGGCCTGGGCAGTGAGGGGCTTAGCACGCACTCCCAGCAGCTGTGGAGGGTGCGCCAGGTCCCCCGGCATTGCTGGCCGGCCCTCACCACTCTCGAATTCTCGCGGAGCCTCAGCCGCCTACCAAGAGGCAGGGCTCGGTACCTGCAGCCAGCCATGCCTGAGCTCCTGCCCCCCAGTCCCTCACCCTGCTCCCCATGGGCTCCCGCGCTACCAGAGCCTCCTGATGGGCACTGTTCCCTGCTCCCTGGCGCCCAGTCTCATCAACCGCCCAAGGGCTGAGAAGTGTGGGGCCTGGTGCAGGACTCCTGGGCATCTCCACCCTGTGGCCCCGCAGGGGATCCACTAGGTGAAGCCAGCTGTGTGGGAACTTGGAGAACTTTTATGTCTAGCTGGAGGATTGTATATGCACCAATCAGCACTCTGTATCTAACTCAGGGTTTGTGGATGCACCAATCAACACTCTGTATCTAGCTAATCTGGTGGGGACTTGGAGAACTTTTATGTCTAGCTAAAGGATTGTAAATGCACCAATCAGTGTTCTGTGTGTAGCTCAAGGTTTGTAAACACACCAATCAGCACTTTGTGTCTATGTCAAGGTTGGTAAATGTACCAATCAGTGCTCTGTGTCTAGTTAATCTGGGAGGGGATTTGGAGAACTTTTATGTCTAGCTAAAGGATTGTAAATGCACCAATCAGTGCTCTCTGTCTAGCTCAAGGTTTGTAAACACACCAATCAGCACCCTGTCAAAACGGACCAATCAGCTCTCTGTAAAATGGACCAATCAGCAGGATGTGGGTGGGGTCAGATAAGGGAATAAAAGCAGGCTTACAGAGCCAGCAGTGACAACCTACTCCAGTGTCCTTCCATGGTGTGGAAGTTTTGTTGTTTGGGTCTTTGCAATAGATCTTACTGCTGCTCACCCTTTGGGTCTGTGCCACCTTTATGAGCTGTGACACTCACCGCAAAGTTTGCAACTTTCCTCCTGAAGCCAGTGAGACCAGGAACCCACCTAAGGGAAGAAACTCTGAACAGGTCCAAACATCCGAAGGAAGGAACTCCAGACACACCATCTTTAGGAACTATAACAGTGCCAGGGTCTGTGGCTTCATTCTTGAAGTCAGGGAGACCAAGAACCCACCAATTCCAGACACACTGCTATCTATACTATGTTTCTGTTTTGAGATTTATGAAACCCATTTTACAAATTACTTTCATGTAGCCACTACTTCCAAGTTTGCTCACATACGTGACAATAATTACCCCATTTTGCTTTCCATGTATATTTTAGGTCATGGGCTCTCATAGGGAAAGGTGATGCTTTAGACATTCTTTGTGCCCATTGTTCCAACCATCTGAGGAGTCCTTCCCTGCCTGTTATAATTTCACTAATTCCTTCAAGATGCAGTTTTCTATTACTTCTTTCACCGAATCTTTCCCGTCATCCTTTTTTTTTTTTTTTTCTGGAGACAGAGTCTCACTCTGTCGCCCAGGCTGGAGTGCAGTGGCCGGATCTCAGCTCACTGCAAGCTCCACCTCCCGGGTTCACGCCATTCTCCTGCCTCAGCCTCCCCAGTAGCTGGGACTACAGGCGCCCGCCGCCTCGCCCGGCTAGTTTTTGTTTTTTTTTTTTTTGTTTTTGTTTTTGTTTTTTTTTAGTAGAGACGGGGTTTCACAGTGTTAGCCAGGATGGTCTCGATCTCCTGACCTCGTGATCCGCCCGCCTCGGCCTCCCAAAGTGCTGGGATTACAGGCTTGAGCCACTGCGCCCGGCCCTTTCCCGTCATCCTATCCTGAACTCATTTATTCCTTTTCTTTTACCCCATAGAAAAATTTACTTTTAATTCTGTACAGATTTAGTCAACAAAACTTTATTTTACATGTAGTAGCACGGTGGTCTGGAGCTGGACTAAAGTCTGGCTCTACTGCATCTCGCTGTGGGAATCTTGGCAAAGTACTTACTATCTGCCTCTGTTTCCTTACTTGTAAAGTGGAATAGTAATAATGCTGCTTAGGGCTGTTCTGAGGGTTATGTGTGTTAATATACGAAGTGCTTAAGGGAGGGCCACTGTTTTTGACACTCAGGCTTTGCATTATACAATTCAAGAAGCATCTTTCATATAGAATGCAATGTAAATGGTACCCTGGAGTTGTGCAGTATACTGCCTGAGCAATAATTAATGGCTACCTTACTTAGTCACTGGCACATAAAAGTAGCTCCAGATGGCCGGGCGCGTTGGCTCACACCTGTAATCCTAGCACTTTGGGAGGCTGAGGCAGGCAGATCACGCGGTCAGGAGATTGAGAACGTCCTGGCTAACACAGTGAAAACCCGTCTCTACCTAAAATACAAAAAAATTAGCTGGGCATGGTGGTGGGCACTTGCAGTCTCAGCTACTCAGGAGGCTGAGGCAGGAGGGCAGGAGAATGGCGTGAACCTGGGAGGCGGAGCTTGAAGTGAGCCGAGATCACGCCACTGCACTCCAGCATGGACGACAAAGACTCCATCTCAAAAAAAAAAAAAAAAAAAGGTAGTTCCAATTGTGTCTGCGAGTATTGATATTATTGTGTTTTTTTGTTTCGTAGGAATAAAACATCTATATCCTTAGATTATTTATTTTTTCTAACTTCACATCCTTCCCTTCTCATCTCCTGCTTGCTTCTGCTCATCTCTTACATATTTAGTTGTTAACCATGGTCAACTCAGTCTTTCACACTGTATAAACTATTTCTAGGAAATTATAAATTACTAAGCTTATACATGGAGAAAAATTAGATAAATAGGAAAGTGAGAAAATTATCTAAAAGAGACTTCATTCTCCATAAAAATGGCAGGCAAAAGCATATTCTGTGCTGAATACTTATTTTATGATGAAGAAAATTATTCCCTTGCAATCTATCTACTGTTATTTAAAATCCCTAACAAATACAACACAAATATATGATAATTTGATAAACCACATGCATAAATATTTAGGCAAAAATCTCAAAATGTTAGTAATTGAAATTTGCAGGTCACTCAAAAAACAACACAACCAATATGAAGTTTGTTTTAACTATGGTGGGATGGTTCAGTATTAGAATATCTATGAATGTAATGACTATATCAAATAATCGACAGTTTGAAAAAGCATTTCAAAAAATTATGCAGTAAAATTTAATATCTCAATAAAAGAAAACATCTGCCGTGGCTAAAACAAACTTCACATTGGTTTTGATGTTTTTTAATGTACTGCAGTTTGCAGTTACTAAGACATCTATTCTTAGAAGATATACAATTTTGTAGTGTTTCAAAATCTGATATTTGTATCTCAAATTAAGCATCAGCATTGTGCTTTAAGATTGAAAGCAGAAGAATTCATTTTGTATTAAAAGTTGTTGGTTTACCCATACGCAGGTAGAGAAATTTGTCTTGCCTTTACTTACCACGTCTTTCCCCTTTACCTACATACCTAGAAGAGGTGTTATTATTAGATGTGATTTATTGTTAAAATAAATATTGTTTACCAAAAACATTTTACATTTCAAGAATTATATTCAAGATCTCGTCTTCTATTTTTTAAATTGGTATTTCTGGTGATTGTGTGGACCTATGTTCACATGTTTAATTGACTTCAGTGCTTAATATTAGTTCGTTTTCATTTTGACGTTATTTCCTCCTGAGTTCTTGATCTTGTTTTCTATTTCAATCAGCTAGAAAATCTATAAGAAATGTTCTAAATAAAATATAAAGGTAATCATTTCTGGCATTAAATATTCATGACTATTTTATTTTCCCACAAGAATAACAACTTTATAGGTAAAAACCTTTGTGTCACAATATGTTTTTCTTAAAAATTATAGTGCTCCTTTTTCTTTGGATATGTTGATTTTTCAAGAGAACTGCAAAGCCTTTTTATAGCTAAAATTTCACTAGTTGAATGATTATAGGATTTTTTCTTTACTATCTTTGTAATATAAAACGTTATTGAGAAAAGTCAAATAAAATCTAGGTAAAAGACAAATATATCCTTTTCACGGATTGGAAGACATTAAATGGTATCAGTTTTCTCTAGAATGGTCACCCTAGCCAAATTCCTGCTAGAAATTTTTAGTGAAACATGACAAGATTATTGTAACACACACACGTATACATACATGTATATAGCCAAAGTAAAGAAGAAACAATGCACAAGATTGCTATTCTAGTAGATATCACGACTCAATAAAAAGCTATAAAACTTAAGGCAGCATGATATGCTCACAGTGAGAGAACAAATGAATAATAGAATGGAAGAGAGACCACCCTACAGTCGGACTAATGCCTATATGGACATTTGATTTATGACAAAAGTTGAAATGCATAGCAGTTTGGAAGGGACTGTCTTTTTAATAAAAATGCTGGAATAATTGGATATCCACCTGAAAAAAAATGAAACTCGATTCCTATCTCCCACTATATACAAAAATCAATTCCAATTGTTAAAGGCAAAACAACACAGTTTTCAGAAGATGAATGAAGACTATCTCCATGACCTTGCAGCTGGAAAAATTTTCTTAAACAAAATACATAAAGTGCTAAGAATAAAGAAGATTAATAAATTAGAAGATTGGTAAATGTGACTGTAATAAAATTGAGACCTTCTGTTTATCAAATGTCATTGTTGAGTGAAACAACAGACGATGTAGTGAGATAAAGTACTTGCAAAATATATAATTGTCACAAGATCCTTATCCAGAATTTCTGCAAATGAATGAGAAGACAGAGTAGAAAAATGGGTAAAGGAATGTAAAGCCAATTTACAAAGAGGATATCCAAATAGCCAAATGGAAATTTGTTCAACTTCAGTAGTAATTAGAGAAATGAAAATAAAAATCATTTATGATACCAGTATACACATATGAGAGTGGCTAAAAATGAAAAAGACTGATGATAAATTTTGGCAAAGCTGCACATCAGTGGGAATTCTCATGAACAATGCTGATGTTATCGTAAATAAGTATAATCATTTTGGAAAACACTTTGTTGTTTTTTGTTACTATTGAATGTATGCATCTCAGTAACTTGGCTATTTTTCTATTTACAGAAACTAAAACATGGACAAAACAGATAATTTATTCATAACACCCAAACTGTAAGCAAACTATATGTCCTTGTATAGTAGAATTATTAAATAGTGGTATTCTCATACAAAAATTCTATACAGCAAAGAAAGTAATAAACTTCAGATACACACAACAATATAGATGAATTCAAAAGACAATGTTTTCTGAAGAATTGTAATGAAAAAAACAGCTAAAATACGTATTTCAAAAATACAAATCCTTAAGATTAGTGACATACAAATAGTTGATGTAACTATTAACAAAAAGGGTCGATCAACATAAAATTCAAGATAGCAATTTTTTTGAGGAAAGGAAGACTTGTGAGTGGGAAGATGCATGCTGAGGATGTCTGCAATGTTGCTGGTGTTTTAAACATTTTTTCACTTGAGTGGTGGTTTAATATTGGTAATAAACATAATTTGTTAATGTGAACATTTGTATTTTCTATATGTGTGCTATTTAACTGTAAAATGTTTTGCTTCTTACAGGAAAATATGCCAAAAGTTAATTAAGTTCCTGAGGTACAGTTTTAGTATAGTGACTCTTTTCTTTCTTTTCATCTTCTAAATAAGAGATACCATCTACCAAATAATTTTATGTTTCTACCAGGTGAAGATGCGAAACTGAAAGATATTGATTAGATGCTGAAATATTAAAATTTTAGAATATCTTACTGATTTATGGTGACAACAGAAGAAAATATTTGATTTTGAAATTATCTCCCAAACAGAAAACATGTTCATTATCCACAGATAATTAAAAAATGAGTCTGCAGTCCTTCTATGACTGAGACTCTTCACCTATTGATGATGTGTGTGACAATCTATATCACCTGTAGAAATGGCCAAAATTTTGAAAATGCCTTGGCCCGGTATCAGACATCAAACTTTTGGTTTTAACATTTTCAGATTTTAACTATGTGATCCTAGAATGCCATTTGCTGGTTTTCTGTTTTAATCTACCTCCTATTAGAAATTACACTAATTGAGAGAAGGTATGAGAAATGACTAAAGCTATAGATAATTAACAGAGATTTTACATGGCCTTCAGAGGCTGGATTTGTACTTTTTAAAGTGCATGAGAGAACTGTAATTGTAAAAACCACAGGAGTCTTACATTTGCTTAATTTGAGGCTAGTTCTCTATAACTTATTAGGTTAACTATTTTGACTGAACAGACACTTTTTTCCTGATCTGCTTATAATAGGTGAGAAACTATTTCAATTCACATTTTAAAAATGCAGTTATCCCTTGTTCTTCATGGAAAATTGGTTCCAGGACTCCAATAGATACTAAAATTCATAGATACTCCAGTCCCACAGTCTGCCATGAGGAACCTGCAGATACAAAACTTTGAACTTTAGTATCCTTGGGTGCTGCATCACACAAATACGGTATTTCCGATGAGCAGTTGGTTGAAACTGCAGATATGTTGGACTGACCGTCTACAGTATTTTAAAGAATAGTTTTAGGCTCAAAAGTATTATAAAGATTGTACAGAGAGTTACCATAATCTCACCCCCCCCCAGTTTCTCCTACTGTTAATGTCTTACATTAGTATGATACATTCATTACAATTAATCAACAAACATTGATACATTATTACTAAAGTCCACACTTTAGTTTTTCTCAGTTTGTATTCAATGTACTTTTTCTTTTCCATATATGTTGTCATAACTCATTAGTCTTCTCTTGGTTATGATGATTTCTTAGATGTGCTTTTTTATGACCTTGACAGTTTTGAGGCACCTTGGTCAGATATTTTATAAAACACCCCTCAAATGAGATTTGTCTTGTGTTTGTGTAATTAAACTGGGATTATAGGTTTTTGGGGAGAAGATCACAGAAGTGCCATTTTTATCACACCATAGCAAGGGTACATACTATCAACATGTCTTATCACTATTATTGTTGACCTTAATCACCTGGCTGAGGGAGAGTTTGTCAGATTTTGCCACTCTCAAGTTACCATATTTTCATCTTTTCCTTGTTATGCTCTTTGGAAGGAGGCACAGCGCACATCATCCCAAATGTATGGAGTTTAACTCCATCTCCTTGAGAGTGGGACAGCTGCATAATTTTAGTTGTTGTTGTTTCTGCATGGGATATTTGTCTCTTTTCCTCCATTTATTTGTATTATTATGGATTAATTCACATTTTCAGTGGAGTTATGTATACCCATATTGGGTCACATCAGTCCTAATTTACCAGACCTCAAATTACCTCTTCAGCTTCATTTGGTATCCACAGGGTCACATGCATTGTTTTGAACAGGCTGAATTATCCTCTGTTCCACACACATTCATTGCTTTTTTATATTGACAAACCTCTAGCAGAAATATTCTTCCTTGCTTTCTTCATCTAGAAAAATTTTACTCATTCACTTTTCAAGATGAATTTTACATGTGATCTCATCTGTGAAACTTTCTGCAACTTTTCCAAATACTGACTCCTTTACTGCTCTTTGCTCCAAAAAACTGCACATGACTTTTTTTTAATAGGACTTCAGTTTTATGGCAATTATAGATTTATATGACTCTGTATCCCATTTGATTGTGACTTTCATCAATACAGGAACTAGATTTTATTCTTCTATACAATAGCACCTGTGGCTAGAATAGTGTCTGAAACTGAAGTTTCTATTAAATCTGAATAAATAATAAAACCAACAATGAGAGATGCTCTGAATGCTCTTGAAACACACATTTTTAACCATTGCTGTATTCTTGTGAAGGAGATCATCGGGCGGAAATCATTTGGTGCATTGTTTTTCTAATTAATCCTATTACAGCAGAGGCTGTACATACTCAATTATCTTGTTCAAAATCAATTTTCTTACTTCTTTCAGGAAATATAGCCACGCTTAAATTAAAACAATGTGTCTTCACCATCTAGTTTCCTGGGGGTGGATCTGTTTTAGGGGGCTCATTACAAATCTCTACATGCCATGGGAATTGCAAATAGATCATGATGTCATCATGGCAACTTTATATTGCTTGATCAGATTGGTCAAATACTCTATGCCAACCTTTGGCCTGAAGTCACTGTTGTTTCATTTTTGGTTGTTTTCAGTTTTCTGGAATACCAACAGATTGTAATTCCTATATAAGAGTCTTTTTTATTGTGTTAATTAGATGATGTCTCATTGTTCAGTAATTTTACCTTAAATTTACAAGAGAGGACATTATTCTGTGTTGTATTCCTATGATTTTGTGTAAGATGTGATAGAATTACTAAATGGGGCCTAAGACTTGTGGGTTTCTCTTAGAAAATATATTAGGGCATCTCTAAATGACAAAGATTTTTTAAAGTAAAGAAGATTAATTAATAGGACAGTAGAAGGGTCTTTCTGGCCCTCTATCTAAGAGACAAAAGGTTTTTTGTTTTTGTTGTTTTTTTTTAATGGGGGATTCCGCCATGTTCACTTGCGTGGTTGGTGAATGTTTCCTTGTGCCTGTCCAGTGAGCATTCTGCCAAACCCTAGATATGAGTTAGAAGAGCGCACTGGCCCACCTGTAGGTAATCCCCTCCTTAGTATGGATTCACTTTGTTTTAAACTGTCTTTTAATCAGCTCTGTTTAGCACAGATGACAGGAGAACACATTACAGAATTTTAAGTCAAGCTCTAGGTCTGTTTTGATTTGCAGAGTATTTGGTTTTGAGAAGAGTATTTTCCAGGATGTCTGGGGAGAAAATGCTTTTCTGCTGAGCAGCAAATCACAGGCCATTAAGAGGGCACCTAAGGCCCCAGGCAGAGGTTGAACAATCAACATGCGCTTGTGATAGAATGACTTTTTCCATCAGATTTCTGATTGCCAGGAGTCAGCTGGGATGAATGTTTTTTTAAAAATTAAATTTGCAACCACAAGACAGGATTGAGGTCTGACTTTTCCACTTCTTGGTTATTTATTCAATACAGGGTTAAGAGTGACTAACACTTCAGTTTAAAAGTTAAAATCCTATTAACATATAAGTTAACTTTATAACTGTATTTTTTGAGTCACTTTTAGTATATTTTAGACTTTTATTTATATAAATTATAAAGTATCACTACATATATAAATTAGCAATTTATATGAATACATAATAAGAGTAGCAATGTAAACAATTTTACATAAGATCAGGCACATTCAGGGTGGTATGGCTATAGAGGAAACAACTTTTAAAATCATTTAAAACTGTTGCTTTTCTGGCAAAAGTGAAACAATCAAAAAATAATTTTCCGGAATTATTTTTGGTGAACATAACTTTTAATTTTGCTTGATAAGAGAAAATAACTTTTAACTACTTGCTATATATTCTTTCATATATTGTCAACATTTTTATTTTCAGGACTAGATAGAATAATGTTGGATTGAATAATTTTTATAAAATTTAGTAATATATGCTGTTATTAACTTTTTTGAATTTCAGTTAACACACTAAAGTACTGAAGATCAACTAATTTCTATAAGGCAGCCAATAGCATCCATAGACATACAGAGACCCCATGCTATGACTTTGACATTGTGGAAACTCAAAGTAGAGAAAATCTTCTAACCACAGCCATCTACTCACTGTAGTTTTATAGCACTGATTTTATATATATTTTGTGTATGTTTCATGAATTCAATGCTATTGGTGCTCATGTAATACCTAAGGCAATCAATGACGGATTAAGATTTTGTCAGATAGGGAAACCATTATAATCTCTAAGATATTTTCCTTTTTCCAAGAATAAATTTTCATCCCCTGGAGGCGATATCATTCCCATTGAAATGCATGGTTTATGGTAGATTCATTGATGTTGAGAGCCTTGAATTCTCAATTAGAAAACTAGGAATTATACAATCAAAATTACATTTAAATGTATCCCAATACAATGCGTGGTTGTGTAGTTTATTATTAGTTCAAGCAGTATTTTTGACTATCAGCCATATATCACACATGATGGTAGGTGCTAGTGATACATAATTGAATAGCATATCAAGATTTGGTTTTTACACTAAAAAAACTTGCAGTATAAACAGGTAGGCAAACATATAGACAGATAATTTTAATACAAATGGCAAGTATAGTTATCGTAGTGAGCAAAGAAGGATCCTAGCTTACTTTTCCCATAGGTTAAGGAAAAGTGGAATGACAGCAAATTTATTATAAAGAATGAATGGGCTGTGCGTCTGGAAGAAGACTCATGATATATGAGGGCAGAAGGAGAACAATCTAGTTGAGAAAAACAGCATTTGGAATGGCAACATGAAACTATATAACTAATGTACTCTTTGTACAAGCAAAATCAACTTAAAAAATTTTTTTTGAGTCAGTCTCACTCTGTTGCCCAGGCTGGCTTGCAATGGCATGATCATGCTTCATGGTTCACTGTAACTTTGAACTCCTGGTCTCAAATGATCCATCCCCTGACCATTACCTCAACCTCCCAAGTAGCCAGGGCTATGGGTATGCACCACCACACCTGGCTGACTTAAAAAAAAAAAATCTTTTGTAGAGACAAGGTATTACTTTTTTGCTTAGGCTGGTCTTGAACTCCTGGCCTCACGTAACCTCCTGCCTGGGTCTCCCAAAGCAGTGGGATTACAGTGCTTCTTAATCTTTTTCACCAATGTACCCCTAACAACAGAAATGGCTGTTAATACTGCATTGTTATTTTAAAGCTTAAAAGCTGCTATTTTAAACTTAAAATTTCATATGAATTTTGGATTCTACTCTATTTTATATCTGCTTACTAATAATTTTAAATTACTTGTTAATTCAATTGCTCCAAAAAACATTTGAGTAATGCCGAGAGTCTTAAAAGATGTGCCATGTTCATGCTTTGAGCATCCTATGGTACATCTTCATATCTGTGGTAATAGGTATGTATGGGTTTGAGAATTAAGTGTGGCCTTAGGTTATTAAGGAAATTTAAAAATAGTAGAAAAGTAATAGCATGTATTTCTCCTTTAAATA
Organism: Trachypithecus francoisi; assembly: GCF_009764315.1. Classification (NCBI taxonomy): domain Eukaryota; kingdom Metazoa; phylum Chordata; class Mammalia; order Primates; family Cercopithecidae; genus Trachypithecus; species Trachypithecus francoisi. Next base: position 86,734,323 of record NW_022681473.1, read on the forward strand.
CAATATTCAGGTGGCAAGGAAGAGGATGAATTTGAAGGATTTAAGAGTGGAAATAATCTAGAAGCTACGGCAGTAGTTTGAGTAAGAAGGAACTTAGGTTTATATCCTCCCATGGACACTGGGAGTTAGAGACTTTATTTTTACTGCATTTCAAAGGAACAGCACCCAGGTCCTTGAGAAATACATTCCTGGGTTGTAAAACTGGCAAGAAGCATTTAAAAAGATTTACGTGTTAAAGGAGAAAAGAAAGGACTTACAATTCCAAGTTTTCTAAAGTCAATGTTCTAAGAAAAAGGAGGTGGGTGCTTAGAGATGGGAACAAGTCTGTTCAAAATTCAGTCAAGGCAGCCGGGAGCTGTGGCTCACGCCTGTAGTCCCAGCACTTTGGGAGGCCGAGGCGGGCCGATCATGAGGTCAGGAGATCTAGACCATCCTGGCTAACACGGTGAAACACCGTCTCTACTAAAAATACAAAAATTAGCCAGGCGGGCACTTGTAGTCCCAGCTACTTGGGAGGCTGAGGCAGGAGAATGGCGTGAATCCGGGAGGCGGAGCTTGCAGTGAGCAAGCGCCACTGCACTCCAACCTGGGCAAAAGAGCAAGACTCTGTCTCACAAAAAAAAAAAAAATCAATTGAAGGGGAATATCAAGGACGTTAGTCAGTGTTAAAGGTTAAATTTTAAAACTGACCTGAAGGATGAACATGGTGGCTCACACCTATAATCCCAGCACTTTGGGAAGAAGAGATGAGAGGCTCACTTGAATCCAGGAGTTTGAGACCAGCCTGAGCAACATAGCAAGACCCTGTTTCTACAAATAAATAAATAAATAAATAATAGCTGGGCATGGTGGCATGCAGATGTAGTCCCAGTTACTCAGGAGGCTGAGGAGGGAGGATTTCTTGAGCCCAGGCAAGAGCCTGTGTCTAAATAAACAAATGAAAAATAAAACTAACCAGCTGACTTCTAACAACTGTGTATGAAATAACAAGGGAAAGAGGGAGAGACAAGAAGAAAATAGCCAACATATGAACGTGTGTATGTGTGTGTATACATACACAAAACAAGTAAAGAGAAAAGACATTCCATGGGCATAAACTCATTTATGTACTTTTGCTTTGAAAAGATTACTTGATCATAAGCAATGCTGTTTGGAATACTGTCACAGTGTATAATTGTGATTGACTTTCTGCAAAATAGCACAGTCTACAGGGTTGTGAATGGTGATACAGGCAACAGCATTGTGTGAGGAAAGATTGATGCATATTCAGAATATATGTATATATTTTAGGGAAGATGAATGTCTGACCCCTCACAATGGAAAAGGTCCAACATAAGCAATCTACTACCGATTGACTGGCTGATTCTACACTAGCCTGGGAAGTTGTATTCTAGCAGGGGTTCAGGATCGGTCTCTTCTGCTGGCGTATTAGACACTCAGCAATAGCAGTAACTAGGTCAGATTTGGTAAGAGAAAGTCCAAGGTTTGAACCATGGGACGGTCTTTATCCCTGCCACCAGGGACCCTTTTACATGGGTCCATTGATCTTGTAATGAATTGGTTGGGGAAAAGAAGTAACTGGCATATGTGTAATTTTGTCCACTGGAATATTGACAATATATTGAATTGAACATGCTGAAATGTTCACTTTGGTGAACATACAATGTATTAAAGTGAACATAGTAAAATGTTCGCTTTGGTGAACATTCACATGGAACAGAGATATCTTCATAGCTATGTGCCCATTGTGAGAGGCCCATCCACGTGTCTGTCCCAGACACTCATGTTACTAATGGCCCAACCATATTCTTTCTGTCTGTGACCCTCCAGCAAAACCATCAGTAATTGTCCATGATCCAGCCTTCTCTCAGTCCAGGAAATGTAGACAACCAAATATACCGTTCGAACTTAGGCCCATATGGAATACTTTACTGCTGTCATTCACAGTCATGTTTGAGTGGGTCTCTATTGCTGCATCCACCCACTTGGATTTCTTCCTATATTTTCTGTCTGGGGAACTCCTCATTCTCTGGCTTGCATATTTTACTAAGGCATCTGAAGTACTTGCTATTTTCTGTTTATCAGATTCAATCATCAATATAGTGGACCACTGTGACATTTTTCAGAATGTTGAGATGGTCAGCATCTCTATGAACTGTATTAGGCAGAAGGTGAGAATTGTCCTAGTTGTGAGATTAGACTATGAAGGTATATTACTGGCCCTTCCAGGTAAAATAGCACTGTCTTTGGTGGCTCTTCCATATTGATAGGGAGAAAAAGCATTAGCTAGGTCAACAGCTGCATACCAAGTGCCAGGGGCCATGTTGATTTGCTCAAGTAAAGATGTTACATCTAGAACAAGAGCTGCAATTAGATTTCCTATCTAATTAAGTTTGTGATAATCCAGTCACTTCCCATATCCATCTAACTTTTTCACAGGCCAATCATGTGATTAAGTGAGATTATGATAGGTATCAACACCCTTGCATTTTGCAAATATATGAAGTTGGCAGAAATCTCTGAAATTCCCCCCAAAATGTAATACTGCTTTTGATATATTATTTCAGTTGTTATGCAAGTTCCAGGATCCTCCATTTGGTTCTTCTTACTATGGACATTACCATTTGGGTTAAAAAGCCAATTTATATATTCTACCAGTTTCCAAATACGCCTTTTTAACTATGCCATCAAGCCCTGTTGAGAAACACATACAGGGTGGATCTATGTACTTACTGGATCCACTGTCATTCACATTTGGGCAGACTCCACCGGTCACCTGACTACCATAAACCCCTACCCCTACTTTAACTGGTAAGTCACAGTGGCATTTTGGGACCCTAGGAATTACTGATACTTTGTCAATGTCTAGTAATGCCCAGAAAGTATTTACTTTTCCCTTGTATACTCTTATTCTAGTAACTGGCTGCAGTACCTTTTGGAAAAAGGTTGGAGAAATAATTGTTAGATATACTAGTGGCATTACCACAGGGCTCTTCCACAAGGAGACCCAGACTGCTCTTTAAGAGATTCTGTGTCTTAAACTGCCTTAGATATGGAAAGTGACTTAGAAGTCATGACCAAGTATTATGGTGACTCAAGTCAGGATTTGGCCATCAGACTTCAATTTTTCTTTTCTGGTACATTTAAATAATGTCCTTGCAGTTTTCCCATCTGTTTCATTCTTAGGGACATTGTAATCAATTAGTCACTCTCAGAGATCCCTGAAGGTCAGAACTCTGCTGCCCTGTGTGACAAATGTGTTTATTTTGTCTTTGGCAATTAAGTGATGTCACTTTGTCTCTGCTTCTCTAGGAATCCCATTATTCTCTTTGAAATCAGGAGCCTATCTCAATTACTATATTTCCCATTGTTATATGTGGCTGACTAAGATGCAGAACCATGGAGATTTTCAAGGATGAAGGTGCTGCCCTTAGAAATGTATTTGGCAATGAATAGTGGAGAAATTATCTCCTGGGTCTTCTTGGTGGATGGCTAGGTATATCATAGGTTAATCCACACCAACATTCCCATCTTCATAAACTTTGAATTCATTCCTGCTCATCATTGCAGGGAAGCACTAACAGATCTTCCTTATTAAACATATCTCACCATTAAGTCCTAATTTCAGTCCACCAACCAAGTAGGACATCAGAACCACTTCCAGGTGCATAAGCCAATTCATTAAATTCAGATTACTGAGTAACTGCACTCATATAAATGCATTTTGCTTTATCTGGTGTTATATTCTACCTTCCTTGGTTTAATAGCTATAGAATTAGCTACAAAACACTTATCCCAGGATTTTGCTGACACATACAATACAATGTTGCAATTCTTTGGAGTATAATCTCTTTCCTCTTGGACCAAGCTGTGTAACTGACACGTGGAGAATATCCTTACAAGGAATCGGCCCCAGGTGAGGTTATCACAGAGTTTTCAAGCAAAGGAAGACTGGCCTTTTCAGACACAGGAGTGAAAGCTACTTCCATTGGTCAGGGAGATTCAACGTGCCTCAGGGATTTGAGATGCTCTGTTTTATTTGAGTCCAACAAGATGTCCTCATTCAGAATTGTAGTGGCAAGTTGTTTTTAAAATCAACGTCCTAATGCTCACATGTGAAACTTGAGGAAGATGTAAATTTAACTGATATTTGATTCTGTAACGTGCATAACTAAATTTAGTATTTGATTTTGTGGCAATATAATCAATAAAATATCTCTATTATTTTTGTTTTATTTATATGGGGGTTTTTGTTTTTCCTATTAGCACTCAAATATATTCAGGATATTCTGTTCCAAAACATGGTCCTTGTAGTCATTTTCACTGCAGATAACTGCAGCAGTCACGTGGACATCCAAGGCACTTATTTCACTCGGAACATCATCACAGTTAAGTATGTAATAACATGACTAATTGTGATGCCACTGCTTGGCATGAATTATCAGCATACCCTTTTGCATTGGCAAGTAGTAACTCAGGGCTGTACTGAATTTCAAGGGAAGGACCAATCCCATCCCCCAGTCCCACCTTTGAGTGTCTGCCTCTTGGGACTACCTTTGCTACCAATTTTGTATCTTTCAGGGTCCAGTCATAGAAAATCACACCAATAGTTTGGAGACAGAAAATTCAGTATAAGAAAAATTAATTGGCAAAATTAGTTAAAAGTGTAATGGAGTACTTTAAGTGGTATAGAAGTAGCAAGTTCAGAAAGCAGCTGCTTCCTCTAGGATTGTAGGATGGTGAGTAAAGAGACTAAGAACTTAGCAAATCTCTCTTACCCCAAGAATGTGATTCAAACCTTTTTGGGGAGGATGGCTGAAACAGGAAAACATAGCCTGATGTTGCCAAAGAAATTTGCCATAGACTACAGGCCAGAGTTAGTTCATAAGTGTGGTTCTCCATGTGGCTGGAGACAGTTTCCAGAGATTGCTGGCTGGATCTGGTATACAGAATCAGCCAGATGGGTGGTTGGAGAGGCTTGCTGGAGAGTAGAGGCCATAGTTCTGTGAGAGTCATTAAGGACAATACTACTGGGCCACTCACATATAATCGGCAGGAAACAAAACAGCACTCTGGGGTCTGGAAAAGAAGTTTTCCCTATAATGGCTTTACAATGTCCCTCCATTACCCTCTGTTGTCAAAGCCTAACAGCAAACTGTCTGGCAAAGGAAAAATATTTATTGGACACACTCCAGTATCACAAAGCAAGGAAAAGAAGAGTAGATTTGGAGCTGAGATAAATTGGTAAGATAACCAGTATAGTTTCGGACATTGGGATTGAGTTGCCTGTAAGACATCAAGATAGATAATTAGCAAACCTTTAGATATGATGTTTTGAAAAATCTCAGGGCTTTTAATGTAGGTGGTGGTGTTATCCACATAAGAATGTTTGAGATCTCCAAGGAGAGCATACAGAGGAGAGGCTGCTGGGCTAAAACAAGAGCCAAAAGAAGGGCCATTCCTTAAGGATTGGTCAGAAATGATGTGAAGCCCCAAGAGGAGGGCTAGAAGAAGTGACAGTAGGAGAGGTAAGGGTGATAGGTTTCATGGAAGCTCAAAGAGGAGAGGTGCAAAGAAGTGAGAGTGATCACTAGGGTCAAATTTAGCAGAAGGAAATAGTAAGAAAGGACATGAATAAAGGCAATACTCCTGATTAAAAAGAAATCTGGAATAAGATGAATCTAAGTTTTATTTAGAGAGATATATGATAATTTCAAGAAGTTTAGCTGAAGACAATAGACAGGATGCAGCAATCTGGGGGCATGGTGCAAGTGGCAGCTGAATGGTCAAATGAAATAGATTATTTTTTCATAGGAAAAACATGAACATGTTTTAGCGTGCAGATGTCTTTTGTTTGGATCACATTATGTTCCTTTGAAAAAAATGTAGCCTTCAGTGTCTGAAGGCGGAGACCATGAATTCCCTATTATATTTTATCCATCTTGAAACATTCATTTATGTTACTTGCTTTGCCCTGCACATTTTAGAATACTGACATTTGGGCTGCATATTTCTTTTATTAATGGAAAAAAGGAGATTGTTAGTCATTTTTCCAGAAAGGCAATTTATAATATAATTGATAAAATGAATCTTAGAACTAAAAAATAATTTGAAATGATTGGCCTCCCTTTAATGTTTGTGTCCTCAGACCAGTGCTGTCCTAAGATGAGAAAGGGTAGATGACTTTCTCAAGATCACACAGTCAGTAAGTGGCAGATCTGTGGTTAAAACTGAAGCTTTTCTTCCTTGTACTTTTAAGAATATTAGTCTTCATTCCCATCCTGACACTCTCTTAAATATCTAGTTTCAAAAGAAAATGTGGACAAAAGAGAAACCTTATGAAAAAATAAAATTATGTCTTTTAGGAATTGATCAGAACATTATTTCACTGTTCTTCTTTCTCAACCCAGTGATTTTTTTCCTATGTGTTATCAAATAAGTCAAAGCTCTGACTAGCAATATGCTATCCCTGGGGCTTAAACTCAATAATATCTCTGATTTTAACCATACCTTAAAGCATCTCTTGGTCTATGTCTTCTTTCAGCCACCAAAATAATGTGGTTAATAAGAAAATTGTTCTTTTTTTAAAAAAAATTATATTGTGTGTATTTGAGGTTTACAACATGATGTCATTAAGTACATATAAATACAGAGATACATATAAACACATAGTACAATGGTTACTATAGTGAAGCAGATTAACATATCTATCACATAGTTAATGTTTGTATGACAAGAGTAGTTAAAATTACTAATTTTAAAAATACAGATTTTAAAATTCCTGATACAATATAGTTTTATTAACTTTAGTCCCAATGTTGTACATTAGACCTCTAGACATGTGCATCCTATATATTCGTTTTCTTTGACCTACAGCTCCCTATTTTCTCTCCTCTACCCTACCTGTGATAATCACTGTTTTTCTCTATTTCTGTATATTTCAGTGGTTTAAAATACACATACAAGTGAGAATATGCAATATTTTGGGGGGGGGGTCTGCCTTACATAGCATAATATCCTCCAGCTCCATCCATGTAGCAAATGACAGTATCTTCTTTTTTAAGGCTGAATAATATTCGTGTGTGTGTGTGTGTGTGTGTGTGTGTGTGTGTATCACATTTTCTTTATCCATTCATCTGTCGATGGGCATTTAATTTGTTTGCAAATGTTGGTTGTCATGAATGATGCTGCAATACACATAGGAATACAGATAGGAATACAGATATCCTTATGAAGTAGTGATTTCCTTTTTGGGGCGAATATATACCCAGAAAAGGGATTGTTGGGTTATATAGTAGTTATATTTTAATTTGCTTAAAAACCTCCTTTACTATGAACATTGTTCTTTAATCAGCAACACTGCTCCTTATCACTAACAAAAGTAGGAATAAAGGAGGCACTGTTGTTGGTAAATTGCTTTGAGATCCTTAGATGCTAGTGGAAAGCAAAATATCAGAAATCTCATTTTTCTTTTTACCTCCCTTCTCTCAGGAATGTATATTTCTCAGTGTGGCAATATATAGAAAACCAAGGAAATGAATATCAAGCTACAGAAAGGAGAGGCAAAGGCTGAAATTGCTTTTGCAATAATTTTTGTGAAGAAAGGAAGGAAATGAAAATGCCTGTTACCAATTGGTGAATAACTGGACTCACTGACAAGTCTCACTAAGATCCAGCTTGCCCACTTTATGCACCTCATTTTTCATATGAAATGCAGAGACAGTAGAGTGTAGTAGTTAAGAAAATATTTCTAGGGAGAGCCAGGTGTAGGTTTGATACCAGGAGCAGCCCATCGCTGTCAGTAGAAACTTAAGAAAATGATAATTTCTCTGAGGCTTGATTTCTACCGTTATCAAATGGGAATAAAATCATTTCTAATTTTTAAGATCAGACTAAGAAATCAATGAAAAATGAATATTAAGTGCCTGGGAAAGTACCTAGAGTTTCATAAGCATTTAACATATGTTGTTATTATCTATTAATATTATTGCTATAGGTAATAACAATACTAGTAATGATAATAATGATATAGTACTTATTGTCTCTCTCTCCTGTATAAAACTTTTCAGTGACTGCACTCATGAAAGAAGATTAAAGCTCAAATAGTATGGATTCAGGGTCCTGAAATTAGTCATTTTCAGATTATGTCACATACACACACACACAAACACATTTTATTGGTACAGTCTTTATAGAAATCTAGGTTGGATTTCTCATCATTCCCAAATATGTCGCATCTTTTTGTACTTCTGTGGTAGTTGTTTCTAGTGTTTACTTCACCTATTAAGAAAGGCCTTAACTCTATTGATATTTGAATAAAATCTTACTTTTCCATCAAGACATCTTTTACAAAAACATTTCTACTCTCCAAAACAGTAATTTCCATAGTCAGTCTTGCCTGGGTTCACTGTATAGACAATTTCTCTTAGCTATTAAATTGTAAGTCTCTAGGATCATGGACTATGTCATCTTGCTGTGTGCATCACCTAAGCATTGGGACGGCGCTTAGCAAATAGTAACAATGCTATGCAGTCTGTGAAAAGAGCAAGTTCTATTTCTCTTTAGCAGAAGAGGGCGGGCTATCTCTGCTTCACTGGCCTTTTGCTGCCCCTTTTTATCAAGTTCTCTTAGTTGACTGTTTGGCTGGTTGTCTCCGCTGGTTGTACTTGGGTAGAGGACATGGTGTTGTATGACTATATTATCATGATCTGAGGATTAGGAATGTTGGACCGTGTGAAAAGACCAAGAAAGACAGTGATATGAAGGCACCCAAGGCTTACAAAGCAGATATCATGTTTTAACTCTGACATTTACGTTCCCCAGACTTCCTGAGCCTCTCTTTCCTTACCTGAGAAAAAGAATAGTTATTTTTATGTTCTAGAATTCAATAAAGGATTAAATGAGATAAAATGTGAAGCATCTTGTGCAGATCTTGGCACTCAATATATTGTACTTAATGCAAGTTACTTTTCCTCTCTTTCTCCTGAGAGGTATCTAGACATAACTTGTCACCAGAAGATCAGATTCTTATCCATCCTATAGATAAGATATCCAAAGCATAGATTATTTTTATGAATATAGGTCACTTGATGATTGAAAATGATCAAATGTATAGATGATAAACTAGAATTGATAGAGAACACAGTGTTCATAAGGCATAAATATATCATTGAACAAGTACTCATTAATCTCTTAATAATGTCAGTCACAAAACCAGAGGTAAGATTAAGGTGTCAACCTTGTGATATGGTTCTTTTAATTTCTAAGTTCTTGTTTTCGAGTGACACAAAATCAATTGAAGCCTGCCAGCTGTTTGGTAAGCTATGTAAAATGAATTTGGTGAGTCAGCTGAAATCCTAATGGTAATGTCTTCAAAGTAGCAGATATATCTGATAGGTCTGATTTGTTATCAGTTATTGTGGGCTAGTCTAGCACTTTGGGTAAGAAAAGAATTGGGAGTGGACAGTTAGGGAGAGGCATTCCTGTTATCATCTAATGCTGGTCTGATGAAATTTTTCTTCTCTTAAAATATCACAACATTATTTATAAAATGTATTAAATATTAATAATATATGTATTTACATTACAAACAAGCATAACAATACACTCTGATCCTTTTTGTTGGGTTATATTCTTCCTGTTGTATGCATTTAGAATCTGTAATACAATTCTGTTAATTCCCCTCCAACCCCATCTCATCCTAGGTATATACCTTCTCAGTTTTCATAGTCTTCTTGTTGTGCCCTGCTGCTGATCAAATCATAGTGGACAATTTCTCTTCCTTTCTAATCCATTCTAATTAAAGCAACAATTATTGTTTCCCTAAATTATTTTAATCAGATTGCTCCCTACACAGGAAACCACTGTAGCTCCTACTTAGCTCTTGAATCAAACTCTTCAGCACCTGCCCCCAAGGCCTTCAACTCCTGTTGCTCATTTATGCTGGTTTTATTCCATGATACACATTCAGATAGAATAAACCTTCTTTTTCTTCAAACACACTTAGTTCACTTCTGAGGTTTAAGGCTTCTCTTTTCTCCTTTAAAATATGTGCTCTTTTTCCATTATATGAAGTTGTAACCCTGTTGTGCTGAACCCCTATTAACCTCAATAAGGAAAGAACCAGATTCAAGAGGCAGAAGAGACCCAGAGCCAGTACACAAGACATGGGGTTGCATTAGGTGTTTACATACAGGAGACAGAGGCCAGTGGCAGCAGGCTGAACAGGAGAATTACCTTATGTATAGAAGTTGTCCAGGAGTGGCCAGCATAACCACATGGCCCAGGAGTGGTGGGCTAGGCAGGAAAACTGCAACCACCTGCAAATATCATGCAGTTTATACAACATTTTCACTTAACACCCTTCCCCTAACAGCCTCCACTTGGCAACCTTCATTTAACCTGAAACTCAGGGCTTCAATCCCTTGCATGGCCCATGTTCCATGGAATGGGCCAGTGACTCAGATGTTCCTCATAGACAAAGAATGACTCTCCAGCTTGGCTGCACCTGGATTCCCTAGCTCCATAAACACATTCAGGCCGGGTGCGGTGGCTCAAGCCTGTAATCCCAGCACTTTGGGAGGCCGAGACGGGCGGATCACGAGGTCAGGAGATCGAGACCATCCTGGCTAACACGGTGAAACCCTGTCTCTACTAAAAAAATACAAAAAATTAGCCGGGCGAGATGGCGGGCGCCTGTAGTCCCAGCTACTCGGGAGGCTGAGGCGAGAGAATGGCGTAAACCCAGGAGGCGGAGCTTGCAGTGAGCTGAGATCCGGCCACTGCACTCCAGCCTGGGCGACAGAGGCCATAGAGGGTTGTTCTAAGGGTATGCTTAAGTTATTGCTGTCAGGTGCTTTTACCCTACACTCTCCATCCACCTTCAGATTTTCTTCCTCAAAATTCCCTGTCTTATTATATTCTCTGATGAACTCTCCTAAATTGTGGTTAATTCCGTAACTGTAGCATTTTCTTATTTATTTTTAAATACAGAGTTCTACAAGGTTGAACCCCCTGCCCCACCACACACATACACAGAGTTCTTAGCTTACTTCATTCTAGGCTCTCTTCAAGCACTTTCGATATGTGCTAAAAAAAATTAATACAACTCTGTATAGGATATGCTTTCCTTAAGTCATTTTACTGATAGTAAAAATGAGACAGAGAGTTAACAGTCTCAAAGTAATTGGCTAGAAAGTTTTGAAGGTAGATTCTGAAGGAGGCCCTCTGGCTTTAGAGTTTGTGCTTTATTTATTTATTTATTTATTTATTTATTTATTTATTTATTTTATTCATGTGTTTGAGATGGAGTCTCCCTCTGTCACCGGGGCTGGAGTACAGTGGCACAATCTCAGCTCACTGCAAGCTCCACCTCCCAGGTTCACGCCATTCTCCTGCCTTAGCCTCCCAAAGTACTGGGATTACAGGCGTGAGCCACCACGCCCAGCCAGAGTTTGTGCTTTTTGTTACCAAACTGTACAAAAGTCAAATTAGCTTACATTCATGTGTGCATTTTCTCTGTTGGAGGCTTTGTGTGTTAGTTATATTTGCTCATTAACCTCCCAAAATTGATTGGCAGAGTCCAGAAGTCAGGAACTATACAGATCAATTCGATATCTAGAAGTATTCTGTCCACAGAGTAGAATCTCAAAACACATTGCTGCCAAGTCCACTAGCTAATATGTCAGCAGAGTTTTTTTTCTCTGATCAACTTTTAGACTAGAGCTTTAATTTTTAATGTTGTTTTCCTTCAAATTTCAGGAGGTTAAGAAGTCAGCCCTCTATAAAAGTCTGAAGTTGTTTCATCCTCTGACTACACTCCATATATGCAACATTGAACCAATCACTGGGATTAAACTTTTTAAAAAATCCTTATTTGATGGAAATAGCTACCTTATTGGAGGACGATTATTATACCCAAAAAGGGCAAACGTTTCTTTTATTATAATTGCTATAGAAATATTCTTAATTATAATTTTAATTGCAATTGAATTATAGTTTTTATAAATGGTCTGAGGAGACACACAGGGAATTATGGGATTACATCATAAAGAGACTTAGTTTGGGGATATTAAAAAATTGTTCATGGAGAAGGCAACATGTAAGGCTAGAGGTTAATGGAAGTTGGCTAGGTCAAAGAGATGAGTACCTGGAGTAGCGTTTTACATCAAAGAACAGCACATGGGCCAGTCCTAAAATAATTGGGAATTAGAATCTTTGAGGAGCTAAAAAAAAAAAAAAAAAGAGGTCAGATGGTTGGATCAGTGTGAATGAGTAGGAACATGGTGTGGGGTGAGACTGGGGAGATAGGAAGAAAGTAGAAAATATAGGGCTTTGTGGAACATAGTAATAACATTTGTGTTTAATCATAATAAAAGCATTCTCTCTCTCAAATTCTTGTCCTTTAGATATTTCATTCAAAAGTTTCTCATCATTGTCATTGTGAGGGTGATGGGAGGGCAGGCAAGGAGGAGTATGCAGGTGGTGGTATATAAAGGAGACAGTGAAAGAATTATTAATGGTGTATGTGTGTTAATGGGAAAGGCAATTCCAGTCCTATAAATTTGTTACATAATTCTTTAATCAAGTGGCCAGCCATTTTATCCCATAAACCAATTGAAAACTTAATCCTAAATTCTTTCACTTATTTTTCACTTTAAGGAAAAAACACATTATCTAGATTTTTCTTTACATATCATGAATCATGTGGTGCTTGAACCTGCCACTTCAAGCCATGATTTATAATATGCCTAATTGCTTTCCTTTCCCTCCTCACAGCTGGCAGATGGAATACTGTATCTGTGACCGACCCACATTGGTATTTATGCTGCAAGCAAATGGTGTTACAGTCTGTGGATTTCTCCTTCTTGATCTAAATATCCTTAAGACAATGCAAAGTTCTTAAAAATTTATCTCTGTTTCCTCTTTTGTCTCTGCTGCCCTCTTAATTTTTATACCAGCACACATGGGATTTGAGCCCCAGTCTAAAGGTGAACTTCAGGATTGTGGCTTGTTTCTGTACAGCTCACAAGTTAAGTCACAGAAAATAGAAACTTTGGAAGTGATAATGAGTATATGTACTGCTTGCTTTGAGAAGAGCATTCATTGGAATTGCTGTGTTTCATAGTCTTGGCTCTTCTGTGGAATGTGTAGCTATATAATCAGAGTAGATTATTTGTCATTCATTCACCAGATTTTAAAATATCTATTTGCAATTTTTGCAGCTCCCAAACAATTTTATTTTTCACTTTTGCTAGTATTTGTCTTCAGCTTGGATAGAGTTGCTGTGTCTTCCTTAGTTAATGCCCGTTTGTTCTTCAGTTTAGTGACCTCTGAGATTGAAACATTTGGGAGAAGGAATCTCTGCCACAAGGTATTGATATTAGAGGCTAAATCATGCTCTTCACAGGTAACACCTGCTGGTGGAATTTCTGATGGAGATTTTAGTTGCACAAGTCCTATTAACCTGAATTGACATGCACCAGATGGGTAGAGAAGCAACAAGCAATGAGAGTTCACTTTCAGGGATTGTGTTTGCTGAGTAAATATTTTTATTTTGGGGATAAGTAATTCTTAATAGCATCAGGAAAACAAAAAAATTAAACCTGTGGATTTTGGGTTTTGACGGTAACTCAGAATATTTTATCATTTTAAAATTTAGATCATTTTTTAATGAGCTACAAATAAGCAGCACAAATAGCTAGATTCTTGAACTTCCTTTCCTTCCTCCCTACTTCCCTTATTTCCTACCTTTTTTCTCCCTTCCTTCTTCCCCTATATAGTTTTTGTTGTTACCAAAGTTATACACACATACTCTATAAGGTGTCAACCAATTTTTCAAACTTATTATAAAAATCTTCAGTCTCTTAGCTCTCACCACTGACTACCAATCAACTTCCCCCATCACCCTGTGCTACCACAACTTGTGGCTCTTCCTCTACCCAGGCTAGAACTCTCACTTCATTTGGCTAATGTTTTGGCTTTTATTTTTAAATTTCTAAATAACATGCTTGTATTGACATCTTGATTTTTTCAGTTAGATTATTTTTGATTTTCCACTATAAAATATGATACAGTCTTTTTCCTTTTTCACACTTTATTCATCAGCTCCTGCTACAATAAGAGGAATTTTTCCATTCCCATTCCCTCAGTGCAGTTATGTTGTAATTTTTGTCACATTGATTCAATGTTTATAGTATTTTGACTCTGTAAGCTGAGTTACAGCTGAGCCATGATATTTTCTAGGATATATTTACCGACCTGCCCATCTTTTTTATTTGAAAAAGTAAAAATGTATTTTATAATTAATGGGCACAATTGTAATTTGGCACTAAAGCTTTTAGAATGGTAGATGCACACTTGCTGGGTTTTTCTTACATGGAGCACCTTTACAGCAGCTGTCCTAACCCCAGGGATCTTTCCCTGATGTTTCTGGCACAGGTGGTGCTGCCTCTTTCTGACTGTCATGGCTTCTGCCTTAGATTCTGGCTCTTCAGATTCACCTCCTGTCTCCTCTGCTGAGCTCACTTCACCCTAGGCAGGCAGCTGTATTGGATAGGTGCAATGTATAGAATAGATCACTGCCATCCCTACTCTGGGGTTCACATTTGGCACCTTAGCTCTGCCATCAATTAATGGACACTTTGCTCTTCTATGCCAACTTCATCCAAGCTCTTACCTTTTAGGTGCCTTCGGTCATAAGTCAGGTACAACCTATATACAACCAGATGTCTCCAAACCCCAGGAACATGTGTCAAACTCTCTGAATGTTTATCTGCAGGTCCCCTCGTAAGTCTTAGTGTAGGGAAGCATCCCTCTCCCAGCCACAGCCCTGTGTGTATTCTCTCTGAACAAATTTTTGCTACAGTTCACTTTAACTTCCTGAAAATTTCTTTACTTTCCCTTATATATCCCAGGTACTGTCAGAATCACTTCCATCATTATTTAGTCTGTGAAGGTCTAGTACCATATTTTAGGGTATGGTATATTGAGCATCCATGATAATATTCTCAACCTTTTAAACTCAGTTCAAACTCCAAGACAATAGAAGTCATATGTAACCTCTAGTTAAACTAATTTTTATCAAAGATTCTTTAGTGTCAGGATTAGCATTGGACATTTTGCATGTCATTCGTCAATAATCTAATTAAAGTAGACACTATTATCACCTCCATTTTACAGATGAGGAAATTCAGGCCAAGAACTGGTAAATAATGAGAAAGAAACAAAGAACATTGATTTGGTTTGGCTCTGTGTCCTCACCCAAATCTCATCTTGAGTGGTAATCCTCATGTGTTGAGGGAGGTACCTGGTGGGAGGTGATTGGATCCTGGGGGACAGTTTCCCTCTTGCTGGTTCTTGTGATAGTGAGGGAGTTCTTACGAGATCTGATGGTTTTAAAAGTGGCAGTTTCCCCCGTGCACTCTCTTTCTTTCTTGCCACCATGTAAGATATGCCTTGCTTCCCCTTTCGCCTTCCGCCACAATTATACTGTGAGTCAATTAAACCTCTTCTCTTTATGAATTACCCAGTCTCAGGAAGTATCTTTATATCAGTGAGAAAATGGACTAATACAAATATTCACACAAATAATGAAAAGCTGAGCACTGATCAAAACTCAGGAAGGCTGCTTTTGGAGTTCATAGTCTTAATCATGACACTATCTTGCCAAGTGAGGGGTAGATAAATATGAAGTTATCTGCCTATTTCCCTCATCTGTCTATTCAAATCCTACTCTAAGTACTTTAAGACATAATGAGATATCAAAGGAATTTTAGGCAAGCTCCTTAATAATAGCAAGAGAAAAGGTTATTTGTCATGTAGGTAATCCACTTTAAGGAACGTGAATATCCAGGCTGGAATGGGGTGTGCCAGTTGAAGTATATGGGACAATGGCGAGATGAAGCTGGTACCCTGCAGGAGGGAGTGGTAGAAAAGAAAGGCGACATGAGAAGAATAATGAAGTGTTTTTATCTTTTTCTCGACTTCAAATTTTTCTGATTAGCTCCAAGGAAGGTAGGATTCTTTCTGATGGTGAATTGATGCTTTCCAATGACTCATGGGCAGAAAGGCAACATATACATACTATGAAGGAGGGAGAGCCAGTGTACTTATTGATTTGAATCTAAATGAAACAGAGGTGAAGAGAAATAGTACTCATTGATTTTGGCTGCCTTTCTAATAGTGATTATGATTATCTTGTAAATGAAAGTATTTTGTTCTTGGGTTTCCAGTGACTTTACATATTTTCAATTTCATTATTTTAAGATCCCATTAACACTTTGCTAGATCACTGTATTTGTAATTTTCTCCATCTTAGAGTCCTCCAGTTCAAACTAGTTTAGCCCTAATAGAGTGGAGACCTAGACTTGGTATTTTACTAAAGAAGGCGACTGAGTGTAAGGCACACATTTTTCAGCATGAAAAACATTCTCAATGATTTTCTAATAACGAATAATTTTAAAAATATTGATATGATCTATACAATTATCAGAACAATTATGATATTAAATTGATTTGATGGTATCCCTTCTTGCTTAATGTTAACCTTCTTGCTCCCACTGTTCTTGATTATATAGACTACAAAAATTACAGATGGGCATTTTTTATTTTATTTTATTTTTATTTTTTAAAGTGGAGTCTCTCTCTGTCTCCAGGCTGGAGTGCAGTGGCGCAATCTCGGTTCACTGCAACCTCCGCCTCCCAGGTTCAAGTGATTCTCCTGCTTTAAATTCCCGAGTAGCAGGGACTACAGGTGTGCACCACCATGCACATGGGCAATTTTTTATAGTGGGGAGTGGAATGTAACATTTGTACTTACTACATCAGATTCAAGTATAAGTAGTCTCCTATTATCAAATGCATTTAGACTCATAAATCAAATGCCTATAATTATTGCCTCCAGTATGTCAACTGCTAAAAACTACCTTTTTTTCCCTAAAAATGATTTTGTTACTGCTCCATAAATTAGCTCCCACAAAACTGCCAAGTCAAAATGTAGACCTTATTTTTGCTCTCTAGAAATGAACTTCTATTAAGAATACTGTGGTATTTAATTCCCAGCAAAATGCATCCAACCAAAATAAAGTAATATATTCAGTTTCTGATTTAAAAAGGATTCACAATGTGTTAGGTGATGGTGTTCTCTGGGTTGCTCCTTCACAGAGCTAGAGCAGACCCTTGCTCTTCCTTGATGGCTAGGCATCTGCCATGACTTCTGTCACTGCTTGCTAGATGATACTTTTTCTGCTCCGCTTGATGAAACCAATTATTTTCTTTTCCTGAGAGTGTGTCAATTATGCCATTGTCATCGTGGCAGCCAAAGGCCTATCAGTGCTGTTTTTTGTTAAATTCAGTTTGAAATCTCAGCATTTCGTTCCAAGACCTATCTGTTCTCTCCTCTCCTTTTTATTTTTATTTTTTCCTGTACTGTAATTGTATTTTGTTGTCTCTTTTGATATGAAAGTATCTGCACTTGGCATACTGTCAGAGTATTTTTCTTTATTTCTAATACTTTATTGTATATGTCACTGTGATTGTACGATTGTGTCAAAATATTTGTCACATTCTCACTTTTGATGTTCAGTATTTGTCCTATTACTGCCACAGATGCAAGATAACCTTTTATCAAATACTTTTATAGACTTCAGAAAATCTCAAAGAGTGGTAAAAGAGAAGTTATTCCTGTTATTTCTGAAGCATTCTGCATATAATTTAAAAAACAAAACAGAGAAAAGAAGTTTCTCAAACACACAGATTTCCCAGGTTGTTTATTAAAGTTGTCAATTTCACTGAACTCTTTTCATGAATGATTTTCCTGTCATGTTAAATAAATAGTTAAAGAATTTTTCCATATTATTGTTTGAATATAATAGCTCTCCTGAACTGGAAACCTGATCTTTATACTTTGAATACTCACTGCAGCAGAATTCTTTTCTTATCCTCAGTCTCTTGTGTGGGAAAATAAATTAAGTCTCTGAGCCAATGTGATTGTAAAGGTATGAGTAGGTATAAAGACCCTATAAACATTAATGGTATTTGGAAGAAAAGGAGAATTAAAGATTTTCTTCTTGTTCTACAGGGTTATCTAAGTAAAGTATTGAGGAATACGTGGATAATCCACTTCTATGAGCTAGAGGCTGGTTCTGATAACACAGGGATGAGTTACATTGCTGTTTGTTCAGAATATAAAATTAACAATGGCCCAGTGTTAATGACTTTTCCTTTTCCCAAATGGACTCGACATCTTCTGGTTTTGAAGGTGATGCTTGTTCTTGAATTCTCTAAGATCTCTTTCATCCCTTAGCTCTTCTGAAAATGTTACAATCTCAGATTGGGACTGAGCCCCAGCTCCCTGTTGTGGTCAGTACTTATTATCCAGGTTTATGCTCCAATGCTGTCTCCCTCTTGAATGTCTTTTTATTTTAACCATGTATTCCTTCAGAAGTTAGACTAGAATTGTAGACCTGTTTTTAATTATTAAAAGAAGCTGGACAATTCTCATTTCTAATCACTTGGTGTATTAGTCCATTCTCATGTATGTATGTATGTATGTATGTATGATAAAGACATACCAGAGAGTGGGCAATTTACAAAAGAAGGGGGTTTAATTGGACTTCCATGTGACTGGGGAAGCCTCACAATCATGGTGCAAGACAAGGAGGAGCAAGTCACGTCTTACTTGGATGGTGGCAGGCAAAAAGAGAGCTTGTGCAGGGCAACTCCCATTTTTAAAAACCATCAGATATCATGAGCCCCATTCAATATCACGAGAACAGCACGGGAAAGACCCACGCCCAAAATTCAGTCAACTCCCACTGGGTCCCTTCCACAACACATGGGAGTTATGGGAGCTACAAGATGAGATTTGGGTGGGGACACAGAGCCAAACCAAAGTCAGTAAAATCTAAATTGGATTAGGGACATGGTTAGGGTAAGTGTCAGAGATTATATGAATAAAATCCCAACTATTGCAAATTCCATTTCAATGAATGGAATCTTTCTCCCAGATGTAGAGACTTTTCATCAAGTTACTTAGGAATGAAGAGTACTAGCAGAAGCAAAATATATTCACTGGGAGTTTCTTCACAGTGAGGAAAAACTCAGTGGTGTGGATCGTCAGTTCTAGTGGTAAGGTTCAGTTTCATCAGACAATTATGCCTATCTGTACTCATGTCACTGCAGGCATGTTTCTCTCCTGCCTTTAGGAAGAAACAAAGGGACAGACTGGCTTCCCTTGTTATTTCAGTGTGTTAAAGCAATCATTTACTGTTTATTATACTAATTAATTATCTCCCTATTTATTTTGTGCAATTATTGCTTTTACTTAGTGGGTAGATAATTAATTCCTGTTAGCAGAAGTATAAAAGCAGAAATTTAAAAAGATCTAAAACCCTGACTCAGAATTTGGCACTTAAGTGGGAAAATTCAAATATATTCTTAGGATACCATGTACTGGCATGAACTTGGATTGCTTTTCATCACTTTTTGAGCATCGGTTCTGCTTGCTGAATTCCTGAATTATGGTTGCTCATCACTTGAACTTGAAATGAACTGCCTGCTCTAATAGGCTTTATCTTCATTATAAGTTGATATAACAAATAAGTTTAAATACATAATTAGATGCCAGGGCTCTTGAAGAGTGATTTATTAGGAGAAGATAAATTTTTAGAAAACAAATATGAGATTATTAAGATGTTGACAGAAGATGAGGACAGTTGCTATTAGAATTTTATAAACAAATGTTAAAGAGTCTCTTTTTAATGAAACAGTATATTTAAGCAACTCATTGGCTGCATTTTTCCTTGACATTACATTTTCCTATTAATTACATATTCAGTCTGGATATCACGATGTAAAAGTTTGATTAGTAAATAACTGATAAAAAAATGATGATGAATATTTCAGAGGTTTCAGGAACTCAGCCTCTCAGCAGTTCTTCTTCTTATTGATGCCAGCAAACTATTTCACAATGTGTCAGGAGACAAAAGCATTTTAGGTAAACTTGATATATTAAATTGTATACCATTTTCATCAAGATTCATATATTAAAGGCAATCAGTTGACATTTTTCTGTGATCTATTTTGTGATTTGTCAAATTGATTATGTCAATGAAATCAAAGGAAATTTTCCTTAACAGCTTTTATATTTCAGTGTTGCTTGAAGTTTTTTTATTCACTTAATAGAATGTAATACACATGTGTATTTTGAAATACTCTTATGGTATATATGTGTATGTGTATATATATACACATACATCACATGCATATGTGTGCATGTGTGTGTATATATATACATACATACAGGGAATCACATATACAGGGAAACTCTGTATCCAAACAAAAGAAAATTAAAAAACAAAAATAAAATAATCTGCAACTGACTCATGGTTTTGCTACTTCCATTATTTCATTTTGAGGAAGTAATTTGCTATAATTTTTCATATCTATTATATGGGGATAATATTATAAGTATTAGGCTGTTGTGTGGACTAAATGTGAGAAAATATAGAAAAGTGTCTAGCTCATTCTTGTTTGACACTTGTTAGAGTACAGTATAGTAATGAGCATTTGGTATGACTAATCTTTAATTTTCAAGCAATAACAAATATATAGTATTGATCACTCGCTAAATATCTGATGCAGTTGTAGATGTCTTTACATGTAATACATTTAATGTTTTACTGTAAGTCTGATTATTGCATTAATTAAATTGTAACATATAATTAACATATCCAAGGTCAACATTTTAATTTATTATTTATCTCATTCATTACAAGATGCATAACTATTTTATCTTAACACTATGAGAGAAAACACTGAGTAAAATTGTGACTATGCCATGTATGTCAAGAAGCCAATCACTTTGAGATGTTAAAATATGAAAAAAGTGAATCCTTAAATTGATGAAATATAACATCTAGTAAGTGGGAGAACTAGGATTTAGAACCCATGCATTCTCTTTCCAGAGCTTTTCTGCTTATTCATTCTACTATACTTTCATGCACAGAAGGGTTCAATCGATAAGAATTTATTTATTAAAAAATGCACCAGGTCAACACATATACCAACTATCATACTTTCTTAATACTTTTAAGGTAGGTATTTAGGAACAATGGGTAGGTGAAAAAATTGAGATGAAATGGAATTATGTGAAAGAATATTTAACTCTTTTCTTGATTGAAAATTATTGGGTAATGAATGAATGCAGACACTTGATATGCATGAAATCAGTATTTGTAGATGGAATGATCAATTAATTGTGGCAAACCAAACTAACATAAAATGTTCATAATTCCCTTTTTACTTTCAGTTTTTTTCTTTTATAACATTGATGTATACGGGAGAAAACATAACTTCCTACTAGAAGTAGGAAGGTTTTTGTCCAAAAACAAAAGAAAACAAGATAAAAAACTCTTAAACATTCTTTTCCAAATTAACGTTAGCATTCTAGTAATAAGAGTATTTCTACAATGTAATAATATTCATATTTACATATTCCGTGCTTGATATTGAATCAGAGATATTTCTCTTGAAATTTAAAAGGAAAATAATATCTCTGTGGTCACTATGATTTTACTATGACTCTAAAAGTTATGATCAATACATTGGGTCATGAAACAGAAATGATAAACTATAATCACTGAATAGAAAATTATGTAAATACCTATATTTATTTATAGTATTTACCAAGCCTTCTTAGAAACAGAGGTAACTGAAAACTGTTAGAACTAATGAAAATCCGGGGGGCGGAGCAAGATGGCCGAATAGGAACAGCTCCAGTCTCCAACCCCCAGCGTGAGCGACACAGAAGACCGGTGATTTCTGCATTTTCAACTGAGGTACTGGGGTCATCTCACTAGGGAGTGCCGGACAATCGGTGCTGGTCAGCTGCTGCAGCCTGACCAGCGAGAGCTGAAGCAGGGCAAGGCATCGCCTCACCTGGAAGCTCAAGGGGGAAGGAAATCCGTTTTCCTAGCCAGGGGAACTGAGACACACAACACCTGGAAAATCGGGTAACTCCCACCCCAATACTGCGCTTTAAGGAAACAGGCACACCAGGAGAATATATCCCACACCTGGCCGGGAGGGTCCCACGCCCACGAAGCCTCCCTCACTGCTAACACAGCAGTCTGCCGCGATCTATCCGCAAGGCAGCAGCAAGGCTGGGGGAGGGGCGCCCACCATTGCTGAGGCTTAAGTAGGTAAACAAAGCCGCGGGGAAGCTCGAACTGGGTGGAGCTCACAGCAGCTCAAGGAAACCTGCCTGTCTCTGTAGACTCCACCTCTGGGGACAGTGCACAGCTAAAGTCCAATAGGGGAAGCAGCGGGGGCCAGTGCAGACGCGAACGACTCTGTCTGACAGCTTTGGGGAGAGCCGTGGATCTCCCAACGTGGAGGTTGAGATCTGAGAACGGACAGACTGCCTGCTCAGGTGGGTCCCTGACCCCTGAGTAGCCTAGCTGGGAGACATCCCCCACTAGGGGCAGTCTGACACCCCACACCTCACAGGGTGGAGTCACCCCTGAGAGGAAACTTCCGAAGGAAGAATCAGACAGGTACACTCGCTGTTCAGCAATATTCTATCTTTGGCAAACTCTGCTGCTGATACCCAGGCAAACAGGGTCTGGAGTGGACCTCAAGCAATCTCCAATAGACCAACAGACAGTCCTTCTGACTGTCAGATGGAAAACTATCAAACAGGAAGGACACCTATACCAAAACCCCATCAGCACGTCACCATCATCAAAGACCACAGACAGATAAAACCACAAAGATGGGGAAGAAGCAGGGCAGAAAAGCTGGAAATTCAAAAAATAAGAGCGCATCTCCCCCTGCAAAGGAGCGCAGCCCATCGCCAGCAACAGATCAAAGCTGGTCAGAGAATGACTTTGACGAGATGAGAGAAGAAGGCTTCAGTCCATCAAACTTCTCAGAGCTAAAGGAGGAATTACGTACCCAGCGCAAAGAAACTAAAAATCTTGAAAAAAGAGTGGAAGAATTGACAGCTAGACTAATTAATGCAGAGAAGATCATAAACGAAATGACAGAGATGAAAACCATGACATGAGAAATACGTGACAAATGCACAAGCTTCAGTAACCGACTCGATCAACTGGAAGAAAGAGTATCAGCGATCGAGGATCAAATGAATGAAATGAAGCGAGAAGAGAAACCAAAAGAAAAAAGAAGAAAAAGAAATGAACAAAGCCTGCAAGAAGTATGGGATTATGTAAAAAGACTAAATCTACGTCTGATTGGCGTGCCTGAAAGTGAGGGGGAAAATGGAACCAGGTTGGAAAACACTCTTCAGGATATCATCCAGGAGAACTTCCCCAACCTACTAGGGCAGGCCAACATTGAAATTCAGGAAATACAGAGAACGCCACAAAGATACTCCTCCAGAAGAGCAAGTCCAAGACACATAATTGCCAGATTCACCAAAGTTGAAATGAAGGAAAAAATCTTAAGGGCAGCCAGAGAGAAAGGTCGGGTTACCCACAAGGGAAGCCCATCAGACTAACAGCAGATCTCTCGGCAGAAACTCTACAAGCCAGAAGAGAGTGGGGGCCAATATTCAACATTCTTAAAGAAAAGAATTTTCAACCCAGAATTTCATATCCAGCCAAACTAAGTTTCATCAGTGAAAGAGAAATAAAATCCTTTACAGATAAGCAAATGCTTAGAGATTTTGTCGCCACCAGGCCTGCCTTACAAGAGACCCTGAAGGAAGCCCTAAACATGGAAAGGAACAACCGCTACCAGCCATTGCAAAAACATGCCAAAATGTAAAGACCATCGAGGCTAGGAAGAAACTGCATCAACTAACGAGCAAAATAACCAGTTAATATCATAATGACATGATCAAGTTCACACATAACAATATTAACCTTAAATGTAAATGGACTAAATGCTCCAATGAAAAGACACAGACTGGCAAACTGGATAAAGAACCAAGACCCATCAGTCTGCTGTATTCAAGAGACCCATCTCACATGCAGAGACATACATAGGCTCAAAATAAAGGGATGGAGGAAGATCTACCAAGCAAATGGAGAACAAAAAAAAGCAGGGGTTGCAATCCTAGTCTCTGATAAAACAGACTTGAAACCATCAAAGATCAAAAGAGACAAAGAAGGCCATTACATAATGGTAAAGGGATCAATTCAACAGGATGAGCTAACTCTCCTAAATATATATGCACCCAATACAGGAGCACCCAGTTTCATAAAGCAAGTCCTTAGAGACCTACAAAGAGACTTAGACTCCCATACAATAATAATGGGAGACTTCAACACTCCACTGTCAACATTAGACAGATCAACGAGACAGAAAGTTAACAAGGATATCCAGGAATTGAACTCATCTCTGCACCAAGCGGACCTAATAGACATCTATAGAACTCTCCACCCCAAATCAACAGAATATACATTCTTCTCAGCACCACATCGCACTTATTCCAAAATGGACCACATAATTGGAAGTCAAGCACTCCTCAGCAAATGTAAAAGAACAGAAATTATAACAAACTGTCTCTCAGACCACAGTGCAATCAAACTAGAACTCAGGACTAAGAAACTCAATCAAAACCGCTCAACTACATGGAAACTGAACAACCTGCTCCTGAATGACTACTGGGTACATAACGAAATGAAAGCAGAAATAAAGATGTTCTTTGAAACCAATGAGAACAAAGATACAACATACCAGAATCTCTGGGACACATTTAAAGCAGTGTGTAGAGGGAAATTTATAGCACTAAATGCCCACAAGAGAAAGCAGGAAGATCTAAAATTGACACTCTAACATCACAATTAAAAGAACTAGAGAGGCAAGAGCAAACACATTCAAAAGCTAGCAGAAGGCAAGAAATAACTAAGATCAGAGCAGAACTGAAGGACATAGAGACACAAAAAACCCTCCAAAAAATCAATGAATCCAGGAGATGGTTTTTTGAAAAGATCAACAAAATTGACAGACCACTAGCAAGACTAATAAAGAAGAAAAGAGAGAGGAATCAAATAGACGCAATAAAAAATGATAAAGGGGATATCACCACTGACCCCACAGAAACACAAACAACCATCAGAGAATACTATAAATGCCTCTACGCAAATCAACTAGAAAATCTAGAAGAAATGGATAATTTCCTGGACACTTACACTCTCCCAAGACTAAACCAGGAAGAAGTTGAATTCCTGAATAGACCAATAGCAGGCTCTGAAATTGAGGCAACAATTAATAGCCTACCCACCAAAAAAAGTCCAGTACCAGATGGATTCACAGCTGAATTCTACCAGAGGTACAAGGAGGAGCTGGTACCATTCCTTCTGAAACTATTCCAATCAATAGAAAAAGAGGGAATCCTCCCTAACTCATTTGATGAGGCCAACATCATCCTGATACCAAAGCCTGGCAGAAACACAACAAAAAAGAGAGAATTTTAGACCAATATCCCTGATGAACATCGATGCAAAAATTCTCAATAAAATACTGGCAAACCGGATTCAGCAGCACATCAAAAAGCTTATCCACCATGATCAAGTGGGCTTCATCCCTGGGATGCAAGGCTGGTTCAACATTCGCAAATCAATAAACGTAATCCAGCTTATAAAAAGAACCAAAGACAAGAACCACATGATTATCTCAATAGATGCAGAAAAGGCTTTTGAGAAAATTCAACAGCCCTTTATGCTAAAAACGCTCAATAAATTCGGTATTGATGGAACGTACCTCAAAATAATAAGAGCTATTTATGACAAACCCACAGCTAATATCATACTGAATGGGCAAAAACTGGAAAAATTCCCTTTGAAAACTGGCACAAGACAGGGATGCCCTCTCACACCACTCCTATTCAACATAGTGTTGGAAGTTCTGGCTAGGGCAATCAGGCAAGAGAAAGAAATCAAGGGTATCCAGTTAGGAAAAGAAGAAGTCAAATTGTCCCTGTTTGCAGATGACATGATTGTATATTTAGAAAACCCCATCGTCTCAGCCCAAAATCTCCTTAAGCTGATAAGCAACTTCAGCAAAGTCTCAGGATACAAAATTAATGTGCAAAAATCACAAGCATTCTTATACACCAGTAACAGACAAGCAGAGAGCCAAATCAGGAATGAACTTCCATTCACAATTGCTTCAAAGAGAATCAAATACCTAGGAATCCAGCTTACAAGGGATGTAAAGGACCTCTTCAAGGAGAACTACAAACCACTGCTCAGTGAAATCAAAGAGGACACAAACAAATGGAAGAACATACCATGCTCATGGATAGGAAGAATCAATATCATGAAAATGGCCATACTGCCCAAGGTGATTTATAGATTCAATGCCATCCCCATCAAGCTACCAATGACTTTCTTCACAGAATTGGAAAAAACGGCTTTAAAGTTCATATGGAACCAAAAAAGAGCCCGCATTGCCAAGACAATCCTAAGTCAAAAGGACAAAGCTGGAGGCATCACGCTACCTGACTTCAAACTATACTACAAGGCTACAGTAACCAAAACAGCATGGTACTGGTACCACAACAGAGATATAGACCAATGGAACAGAACAGAGTCCTCAGAAATAATACCACACATCTACAGCCATCTGATCTTTGACAAACCTGACAAAAACAAGAAATGGGGAAAGGATTCCCTATTTAATAAATGGTGCTGGGAAAATTGGCTAGCCATAAGTAGAAAGCTGAAACTGGATCCTTTCCTTACCCCTTATACGAAGATTAATTCAAGATGGATTAGAGACTTAAATGTTAGACCTAATACCATAAAAACCCTAGAAGAAAATCTAGGTAGTACCATTCAGGACATAGGCATGGGCAAGGACTTCATGTCTAAAACACCAAAAGCAACGGCAGCAAAAGCCAAAATTGACAAATGGGATCTAATTAAACTTAAGAGCTTTTGCACAACAAAAGAAACAACCATCAGAGTGAACAGGCAACCTACAGAATGGGAGAAAATTTTTGCAACCTACTCATCTGACAAAGGGCTAATATCCAGAATCTACAAAGAACTCAAACAAATATACAAGAAAAAAACAAACAACCCCATCAAAAAGTGGGGAAAGGATATGAACAGACATTTCTCAAAAGAAGACATTCATACAGCCAACAGACACATGAAAAAATGCTCATCATCACTGGCCATCTGAGAAATGCAAATCAAAACCACAATGAGATACCATCTCACACCAGTTAGAATGGCAATCATTAAGAAGTCAGGAAACAACAGGTGTTGGAGAGGATGTGGAGAAATAGGAACACTTTTACACTGTTGGTGGGATTGTAAACTAGTTCAACCATTATGGAAAACAGTATGGCAATTCCTCAAGGATCTCGAACTAGATGTACCATATGACCCAGCCATCCCACTACTGGGTATATACCCAAAGGATTATAAATTATTCTACTATAAAGACACATGCACACGTATGTTTATTGCAGCACTATTCACAATAGCAAAGACTTGGAATCAACCCAAATGTCCATCTGTGACAGACTGGATTAAGAAAATGTGGCACATATACACCATGGAATACTATGCAGCCATAGAAAAGGATGAGTTTGCGTCCTTTGTAGGGACATGGATGCAGCTGGAAACCATCATTCTTAGGAAACTATCACAAGAAGAGAAAACCAAACACCGCATGTTCTCACTCATAGATGGGAACTGAACAATGAGATCACTTGGACCCTGGAAGGGGAACATCACACACTGGGGCCTATCATGGTGAGGGGTGAGGAGGGAGGGATTGCATTGGGGAGTTATACATGATATAAATAATGAATTGATGGGTGCTGACGAGTTGATGGGTGCAGCACACCAACATGGCATAAGTATACATATGTAACAAACCTGCACGTTATGCACATGTACCCTAGAACTTAAAGTATAATAATAATAAAAAAGAACTAATGAAAATCCAATATCAAATAATTAAGTCAAATATCAAAAAAGCAAGTCAGATATCAACTATGTAAAAATCAGTTTAGCCATAATTATTTTATTTGCTTGTTTTCCTAATTTTATTGAGGCTTAGTCAACAATTAAAAATTATATCTATTTAAAGTGTATAACCTCAATGATTTAACATCATCACACTTGATGATTTGGTAAATATTATGAAATCTTCACAGTTAAGCTAATTAACATGAAAATAATTATTTTAGAACAAGATAAAAAATTATTTTAGAACAAATTTATTTTAGAACAAAAATTCTCATTAGTAAATACAGCTGACTCTTGAACAATGCAAGTTTGAGCTTCATGGGTCTACTTATATGCAAAATTTTTTCAATAAATATATTGTAAAATTTTTTGGAGATTTGCAACAATTTGAAAAACTCTCAGAAAAACCACATGATCTAGAAATATCAAAAAGAGCAAAAAAAGTCATGAATGCATAAGATATATATAGATATTATATTTACTACCATAAATATATAAAAATCCATTATAAAAAGTTAAAATTTATTAAAACACACACACAGAAACACCTGTAAACCTGTACATTGCACTGTCATTCATAGTCGAGAGAAATGTAACAAATGTAAAGATGTGCTATTAAATCATAACTGCATAAAATTAACTATAGTACATAAAGTATTACTTTAATTATTTCATTGTCACCTCCTGTTGCTATGGCAGTGAGCTCAAGTGTTGTCAGTATCCCTTTAAAACACATTGTGAGGCTAATCATCTTCACGTAATTCGTCTCTGCAATAAATTTTATATCTGTTAAAAGTGATCTATCACAGCTCTCATATAGTTTTTCATTGTATGTTGTGCAATATAGTAAACTTTAAATAACACTATAGGATCCATACAAAATGCCACTAGTGATGCTGGAAATTTTCCCAAGAAGCACAGTAAAGTCATGACATTATAAGAAAAAGTGGAATTGCTTGATATCTACTGTAGATTGAGGTCTGCAGCTGTGGTTGCCCACCACTTAAAGATAAATAAATCTAATGTAAGGACCATTGTATAGAAAAAAAAAAAAAAGAAAGAAAGAAATTGACAAAGCCATTGCTGCAGCTATAGTAGCAGGTACAAAAACCTTGTGCTTTTTGTGATATATGTTTTTATCTCATATTGAAAATGCAGCTTTATTTTGGTTTAGAATTGCTATCAGAAAGGCATACATATAGACTCTAATATGATTGCCAAAAAAGCAAAGTCAGTACATGACAACTGAAAGCAAAAGGAAGGGGAAGGATCTAAAGCTGGAGAATTTAATGCCAGCAAATTGTAGTTTGATAATTTTAGAAAGAAGTTAGGCTTAAAAAATGTAAAGATAACAAGAGATGCAGCTTCTGCTGACCAAGAAGAGGCAACAGATGAGTTCCCAGATACTATTAAAAAAATCAAGGAGAAAGGATACCTACCTGAACAGGTTTTTAATGAAGAAAAAAGTACCCTGGAAAAAAATAAAATAAAAGCCACACAGGACATTTATTAGTGTAAGGAAAAGAAGTGAGCACCAAGATTTAGGCAGGAAGGGGTAGGCCAACTCTACTGTTTTGTGCTAACACAGTTAGGTTTGTGATTAGGACTGCCTTTATCTGTAAAGCTGCTAAGTCTTGAACCTTGAAGGGGAATGATAAACACCAACTGCCCGTCTTTTGGTTGTACCACAGGAAGTCCTGGACAATGAGAATCCATTTTCTGAGTCCTTAGGATTGATGCTTTGTCCCTGAAGTAAGGAAGTCCCTCACCAGTAAAGGATTGCCTTTTAAAGTTCCTTTGATATTGAACAATGCCCTTGGCCATTCAGAACCCCATGAGTTCAACACCAATAGTGCTGAAGTGATCTAATTGCCTGCAGACACATCATCTCTAATTTAACTTCTAGATCAGGGGATCATAAGACCTTAAGGCTCATTACCCATGGTACTCTATAGAGAGGATTGTCAATGCTGTGAAAAAAAAGAAACCCTGGTACAGATAACATAGAGAACATTATGAAAGGCTGGAAGGATTACACCACTGAAGATGTCATTATTATAGAAAAAGCTGTGAAAGCCATTAAGCTTGAAACAATAAATTCCTGCTGGAGAAAACTGCGTCCAGATGTTGTGCATGACTTCACAGGATTTACAACGGAGTCAGTCAAGGGTATCATGAAAGAGATTGTAGATATTGCAGAAAAAAAGTTGAGGAGTGGAGGTGAAAGATTTCATGATATGGATCTTGGAGAAGTTTAAGATCTAATAGATACCACACCAGGGAAATTAACAGATAATGACTTGACGGAGATGAGAGCTTCTGAACTATAGCCAGGCAATGAAAAGATGAAGAAGCAGTTCCAGAAAACAAATTGACATTAGATAATCTAGCAGAATGGTTCTGATTATTCAAGACTGCTTTTGACTTCTTTTACAACATGGACCCTTCCATGATATGGGCACTGAAAAAGCTAAATCAGTTTTTCTTATGGTAAAAGAAAAATGTATAAAGTATAGAAACATTTTTAGAGAAAGGAAAAAAAAGTTAGAAATTAGGATGTATTTCCATAAAGTTACAGTGAGTATACCTGCCTCTCTTGCCTCCCCTCCCACCTTCTCTACCTCGTCTGCCTCTGCCACCCCAAGACAGCAAGACCAACCCCTCGCCTTGTTCCTCCTTAGCCTACTCAATGTGAAAATGAGGAGAATGAAGATCTTTGATGATCCATTTCCACTTGATAAAAAGTGTATTTTCTCTTCCTTACGATTTTCTTAATAACAAGTTCTTTTCTCTATTTTAATATAAGAATACAATATATAATACATGTGAAATACAAAAGATGTGTTAATTGGCTTTGTGTTGTCATTAAAGCTTTTGGTCAACAGTAGGTTATTAGCAGTTATTGGGTGAGCCAAAAATTATACATAGTGGCCGGCATGGTGTGGCTCACACCTGCAATCCCAGTGCTTTGGGAGGCTGAGGCAGGTGGATCTACTGAGCTCAGGAGTTCGAGACCAGCCTGAGCACCATGAAAAAACTCCGTCTCTACCAAAAATACAAAAAAAGTAGCCAGATATGATGGCATGTTTCTGAAATCCCAGCTACTCAGGAGCCTGAGGTGGGAGGACCCCCTTGAACCTGGGAGGCAGAGGTTTCAGTGAGCCGAATTTGTGTTACTGCATTTCCAGCCTGGGAGACAGAGTGAGACCACATCTCAAAAAAATAAAAAAAGTTTTCAACTGTGTGGGAGTCAGTACCCCCAGGCTCTGCTTTATTCAAAGGTCAACTTTAGTAAGTAACATATGAAATACCTGAAAAATGTCTTTGAAGCTCTATGTAGGTAAAAATGATATTGAAGGATGTAAAAGCATACATGATTTAGTTGAGAGACAGATTTTGTATGATAAAAAGTCTCAATATTATAAAAACATATATTCTCCTTACTTTAGAATTTTAAATTCATATGAAAATTTCATTACGACTTACTATACATTTATTAATAATATAAGTACACCTAAATACCAACAGGATTTCTTTCTTTTTGAACTAAAGACAATTCTAAGGTTTACATAGAAGAATAGACAGAAAAACCTTAGAAAGAGAAGGAATAATTAGAGGAAACTAGCATTTCAGATATTAAATCATATTATAAAGATATAATAATTAAAGATTTGTACCAGCATACAATAGACTAAACAATTTTATGAAATTTTAAAATTCATAAATAAACCTAAACACATATGGAAATTTAGTATAGTATGTTTTACAACAGTGTAAGACATAATATTTTAGGTCTTACATTTAAGTCTTTAATCCATCGTGATTTAATTTTTGTATAAGGTGTAAGGAAAGGATCCAGTTTCAGCTTTCTATATATGGCTAGCCAGTTTTCCCAGTACCATTTATTAAATAGGGAATCCTTTCCCCATAAAGATCAGATGGTTATAGATGTGTGGTGATATTTTTGAGGCCTCTGTTCTGTTCCATTGATCTGTATATCTGTTTTGGTATCAGTACCATGCTGTTTTTGTTACTGTAGACTTGTAGTATAGTTTGAAGTCAGGTAGCATGATGCCTCCAGGTTTGTTCTTCTTGTCCAGGATTGTCTTGGCTATACAGGCTCTTTTTCGGTTCCATAAGAAATTTTAAGTAGTTTTTTCCAATTCTGTGAAGAAAGTCAGTGGTAGCTTGATGGGGATATAATTGAATCTATAAATTACTTTGGGCAGTATGGCCATTTTCACAATATTGATTCTTTCTATCCATAAGCATGGAATGTTCTTCCGTTTGTTTGTGTCCTCTTTTATTTCATTAAACAGTGGTTTGTAGTTCTCCTTGAAGAGGTCCTTCACATCCCTTGTAAGTTGGATTCCTAGGTATTTTATTCTCTTGGTAGCAATTGTGAATGGGAGTTCACTCATGATTTGGCTCTTTGCTTGTTTGTTATTGGTGTATAGGAATGCTTGTGATTTTTGCACACTGATTTTGTATCCTGAGACTTTGCTGAAGTTGCTTATCAGCTTAAGGACATTTTGGGCTGAGATAATGGAGTTTTCTAAATATACAATCATGTCATCTGAAAACAGGGAAAATTTGACTTCCTCTTTTCCTAATTGAACACCCCTTATCTGGCCAGAACTTCCAATACTATGTTGAATATGAGTGGTGAGAGAGGGCATCCTTGTCTTTTGCCAGTTTTCAAATGGAATGCTTCCAGTTTTTGCCCATTCAGTATGATATTGGCTGTGGGTTCATCATAAATAGCTCTTATTATTTTAAGATATGTTCCATCAGGCCGGGCGCGGTGGCTCAAGCCTGTAATCCCAGCACTTTGGGAGGCCGAGACGGGCGGATCACGAGGTCAGGAGATCGAGACCATCCTGGCTAACACGGTGAAACCCCGTCTCTACTAAAAAAAATACAAAAAAATTAGCCGGGCGAGATGGCGGGCGCCTGTAGTCCCAGCTACTCGGAGGCTGAGGCGAGAGAATGGCGTAAACCC
The DNA here is from genome assembly GCF_009764315.1 of Trachypithecus francoisi. Taxonomy (NCBI): domain Eukaryota; kingdom Metazoa; phylum Chordata; class Mammalia; order Primates; family Cercopithecidae; genus Trachypithecus; species Trachypithecus francoisi. The sequence goes on from NW_022681473.1 coordinate 86,767,281, forward strand.
GGGAGGCGGAGCTTGCAGTGAGCTGAGATCCGGCCACTGCACTCCAGCCCGGCGACAGAGCGAGACTCCGTCTCAACAAAAAAAAAAAAAAAAAAAAAGATATGTTCCATCAATACCTAGTTTATTGAGAGTTTTTAGCATGAAGAGCTGTTGAATTTTGTCAAAGGCCTTTTCTGCATCAATTGAGATAATCATGTGGTTCCTGTCGTTGGTTCTGTTTATGTGATGGATTACATTTATTGATTTGTGTATGTTGAACCAGCGTTGCATCCCAGGGATAAAGCCCACTTGATCATGATGGATAAGCTCTTTGATGTGCTGCTGGATTTGGTTTGCTAGTATTTTACTGAGGATTTTTGCATCAATGTTCATCAGGGATATTGGTCTAAAATTCTCTTTTTTTTCTTGTGTCTCTGCCAGGCTTTGGTTACAAGGATGATGCTGGCCTTATAGAATGAGTTAGGGATGATTTCCTCTTCTTTTATTGATTGGAATAGTTTCAGAAGGAATGGTACCAGCTCCTTTTTGTACCTCTGATAGAATTCGGCTGTGAATCCTTCTGGTCCTGAACTTTTTTTGCTTGGTAGGCTATTAATTATTGTCTCCATTTTAGAACCTGTTTTTGGTCTATTATTCAGAGATTCCACTTCCTGGTTTAGTCTTGAGAGGGTGTATGTGTCCAGGAATGTATCCATTTCTTCTAGATTTTCTAGTTTCTTTGTGTAGAGGTGTGTATAGTATTCTCTGATGGTAGTTTGTATTTCTGTGGGATTGGTGGTGATATCCCATTTATCATTTTTTATTGGTTCTATTTGATTCTTCTCTCTTTTCTTATTTATTAGTATTGCTAGTGGTCTATCAATTTTGTTGATCTTTTCAAAAAACCAGCTCCTGGATTCATTGATTTTTTGAAGGGTTTTTTTTTGTGCTTCTATCTCCTTCAGTTCTGCTCTGATCTTAGTTATTTCTTGCCTTCTGCTAGCTTTTGAATGTATTTGCTCTTGCTTCTCTAGTTCTTTTAATTGTGATGTTAGAGTGTTGGTTTTAGATCTTTCCAGCTTTCTCTTGTGGGCATTTAGTGCTATAAATTTCCCTCTACACACTGCTTTAAATATGTCCCAGAGATTCTGATATGTTGTATGTTTGTTCTCATTGGTTTCAAAGAACATCTTTATTTCTGCCGTCATTTCACTGTGTACCCAGTAGTCATTCAGGAGCAGGTTGTTCAGTTTCCATGTGCTTGTGTGGTTCTGAGTGAGTTTCTTAATCCTGAGTCCTAATTTGATTGCACTGTGGTGTGAGAGACAGTTTGTTGTGATTTCTGTTCTTTTACATTTGCTGAGGAGTGTTTTACTTCCAATTATGTGGTCAATTTTAGAATAAGTGTGATGTGGTGCCAAGAAGAATGTATATTCTGTTGATTTGGGGTGAAGAGTTCTGTAGATTTTTATTAGATCTGGTTGGTCCAGAACTGAGTTCAATTCCTGGATATCCTTGTTAATTTTCTGTCTTGTTGATCTGTCTAATACTGATAGTGGCATGTTAAAGTCTCCCATTATTATTGTGTGGGAATCTAAGTCTCTTTGTATGTCTCTAAGAACTTGCTGTATGAATCTGGGTGCTCCTGTATTGGGGGTGTGTGTGTGTGTGTGTGTATATGTGTGTGTGTGTGTGTGTGTGTGTGTGTGTGTGTATTTAGGATAGTTAGCTCTTCCTGTTGCATTGATCCCTTTAGCATTATGTAATGGCCTTCTTTGTCTTTTTTGATCTGTGTTGGGTTAAAGTCTGTTTTGTCAGAGATTAGGATTGCAACCCCTGCTTTTTTTTGCTTTCCATTTGCTTGGTAGATCTTCCTCCATCCCTTTATTTTGAGCCTATGTGTATTTTTGAACGTGAGATGGGTCTCCTGAACACAGCATACTGATGGGTCTTGAGTCTTTATCCAATTTGGCAGTCTGTGTCTTTTAATTGGGGCCGTTAGCCCATTTACATTTAAGGTTAATATTGTTATGTGTGAATTTGATCCTGTCGTTATGATGCTAGCTGGTTATTTTGCCCATTAGTTGACGCAGTTTCTTTAGAATCTGGCCTTGTTTTGCAGCGGCTGGTACTGGCTGTTCCTTTCCATGTTTAGTACTTCCTTCAGGAGCTCTTGTCAGGCAGGCCTGGTGGTGGCAAAATCATTTGCTTGTCTGTAAAGGATTTTGTTTCTCCTTCACATATGAAACTTAATTTGTCTGGATATGAAATTCTGGGTTGAAAATTAGTTTCTTCAAGAATGTTGAATATTGGCCCTCACTGCCTTCTGGCTTGTAGGGTTTCTGCCAAGAGATCAGCTGTTAGTCTGATGGATTTGCTTTTGTGGGTAACTCAACCTTTCTCTGTGTCTGCCCTTAACATTTTTTCCTTCATTTCAACTTTGGTGAATCCAATGATTATGTGTCTTGGGGTTGCTCTTCTTGAGAAATGTCTTTGTGGTGTCCTCTGTATTTCCTTAATTTGGATGTTGGCCTGCCTTGCTAGATTGGGGAAGTTCTCCTGGATAATATACTAAAGAGTGTTTTCTAACTTGGTTCCTTTCTCCCCTGTCACTTTCAGGTACACAAATCAAACATATATTTGGTCTTTTCACATATTCCCATATTCCTTTGAGGCTTTGTTCATTTCTTTTCACTCTTTTTTTCTCTAATCCTGTCTTCTCACTTTATTCCATTATTTTGATCTTCAATCCCTGATATCCTTTCTTCCGCTTGATCGAATTGGCTATGGAAGCTTGTGTATGCTTCGTGAAGTCCTCATGCTGTGTTTTTCAGTTCCATCACGTCATTTATGTTCTTCTCTACACTGGTTATTCTAGTTAGCCATTCCTCTAACCTTTTTTTCAAGGTTTTTAGCTTCCTTGCAATGGGTTAGAACATGCTCCTTTATTCAGGGATTCAACTTCTTCCTGGTTCAGTCTTGGGAAAGTGTAAGTGTCCAGGAGGCAACAATTAATAGCCTACCCACGAAGAAAAGTCCAGGACCAGATGGATTCACAGCTGAATTCTACCAGAGGTACAAGGAGGAGCTGGTACCATTCCTTCTGAAACTATTCCAATCAATAGAAAAAGAGGGAATCCTCCCTAACTCATTTTATGAGGCCAACATCATCCTGATACCAAAGCCTGGCAGAGACACAACAAAAAAAGAGAATTTTAGACCAATATCCCTGATGAACATCGATGCAAAAATTCTCAATAAAATACTGCCAAACCGGATTCAGCAGCACATCAAAAAGCTTATCCACCATGATCAAGTGGGCTTCATCCCTGGGATGCAAGGCTGGTTCAACATTCGCAAATCAATAAACGTAATCCAGCATATAAACAGAACCAAAGACAAGAACCACATGATTATCTCAATAGATGCAGAAAAGGCTTTTGACAAAATTCAACAGCCCTTTATGCTAAAAACGCTCAATAAATTCGGTATTGATGGAACGTACCTCAAAATAATAAGAGCTATTTACGACAAACCCACAGCTAATATCATACTGAATGGGCAAAAACTGGAAAAATTCCCTTTGAAAACTGGCACAAGACAGGGATGCCCTCTCTCACCACTCCTATTCAACATAGTGTTGGAAGTTCTGGCTAGGGCCATCAGGCAAGAGAAAGAAATCAAGGGTATCCAGTTAGGAAAAGAAGAAGTCAAATTGTCCCTGTTTGCAGATGACATGATTGTATATTTAGAAAAACCCATCGTCTCAGCCCAAAATCTCCTTAAGCTGATAAGCAACTTCAGCAAAGTCTCAGGATACAAAATTAATGTGCAAAAATCACAAGCATTCTTACACACCAGTAACAGACAAGCAGAGAGCCAAGTCAGGAATGAACTTCCATTCACAATTGCTTCAAAGAGAATAAAATACCTAGGAATCCAGCTTACAAGGGATGTAAAGGACCTCTTCAAGGAGAACTACAACCACTGCTCAGTGAAATCAAAGAGGACACAAACAAATGGAAGAACATACCATGCTCATGGATAGGAAGAATCAATATCGTGAAAATGGCCATACTGCCCAAGGTTATTTATAGATTCAATGCCATCCCCATCAAGCTACCAATGAGTTTCTTCACAGAATTGGAAAAAACGGCTTTAAAGTTCATATGGAACCAAAAAAGAGCCCGCATTGCCAAGACAATCCTAGGCCAAAAGGACAAAGCTGGAGGCGTCACGCTACCTGACTTCAAACTATACTACAAGGCTACAGTAACCAAAACAGCATGGTACTGGTACCACAACAGAGAAATAGACCAGTGGAACAGAACAGAGTCCTCAGAAATAATACCACACATCTACAGCCATCTGATCTTTGACAAACCTGACAAAAACAAGAAATGGGGAAAGGATTCCCTATTTAATAAATGGTGCTGGGAAAATTGGCTAGCCACAAGTAGAAAGCTGAAACTGGATCCTTTCCTTACCCCTTATACGAAAATTAATTCAAGATGGATTAGAGACTTAAATGTTAGACCTAATACCATAAAAACCCTAGAAGAAAATCTAGGTAGTAACATTCAGGACATAGGCATGGGCAAGGACTTCATGTCTAAAACACCAAAAGCAACGGCAGCAAAAGCCAAAATTGACAAATGGGATCTAATTAAACTAAAGAGCTTTTGCACAGCAAAAGAAACTACCATCAGAGTGAACAGGCAACCTACAGAATGGGAGAAAATTTTTGCAACCTACTCATCTGACAAAGGGCTAATATCCAGAATCTACAAAGAACTCAAACAAATATACAAGAAAAAAACAAACAACCCCATCAAAAAGTGGGGAAAGGATATGAACAGACATTTCTCAAAAGAAGACATCCATACAGCCAACAGACACATGAAAAAATGCTCGTCATCACTCGCCATCAGAGAAATGCAAATCAAAACCACAATGAGATACCATCTCACACCAGTTAGAATGGCAATCATTAAGAAGTCAGGAAACAATAGATGTTGGAGAGGATGTGGAGAAATAGGAACACTTTTACACTGTTGGTGGGATTGTAAACTAGTTCAACCATTATGGAAAACAGTATGGCGATTCCTCAAGGATCTAGAACTAGATGTACCATATGACCCAGCCATCCCACTACTGGGTATATACCCAAAGGATTATAAATTACTCTACTACAAAGACACATGCACACGTATGTTTATTGCGGCACTATTCACAATAGCAAAGACTTGGAATCAACCCAAATGTCCATCTGTGACAGACTGGATTAAGAAAATGTGGCACATATACACCATGGAATACTATGCAGCCATCAAAAAGGATGAGTTTGCGTCCTTTGTAGGGACATGGATGCAGCTGGAAACCATCATTCTTAGCAAACTATCACAAGAAGAGAAAACCAAACACCGCATGTTCTCACTCATAGGTGGGAACTGAACAATGAGATCACTTGGACTCGGGAAGGGGAACATCACACACTGGGGCCTATCAGGGGGAGGGGGGAGGAGGGAGGGATTGCATTGGGGAGTTATACATGATATAAACGTTATGCACATGTACCCTAGAACTTAAAGTATAATAAAAAATAAAATAAAAAAAAAAAAAAAAAAAAAAAGAACATGCTCCTTTAGCTTGGAGAAGTTTGTTATTACTGACCTTCTGAAGCCTATTTCGATCAACTCTTAAAACTCTTTCTCCATCCAGTTTTGTTCCCTTGCCGGTGAGGAGTTGTGATCCTTTGGAGGAGAAGAGGCATTCTGGTTTTTGGAATTTTCAGCCTTTCTGCTCTGGTTTCTCCATATCCTTCTGATTTTATCTACCTTTGGTCTTTGATGTTGGTGAGCTACAGATGGGGTTTTGGTGTGGATGTCCTTTTTGTTGATGTTGATGCTATTCCTTTCTGTTTGTTAGTTTTCCCTCTAATAGTCAGGTCCCTCAGCTGCAGGTCTATTTGTATTTGCTGGAGGTCCACTCCAGACCCTGTTTGCCTGGGTATCACCAGCGGAGGCTGCAGAACAGCAAATATTGCTGCCTGATCCTTCCTCTGGAAACTTCTTCCCAGAGGGGCACCCACCAGATGCCAACAAGAGCTCTGCTGTATGAGGTTCTGTCAGTCACTACTGGGAGGTGTCTCCCAGTCAGGCTACACGGGGGTCAGGGGCCCACCTGAGGAGGCAGTCTGTCCATTATCAGAGCTCAAACACTGTGCTAGGAGAACCACTTTTCTCTTCAGTGCTGTCAGGCAGGGATGTTTAAGTCTGGAGAAGTTGTGCTCACAGCTGCCCCTTCCCCCAGGTGTTCTGTCCCAGGGGGATGAGGGTTTTATCTATAAGTCCCTGACTGGGGCTGCTGCCTTTTTTTCAGATATACCCTGCCCACAGAGGTGGAATCTAGAGAGGCAATCAGTCTTGCTGAGCGGCGGTGGGCTCCATCCAGTTCAAGCTTCCTGGCAGCTTGTTTACACTGTGAGCACAAAACCACCTACTCAAGCTTCAGCAATGGCAGATGTCCTTCCCCCTGCTAAGCTCCAGCATCCCAGGTTGATCTCAGGCAGCTGTGCTAGAATTTCAAGCCAAAGGATCTTAGCTTACTGGGCTCCGTGGGTGTAAGACCTAAAACCATAAAAACCCTAGAAGAAAACCTAGGCAATACCATTCGGGACAGGCATGGGCAAAGACTTTATGACTAAAATACCAAAAGCAATGGCAACAAAACCCAAAAATAGACATATGGGGTCTAATTAAACTAAAGATCTTCTGCACAGCAAAAGAAACTATCAGCAGAGTGAGCAGGCAATCTAAAGAATGGAAGAAAATTTTTGCAATGTATCCATCTGACAATGGACTAATATACAGAATCTACAAAAAACTTAAACAAATTTGCAAGTAAAAAACAAACAACCCAATCAAAAAGTGGGCAAAGGATATGAATAGTCTCTTCTCAAAAGAAGACATTTATGCAGCCAACAGACATGAAAAAATGCTCATCATCACTGGTCATTAAAGACATGCAAACCAAAACCACAATGAGATGCCATCTTATGCCAGTTAGAATGACAATCATTAAAAAGTCAAGAAACAACAGATGCTGGATAGGTTGTGGAGAAACAGGAATGCTTTTATAATGTTGATGGGAGTGTAAATTAGTTCAACCATTGTGGAAGACACTGTGGCAATTCCTCAAGGTTCTAGAACTAGAAATACCATTTGACCTAGCAATCCCATCACTGAGTATATTCCCAAAGGATTATAAATCATGCTACTATAGAGACACATGCACAAGTATGTTTATTGTGGCCCTATTCACAGTAGCAAATACTTGGAACAAACCAAATGTCCATCAATAATAGACTGGATAAAGAAAATGTGGCACATATACACCATGGAATACTATGCAGCCATGAAAAAGGATGAGTTCATGTCCTCTGCAGGGACATGGATAAAGCTGGAAACCATCATTCTCAGCAAAGTATCACAAGGACAGAAAACCAAATACCACATGTTCTCACTCATAAGTGGGAGCTGAACAGTGAGAACATGTGGATACAGGGAGGGGAACATCACACACTGGGGCCTGTTGTGGGGTGAGGGGCTAGGGGAGGGATAGCATTAGGAGAAATAGCTAATGGAAATGATGAGTTGATGGGTGCAGCAAACCAACATGGCACATGTATACCTATGTAACAATCCTGCACATTGTGCACATGTACCCCAGAACATAAAGTATAATAAAAAAGAGAAAGAAATATGTTTTAATAATTGTCCTCTTTAACAAACTAGTTAGATTTCTACTTCTCACTTTTCACATAAATGGTCAGATGGTTCAAAAACTTAAATATTAAAAAAATCACCAAAGTATTAGGAAAAGAATAAGTTTTTAATATTCTGATAACTGACAGGTTTATTTAAGTAAAAGATAAAAGTTACAGGCCAAAAAGGATTGATAAAAATGAATCTTTAAAATTTTGAAAAAGAATACCTCATTACATGAAATCCCATTACCAAAGAAAAACAAGTCTGAGAAAACCCATTTTTACTTAATATCATAGACAAACGTCTACTTTATCTGATTAAATTCAAGCTCCCTGTAATGAGTAGGAATGACAACTTCAGCTCAATATTTAAGTGGGCATAAGATTCATCAGTCAATGTAAATAAATTCCACTTTAAACAAATAAAAAATGTTCAACTTAACACACAATATTAGAAAAACAAGGTAACATTTATTTATTTTTTATGGCAAACAGTATAAATTCTGAGTATACACCAAGTTTTTAAGGGTATAGAGACTAGGAAATCTTATGCATTGCTGGTGGGAGTATTAACTGATGCAAGAATATTGAGAACAATTTAACTATTTGAAAAAATAAAAATTGTATCTTCCCTTTGAATCAACAATTCCACTTTTGAATATTCCCCATGCACCGCATTTTAAAAATATTGAGAACCTGGGGCATGGACCAATAACATTGATCAGTGTCTCCACAGATCACATCAGTTGAAAATTGAACTTACTTATTCTAGATATCTCCACATTCAGTTTTTATGTAATCCTAAAGAGTAGAATTGCAAGTCAGAATATTGGGTCCATTTGCAGCACTTTCAAACAAAGAGCTAGAGATAGTTAACCATGGAATGACCTGCTTTTGAGCTTCCTGTTGCTGGAAGGGTTCAAAATACAACCAAATAAACATTTGATAATGCTGTTGTAGGAGGAAGAAGAGACATCTGTTCACACCTATTGGAATCCAGTGTAGTGTCCAAGAGGTGCAAGTAGAGACTCAACTTTAGAGAGAAGTATACGTAAAACTTAGGCAGGGGCCAGGGCCTCCAACAGGGGCCTAGAGTACAGGACTAGTCAGTTAGAAACTGGGATAATGGGAAATGTGATGGATGAAAAGTAATGACTGGAAGGCAAGACAGAAGCCCCAGCCAAATAACTGGATAACATTTGGAAGAGGGGAAGAAAAGTACAGAATATGCTTCTAAGTCCTGTAATGTACTCACAGCTCTCAAGAAAAAAGGCTTTAATCAGATTTTTGGTGAAGGAAATCTCTGTAGACATCACAGGATACAGGGGATTGATTTAGTCCCAAACTCCTTATCTGGGATAAGTCAAACTGAGAGATAAGAACATGGATACCTAATTTTAAGTTTGATGCTGTATCTACTCCTAGATTTAAAATTATTAAATAATTCAGATGACAGAGCCATGGGGAAAATGCCCTATTTCATGGGAAAGAAGTAAATACTTCAATTATCTGTAGTTTCTACTGATGTCTATTTTTGGTTTAAGCCTCTTTGTAACCAATTATATAATTTTATGGTGAACTGATTTTGTGATGCTCAAAGTTCAAATGATTCAAGTATAAATTATTACCAACCAATTTATTATGCCACTCAATAAACCAAAAGCATGCCTAGGAATAGTTTTCCCAGCGTGAAGTATGTATTCCAATTTATTTGCTTGTTTAACTTTTTAAAAATAAAGAATTGTGATATAATTTTACAAACTAATAAATCCCTAAAATCATTACCTAACTAGTCTACTCTATCCTTGAAAGAGTTGCAACATCCGTGAAGCCTTTATACAAAAACCCCAAATTTAAGTTTACCCTATGAGTATCCTATAAAATTGTGAAAAGCTTTCTAATACTTTCAATTTGTGTTTTAAAATGTTTGTATCAGATATGAATTATTTTTAAAGATGTAATAAATATAAATATTTTTCAATTGCCTGTCATGTTTTTGTCCAGTTATATGTAATAATATATACATATAAATAATTGTTGGTAGTTATTACACATTGACTACATTACATATAGTAAATATTAACTATATATTTCCTATATTACATATAGTAATATTAACTATATATTTACTATATTACATATAGTAATATTACTATTACTATTAGTATTGCAATTATTAGTAAATATTACTATTAGTATTACAAATATTAGTAAATACTACTATTAGTATTACAAATATAGTAAAAAAATTACTAAATTTACTATATATTTACTATATTTATACATATTTACTGTATGTAATATAGTAAATATTAATATGTAATATAGTAAATATAGTAAGTATAGCATTTACTATATATAATATAGTAATTTAATATTTACTATATTTACTATATGACATACAGTAATATAGTATGTTATATTTAATAATTTAATTTAATAAATTATATAATTTACTATATATATTTAATATATGTACTATATTACATATTTACTATATATTACACATAGTAAATATTATATATAGTAAATATGTAATAATTACCAATGATGATTACAGTGGGCAAACACTATTAGGCATTAGGGATCAAGCAATGAATAAGCCAGACACTATTCTTGCCTTCTTAAAGCTTTTATAGTCTGGTAGACAATACAGAGAAGATTATCTACAGGTGTGGTAAAGGTAATGAAACTACTCTATTGGAGCATATTACAAAGGGATCTAATTGAGACTTAGAGAAATTACACAATTTCTTCTAATTAAGAGGTGAGGCAGGCATTGTAGATCCAGTCCCATATTAAAACACAGTAAGCTAGGCTGTTCATGTTCATTATACAGAATATGAAAAATGCCAAGAGATACAAAATCACAAGCCAATATTTTGTTTTTGTAACTTTTAACATAAATTTTTTATCTTAAAGTAGTTAATATAGGTTCATGATAGAGCATCCATTCTCTTTCATTATTTGAAATGGCATATAGCAAAATGTCCCCTTCCTTTTTCTTTCAGTCACGCTGTTCCCTGCCCAGGAGGTACTTACTGTATTCAGCTCCTTATTTATCGTTCCAGAACTATGCCAAAATACTACTTCCATATGTATATAGGGTATGTACGTTGCATCATAGAACATTTTTAGTACCTTTGAAGGCCTTAGTGTGCTCCATCCCAATCTCTTCTGCCTCCCACCTCTCTATTCTTTGTTTCATCTTTTATTTTAGAATCAGGGGTACATGTGTAGGTTTATTACAAAGGTATATTGCGTGATGCTGAGATTTGGAGTACAATGGAGCCTGTCACTGAGGTGATGAGCATAGTAACCAATAGGTAGTTTATCATCCCTTGACCCTATCCTTCTATCCCCCTCTAGTAGTCCCCAGTGTCTGTTGTTCCCATGTTTATGTCTGAGTGTACCCGATGTTTAGCTCTCACTTAAAAGTGAGAATATACAGTATTTGATTTTCTGTTTCTGGATGAGTTTGCATAGAATAATGGCCTCCAGCTGCATCCATGTTGCTGCAAAGGGCATGATTTCATTCCTTTTTATAGCTGCAAAGTTTCCATGTATATATGTACCATATTTAAAAAATTCAGTTCACCACTGCTAGGTACCTGGGTTGATTCCATGTCTTTGTGACTATGAATAGTGCTGCAATGAACATACACATGCATGTTTCTTTTTTGGAAGAACTATTTATTTTCCTTTGGGTATACACAGTAATGGGATTGCTAGTTCTAAGTTCTCTGAGAAATCTCTAAACTGCTCTCCGTAGTATCTGAACTAATTTACATTTCCACCAACAGTGTATAAGCATTCCGTTTTTTTCACAGTGTCACCAACATCTATCATTTTTTGGCTTTTTAAGAAAATCCATTCTGACTGGTGTGAGATAGTATGTCATTGTGGTTTTAATTTGGTTTTCTCTGTGATGACAAGCATTTTTTCATATGTTTGGCTACTTGTATTTGTATGCCTTGTATTTTTTATTTTTTATTTTTATTTTTTATTTATTTCTTTTTTTTATTATACTTTAAGTTCTAGGGTACATGTGCACAACGTGCAGGTTTGTTACATATGTATACATGAGTCATGTTGGTGTGCTGCATCCATTAACTCATCATTTACATTAGGTATATCTCCTAATGCTATCCCTCTCCCCACTCCCCACAATAGGACTGGGTGTGTGATGTTCCCCTTCCTGTGTCCAAGTGATGTTATTGTTCAGTTCCCACCTATGAGTGAGAACCTGTGGTATTTGCTTTTCTGTTCTTACGATAGTTTGCTGAGAATGATGGTTTCCAGCTGCATCCATGTCCCTACAAAGGACATGAACTCATCCTTTTTTATGGCTGCATAGTATTCCATGGTGTATATGTGCCACATGTTTTAAATCCAGTCTGTCACTGATAGACATTTTGGTTGATTCCAAGTCTTTGCTATTGTGAATAGTGCCACAATAAACATACGTGTGCATGTGTCTTTATAGCAGCATGACTTAATAATCCTTTGGGTATATCCCCAGTAGTGGGATGGCTGGGTCAAATGGTATTTCTAGTTCTAGATCCTTGAGGAATCGCCACACTGTTTTCTACAATGGTTGAACTAGTTTACAGTCCCACCAACAGTGTAAAAGTGTTCCTATTTCTCCACATCCTCTCCAGCACCTGTTGTTTCCTGATGTTTTAATGATTGCCATTCTAACTGGTGTGAGATGGTATCTCATTGTGATAGTCTCACTCTGTCACCCAGCCTCGAATGCAGTGATGTGATCTTGGCTCACTGCAACCTCTGCCTCCTGGGTTCAAGCGATTCTCATTCCTCAGCCTCCCGAGTAGCTGGGTTAGGCGTGGACCACAGTGCCTGGCAAGTTTTTGTATTTTTAGTAGAGACAGGGTTTTGCCATGTTGACCAAGCTGGTCTTGAACTCCTGAACTCAAGAGATCTGCCTGCCTTGGCCTTCCAAAGTACTGGGATTACAGACATGAGCCACCAAGCCCGGCCATATGTCTCAATCTGAGAAGTGTCTGTTCATGTCCTTTGCCTTATTTTTAATGGGGTTGTTTTTTGATTATTGAATTAAGTTTCTTATAGATTCTGGATATCCAACCTTTTGTTGGATACATAGTTTTCTAATGTTTTCTCCAATTGTGAGGGTGCCTATTTACTAATTTGATGGTTTCCCTTTCTGTGCAGAAACTCTATAGTTTAATTAGATACCATTTGTAAGTTTGTGTTTTGTTGGAATTGTTTTTGAGGACTTGACCACAAATTCTTGCAAAGGCCGTTATCAAGAAGGATATTTCTTAGGCTCTCTTCTAGAATTTTTATAGTTTGAGGTTTTACATTTAAGTCTTTAATCTGTTTTGAGTTAATTCATTATTCTGCAAAGAGACAGTCAGTTTTTCCAATACCACTTATTGAACTTGGAGTTTTGTTCCTCATTACTTATTTTTGATGACCTTATCAAAGACCAGATAGCTGTAGCTGTGTAGCTTTATGTCTGGGTTCTCTATTCTGTCCCATCGGTCAAAGTGTCTGTTTTGTACCAGTATCATGCTGTTTTGGTTACTGCAGCCTTACAGTACAGTTTGAAGTCAAGTAATGTGATGCTTCTGGATTTGTTTCTTTTGCTTAAGATTGCTTTCGCTATATAGACTATTTCTTTATTTTTGATCCACATGAATTTTAGAATAGTTTATTTTTTCTAATTTGATAAAAAATAATGTTAGTAGGTTGAAAGGAATAGCACTGCATCTGTAAATTGCTTTGGGCAGTATGGCTATTTTAACTATGTTGATTCTTCCAAATTATGAGCATGGAGTGTTTTTCTCTTTATTTGTGTCATTTCTGATTTCTTTCAGAAGTGTTTTGTAGTTCCCCTTGCAGAGATCTTTTACTTCTTTGGTTAGTTGTATTCCTAGGTGTTTAATTCTTTCTGTGGCTATTGTAAATGCTACTACATTCTTGATTTGACTTTTAGCTTGAGGATTATTGGCATTTAGAAATGCAACTGATTTTTGTACATTGATTTTGTATCCTGAAACTTTACTGAAGTCATTTATCAGTTCCAGGAGTCGTTTGGCAGAGTCTCTAGGTGTTTCTAGGTATAGAATCACATTGTCAGTGAAAAGAGATAGTTTGACTTCTTCTCCTATCTGGATGCCTTTTAGGTCCTTCTCTTACCTGATTGCTCTGGCTAGGACTTTTCAGTATTGTGTTGAATAGGAATGGTGAGTAGGTATCCTTGTGTTCTAGCTTTCAGAGAAAATGGTTCCAGCTTTTGCCCATTTAGTATGATGTTGACTGTGGGTTTGTCATAAGTGGCTCTTATTATTTTGAAGTATGTTCCTTTGATGCCTAGTTTGTTGAGGGTTTTTTTGTTTAATCAAAAAGAGATGTTGGATTTTATTGAAAGCATTTTCTGCGACCATTGAGATGACCAAAGGTTTTTGTTTTTAATTCTGTTTATTCGGCAAATCACATTTACTGATTTGCATATGTTGAAACAACCTTGCCTCACAGGAATAAAGTCTACTTGATCATGGTGAATTAACTTTTTGATATGCTAATTGATTTGATTTACTAGTGTTTTGTTGAGGATTTTTGCATCTATGTTCATCAGGAATATTGGTCTGAAGTTTTTAATTTTCATTGTGCCTGTGCCAGATTTTGGTATCAGGACAATACTGGTTTCATCAAGTGAGTTAGGGATGAGTTCCTCTTCCTTGATTTTTTGAGGAATAGTTTCAGTGGGATTTGTATCAGTTCTTTGTATGTCTTGTAGAATTTGGCTGTGAACATGTCTAGTCCAGGGCTCTTTTTTGTTGTGGTTGGTGGTGGATTTTTTTATTACTGATTTGTTCAGGTTTTCAATTTCTTCCTGGTTCTATCTTGGGAAGTTATGTGTTTCCAGAAATTTATTCATTTCTTTTAGATTTTCTAATTTGTGTTTGTAGAGGTGCTTATAGTAGTCTCTGAGGATCATTTGTCTTTCTGTGAGATTGGTTGTAATGTCATCTTTTTCGTTTCTGATTCTGCTTATTTGTATCTTCTCTATCACTTTTGTTAATCTAGCTAGCCATCTATTAATCACGTTTATTCTTTCATAGAACCAGCTTTGTGTTTCATTGATGTTTTATATGGACTTTTGCATCTGTTTCATTCAGTTCTTCAATGATTTTAGTTATTTCTTTTCTTCTGCTAGCTTTGGGGTTGTATTGTTCTTGTTTTTCTTGTTCCTCTAGGTAGAATGTTAGATTATGAGTTTGAGATGTTACTAATTTCTTTGTGTTGGCATTCAACATTGTAAACTCCCCTCTTAACACTGCTTTAGCTGTATCCCAAAGACTTTTGTATGTTGTGTCTTTGTTTTCATTAATGTTGAAGAAATTTTTGATTTCTGCCTTACTGTTGTTGTTTGCCCAAGAAACATTCAAGATCAAGTTGTCTAATTTTTATGTAATTGTGCAGTTTTGAGAGATCATCTTGATATTGATTTCTGTTTTTATTGCCCTGTGGTTTGAGAGTGTGCCTGGTATGATTTCAATTTAAAAAAAATTTTTGAGACTTGCTTTCTGGCTGAGCGTGTGGTTTATCTTAGGGTATGTTTTGTGTATGGGTGAGAAAAATGTATATTTTGTGGCTTGTGGGATAGTATTCTGTAGATATCTATTTGATCCAATTGGTTAAGTTTCCAGTTTAATTCCAGAATTTCTTTGTTAATTTTGAGCCTCATAATCTATCGAATGCTGTCCGCTGGGTGTTGAACTCTCTGACTATTATTGCGTGGCTGTCTAAGTCTTTTTGTAGGTCTAGAATAACCAGTTTTATAAATCTGAGTGCTTGGATGTTGTGTGCATATGTATTTAGGATATTTAAGTGTTCTTATTGAATTGAAACTTTTATCATTATGTAATGCTCTTCTTTGTCCTTTTTTACTGTTACTGCTTTAAGTCTGTTTCATCTAACAGAAAAATAGTGACTCGTGCTCTTTTTTGTTTTCCTTTGCATGGTACAAGATTCTCTATCCCTTTACTTTGAGCCTGTAACAAAAGATGGTTGGGTCTTTTTTTTTTTTTTTTTTTTTTTTTAGTGCAGCTTGCCAACCTATAACTTTTGAGAGGGGTGTTTAGATGATTTACATTCAAGGTTAATATTGATATGTGAGATTTTGATCTTGTCATCATTTTGATACAGGCTTGATTGTGTAATTGCTTTATAGTGTCTGTGACTATGTACTTAAGTGTATTTTTGTGGTAGCTGGTAATTGTTCTTTCATTTCCATGTTTAGCACTCCCTTAAGGATTTCTCGTAAGCCTGGTCTGGTGGTTACAAATTCCCTTAGCCATTACTTATATCAAAAGGATTTTATCTCTCCTTTGTGTATGAAGCTTAGTTTGGCAGAATATGAAATTATTGGTTGGAATTTTTTTTCTTAACGGTGGTAAAAATAGGCCCCAATCTCTTCTGGCATGTATGTTTTCTGCTGAGAATCCACTGCTAGCCTGATGTGGTTCCCTTTTTAAGTGATGACCCTTCTCTCTATCTGCCTTGGGATTTTTTTCTTTTGCTTTGACCTTGATGAATCTGATGACTATGTATGTTGAGGATGGAAATCTTGCATAATATCTCACAGGTGTTCTCTGAATTTCTTGAATTTGCATGTTGTCCTCTTTAGCAAGACTGGGAAATTTTTCATGCACTATATCCTCAAATATGTTTTCCAAGTTGCTTACTCTCTCTCCTTGTCTTTCAGGAATGCCAATGGGTCATAGGTTTGGTTTCTTTATGTCATCCCACATTTCTACGTGATTTTGTTCTTTTTTTTTTTTTTTTTCTTTTATCTGACTGAATTGATTCAAAGGATCAGTCTTAAAGCCCTGTGGTTCTTTCCTCAGCTTGCTCTATTCTGTTAATGACTTATGATTGTAGTATAAAATTCTTGTAGTGAATTGTTCAATTCCAGAAGTTCAGTGTGCCTCCTTCTTAAAACGGCTGTGTTGTCTTTCAACTCTTGGGTAATTTTACTGGATTTCTTGGATTGGGTTTCAACTTTATCCTGAATCTTGAATATGTTTCCTTGACATTCAAGTTCTGAATTCTATGTCTCTCATTTCAGCCATTTCAATCTAGTTAAGAACCATTGCTGGGAAGCTAGTCCGATCATTTGGAGGTAAGGAGACACTTGGACTGTTTGAATTGCCCACGTACTTGCACTGATTCTTTCTCATCTGAGAGGGCTGCTGTTTCTTTATCTTTTTGAATTTGCTGTTGTTTGGATGGGACTTTCTGTTTTTATATTCTTTATTTCCTTTGAGGCTTTGACTGTGGTGTAAATTGAGTATAGTTGATGGTTCATTTCTGGGTGCTTTCAGAAGGCCAAAGCTCTTTATGGGATCTTCATTTATAGCTAATTTCTTATACTGGATTTCATAGGTGATATATGCTGGAATTTTTTTTTTGGTGGTGGTGTTCAGGTTACTTTTATGAGTAACAGCCAGAAGATAGGATTTCTGCCACATGGCTCTTTGTAATTCAGTGTGTTTATAGCAGTGCTTCCTGATGGGTAAGATGGGGAAGGAGGGCAACAGGCAAAAAGATGATCCCCTTGCCAGGTCCATTCTTGAGCCTCAGGGAAGCCCCCTCCAATCACTGGTGCCAAGTCCACAATTCCTTAGCCCCAAGGGGGGCCCTGGTGGGCTGTGCTTCCCTCTCCCTTAGGGGCTACCCAAGCTGAAGGATGGGTTACCAGGAGACCCTCAGCACTCCAGAGGCCCACTGGTCTTCTGTGCTTGGCCGAGTCAGAGCAGGTTGTGGGGTATGTCCGCTGGTGGTGGGTTGATGCATTAGGTCAAAGGTGGGGTATCATCTGGTAGGGCAGTGTTGCTGTGGGTGTGCAGCCGATGAGGTTCCCACAGTCCGGGGCTAGGGCTGTATGTTTTGTTTTTATTTTGTATTCTTTTTGCCCAGCAGACAGCTGTGTGCACCATCCAGCTTGCTCTCCCTCAACTGAGTCTCATTCTGGTGGCTGCTCCAATATGTGGCCTGCCCAGTGAGTTTTGTCCCAAGCCTTCTCTACACAAATCGTTGGCCTGTTAGACATTCCAGGCACTGTGGGGCTGCCTCAGATAGAGGCTGCAGCTGGTGGACAAGCCATACCTTTCCTGCACCAGTCCTGTAAAGGGAGGCATGCCCAGCTCCAGGAAGGCATATCAGCCCAGGAACCTGCACTTCACAATCTTCTCAGTATTCTGAGAGTGAGGGCTCTTCCTGTGCTGAGTTCCAGCACAGATCTCAGCCTCACACCCCAGAGCTGCATACCCTAACCCTTTAGGTGCTGGGACTGGGTCTGCTGCTTTGTCCTCTAGCCCCTTGGGGTTGGGCACTGGCTGTGCTGGGGAAACGGAAGTGCTCTCAGGCCACAGGGGAGTGGTGGGATCTCTTGCAGCTAAGATCTCAGAGCTCTGCAGTGAGAGTGGCTTGCCTGTTCTGTTGTCACTTCACTCACCCCGTCCTTAGGAGCTGTTCAGGGTTGGGAACTAGTCCTGGCATTTAGCAAGTCCGTGTGGGGTTCGCAGCTTTCTCCCTCTTCAGTCTCCTGGTCTGCATCACCTCTCTATCAGCTCTCAGTGTTTTCTCTCAAAAGGTTTTTCAAAGTATGTTAGTTTACTGGATATTTTGGTCTCTCTTGGTGGGAGAAGTGCTTCCTGGTTACGTCTAGTTGGTTATCTTGTCTCTGCTTCCCAACCCCTCTAGAAGTTAACTACTACCCTGAATTTTGTCTTAATTATCTCTTTACCTCTTCAAAATACTTTACAACACATGTAAGTAACATGTATTTTTAAAGTTTAAATACTCTTAACAGTATTTTCAAAGTTTTGTTTTTTTTATATAATAAAATAATAATGTTACTACACATATAGGTAACATGTATTTTTAAAGTTTAAATACTCTTAACAGTATTTTTAAAGTTTTATTATTTTTATTTAAAAGGAGTTCTACTTTGTTAATTTTTGGTTACTTTTCTCCCTTCACTCAATAATGTTTACTTGAAAATTATCCATGATGATACCTGCATCTGTAGTTATCCATTTCTATTGATCCAACTGTAGCAATATACTACAATTTTTTTTTGTCCCTTGTTTTTAACACTTGGTTTTCACTTAAAAAATTGTTTTTTGCTTTTATGAAACAATTATGGCATGAATGTTTCTATTTATGTTTTCTAGTGCACATGTACAGCAGTTCCATTTCAGAGCTACTAGATTTTAATTAATCAAGGAAAGTAAGCCTAACAATACCATGGTATCAAGGTATTTGATATTTCTGTATAACAAAACACCTGAAAATGTTAACGGCTGAACTCTAGTCTTGTGAGGCTGGCTTAGCTCTTGTGCCAATCTGCCCCAAGTTGAGCTGATCTCTCCTGAGTTCATCATATGTCAGCTAACAGTTCATAAATTGGATGGGACTGGCTGCATCAGGATGGCCTCATCAGGACACATTCATGTCTGCTTTGAACCATCTTTCATCATCTAGCAGGTTAGCCTGGACTTGTTCTCATGAAGTATCAGGGTTTCTAAAAAAAGAAAAAAAAAAAAGGCAGAAACGTACAAGGCCTCTGAAGTCAAGACTTGGAAAAGGCACACAATCACTTCTGCCAAATTCTTTTGGTCAAAGTAAATCTGAAATCCAGCCTTGGCTGGGCATGGTGACTCACACCTGTACTCCCACCACTTTGGGAGGCTGATGGGGGCGGATCATGAGGTCAAGAGATCGAGACTATATGGCCAACATGGTAAAAATCTGTCTCTACTAAAAACAGAAAAATTAGCTGGGTGTGGTGGTGCATGCCTGTAATACCAGCTACTTGGGAGGCTGAGGCAGGAGAATCGCTTGAACCTGGGAGGCAGAGGCTGCGGTGAGCTGAGATTGCGCCACTGCACTCCAGCCTGGCAGCAGAGCAAGACACTGTCTCAAAACAAAACAAAATAAAAACCAAGAACCAAAAAACAAAAACAAAAAAATCCAGCCTTTATGGAAGGAAGAGAGAAATAGACTTTGATAGGTGGAGCTGCAAATTCGTATGACAAAGAACATGGATGCAGCAAAGGATGCTGAGTGACACAAATTTTGTAATCAGTATATCATATCCAGTGTTTGGGAGGATAAACTGCTGTGGGAGTTCTCCTATCCTGCTGGCATTCATGTAATTTATTTAATAATTTTGGCAATTAATTATTGCATTATCTAGTAAGCTCCAGGATTGTGGTTTACTTACTCCTTGCCACAAATTTTTCAGGGGCAGACCTTGTAGGGAAAACATCTAGGAAAGTCTGTGATTGTTGTCTGCTTTACCTATGCCAGAGTAAGTTCATGCCTGATTCTTGGATGTAAGACGGGCGGATCACGAGGTCAGGAGATCGAGACCATCCTGGCTAACACGGTGAAACCCCGTCTCTACTAAAATATACAAAAAATTAGCCGGGCGAGATGGTGGGCGCCTGTAGTCCCAGCTACTCGGGAGGCTGAGGCGAGAGAATGGCGTAAACCCGGGAGGCGGAGCTTGCAGTGAGCTGAGATCCGGCCACTGCACTCCAGCCTGGGCGACAGAGCGAGACTCCGTCTCAAAAAAAAAAAAAAAAAAAAAAAAAAAGAAATCATCTGTTCCCATAGACAAGGAATAGCAGGTAGAGAGCTGGCATTTCCACCTCCACCAGCCTCACTCCGTAACTACTTCTCTACCATTTCATAACTAGCACTGGGAAAGCACTTTAGTAATTGGGCTTCCTCAAATCACAGCAGCATATTGTTTAATGTCTGTCTTTTTGTCTAAAAGATAATTTCTTTTCTTTGATATCAGGCATCATGTCAGTGTAATTCAGTATAGCACTTAGAATAGTATCAAGGCATTTCATCAGTGATTATCGGACTGACTCGTGCAATGAATGAATAAAATAACATTTTCCTTTTGAAAGAACTAAGGGACCGTGCCATCAAAGTGAGGTGCTGTCTTGTTCTTTAGGTTGCTGAGATATTTTTGGCTGTGACCCATTTTATTTTTATACTATCCTCTAATCAGCAGCTTTTGGCTCATGTTCACATGGTATATGTGTTCTTTTGTGCTGACTATGACGCTGAATAATCACTACTCACTAGTAGGTATCACCTCTTTCTGGATTGTCCTGAATGGTGACCTCTATAAAGACAAAGGCAGCAGAATGAATTCGCAATCCTGCCTACTTAGCATCTTAGCAGTGGACAGTTGGTTTCAGGTTTTTGGCACCCCCAGCATTTTTCTTTCATTATGATTCATACAATAGAATCTACTGAGAGCAGATACATTAGGAAGGACGTTTGTAAAACTACCCTTTCTGGAAAGTAAAATAAAAAATTACGTTTTCTTTCTCTTATAGGGGAGAAATCTGAGCTAGGCAGCTTCTTCCAGAGGATATTGCTATTTATAGAATTTCAGAAAATTAGATATTTTAAAATTTTTTCAGAACTTTTAAACATTCTGAAAAATTCTGTACATATGCTAAAGTAGAGACCATAGCATAATAAAATTTATGGGCCACCATCTTCCTGAAACTGGATACTAGAGTACTACATTTTGAATGGTGGGACACTGAGACAATCAAAAGATCAAAGATATAGGTTCTGATATTATATGTTCCATCTTTCTAGAATATGGTGGTTATAGATTAATAGCTATGAGATCAGAGTCAGAGATTAAACAAAACTCTGTGGGACTGTACTATCATTATTTATTGTCACCTTACCTATGAGGAAACAGGAGAAAGGAGAGGGTTAATAACTGGCACAAGGTTACAAGGTCACAGGACTTGTAAGTAGTGTAGAGGACTTCACAGATCAGCATCATGAGCTCACACTTTCACCGTCCTCCCACTCAGCCTCACTCCTCTCCTCAGCACACACGCACCCACTCATGGCTTCTTATTTGTACCTGAGATCCCTTCTTTTATGGTGTGTGACCTCTTTGAAATCCCTAGGTTCAGCTGGGCACAGTGCCTCATGTCTGTAATTGCAGCACTTTGGGAGGCCGAGGCGGGAGGATCACTTGAGGTCAGGAGTTCAAGACCAGCCTGGCCAACATGGCGAAATCCTGTCTCCACTAAAAATCCAAAAAAATTAGGCAGGCATGGTGGTGGGTGCCTGTAATCTTAGCTACTCAGGAGGCTAAGGCAAGAGAATTGCTTGAATCTGGGAGGCAGAGGTTGCAGTGAGCTGAGATCGTGCCACTGCACTCCATCCTGGGTGACAGAGTGAGACTCCATCTTAAAAAAAAAAAAAAAAAAAAAAAAGAAAAGAAAAGATATTCTTAGGTTCTCCATTTCCTTTTTATCTTGTTTCTTTCTCCAATAAAGATCACTTGCCTCACGCCTTCTGGAACCCATGATAATTGTTATTTTTTATATTTACTTTTGGATCATTGTTCTGCCATCTTTCACATTTTATTCCTCTGCCTATGGCATCTATTTTTATTTTTAATTTTTTGTCACATCTTGCCTTTTCCCTCTTTTCCTTTACAATTTCTTGCTTTTCCTCTCTCTGCTATTAGCCTTTAACATTTGTGTGTTGATGACCCTTTGACCCCTCTAACCTTATAATTTATGTATCTATGCCAGGGCAAGTATTCAAAATTCTTTTTTTTTTTTTTTTTTTTTTTTTTTTTTTTTTTTTTATTATACTTTAAGTTCTAGGGTACATGTGCATGACGTTTATATCATGTATAACTCCCCAATGCAATCCCTCCCTCCTCCCCCCTCCCCATGATAGGCCCCAGTGTGTGATGTTCCCCTTCCCGAGTCCAAGTGATCTCATTGTTCAGTTCCCACCTATGAGTGAGAACATGCGGTGTTTGGTTTTCTCTTCTTGTGATAGTTTGCTAAGAATGATGGTTTCCAGCTGCATCCATGTCCCTACAAAGGACGCAAACTCATCCTTTTTGATGGCTGCATAGTATTCCATGGTGTATATGTGCCACATTTTCTTAATCCAGTCTGTCACAGATGGACATTTGGGTTGATTCCAAGTCTTTGCTATTGTGAATAGTGCCGCAATAAACATACGTGTGCATGTGTCTTTGTAGTAGAGTAATTTATAATCCTTTGGGTATATACCCAGTAGTGGGATGGCTGGGTCATATGGTACATCTAGTTCTAGATCCTTGAGGAATCGCCATACTGTTTTCCATAATGGTTGAACTAGTTTACAATCCCACCAACAGTGTAAAAGTGTTCCTATTTCTCCACATCCTCTCCAACACCTGTTGTTTCCTGACTTCTTAATGATTGCCATTCTAATTGGTGTGAGATGGTATCTCATTGTGGTTTTGATTTGCTTTTCTCTGATGGTCAGTGATGATGAGCATTTTTTCATGTGTCTGTTGGCGGTATGGATGTCTTCTTTTGAGAAATGTCTGTTCATATCCTTTCCCCACTTTTTGATGGGGTTGTTTGTTTTTTTCTTGTATATTTGTTTGAGTTCTTTGTAGATTCTGGATATTAGCCCTTTGTCAGATGAGTAGGTTGCAAAAATTTTCTCCCATTCTGTAGGTTGCCTGTTCACTCTGATGGTAGTTTCTTTAGCTGTGCAAAAGCTCTTTAGTTTAATTAGATCCCATGTGTCAATTTTTGCTTTTGCTGCCGTTGCTTTTGGTGTTTTAGACATGAAGTCCTTGCCCATGCCTATGTCCTGAATGGTACTACCTAGATTTTCTTCTAGGTTTTTATGGTATTAGGTCTAACATTTAAGTCTCTAATCCATCTTGAATTAATTTTCGTATAAGGGGTAAGGAAAGGATCCAGTTTCAGCTTTCTACTTATGGCTAGCCAATTTTCCCAGCACCATTTATTAAATAGGGAATCTTTTCCCCATTTCTTGTTTTTCTCAGGTTTGTCAAAGATCAGATGGCTGTAGATGTGTGGTATTATTTCTGAGGACTCTGTTCTGTTCCATTGGTCTATATCTCTGTTGTGGTACCAGTACCATGCTGTTTTGGTTACTGTAGCCTTGTAGTATAGTTAGAAGTCAGGTAGTGTGATGCCTCCAGCTTTGTCCTTTTGACTTAGGATTGTCTTGGCAATGCGGGCTCTTTTTTGGTTCCATATGAACTTTAAAGCCGTTTTTTCCAATTCTGTGAAGAAAGTCATTGGTAGCTTGATGGGGATGGCATTGAATCTATAAATCACCTTGGGCAGTATGGCCATTTTCACGATATTGATTCTTCCTATCCATGAGCATGGTATGTTCTTCCATTTGTTTGTGTCCTCTTTGATTTCACTGAGCAGTGGTTTGTAGTTCTCCTTGAAGAGGTCCTTTACATCCCTTGTAAGCTGGATTCCTAGGTATTTGATTCTCTTTGAAGCAATTGTGAATGGAAGTTCATTCCTGATTTGGCTCTCTGCTTGTCTGTTACTGGTGTATAAGAATGCTTGTGATTTTTGCACATTAATTTTGTATCCTGAGACTTTGCTGAAGTTGCTTATCAGCTTAAGGAGATTTTGGGCTGAGACAATGGGGTTTTCTAAATATACAATCATGTCATCTGCAAACAGGGACAATTTGACTTCTTCTTTTCCTAACTGGATACCCTTGATTTCTTTCTCTTGCCTGATTGCCCTAGCCAGAACTTCCAACACTATGTTGAATAGGAGTGGTGAGAGAGGGCATCCCTGTCTTGTGCCAGTTTTCAAAGGGAATTTTTCCAGTTTTTGCCCATTCAGTATGATATTAGCTGTGGGTTTGTCATAAATAGCTCTTATTATTTTGAGGTACATTCCATCAATACCGAATTATTGAGCGTTTTTAGCATAAAGGGCTGTTGAATTTTGTCAAAAGCCTTTTCTGCATCTATTGAGATAATCATGTGGTTCTTGTCTTGGTTCTGTTTATATGCTGGATTACGTTTATTGATTTGCGAATGTTGAACCAGCCTTGCATCCCAGGGATGAAGCCCACTTGATCATGGTGGATAAGCTTTTTGATGTGCTGCTGAATCCGGTTGCCAGTATTTTATTGAGGATTTTTGCATCGATGTTCATCAGGGATATTGGTCTAAAATTCTCTTTTTTTTGTGTGTCTCTGCCAGGCTTTGGTATCAGGATGATGTTGGCCTCATAAAAAGAGTTAGGGAGGATTCCCTCTTTTTCTATTGATTGAAATAGTTTCAGAAGGAATGGTACCAGCTCCTCCTTGTACCTCTGGTAGAATTCAGCTGTGAATCCATCTGGTCCTGGACTTTTTTTGGTGGGTAGGCTATTAATTGTTGCCTCAATTTCAGAGCCTGCTATTGGTCTATTCAGGGATTCAACTTCTTCCTGGTTTAGTCTTGGGAGAGTGTAAGTGTCCAGGAAATTATCCATTTCTTCTAGATTTTCTAGTTGATTTGCGTAGAGGCATTTATAGTATTCTCTGATGGTTGTTTGTATTTCTGTGGGGTCGGTGGTGATATCCCCTTTATCATTTTTTATTGCGCCTATTTGATTCCTCTCTCTTTTCTTCTTTATTAGTCTAGCTAGCGGTCTGTCAATTTTGTTGATCTTTTCAAAAAACCAACTCCTGGATTCATTGATTTTTTGGAGGGTTTTTTGTGTCTCTATCTCCTTCAGTTCTGCTCTGATCTTAGTTATTTCTTGCCTTCTGCTAGCTTTTGAATGTGTTTGCTCTTGCCTCTCTAGTTCTTTTAATTGTGATGTTAGAGTGTCAATTTTAGATCTCTCCTGCTTTCTCTTGTGGGCATTTAGTGCTATAAATTTCCCTCTACACACTGCTTTAAATGTGTCCCAGAGATTCTGGTATGTTGTATCTTTGTTCTCATTGGTTTCAAAGAACATCTTTATTTCTGCTTTCATTTTGTTATGTACCCAGTAGTCATTCAGGAGCAGGTTGTTCAGTTTCCATGCAGTTGAGCGGTTTGATTGATTTTCTTAGTCCTGAGTTCTAGTTTGATTGCACTGTGGTCTGAGAGACAGTTTGTTATAATTTCTGTTCTTGTACATTTGCTGAGGAGTGCTTGACTTCCAATTATGTGGTCAATTTTGGAATAAGTGCGATGTGGTGCTGAGAAGAATGTATATTCTGTTGATTTGGGGTGGAGAGTTCTATAGATGTCTATTAGGTCCACTTGGTGCAGAGGTGAGTTCAATTCCTGGATATCCTTGTTAACTTTCTGTCTCGTTGATCTGTCTAATGTTGACAGTGGAGTG
Source organism: Trachypithecus francoisi (assembly GCF_009764315.1). NCBI lineage: Eukaryota > Metazoa > Chordata > Mammalia > Primates > Cercopithecidae > Trachypithecus > Trachypithecus francoisi. The sequence continues at coordinate 86,793,258 of NW_022681473.1, forward strand.
TTGAAGTCTCCCATTATTATTGTATGGGAGTCTAAGTCTCTTTGTAGGTCTCTAAGGACTTGCTTTATGAATCTGGGTGCTCCTGTATTGGGTGCATATATATTTAGGAGAGTTAGCTCTTCCTGTTGAATTGATCCCTTTACCATTATGTAATGGCCTTCTTTGTCTCTTTTGATCTTTGATGGTTTCAAGTCTGTTTTATCAGAGACTAGGATTGCAACCCCTGCTTTTTTTTGTTCTCCATTTGCTTGGTAGATCTTCCTCCATCCCTTTATTTTGAGCCTATGTATGTCTCTGCATGTGAGATGGGTCTCCTGAATACAGCAGACTGATGGGTCCTGACTCTTTATCCAGTTTGCCAGTCTGTGTCTTTTAATTGGAGCATTTAGTCCATTGACATTTAAGGTTAATATTGTTATGTGTGAACTTGATCCTGTCATTATGATATTAACTGGTGATTTTGCTCGTTAGTTGATGCAGTTTCTTCCTAGCCTCGATGGTCTTTACATTTTGGCATGTTTTTGCAATGGCTGGTACCAGTTGTTCCTTTCCATGTTTAGGGCTTCCTTCAGGGTCTCTTGTAAGGCAGGCCTGGTGGTGACAAAATCTCTAAGCATTTGCTTATCTGTAAAGGATTTTATTTCTCCTTCACTGATGAAGCTTAGTTTGGCTGGATATGAAATTCTGGGTTGAAAATTCTTTTCTTTAAGAACGTTGAATATTGGCCCCCACTCTCTTCTGGCTTGTAGAGTTTCTGCCGAGAGATCTGCTGTTATTCTGATGGGCTTCCCTTTGTGGGTAACCCGACCTTTCTCTCTGGCTGCCCTTAAGATTTTTTCCTTCATTTCAACTTTGGTGAATCTGGCAATTATGTGTCTTGGAGTTGCTCTTCTGGAGGAGTATCTTTGTGGCGTTCTCTGTATTTCCTGAATTTGAATGTTGGCCTGCCCTACTAGGTTGGGGAAGTTCTCCTGGATGATATCCTGAAGAGTGTTTTCCAACTTGGTTCCATTTTCCCCCTCACTTTCAGGCACCCCAATCAGACGCAGATTTGGTCTTTTTACATAATCCCATACTTCTTGCAGGCTTTGTTCATTTCTTTTTCTTCTTTTTTCTTTTGGTTTCTCTTCTCGCTTCATTTCATTCATTTGATCCTCAATCGCTGATACTCTTTCTTCTAGTTGATCGAGTCGGTTACTGAAGCTTGTGCATTTGTCACGTATTTCTCGTGTCATGGTTTTCATCTCTGTCATTTCGTTTATGATCTTCTCTGCATTAATTAGTCTAGCTGTCAATTCTTCCACTCTTTTTTCAAGATTTTTAGTTTCTTTGCGCTGGGTACATAATTCCTTCTTTAGCTCTGAGAGATTTGATGGACTGAAGCCTTCTTCTCTCATCTCGTCAAAGTCATTCTCTGACCAGCTTTGATCCGTTGCTGGCGATGGGCTGCGCTCCTTTGCAGGGGGAGATGCGCTCTTATTTTTTGAATTTCCAGCTTTTCTGCCCTGCTTCTTCCCCATCTTTGTGGTTTTATCTGTCTCTGGTCTTTGATGATGGTGACGTACTGATGGGGTTTTGGTATAGGTGTCCTTCCTGTTTGATAGTTTTCCGTCTGACAGTCAGAAGGACTGTGTGTTGGTCTGTTGGAGATTGCTTGAGGTCCAGTCGAGACCCTGTTTGCCTGGGTATCAGCAGCAGAGGTTGCCGAAGATAGAATATTGCTGAACAGCGAGTGTACCTGTCTGATTCTTTCTTTGGAAGTTTCCTCTCAGGGGTGACTCCACCCTGTGAGGTGTGGGGTGTCAGACTGCCCCTAGTGGGGGATGTCTCCCATCTAGGCTACTCAGGGGTCAGGGACCCACCTGAGCAGGCAGTCTGTCCCTTCTCAGATCTCAACCTCCGCGTTAGGAGATCCACGGCTCTCCCCAAAGCTGTCAGACAGAGTCGTTCGCGTCTGCACCGCCCCGGCTCTTTCCCCTGTTGGACTGCAGCTGTGCGCTGTCCGCAGAGGTAGAGTCTACAGAGACAGGCAGGCTTCCTTGAGCTGCTGTGAGCTCCACCCAGTTCGAGCTTCCCAGCGGCTTTGTTTACCTACTTAAGCCTCAGCAATGGCGGGCGCCCCTCCCCCAGCCTCACTGCTGCCTTGTGGACAGATCGCTGCAGAGGGCTGTGTTAGCAGTGAGGGAGGCTCCGTGGGCGTGGGACCCTCCCGGCCAGGTGTGGGATATATTCTCCTGGTGTGCCTGTTTCCTTAAAGCGCAGTATTGGGGTGGGAGTTACCCGATTTTCCAGGTGTTGTGTGTCTCAGTTCCCCTGGCTAGGAAAAGGGATTCCCTTCCCTCTTGCGCTTCCAGGTGAGGCGATGCCTCGCCCTGCTTCAGCTCACGCTGGTCAGGCTGCAGCAGCTGACCAGCACCGATTGTCCGGCACTCCCTGGAGAGATGACCCCAGTACCTCAGTTGAAAATGCAGAAATCAGCGGTCTTCTGTGTCACTCGCGCTGGGAGTTGGAGACTGGAGCTGTTCCTATTCGGCCATCTTGCTCCGCCCCCCCCAAAATTCTTATAAACAATAATATTTTCTACCACTTTACACTTAGACATTCACAATTATAGCCATAGAGTGTGGAACAAAGCTTACTGATAATGAATATTGACTCTGAAATTAATAGATCTAAATTAGAAAATGTTGCTTACTACATACATGGCCTTGGGAAAGTTACCCTCTATAAACCTTAGTTTATACATATGTAGGAGTTACTTAGAGTATCTTCATAATATAGTTATTAGAACTAAGTGAAAAATTATCTGGTAAGAGTATTGCCACAAGCTTGGCATGTTGTATAAGTCCTTAGTAAATATTGGCACTAAGAATGTGTGTACATAACTTCTTCAGTCATTAGAATCACTCAACCTTTAAGCTCTATTATCATTCTTTTTATGACCACTTCTGTGCCTCTTACTTCTACCACTTACTCACTGCAAATGAATAGCGATGTTCTACACTCACAGCACTTTTTGGCTATTGTTTTAATTTATTACTCCTTCTGGACTCAACAGTCTCTCTCCACTTTGTAAGCCATTTTCACAATGTGCTTGCTAACAAGTACCATTGAATATCCTGTACTCTTGACTTTCTGTGCCTAGAAATTCTTCAACTTCTGCTGTTATCTTTCTTTTAGTCAAAATTTCTTAGTCTATATATCTTTGAAAAAATTTTATTTTTCTTAATGAATATGCACATATTTATGCTGTTTAACTTTGTCTGATTCTTCATTGGTGCCCAGAAATATGCATTCACTTTAATTGATTCCAAATAAGTTGCATCTGAATATAATTTTTCCAAATTTTCAGTTTTTCTCAAATCACCAACATCCCTTTAGTAAGTATTAAGACTACTGGATGAGGATACCATGTCTCTTCGTGATTCTTTTTACAAAACACATCATCTCTCTTACTCTAACTTCTACTTCGTTACCAAGATATTGTTTCCATCTTTCCAAATTCTGTGGGGTTATTTTTCCTGTTAGACATTTCTGAAAGCAAAGATAACAATTGGAACTACTGTTTAAAACAACATACATTTATTATTTTTCACAGAAGGGATACTTCCTACAATAGGAATACTTCGTGTATCCATATTTTTCTAATACTAGCTTTCTGTGATCTTCAGTCTTAGTAAGGACAGCCTCTCTTTATAGCCATAATTGCAAAGTGTCTGTGTTCTTTATCTGGTGCTTTTTTTGTTTGTTTGTTTTCACTAGACAGGGCATTTATAATCCCCTCCATTTTGCTCTGTCCCTTTTGGTCTTATAATCTGTCCCTTTTGCTCTTTCACTAACATTAAGCCACTACTGCTGTAATCCCTACTATTGTGCTAGCCACACAGAATATAAATCCACACAATCTCTAATTTCAAGGTCCTTACAACTGATAAATGTCATTCCAAAAATATTTCAATGTAAATCATTCATATGTTTTCTTCCTATATTTAAATCGTGATTAATTCGATTAAATATCAACCCCATCTCATCTTTCTCCTCTTCAGCAAAGAGGAAGTCTAAGCCAGATCTGTAGTCCATGTGATCTGGCTTAGTCATTTCACAATTCTAAACCAAGGAGTCTCTCTCTCCTATTGGAGTTTAGAAGTCATACTTTCTGCAAGTGCATAGTTGGGCATCAAATGAATCAGTTTCTAACATTTGAGAATGGAGTAGTAAAAAAAATATTTCAACAATATGATCTGGATGTCATTTAAGCATTACTTTCCCATATGGAAGGGGAAAAAAGATCTTGATTGGTCTCAAGAAATACACACATCAGAGAATGGGCTGTTTTGAGACATTCTTACAAGGTCACCTACAGGAAAGCCCAGACTACAGAAGATGCTGCACTTTATTTATGGAACCAGTGAGCTGCTTGTGAAAAATTGGCTGGAAAAAAAGTAGAAAGTCTAGTAGAAAAAAAAAAAAAAAAAAAAGAGACAGAAAATGCTGTTTTCTTTTTGACTGGGAAGATCACAACTTTTAGCTTGCCCTCATTTTGCCCTGGGACTGCCACATCTGCAGCTGAGACTTCCCAGAGTCTCGTATAAAAGGATAGACAGATGGAAGTTCTAACCTTTAAAAAGGGTATACCACATCTAAACAGTTGGGAATTTAATCAATTAAAAGATAAAGGCATTTATCCAGTGGTCTTTTCTCCTAAACAGGATGATCTTTTGCCTACAGGCATGCAAAAATAACTTTCTTTCATTATTTTTAGGTCCAATCTAAAAACAGAGAAGACATTGGCCAGAATGTCAGTGGACAGTTGTCTTCAATTAGTTTGGATACATAAGTGAGTTTTCTGAAGGGAAAAAAGAAAAATTCTATAGTATAGTTTCATTCAGAAACCTTAAAATACATTCCTAGCAATTTGGGTAGGAAAACAAAGCTCCCTGCAAGAAAACTGCATGTTTTGCAAAGTCTTTACCTTTTCGATACTTTGAAAGCTTAAGAATTACATACGCTTTAAACAAAAATATTTCAGCTTATGTAACCTCTGTAAAAGGTGCTATTGAGAAACAAATTAATAAAAATTAACTTTGCTAGAAAAATCTGTAAAGAAGAAAAAAAGCATGTGCAAATGCTTAATGTGAGACTTGTGTGTTTGAGTAAAAGTACTACGTAGGGCAAGCTGTCACCTAATAATGGTTATGCAGGGTAGGAGGCCCTCCACTGTTACACTTGTAATCCTCTTTTGTTTTGCTACTCAAATCAAAATATATACTTTTGATAATAGATCATTGCTCTTTTACTAAGAGATAATCTCTACCTATAGAAATGTATTTTGAAAATGCTTATTTTACACAGCAATTTTGTCCATTTAAACTAACCTTTTATCAATAAAACACTATTGTTTACATGTTTTGAAAATTTAACAGATTAACAGTATGAAACTTACAATGTTTTTCTATTTCTAATAAATACATTAAGCAGAGCATACTCATCTATCTCAAGTATGTTGAGTACTATATCTTGAATTCCAAGCCTCTGGAGGACTTAAATAATTATTAACTGTCGGGTGTTGGCATATCTACAAATATTTAAATAATGGTTAAGGTGATGAAGATGAAAACGGGTAGTCAAAAGAAATAACAGGCAGTGCCCAGTGACTAGCTGAGTCTGGAAAGATTCTTGAGAGTGGGTTTGATCTATGGTAGGTGAACATACTGATATGGGAGGGGTTAGGGAAGTGCTGGCTAGAGAAGGCATGGTCCCTGTCTAGAGTTCCACTCCCAGGCCTGTGCCCATGGACCTTAGTGAGGACAGGCATTTCCGTTTTCCTGTCCAATGTTGCATTTCCCAAGACCACCCTGGCCTACCATGCCCCCATCCTGTGCCCATAAAAACCCCTGAGACCTTAGTGGTCACGCACACAAGCGGCTGGACTTCGAGAGGAGCACACCAGTATAAGAGCACACTGATAGATGCTGGCAGGCCATCAACCAGCAGAATGAGGCGGAGTTTAGTGGGGGCAGTTGGAGAAGAGCCTGGGCCACTGAGCAACCCAACTCCAGGAGAAAACCACCTTCTCACCCTATCTCCCTGCTGGCTCCCCCATCTGCTGAGAGCCACTTCCACTCAATAAAAGCTTGCATTCATTCTCCAAGCCCACGTGTGATCTGATTCTTCCAGTACACCAAGGCAAGAAACCCCTGGATACAGAAAGCCCTCTCTCCTAGTGATAAGGCAGGGGGCCTAATTGAGCTGACTAACATAAGCTGTCTACAGATGGCTACACTGATACTATAGCACATGCCCACTGGGGCTTCAGCTGTGAACATTCACCCCTAGATGCTGCCATGGGGTCGGATCCCCACAGCCTGCCTGTCTGCATGCTCCCTAGAAGTTTGAACAGTGGAGCACTGAAGAAGCGAGCCACACCCCCATAACATGCCCTGCGAGGGGGACAGAGGAACTATTCCCGTTTCAATACTACATTGTAAACACTACTAAGAAGAGATCCTATCTGTTCATCTACTGCTCCACATCTAGTACCTAGCACAGTACTTTGTGCATAGTGAGCATAAGAGAAATATTTGTTTAATGGATAAATAAATGAATGACTGGAGTGGAGTCATTTTATTTTGTTATCATGAAATTCCCTAAAGTCTCCATGGTATGCATTGGGCTGCCATAGGTCATTGTTCCTCTCAGGGTGTCATGATAACAGAGGAACAGCTCTGGAAAGGTTGTTCCTCAGGACTCAAATAATACTTTTTAATGTATTTTTTTCTGTCACCTCCTAATTTATTTTAATCTATATATTAAGAAGTCTGGAATTTTTGGAAAGTCTTTCCTACTACAGATTTGGTAACAAATTCTGTTGCTTCTATCCCTTAACTACTTCTTAAGTATATTTCTTTTTACCATTCTTATTCCTGATCTATAACATGTGATCAATAAATGCTTTTTGAATCAAAGAATGAATGGATTAGAAAGTTTGTCCAACACACTAACTGAAGGCCACATGCAGCCCGGGAAGGCTTTGAATGTGGCTCAACACAAATTCGTAAACTTTCTTAAGTCATTATGGGTTTTATTTTGCCATTTTTTTTTTAGTTCATCAGGTATCATTAATGTTAGTGTATTTTATGTGTGGCCCATGACAATTCTTCTTCCAATGTGTCCCAGGGAAGGCAGAAGATTGGATTTCCCTCAATTAGAGAATATCATGACCCTGATTCAAGCATTCACTGAAAGGCTTGATGAAGGAAGGTAGCCTTGCATAAACACATTTTCCTACTTTATAGTTTTTTTCTTTGTGTACTGAAAATCAAGGTGGAAGAGGAAATCTTCTTAGTTATTTTTTATCCTCTCCAACTCCCTTACATGTCTGTTTGATATTCCTATTTGTATGTCTTAGAGCTACCTCAAATTTAACTTTTAGAGCACATTTACCATCTTCCCTCCTATGTCTGTTCTTTTCTGATTCCCTTATGTGTGCTAGTACATAATTTTTATGGCACTACACCTCTAAAATTGGAAGCCACATTTGATCACAGTCCCCACTGGAATCAATTGCCAAAATTTCTTAATACACGGATGACATAATTTCTTCCTTTCTGTTCCAACTGCTTTCACCCAGATCTACGTACCTATATTTCAAGCCTAGGTAATTGAAAGAGATTCATAATTGAACTCTCTGCCTTCCAAAATTAGACATGCTTACCTGGGCTGCAACTATGGGACAACATCAGTAATCCCAAGCCTTTTAGCATTCATTTGTCTTTGGCATTTAAGGTTATTTAAAATCTGATGTAGCAATTTTCTTTCTCTGTCTTCAGTTACTGCCCCAAAGGAAAGTTTTGCCCTGTTCAAACTTGACCATGAACGCTTTGACATGAGGCTCAAGACTACCCACTCTCAGGAATAATATTCCACCCTCATACTGCCACACATTTAAACAACTGAGTTTGGCTACTTGTAGGTACATAATGAAAAATAAAAGTAAATACTCTAACTGCGAATGCAGCCAGAATTTATTGTAACACAATTTGAACAGGAAGAAAATAACAAGGGAAATGACTAATACTTGAATAATTTGCTGCATAAACAAATAACACAAAATTGGCTCTGAGACTGGGGGAAAAAGATCGTAAAAATCTTTTATAACACTCCAAATTATGCCCCAAATTGAAAACTAAGAGTTATGGCTGAAAAAAAGAAGTGTAATTCAACAATTCTGTCTTTTGTGGATAATGGACGGGAGAGGGAGTCAAACTCTGCACATATCAACTTTCTGGTGTGTGATAAAGGATATTATAAATGTATAGACTGAATTGCAACCTATTCTGTTATTTATAAAGAAAAATGTCTGGTTCATCTCTTATTTGCAATGAAAATTCAGCAAAACTTGTTTAAAGAGTACTATCAGGAAGATCTGAGTGTATATTCCCTGAATGTTTGGAATCGAGACTTTTAGAACTCATCATAGTTTTTCCTACCACAACCAGAACTACTTTAGGGAAAGCATAGTTCTGGAGGAAAGTCTTGTTTTTCCGTAATTGTGGGTTAAAGTTATAAATAAACTGTGTCTACATGGAGGATCACATTAAATTAGGAAAGTATTATGCACAAAGCTAAATTAGTGCATTTGGATTATATTCTATTTGTGTTCATTTCAGTGACAAATGCAGAGCATTTCCCTTTTCTGCTGACCCAATGCCAGTTTTAAATTCAATTATTGATGAAAAATCAAAATTAACTGTGAGATATTTTTGCAAATATTTCAATTAAGATTAAATTCCAAAGCTAGACTAAATTGGGATTATTTAGTATATTCTGAGATGAAACCATACATTGCCACTAGTAGAAAAGGGGGTATAATCAAGTGGTAAAAATCCCTTAGGGTTTAAAAAATTTTTAAAAAGCATTGTCATAATTATGGCAGCTTTACCACATAGAATATTTAAAATTGAACAATAGCCAACCAAAAAGTAGAATATTTAGCAAGCACATAGGAATTTGACAAGTAAGTTTTGATTTCTAAAATACATGTTTTGGTGTGATCCATTTAAAAGTTAATGTTTTCAGTTACATCATTTGATGATGTGAGAAATAACCTCAACTGAAAAGAAGAAACAATAAAAGGCTAATGTAGTCCCTCATTTTAGCACTTCCTTTTATGGTGTTAAATATCTATAATGGATATACTTTTGCTATCATATGAAGTCAATAAGTTATTTTCACTGTATTTTGTAAATGTCATCTAAGTTACAGGGTTTTGGAACAGGCAATTGAGGAACTGAGTTATATAGGCTCTATTAGGAGAACACTAACCTAAAAATGTGACATGTCCATTTAAGAAATGTAGATGTTGAGGTAAATTCATTGGCAGGTTTGGGGACAAAGTGCAGAGCATGGCATCTGAAGAGAAACCTGCTAGGGGCTGCTTGGTAGCCTTGACAGAGAACAGGTTAATAAGATGGAAAGGCACTGAGGGATGAGCATCACACTGAGGAGCCTAAAAGCAAGAAATTCCCAAAGGTGGACTCAGACAGCTTAGTGATCAACATCAAAGAAGTTTGATAGCAGAGATAGCCCCATCTATGTCCTATGGTGTGCAACACCACCATAGTTTAGAGATATTTAAACATTTTTCGAATGTATACCACTAAGAATAAAACAAAAACAAGCATTCACATTCAATGTGTATATATTTGTATATGTAATATATTTATATGTATTAATGATAGGAATTAGTTAATATCCAATGGCATAATGTATACTAAAGTAGGAGTTCATCATTAAAAATAGCAACAGTGAATCCACAGTTTAGGTAGTCTTGATGATTTGTTTTTGCAAATTTTTTGTTAGATATGATAAAATCATTATTTCATCTTTGATATGTACCTTAGGAAGAGCTTGTATCTGTCTTTGCCATTTTCTTAGTTTTTTTCTGATGCTTTATGAATATTACTTTCAATTCTTGGTTCCTTTGCATTTAAATTCCTTTTTGTAATAGTTACTTTGGACCAAACAACGTAATCTATAAGTTCATTTAACTGTTCACATGCAAACTTCATTTTTAAAATATCCAATTTTTATTTTAAGTTCAGGGGTACATGTGCGGGATGTGCAGGTTTATCACGTAAGGCAAACGTATGCTGTGGTGGTTTGCTGCACACATCATCCCATCACTTAGGCTTTAAGCCCAGCGTCCATTAGCTATTCTTCCTGACCGTTTCCCTCCTCCCACCTCCTGCCCTCTAACAGGCCCCAGTGTACGTTGTTTCTCCCACCATGTGTCCATGTGTTCTTATCATTTAGTTCCCAATTATAAGTGAGAACATGTGGTATTTGGTTTTTCATTCCTTCACTAGTTTGCTGAGGATAATGGCTTCCAGCTCCATCCATGTCCCTGCAAAGGACATTCTCTTGTTTCTTTGTATAGCTGCATAGTAATCCATGGTGTGTATGTACCACATTTCCTTTATCCAGTCAATCATTGATGGGGATTTAGGTTGATTCCATGTCTTTGCTGTTGTGAATAGTGCTGTAATGAACATACAAATGCAGCTGTCTTCATAAAAGAATGATTTATATTCCTTTGGGCATATACCTAGTAATGGGATTGCTGGGTTGAGTGGTATTTCTGCTTCTAGGGCTTTGAGGAATCACCACACTGCCTTCCACAATGGTTGAACTAATTTACACTCCCACCCACAGTGTAAAACATTCCTTTTTCTCCACAACCCCGCCAGAAACTATTATTTTTTGACTTTTTAATATATAGCCATTCTGGCTGGTGTGAAATAGTATGTCATTGTGGCTTTGATTTGCATTTCTCTAATGATCAATGATGTTGAGCTTTTTTTTTTTTTCATATGTTTGTTGGCTGCATGTATATTTTCTTTTGAGAAGTGTCTGTTCATATCCTTTGCCTTCTTTTCAATGGGGTTGTTTGTTTTTTTCTTGTAAATATGTTTAAGTTCCTTGTAGATAGATGCTAGATATTAGACCTTCAACAGATGTAAGGTTTGCAAAAATTTTCTCCCATGCTATAGATTGTCTGTTCACTCTGTTGATAGTGTCTTTTGCTGTTGTCAACTTTTGCTTCTGTTCAATTGATTTTGGTGTCTTTGTCATGAAATCTTTGCCCATGCCTATGACCTAAATGGGTTTGCCTTGTTTTTCTTCAATGGTATAATTTTCAGTTTTACATTTAAGGCTTTAATCCATCTTGAGTTGATTTTTGTATATGGTGTAATGAAGGGATCCAGTTTCAATTTTCTGCATATAGCTATCTAGTGCTCCTAGCACCACTTATTAAATAGGGAATCCTTTCCTCATTGCTTGTTTCTGTCATGTTTGTTGAAGATAAGATGGTTGTAGGTTTGCAGTCTTATTTTTGAGTTGTCTACTTTGTTCCATTGGTCTGTGTGTCTGCTCTCTTACTAATACTGTGCTATTTTGGTTATTGTAGCCTGGTAGTATAGTTTGAAGTCAGGTAGAGTGATGCATCCAGCTTTGTTCTTTTTGCTTAGGATTGTCTTGGCTATTTGGGATCTTTTTATTTTGGCTCCATTTGAATTTAAAAATTGTTTTTTTCTAATATTGTGAAGAATGTCATTGTTAGTTTAATGGAAATAGCATTGAATCTATAAATTGCTTTGAACAGTATGGCCATTTTCATAAATTTGATTCTTCTTGTCCATGAGCATGTAATATTTTCCATTTGTTTGTGCCCTTTCCGATTTTTTATTTTAAGTAGTAGTTTTAGATCTCTTTGAAGAGGTCCTTCGCTTCCCTTGTTAGCTGCATTTCTAGGTATTTTATTCCTTTCCTGGCAATTTATGAATGGCAGTTCATTCATGATTTGGTTCTCTGCTTGTCTGTTGTTGGTGCATAAGAATGCTGGTGATTTTTATATATCGACTGTGTATCCTGAGATTTTGCTAAAGTTGCTTATCAGGGTAAAAAGCTTTTGAGCTGAGATGATGGAGTTGTGTAGATATAGGATTATGTCATCTGCAAACAAACTTAGTTTGTCCTCCTTTCTTCCTATTTGAATACACTTTATTTCCTTCTTTTTATTTTTTGTTTATTGGAGATGGAGTCTCACTCTGTTGCCCAGCCTGGAGTGCAGTGGCATGATCTCGGCTCACTGCAAGCTCTGCCTCCCAGGTTCATGCCATTCTCCTGCCTCAGCCTCCTGAGTAGCTGGGACTACAGGTACGTGCCACCATGCCCAGCTATTTTTTTGCATTTTTAGTAGAGACAGGGTTTCACCGTGTTAGCCAGGATGGTCTCCATCTCCTGACCTTGTGATCTGCCCACCTCGGCCTCCCAAAGTGCTGGGATTACAGACGTGAGCCACTGTGACCAGACATTTTATTTCCTTCTTTTACCTGATTGCCCTGGCTAGAAATTCTAATACTATGTTTAATAGGAGTGTTGAGAAATGACAACCTTGTCTTGTGCCAGTCGTCAAGGGGAATGCTTCCAGCTTTTGCCTACTCAGTATTATATTTGCTGTCAGTTTGTCATATATGGCCCTTATTATTTTGAGGTATGTTTCTTCAATGCCTAGTTTATTAAGAAACTTTAACATGAAGGGATGTTGAATTTTATTGGAGGCCTTTTCTGCATCTATTGAGATAATTATGTGGTTTTGGCTTTAGTTCTGTTTATGTGATACATTGTATTTATTGATTTGTATATGTTGAATCAACCTTACATCCCAGGGATGATGCCTGCTTGATCATGGTGGATTTTTGATGTGCTGCTGGATTAGGTTTGACAGTATTTTGTTGAGGATTTTTGCATGGGTGTTCATCAATTATATTGGCCTGAAGTTTTTCTTTATTGTTGTTGTATTTCTGCCACATTTTGGCATCAGGATGATGCTGGCCTCATAGAATGAATTAGAGAGGCGTCCCTCCTTTTCAGTTTTTAAAAATAGTTTTAGTAGGAGTCATACCAGTAATTATTTTTACTTCTGGTAGAATTCAGCTGTGAATCAGTCTGGTCTGTGGCTTTTCTTTGGCTGTTAGACTATTTATTAATGCCTCAATTTCAGAACTCATTACTGGTCTACTCAGGGATTCAATTTCTTCCTGGTTCCATCTTGGGAGGGTATATGTGTCCAGGAGTGTTTCCATTTCTAAATTTTTTAAGTTTATATGTATAGAGGTATTTACAGTATGCTCTGATGGTTGGTTGGGTGAGGTCAGTGGTAATATTCTTTGAGGATCTTTGAGGTTGCTGACATTTGAATGGGGTTTTTGTGGGGTCTTTTTTTGTTGATGTTGTTGTTGTTGTTGCTGTTTGCTTGTTTTTCTTTTAACAGCCAGGTTAATCTTCTGTGGGGCTGCTGCAGTTTGCTAGGGGTTCACTCCAGATGTTATTCACCTTGGTCCCTCCTGCACCTGGAGGTATCACCAGTGAAGGCTGTGAAATAGCATAGATGTTTCTTCCTCTGAGAACTCCATCCCAAGGGTGCTCCGACCTGATACCAGCCTTAACACTCCTATAGAAGGTGTCTGGAGACCCCTGTTGGGAGGCGTTACCCACTCGGAAGGAATGGGATTAGGGAGCCGCTTAAAGAAATAGTCTGGTTGCTTTTGGTAGAGTGGTGCACTGCACTTGGGGGAACACCCCTCATCCAGACCACATGGACTCTCCAGAGCCAGCAGGCTGGAAAGGCTGTTGACTGAACTGCAGACACGGTGGCTGTCCCTCTCCATGGGGGCTCCATCCCAGGGAGAGTTCAGAGATTTGTTCATATAATGCTGGCTGTTGAAGGTGAAATTCCCATAAGGAGGACCTGCCCAGTGAGGAGGGACGGATTGGGGTCCCACTTAAAAAAGCAATCTGACCATGATCTGCTGCATTGTGGAAAACTCCTTCCGGTCTGGATTGCCAGGACTCCCCAGAGCAGGCAGGCTAGAACAGCCGACTAGAACAGCAGAGACGGAGGCTTCCCCTCTTCCTGGGAACTCAGTCCATCACAGGCAGTCTCCATCCTGCTACTGCTTGCTGGCTGGCTGGAATTCCTAACTGTTGAGTCTTAACTTGTGAGGTGTGTGGGAGCGGGGCCCACAGAATGATGTCACTTGGCTCCCGGGATTTTGCCCCCTTTCTACAGGAATAAATGGATGGATCTCCCACCTGGCCAGAATTCCAGGGGCAGGAGTAGGCAAAACCATTCCTGGGTCTCCCTGCATGCCTGACTGGCTGCCTTGCACCCCACCAAGAGTCTGCACAGTTCTGTGCTTCAGATTCAAGGTCCTCGTGGCATAGGCTCAGGAGGGGATCTCCTGATCTGTGGGTTGCAAAAAACTGGTAAAAGTGTGTTTTCCTGGGTGGGGTGGCACAGTCAACTCACAGCCTCACTTGGCTGGGGGTGGGGGTTCCCCTGGTTCCATACCACCCCACCCTGATTTTCCTCACTGTCCATGGGTCAAGCTGTTCACCTAATCAGTCCCAATAAGAGAATCTGGATACCTCAGGTGAAGGTGCAAAATCCACTCACCATTTTCATTCTTTTCTGTGACAGCCAAGGACTGCAGCTGTTTCTATCCAGCCATCCTGGCCTGCCTACATTTTTCCATTTACATTTAAGGTTAATATTGTTATGTGTGAATTTAATCCTGTCATCATGTTAGCTGGTTATTTGGCAGACTTGTTTATGAGGTTGTTTTAAAGTGTCACTGGTCTGTGTACTTAAGTGTGTTTATGTAGTGACTGGTAATGTTCTTCACTGCCATATTTAGTACTTCCTTCAGGAGCTCTTGTAAGGGAGGTCTGGTGGTAACAAATTCCCTGAGCATTTGCTTGACTGAAAAGGAACTTATTTCTCCTTTGCTTATGAAGCTTAGTTTGGCTGAATATGAAATTCTGAGTTGGAATTTGTTTTCTTTAAGAATGTTGAATATTGGCACCCAATCCTCTTCTAGCTTATAGGGTTTCTGCTGAGAGGTCTGCTGTTAGTCTGACAGGCTTCCCTTTGTAGGTGACCTGGCCTTTCTATCTAGATGCCACTAACATTTATTCTTTCATTTTGACCTTGGAGAATCTGATGATTCTGTTTCTTAGGGATGATCTTCTCATGGAGTATTTTACTGGGGTTCTCTGCATTTCCTGAATTTGCATGTTGGCCCGTCTAGCTAGGTTGGGGAAGTTCTCCTGGATGGTATCCTGAAATATGTTTTCAAATTGGTTTCATTCTCCCCATCTCTTTCTGGTACCACAGTTAGTGGTAGATTTGGTCTCTACATAATCCCATATTTCTTCGAGGTTCTGTTCATTCCTTTTTATTCTTTTTTTCCTATTTTTGTCTGCCTGTCTCATTTCAGAAAGACAGTCTTCAAGCTCTGAGATTCTTTTCTCCACTTGGTCTACTCTGCTATTAATCCTTGTGATTGCGTTGTAAAGTTCTTGTAGTGTGTTTTTCAGTTCTATCAGGTCAGTTATGTTCCTCTCTGTACTGGCTATTTTTGCTGTCAACTCCTGCATTGTTTAATCATGATTCTTAGCTTCTTTGTGTTGGGTTACAATGTGCTCCTTTAGCTCAGCAAATTCACTTTTATCCACATTCTGAAGACTACTTCTGTCATTTCAGCCATTTCAGCTTCAGCCTAGTTCTGAATCCTTGCTGGAGAGGTGTGGTGGTCATTTGGAGGAAAGGGGCACACTGTTTTTTTGAGTTTTCAATGTTTTTGCACTGATTCTTTCTCATCTTTGTGGGCTTATCTCTATTCAATCTTTGGGGTTACTGACCTTTGGATGGGATTTCTGTGTTTTTTTCTTTTCTTGTTTTTTTTTTTTTTTCTTTACAGTCTCGCCTCTCTTTCATAGGGCTGCTGCAGTTTGCTGGGGGTCCTCTCCAGACCCTAGTCACCTCAGTTTTTCCAGTAACTGGAGGTATCACCAGTGAGGGTTGTGAAACATCAGAGGGCAGCCTGCCCTTTCCTCTGGGAGCTCCCAGTGGGCTATTGACCTGTTGCCAGTCTGAATGCACCTGTAGGAAATGGCTGGAGACCCCAGTGGGAGCTTTTACCCAGTCAGTAAGAATGGGATCAGGGGTACCTTATATAAGCAGTCTGGCTGCATTTTGGTAGAGCAGCTGTGCTGTGCTGGGGATCCCTTCAACCCCCATCAGTTTGGGCACTCCAAGGCCCCCACAGGCTGGACTGGGTGAGACACCCAAACAACAAAGGTGGCGGCTCGCCCTGCCCCTCAGGCACTCCGTCCCATGGAGAAATCAGAACTGTGTAGAATACTCGTGGGGGTGGCGGCAGACCCCAGCTGGGAGGTCCCTCCATGTGAGAAGGAGTGGATCAGCGTCCTGTTTAAAGAGGCATTCTGGTCACACTTTGGGAAAACAGCCATGCTGTGCTGGGGAATCACCTCTGCCCTGGTCAACTTGGAATCTCTGAAGTCCGCAGGCTGGATCAGTGGAGTCTTCCAAACAGTAGAGATGGTGGCCTGCCCCTTCCCTCGGGGGCTCTGTCCTTTCTTAGGCAGGGTCTACCCTGTTGGAAGTGGCTGGCTAGAATTCAAAGTCAGTGGGTCTTGTGAGGTGCCACGGAAGTGGGGCCTACAGACAGATGCTTCTCAGCCCACTGATTTTAGCCCCCTTCCAAGGGGTGTGTAGGGACCCTCCCACCTTGCCTCAGTTTCAGTGACTTTGTCAGGATTCTAGGGCTGGAGTATCTAAAGCTCCCCGGTCTCTGTGCATGCCTGAGCAGCTGCTCTACTGGCACTCCACACAGCTCTGTGTTGGCCCCAAGGCCCTGGTGGTGTGGGCTCAAAGAGGGGTTCTTCTGATCCGAGGGTTGCGAGGATTTTGGGGAAAAGCGTGGTTTTTACTGGTGTTGCACGTTCACTCACTGCTTCCTTTGGCAGTGGAGTGGGGGTTCCCTTGGCTCTGTGTCTCTCTCATGTGGGCTGTTGCTCCCCGCTGCTCCCGCTTTTTATCGTTTTCCCTGGGTTGAGTTGTTTCCCCATCAGTTCCAATGCGAGTACCTGGATGTTTCAGATGAAGGTGCTGTATTCATTAACCTCTTTCGTTTCTCTCGGTGAGTGCCACTCACTGCAGCTGCTTCTATTAGGCCATCTTGGCTCCCTCAATAAAAAAGCAAATTCCATAAATATAAAAATATTGTTCAATCTTATTAGTCACTTGGGAAATAAAAATTAAGAACCCAGTGAGGTACCTCTATACACCTTCCAATATTGCTAAAATACAATGTTCTGCTAATACCAATTGTTGGCAAGATGCCAAAAGTCTCACTGTTGATGGTGAATGAATTGTTGTAATTATTGGGAAATATTTTGCAACTTCTACTGAACATATACATAATCAGTGATCCAGTATTCCAACTCCCATCTTTATACTCAATAGAAATCCAGGCATATATGCATCAAAAGACATAAGAATAATCATAGAAGCATTATTTATAATAGTCAAAACTGGGAGGAATCCAATTTCTATCAACAGTAGAATGAATAAATTTATAGCGCCAATTAATATAATTTAACATTACCGAGCAATAAACTATAATGTGTGCTACTCAAAATGTGGATGAATCTCACAAGCATAAACATTAACAAAGAAAGTCAAGTATTTAAAAAGTACATATATTTCATTTTATTAATTTAAAAAATCCCAAAACCAGCAAACTAACTTATAATAAGTCGGTTTAGATTTTCCCTGTTGGGAAGTATAGATAGAGATTGGGAGAGGCCAAGTGGGGACTTTTCTTTCTAGCTGTTAATGTTTTATTTTTTGATCTGGGTTTCCATTGTAAAAATTCTGTAAAAATTTTAAGAGCTATATTCTTATAATTTGTGTACATTTCTACATTTTTAAAACTTTAAAAGTAAGTATATTGAAGAAGTGATTTTGAAATCAGAGAAAACAGTACCAATCTGTTTCTCTTTTGTCCCTTCTATACCTCTGAAATTAAAAAAAAAAAAAAAAATTCTTACATAAACTAAAAGTGAACACTTCTGGAAATGCCATTGTTAACACTTTGGAATTAAAAATGTCCTTCCTTTCCCAAGTTATCACTTTTATTTTTGTTGAAAATATATGATAAATGAAACAAGTAAATAAAAGGTTTAATAATTTCATTCCTAAATCCAACGGATCACCTCATGTTTCCCCACTTTGTAGATATAGTTCCTTGCAGAACATTTGAATAAAAGTCTCAAGCTAATGGAGTCAGGCAGTAGTTATTTAAAAGTGTTTGTTGAATCCTAGAGGTTCAATGAAGAAATTTCTTGTGCCCAGTTAGGCTAACAGAATTTGAATGGAGATGACAAATGAGGAAGAAAGAGGTTTCAGAATATAGTGATAGCATAATCATAAACATAATCATAAATTCTTATATTATCTTTTTGAAACTGTTTTTTGGGTTTTTTTTGTTGTTTTTTTTTTACAGATTGGTCTTCATGTGAAGTGGATGGAGATTCTGTTACTGAAAGTAGTACATAATAAAATGAGATACTGTCATAATACCTGGAAACAAAATGATATCCAATTTTTAGAACTGAGGAATAAGTTGTGATTTTTCATCACAGGAACAAGGAGGAGCCTAGAGATTAGAACTGAGAAACCAGAAATCAGAACTAAAAATGATGTTGATTTGATTTTGAATAATCTGAGAAAATGGGAAACAATATGAGGGACTTCAAAAAGTTCATAGAAAAATGGAATTAAAAAAGAAAAAAGAGAAAAAAAAACCCTTTATTTCTCAACATAGTCTCCGTCAGGGTCAAGATACTTTTGGAAGCAATGATACCAGCCATTAAGTTCATTTCTAAAGAACTGAGGGTCCTGGGACCCTCAATGCAATCTTTTAAAAATTATTATATTATTAACAGAAGAAAAATAAGTGCACTTTACAGATTAAGATTAGGAAAGAAAAAGGAGTCAGGAGAAGCCAAATTAGGACACTAAGATACATGCCTAATGATTTCTCAATGAAAGTGTCACAAAACCACCCTTGTTTGAAGAGAGGAATGAGCGGGAGCATTGTCATGGTGGAGAAAGACTCTTCTGGTGAAATGTCCTAGGAATTTTTTCTGCTGAATCTTTGGCTAGCTTTCTCAAAACACTCTCATACTAAGCAGATACTACTGTTCTTTGGACCTCCAGAAAGTCAAGTAGAAAAATTTCTTAAGAGTTCCCCAAAAAACTGTTGCCATGACCTTTGCTCTTGACAGGACCACTTTGCTTTGACTGCACCACTTCCACCTCTCGCTAGTCACTGCTTTAATTGTGCTTTGTCTTCAGGATCGTACTGGTAAAGTCAAGTTTCATCTCTCATTACAATTCTTTGAGGAAATGCTTCAGGATCTTGATTCCACTTGTTTAAAATTTCCACTGAACGCTCTGCTCTTGTCTGCAGTTGATCTGGGCACAACAGTTTCTGCACCCATCAATTGGAAGGGTTGCTCAACATTTTCAGTCAGAATTCTGTAAGCTGAAACAGTAGAGATAGTCTATGTTGTGGGCTATTGTTTCTACTGTTAATTATAGGTCTTCTTCAATTAAAGCATGAACAAGATTAATTTTTTTATCCTCACAAATTGATGTGGATGGCTTGACACCATGGGCTTCAGCATCAACATCATCTCATCCCTTTTTAAAATGAGTTATCCATTTGTAAATGGCTGATTTCTTTGGGACACTGTCTCTATAAAGTTTTCATAAAGCATCAATGATTTTTCGTTCTTTTACCCAAGCTTCACCATAAATTTGATGTTTGTTCTTGCTTCAATTTTAATAAAAAGTATGTTGCTCTGATAGAGGTTCTTTTCAAACTGATGTCCTATCCTTCTTAATGCCTCAAACTAGATCCTGTTCAGACATACTGTAACACATTAATACAAGTTTGTTTTGGTACAAAAAGTTCTTGAAATCCACCCATAATTTTTTGATAATGTGCATTTTCTGTGATCTATTTGAAGAACACTTATATTTAAGATGTTCTAGGGCTTATCTAAAACAGCCTTTTATGGCCTCCATAGCCTCCTGTAGTTACTGTCCTATTTCTTTCCTCCTGCCACAACCAATTTCTCTAGAGTTATTGTAACTTTATTCGTTTACTTTTCAATCCATTGCAGTTTGACTGCTCTCATCATGCCACTGAACTGTCTTGTGGTAAGAACCATAGAGAGCTCATCTCACTTGCATAGCTTAACATTGTTAGATATATTTGCTCATGGTTTCCCTGCTGAAACACTTTAAACACTCTTTTCCACTGACTTTCATGACACTACACTCTTCTAGTTTCCCTCTTCTTTAACTGATCATTCTAGACTCATTTTCAACTCAACTTCCTCTAACTGAATGTTAAAATTTGGACTTTCTCAGGGCTAAATCTTTGCTAACTACATTTACTTTCTGGGGAAATCTCTTCTACTTCCATGTTTGAGATGAGATTGCTATGCCAAATTTACAGTTCAGACCTGTTTTAAATTTCATAGCCATATATTCAACTGATATTTCCTTGCACATGTCTCAGAGTTAGCTCAAATTTAACATTCTCCCAAAAAATATAACAAACAACAAAACACTTATCAATTTTTCTGTACCTCTAATAATTGGTACCACTGTGCTTCCAGGCATGAAAGCCAGAATTGGCACATTAATATTTCTTAGACCCTAATTAAAAATCAAACAATATTTATTCTAACTTTCCAATAGTTTCAGAAGGGAATATTGTAAATTCCAAATAATTCCCTGGATTTTTACCTCTCTTCATTCCTACAAACATTCTGCTACTCAAAGCCACTATCACTTTGTCCTTGTACTCTTGCATTCTTCCTCGAATTTTGGATTCTGGTAACTGACTTTGCATCATAAATTTTGGAGTCTCCATAGCCTCTTGCCTGTAAAAGAAAATAGGGAAATGTAATATATATATACATTTATATATATTATAAATAATAATTTATATACACAAAATTATATATATATAAATTTAATATATTTATATATAAAATGTATACATATATAAATTTGTATATATATAAAATCTTATAATTACCCTGCTGATAACTATTCAATGGATTCCCCAGAGCACTTTGAATAATGCCTCAAGGCCTTAACTGGGGTCATAGTCACAAGGATCACTGTTCACCTCTTTAGCCTTATCTCATGCTACATGTCCCCCTGCCCACGGGATTCTAGTCACGTTAGGCTCTTTCATTTTTCTTACTTACTAAGCTTCTTCCTAGCTCTGACTCCTCAGAAAACCTATTGTTTTCTTATTTCTATGAGTTTGGGATTTCTCACTTTCTGACTTCTGTCTTCCATCCCTACCCCGCTTTCTTTCTAGACATTACTAATCATTCTTCTAATGCCACTTCTTAGGGACAGCCTTCTAAGATTTTTGCAGTATTTGCTCTCATTGAACATTGCATATTTCCTTTGGATAAATTTTCACAATTATTATTTAAATGTACATTATTAATTATTCAATGTCTATATTCCCACCAAATTAAACATTACTTGAAGGCAGGGTTGAGTCTATTTATTTATAGCAGGGTTGTGTCTATTTATTTATTATGATACCAAGTCCTAGGCCAGAATTTGGTATATATTGGTTGTTTGACGTATTATTTGTTGAGTGGATCCATAAATGAATGAGTAAAGAATAGCCTTTAACTGAGTTACCCTTAGACGTAACATTAGATAACTTGTTCTAATCTGTACTTAACTACTAACCAACACTGATCTTGAACTAAAGACTTGATGAGTCAGACCTTCATTTTTCCTCACTTATGAAAAAGGGGATTAATATAAATCACTAAAATTGCACCTAATTCTATGACTTTGGGTTTGATTTGTTTGTCTAGATGGCTATGGAAACACATTTTACCAAAAAAGTTATAGTTTATAACAGTTTTCTACTAGAAAGTCATATTATTAAACTACAATAAGTATGTTAGATTCAGAGAGTATCTTTCATTTGCTAGATATCATTCTAGTTTAGACTGAATATTCTACTTTGTTATGCTTTGAATGTTTGTCCCCTCCAAAACTCATACTGAATTTTAGTTGCCATTCTAATAGTATTAAAAGGTGGTACCCTAAAGAAGTGTTTAGTTCATGAGTGTGGAGCCCTTATGAATGAATTAATGACATTATCACAGTTTATTTCCCCTGCCTTTGCTCTTCTGCCTTGGGTTGAGACAGTAAGAAGAGCCTTACTAGATCTTGGCCTCTTGATGTTGGACTTCCCAGCTTCCAGAACTATGAGCCAATAATCATCTGTTTGCTTTAATTTACCCAATCTTTGGTATTTAGTTATAGCAACAAAAATGGACTAAGATACTTTAACATGACTACATTTAGAATATTTTGGAAAACAAAAGGAAAAATGTTTTCATAGTAACTACAACCTGCTGGATATTACTAAGGAATGGTATATTCATGTCTTACTCATTGTAGCAGTTAAATAAATGACATTCTTTTAAAAAATGTATTATTTTGTTTATTACATTGATATCTTTAATCTCGTGCTGGTTAGTTTTCTTACGTACATAATGGGTTAATAAATAGTACTATTAAACTATTTGATCCTAAATCCCTTATAAAATTTAGAAGTGGTGTAAGACATAATATAAAATGCTTAAACCTCAGTGTAAAACTGTACAATCCTCCCTGGATTGACTAGCTTCTGGTTTTTAATGTCATTAGTAAAATGATCTTCCTCTTACTGAATATTGTGTTCAGATATATTTCTTGTATTCCAGAAGAGAATTATTATTCTTTGCAGATTCTCACTCATGCAGATCTGACCATAAGAAGCAAAGAGGTTCACATTTCTTAGCAATTGAAGACCTGTAATACTGACATTTGTGACTTTGAGAATACTATAAAGAATGAGCATATGTTTGAAAAAATTTCAGGAAAACAATAGAACCTTAAAGTTCTAAAAGCTATAACTGTATAAAAGAATTTTTTTATATAAAAAGAAAAAACACATTAAGAACCTACTCTCTCAAGAGATGTTACATGCATAAAATTTAAATATATTTATAAAGAATTTAAATAAATTTATAGGAGAGAGGAGTGCCTTTTTGGGAATACCCAGATTCTGGCACTTGTGAGTCCTTGATAAAAATCACTTAACCATTATGAAGGGCTCCGTTTTTCTCATCTGAAAGGGCATGATTATAATGGTATGTGCTGTTTTTCAGAGGTTGTTTTAAAGATGAAATCAAATAATGTGTGGGGAAGTGCTAGAATGAAATCTGGCAAACAATAAGCATTCAACAAATATTTTTTAGAAATCTGAGCCTATTTAACATGGAAAGCCCAGGGGAATGATTTAGGGGGATGATTGCAGGGATTGGAAGATAAAAAATTAGAAAACTATTTGAGAGTTAGAATGGAACTTCCCTCCTAGAACTATTTGGGAGTTAGATGTGCTATAGGTCAGGGCTTAATCAGTTGATTATTGCAAGGGACCATCTCCAACCTTTGGGAATAATGTCAAGAAATACAAAAATTATCATGGGTATGAATTCACCTTTATTTGTCACCTGTAGATTCTTAGACAAGAAGGGAAGTGGATTTGAAGTGAATAATTTAATGAACTTATTGTGCAGAATGACTCTAATTAGAGGAGATAGAAAGCAAGTGGAAGTGAGACAACTGCCTCTTTAGTTTGATTACCAACTCAAGCTTGGCAAGGATCTAGCAACATCTTTGACTTTATAAAACTTGGATTGTGGTTTTACTGGTTTTCAAAATGAGTTATTATGTTTTTTTCAAGTTGTATTTGATTAATCCTAGGAAAGATTTACAAACTTGTGATATTCTCCATAGCTCTAGGCTGAATGAAGTTTTACCCATAGCAACTGCTGGACTGTAGATCTTCTCTAGGTGGCTTCATCATTCTCCTCTATGGTGTTGTTTATGTCCTAAATATACAAGGATATGTTTGAGGACGCAGCAAGCCATAGGAAACAGGAAGAAGAAAAGCTCCAAATTCATGTGGAAGCGGAGAGTAAAGCAATATAATGGTGCCCAAAGCTGAGAAACAGCAGCAGGGAGAAGTCTATGCTGGCAGGAGAAGCTCAGCATTGCCTGGCAGGAAAGAAAATGAGGCCCCACATAATAAAACGCCTGATGGGTAGCACTGCAGCCATTGTTTCTGAAACAGCCTGTGAACTAGGACAGGAGGAACTGATTTCTGCCTTGTTGATAACACAATAGTTTTCTCATTTTTATTTCTAGTCATAGGTAACTGTATTATAAGCTGAAGTAGAAAGACACAAAGGGAGGCAGCTCTTGTTCTATCAGGATGTGCCCGTTCTCTATCTTCTCGACTTATTCTGATAGCTGTACTTAATTCTGCAAACTGAAGCTCAAATTCACTTATTTTCTTATCTTTATAAAGGGCACTCAATCAATAAACAAAGGCTCAGAAGAGCCTGCCTGTTCTGTATTAATCAATATTCAGTAATACTTTTTAAAAGTCCCCTAGAAGAGTAAATCAACTTCTTTAGCTTTTTGCTCATGACCCCTCTCTTATTGTTATGTAGCCAAATGTGAACCCATCAGTGTTCCCTCCATACTGTGTGGTACCAAAAACAAATCCATGATAAGGATAGTATCATTCCTTCCTGTTCTATGACCATATATTGATATCCGGATAGCACTGAATAAGGTGTCGCAAATCTACTTTGAACTCAATGTAAGTGTTCCTAGATTTATACCTTACCTTGTACAAGGGCACCTTATGTGTGAGACAAGACTCAACTTTCATCTACTTTGGGCCTTTAGACCATTTCACCGTATGATCACAAAACCACCTTTTCCTTTCTTTTAATTTGTGCACTTGGTTTTACTTCCCAAGGATACTTAGCATAATACAAATTTTTCTGTTTTATGACTTCTCTGCATCTTATTATGTTTATTTTGAATTCTAATTCTTAAGTATCTTCCAATGATTATTCTGAATTCTGCAAATATAAGAAATATGATCAGTTTCCATTCTACTAGTTCAAAGTCATTGTGTGAATTATGATATAAACACTTTTGTGGACTATATTATATATACAATTTCTAGAATAAATGGAGACTTTTTTTATTAAGTTACTCTCTGCAGTCAGTCTTCTAGTCTTATACTTTAACATTCTCCCTTAGAACTTATTTCCCCATTGTGCTTATATCCCTCACTTGGTCTGTTTCTAATAACTCAACTAGTATGCTTCCATCAGTGTTTTCTCTTTTGTACTTATATTTTGCCCTGCTGAAGTCTTCCTTTTTAAGACTTAGGTAAACATGTACTGAGGTATAACATGTAGAAAAATTGTACATAGCATGTATTTATAACTCAATGGATTTTTATAGACTCCACCATGTCCTTGCTTTTTCTTTACTAGGCTTAGAGTCCATGGTACATCATTATAATCACTCTTTTTCATCACATTCAACTAATTTGCTCCCTCTAGATTTATTGTGTGCACTTGGCAAAACCCCAATTCTGATTAAATCAAGCTTCATGCCTACCCAGTTCCTCCTCCTGCATAGTAAACCTTATGACTGTATTACTTTCAATTCATGACCAGTTCCTTTAAATTGACATTTAGTCCTGGGTGGCAAAAATACCAAATTCTCTTTCCTACTCTTGGGAACAAGTATTTTTCTCAGTTCTTTATTAAAAATTCCAACATATCTTCTTTCATCCTCATTCTCAGTTAATGATCCTTCTTCCACTTGCTAAAAACAGAAGTTATCAGAATGTATTTTCACAAGCTCCTGTCACAGCATTTTCCTACCTGGCAGTATCTTTGCCTCCAGATTTTTCTCCCCCTTTCTTCGTGTTACTGTAGAGGGACTGCCCCCATGCCCCAATCTAAGTGTGTACTTGTCACTAGATCCTATTAGCTCTCACCTACTTAAGAGAATCTCTGCAGTAACAGTTCCCTCCCAACATCACATCATGAAAACTTCCATTCATTTTGTGTCTTTCTTATAGGCATAAAAACAAATTGTCATTATTCCTACTTTAACCATTTAACCCCTTTTAACCCATTCACCTCGCCATGCACTGCCTCTTTTCTCTGATCCTCTTTACAGAAAATCTCTTTGGAAGGGTAGTCTCTATTTCTGTTTTCAATCTCTCTTTACCCAGTCACGCCTTTCTTCACATAGCTTGTTGAACACTACTCTTTTGTCAAGGCCACCAGTATCCTCCATATTGCTAAATCTAGTGGTCAGTTCCATGTTTTCATCGTTCTTGGTCTATCATCCCAATTTGGCAAAAATATTATTCCCTTCTGTATGAAATGCTGGCTTCACTTGAATTCCAGGATGCCACACTCCCCTGGTTTTTATTTTATTGATCACATCTATCATATTTTCTAGACCAGTAGTCAGTATACTATTTCTGTAGATGGTTACATAGTAAAATAGTTTAGGTTTTTTGGACTACCTATGGTTGTTGTTGTATATTCTTTCATTTTCTTTCTCTTCACAACACTTGATATATGTAAAAACAATATTCTTAGCTTGTGGGCTACACAAAAACAGCAGACGAGATTGGGCCCACTAGCCATAGTTTGCCAACTCCTGTTCTAGACTACTAAATTATCAAGTGGTCCCAGATATTAGTCCTTGGATCACTTCTCTGGTATGTATGAAGATCATTCATTCACTTAGTGATATCATCCAATTCTAAGGCTTTAAATTTCCTATATTTAATGATGGTATATACCTAAGTAGTATATACTTAGTTCAGGCCCTGCTGAACTCCAGGATCTAACTGCCTACTTGGTATCTCTGGACATTCACAGTTAATATGCTTAAAAGTAAAATTCTAATCTTTTCCCCAAATCTGTCTCATCTCCAATATTCCTCATTTCAGTAAATGCAACTCCAGTATCTCAGGCTTAGAAACTGGTGTTGCTGTTGATTTTGTTGTAGTTATTGGTATCTTATATCTCACATTTAATCCATCATCAAATCCTGGGAGGGTGTGGGCATATATATATACCTGTATCTATCTATATAGAAATGAGTCATTTTCCTTGACCCACACCACAACCAGGATTTAAGATGACATCTTTTTTTACTTGGCTCATTACAGTCATATTGTAAAGCAGTGCTTCACAAATTATGGCCCATCAAAGGCCTCATGGTCCACAAGGAGAGAAATAGCTTATACCATAATGTAGATGAACTCTATTACTACACATACAGTTGAGTTTGTTGTTGTTGTTGTTGTTGTTGTTGTAAGACTTTCTTGGCACAGGAAGCGGTGCTTTGGTTTACATTTTGAGATAAATATCTTACTTGTGAACGAGTATTTTGAGTATCCCTGTCCTAAAGATCTTTTCTACTTATAGCCTTTCCCATATTTTATTTTATATTTTTACAGTTTCAAATTTTATTTTGTTATTTATTTTCGTTTTAAAACTTTTAAATTCACAAATAATTGCATATATTTATGGAGTACAATGTGATGCTTTGTTCTGTAAATATGGTAGAAAGACTCAATTAAGCTAATATATCTATCACCTCACCAATTTATCATTTTTTTGCTGTGAGAGTATTTAACAATCGATTCTTTTAGTAATTTTGAAATATACAATACCTGATTATCAACTCTGGTCACCATGCAGTGCAATAGTGCAATAGATCACTAAAATTTATTCCTTCAGTCTGAGACTTTGTGCACTTTGATCAACACCTTCCCTTTTCCCAGCTCCTCCTCAACCCACCTTTCTACTCTCTGCTTTTATGAGATTGACTTTTTAGATTCTACATGTGAGATCACACAGCATTTATTTGTCTTTCTTTATCTGATTTATTTTGCATAGCAAAATCTCCTTCAGTTCCATCCATGTTGTCACAAATAACAGGATTTCCTTCTTTTTAGGGCCGTATAATATTCCACTCTGTTTATATACCACATTCTCTTTATCTGCTTTTTCATTGGTAAATACTCACATTGTTTCCATATCTTTGCTGTTGTGAATAAAATGCTGAAATAAACATGGGAGTGAAGATATGAACATACTAACTTCAGTTTATTTAAATATATACCCAGAGTTGGGATTACAGAATCATATGGTAATTCTACTTTTGTTTTTCGAAGAAGCTCCATACTATGTTCCAAAATGGCTGTAGCAATTTACATTCCCACCAGCAGTGTACAAGGATTCCCCTTTCTCCACGTATCTGCCAATATTTGTTATCATTAATATTTTTGATAGTAGCCATTCTAAGTGGAATGAGGTGATATTTTATTGTAGTTTTAATTTGGGTTGTTTGTATTTCTTACATATTTTGGAAATTATCCCCCTATTAGATGTATGGTTTACAAATATGTTCTCTCAATACATGGGCTGTCTCTTCACTCTTTTGTTTCTTTTGCTGTGCAGAGGCTTTTTGGTGTGATGCAATCCCATTTGTCCATATTTGCTTATGTTGCCTGTGCTTTTGGGATCAAATCCAAAAAACATTGCCCAGACCAATGTCATGGAGATTTTTCCCTATATTTTCTTCTAGTAGCTTTATAGATTTAGTTTATACATATTAGTCTTTTGTCAAATTTTTAGTTAATTTTTGTATATAATGTAATATGTGTCTAATTGTATTTTATTTGCATGTGGATATGCAGCTTTCCCAACATCATTTATTAAAGAGACTTTGGTAAACTGTTGATTGATGTGTCTGTTTTCATGGTAATTGATATTATTTGGATCTGTGTCCCTGCCAAAATCTCATGTCAAATTGTGGTCCCTTATGTCGGAGGTGGGCCTGGTGGGAGGTGATTGGATTTTGGGGGCTGTTTTCTCATGAGTGGTTTAGCGTCATCCTTCTAGCTATTGTTCTCATGATAGGAGTTCTCATGAGATTTGGTTGTTTAAAAGTGTGTAGCACCTACCTTCTATCTCTCTTGCTCCTGCTCTGACCATTTAGGACATGCCACCTTCCCTTTGCCTTAGGCTATGATTGTAGATTTCCTGAGGGCTCCCCAGAAGCAGACGCTGCCATGCTTCCTATACAGCCTGCAGAACCGTGAGCCAATTAAACCTCTTTTCTTTATAAATTACCCAGTCTCAGATACTTATAGCAGTATGAGAACAGACTAATACACTAATACCATACCATTTTGCTTAAAATAGCTTTATACTAT
This sequence comes from Trachypithecus francoisi, assembly GCF_009764315.1. Taxonomy (NCBI): domain Eukaryota; kingdom Metazoa; phylum Chordata; class Mammalia; order Primates; family Cercopithecidae; genus Trachypithecus; species Trachypithecus francoisi. Next base: position 86,822,420 of record NW_022681473.1, read on the forward strand.
ATTTTGAAATCAGGGAGTGGGATGCCTGCAGCTTTGTCCTTTTTGCTCAAAATTGGTTGGGTTATTTGGGGTCTCTTCTGGTTCATTACAAATTTAGGATTTTTAAAAATTTCTATAAAAATTCACACTAAAGTTTTGATAGAAATCAAATCATATTTGTGGATCCTTTGGGATAGTATGAACACTTAACCAACTTCAATTCTTTCAATCTGTGGACATGGAATAGCTTTCTATTTATTTATGTCTTCTTCAATTTCTTTTATCAATATTTTATAGTTTTCAGTGTATATATCTTTCACTTCATTAAATTTAGTCCTAAATATTTCATTTGTGATGCTATTGTAAATTAATTTTTTTAAATTTCTTTTTCAGATAATTTGTTGTTAGTGTATAAAAAGTGCTACTGATTTTTGTATGTTTATTTTATAACCTGCAAATTTACTGAATTTAGTTTTCTGTTTTAACAGGTTTTTGGTGGAGTCCTTAGGGTCTTCTATATATAAGATCAGGTCATTACCAACAGACAGTTTCACTTCTTTTTTTCCAATTTGGATGTTTTTCATTTCTTGTTTTTCTTTTCTTTTTTTTTTCCTAGTTGTTTTCTCTAGGACCTCCGGTACTATATTGAGTGGAAGTGGTGAGTGGGAATATTTCTCTTACTTCTGGTATTAGAGAAAAAGTTTTCAACTTTTCAACATTGAGAATATTAGTTGTGGACTTGTCTTATAGAGTCTTTATTACATTAAAGTAAATTCCTTCTCTACCTTTTTAAAAAGAGTTTTGATCATGAATGCATTTTGAATTTTGTCAAATACTTTTTTTGCATCTGTTGAGATGATCATATAGTTTTAGTCCTTCATTTTTTTACTACAGTGTATCACATTTATTGATTTGCATATGTTGAACCATCTGTGCATCCCTGGAGTAAATCCCACTTGATTATAGTAAATGATCTTTTTTTTTTTTTTTTTTGCCTCCCATGTAGCAGGGACTACAGGTGCGTGCCACCATGCCCAGCTAAATTTTTGAATTTTTAGTAGAGATGAGGTTTCACCGTGTTAGCCAGGATGATCTCAATCTGCTGACCTCGTGATCTGCCTGCATCGGCCTCCCAAAGTGCTTGGATTACAGTCCTGAGCCTCTGTACCTGGCCCAGTGAGTTATCATTTTAATGTGCTGTTGAATTTGGTCTGCTAGGATTTTGTTGAGGTCTTTTAAATCTGTGTTCGTTAGATATATTGGGTTTCAGTATTCTTTTCTTGTAGTGTCATTGTCTGGCTTTTGTATTCAAGTAATGTTGGCTTTGTAAAATGAGTTTGGAAGTATTCCTTTCTCTTCAATATTTGGAAGAGTTTGAGAAGGATTGGTATTAGTTTGGATTAAACGTTTGGTATATTTCAGCAGTAAAGTCATCCGGTCCTGAGCTTTTCTTTGAAGGGAGACTTTGATTACTGATGTAATCTCCTTACTTATTATTTGTCTGTTCAGATTTTCTATTTCGTCCTGATTCAGTGGTAGGTTGCATTTTCTAGGAATTCATCCATTTATTTTAGGTTATCCAATTTGGTGATGCATAGTTGTTCATAATAGTTTCTTATTATACTTTGTTTTTCTATAATATCAGTTGTAATGTTTTCTCTTTTATTTCAAATTTTACTTATTTGTGTCCTCTCTCTTTTTGTTAGTATAGCTAAAGATTTGTTGGTTTTGTCTTTTCAAAAAACCAGTTTTTGTTGATATCATCTATATTTCTACATTTCCTAGTTCTATTGTGTTTATTTCTGTTCTGTCTTTGTTATTGTATTTCTTCTGCTAAGTTTGGGCTTACTTTGTTCCTTGAGGTGTAATATAAAGTTATTTTTCAGGTATATTTTTATTTTAATGTAGGTGAGTGTATTGCTACAAATATCCCTTTTTGGATTTCTTTTGCTGCATCCCATAAGCTTTAGTATGTTTTGTTTCCATTTTTGTTTGTATCAAGATATTCTTAAAGTTCTCTTGTAGTTTCTCCTTTGAGCCCGTGGTTGTTCATGAGCATTATTTAGTTTCCACATGTTTGTGAGTTTTTCAACATTTTTCCTATTGTTAATGTCTGTTTCGTTCCATTGTGGTCAGAAAAGGTACTCAATAGATTTCTATCTTCTTAAATGTTTTAAGACTTGTTTTGTGGCCTAATATATTGTCTGCCCTGGAGAATGTTCCATGTGCACTTGGGAAGAATATGTTTTCTCTTGGGTATTTCATTCTTATTATATCAGTCTAAGCAGCCATTTTAAAAACATGAAGTAGATCTCATCGAAATATTCCAATGGCTTTAAATCTCACTTAAAGTACAATCCATTCCTTAAATGACCTTCATGATTTATATATTCCGTCTTTCCTATTTCCTCTCTGAATTTCATTCTTTTTCTCTCCCTCTTGCTCACTGCATTCTAGCTGAATGGGTCTATGTTTTCCTGAAACATGACAGAGAAGCTTCCTCTCTTGGGCTTTTGCATTTACTGTTTCCTCTTCCTGCCATATGTTCTCCAAGATAGCTGTAAGTACCACTTTCTTATGTCTTTTGGATCTTTGCTCAGATGTTACAAAAGTTATCAACGTAGCCTTCCACTATCTATTTAATTTTTCATTCTTATCTTTAGCATTCTGTATCCCCATTTCTTGTGCCATTTTCCTATATGTTTTCCTATATATATAATTACTACTTATTCAATAAGGAATTCTCAGTGTCTAGAACAATGTGTGATAAATAGTAGGTGCAAAAAAGATATCAGTTGAACCAGTTAATGAACAGTTTATATTACAAGCTCTTATTATAGCACTTGCAGTAGTGTAATATTTTTACATATCTCACGTTTACAGTGTAAATTATTCAGCATGAGAGACCTTTATTTATTTTTATAGCAATAGTTCTTAGCACAGGGTCTGTAGGAAAGAATGCAGAAGGCGTTCAGGAAATAATTGTTAAATGCAAGACCCTATGGGATTTTTACCTGCATTTTGAAATTTATATAATCAGATGGTGATATTTTATTATAAATAAATAAGATACACTGTCAAAGATTTCTAAAAACTTGAAAAACAAAATTCATGTACACAAAAATATATAAAATGAAATTTATTTTTATATTAAATAACAAGTGCAAACTTTGATAGCAGATCAATGTTGTATTAAGTTGTGTAATTTAGGATGCAATTTGATATTTAAAGGACATGAAATTATCACCCCTAAGGTACATTACCACATCTAATTTCCTATTATCTGTGACATTACAGAAACTTTTAATGGCCAATTGATTTCAAAACCCTCTCTGATACTTCTTTTGGACTCAGGAGTCTTTTTAGACAAAATAAGTATTATCACTGGTATCAACTTTTGTGGGTTTTTTAAAAGCTGACTTTTATTAACTTTTCTTATTTATTAAAAATAGTTATCACACTCTCATGGGCTTTAACACCGGGAACCATACCAGGTTGATGGTTAAAGATGAAGAAACATCCCCTATGAATCTGGTAAGGGGAAGGGATAGTATAGTTGTCCCTCTGTATCCACGGGGCATTGGTTCCAGAAACCCCTGTGTATATAAAAATGTACAGATGCTCAAGTTCCTTATATAAAATGTTGTATTTGTGTATTACCTATGTACATCTTCCCATATACTTTAACCTCTGGATTATATATAATATCTAATACAATGTAAATGCTATGTAAACAGTTGTTATACTGTGTCATTTAAGGAATAATGACAAGTAAAAAAGTCTGTACATGTTTACTACAGATAATTATCCTTATTTTTTTTCCAAATCTATTCTATCCATGATTGGTTGAATCCATTAATGCAGAACTCATGGATACTGAGGGACAACTATTATCTTTATAAAATATGTCTAAAGACTTCTCCATAAAAAATGCCCACTCTCCAGAGAAAATGATTTTGCTAGAGATTTATCCCAGTTTAGGGAGGGATTTCCTTACATTCCGGGGACTTCCAGCTTTCCTTTTTTACCTGAGGCAGGAAGAAAGAAATGTAGTTAAAAGGAGTTAGAAATTAAAAACAAAAACAAAAATAAAAACAACACCCTAGAAACATTGTAGTCAGAGATAGAAGTAGGAGGCAAGGGGAAAATCTACTCTACTGGAGAAACATTGTTAAGGTCAAAGTTCCAAGGCACAGGTTCACAAAAATACTGATATAAGGGTATAAGATTGCTACTACATACCAACAACAGTATATTACAACAGTGGATAACATCTGAAAAAGGTGAGAAATACAGGCTTTCCCACAAGAGAATGACTTAAGGAAGCCTGAAGTCAAGCGAAGAGACAAAACAACGTCACTAGAGGAATTTGAAGCCTCTGGCACTTACAGCTATAGCAAACATTAAACACAGCCCAACTTCTACCCAGGTTAAAATAATCCCTCATGTGAAAGATCACTTTACTTCAGCTCCTATTACTCATTCCAACATGTATGGTTTTCAACAACGGCAAAAAAATTTAATGGACTCCAAAAGACAATTAAAAACACAGCCTTAAGAGACAAAGCCATCATCAGAACCAGATATAGATATGACACAGATGTTGGGAGACAGGCAATTTAAAATAATGATGTATTTAATATGTTAAGGGTTCTAATAGAAAAAGCAGATGGCATGCAGGAAGAGATTGGTAGTGAAAACAGAGTGAGGGAAACTCTAGAAAGAATCAAAAGGAAGTACTTCAAACCAAAAATAGTGTAAACAAAATGAAGAATGCCTTTGGTTGGTTGATCAATAGTCTGGAAAATGGTTAAGGAAATAATCAGTAACTTGAAGACAGGGCAAATAGAAATACCCCTAACTGTGAAGCCAAGAGAGATAGAATAAATAAAACAGAGCAGAATATCAAGAAAAATGGGGGCAATATCAAAAGATATAGCATGATCATAATTGAAATATCAGAAGGAGGAAAAAGAGAAGATGAAGCACAAAAATATTTGGAGTTATAAAGCCTGAGAACTTTCCAAAATGACTAATAGATACCAAACTAAAGATTCTAGAAGTTCAGAGAGCACCAAACAGGATAAATACCAAAGAGAGTCATACCTGGACATATCATATTCAAACTACAGAAAACCAAGTTAAAAGGAGAAAATCTTAATAATGTCATAATGTTGGTGGTGAACCTTATCTATGAAACACAAAAGTAAGAAATCACAAAGAAGAGTAGAGTGAAATATTTAAAGTGTTGAAAGAAAAAGCCCACCAACCTAAAATTCTGTATCTCCTGAAATTATCCTCTAAAATGGAAGTGAAATAAAGATTTTCCTTGACAAACAAAATCTGAAGGAATTCATCCCTAGCAGACATACCCTGAAAGATAGGTTAAAACAAGTTATTCATGGAGAAGAAGAAGAATATGGATCTAGAAGAAGGAAGTGTGACAGAGAAAGAATAAATAATGGCAAAACAAAAAATTTCACTTAACTGCTCTAAAGAAAACTGTTGAAAGTAATCATAGTAATGTTGTACTGTGTGATAAACATGTAAGTAAGTGAAATGAATGGCAGCAATGTCACAAGGGATGGGAGAGAGGATCTATGCTGCAAGTGAAGTGGTATAATGTTAGTTGAAGGTGAATTTGATGAGTTAAAAATTCATATTGTAAACTGTATGGAAATTATTCAGAAATGTTCAAAAAGAATTATAATTCATACACACATACTAATTGAACGTTCAACTAAATGTTCAATTAAACCAAATTAAATTGGATAAGAGAGGAAAAATAAAGAACAAATGTAACCAGTAGAAAATAGTTACAAACATGACAAATATTAATTCAAATATATCAACAATTGCTTTCAGTATGGATGGTCTAAAGGCAGATTTTTAACATGGATATAAGAAAAGACCAAATACACATTATTTAAAAGAAATCTACTTAAGATATAATGATTCAGATGGTTAAAAACGAAGAGATGGAGAAAGCTATATCGTGCTAATACTAATCAAAAGAAAGTTGGAGTAGCTATATAAATTTCCGATAAAGCCTATTTCAGAAAAAGAAAGATTATCATGGAAAGAGAGAGGCATTATAATATAAGGGGTCAATTTTACTAGAAGACATAATAATCCTAACCATTTGCACCTAACAATGCATCATCAAAATACGTGGGAGCAAAAACTGTAGACTAAAAGAAGAAATAGACAAATCCACTAGTATAGTTGGAGATTTCAACATCCCATTGTCAGTGATTGATAGATCAGGCAGGCAGAAAGTCAGAAAGCATGTAGACACCTACAGCATTATTATTACCAGTCAACTTGCTTCAATTGGCATCTGTAAAATACTCCACTCAACAACAGTAGAATACACATACTTCTGAAGCTTGTGTAGGACATTCACAAAGATAGAGCACATTCTGGGCTATAAATACACCTTAGTAAATTTTTAAAAATGGAAATAATCTCAGTCCACATTAAAGTTACACTAGAAACCAAAGCAGAAGATACTTGAAGAATTCACAAATCCTTGGAGGTTAAACAGAACACTTCTAAACACCTGAGTCAAATAAGATGTCTCACATGAAATTTAAAAATAAATGTAAAAGAAAATACAATTTAAATTTTGTGGAATGTTGAGAGATCAAGTTCTTACAGAAAAAGTTATAGCTTTAAATGCATGTTAGAAAAAGAAATCTAAACTCACTAACCTAAGATTTCACCTTAGGAGACCAAATAAAGTAATACAAAATAAGTGTAAAGTAAACATAAGAAAACAAAACAAAATAAACATTTGGGAGAAAGCATGATATCAATAAGCAGTTGTCCCAGGTGACTGGCTTGATAAAAACTTGTTGTCACAGTACATATGAAGCAGCTCTTTGGCATGACAAAACATTGGAACTATTGTAGATGTTATTTTTAGTGTTAGTTTAAGCATTTTTCTATTATTGGTGCCTTTGCACAAATTGAAAAAACTCTATGTATCTTTTGCTCATCCTTAGAGCCTGTGAGATAATATATACAAGACATCTTTTCCTTGTGATTTTTCTTCCATTCAGATTTAACATTATCTTCACACTTTCTATGACTCATCAAATAGTAGCGGACACAGACCTCCAAATGAATGATGATAGGGTCATTAGGACATGAAGAATTAATGACTAACCCTGACAGGAGGAACTGGGGAGTGTTTTTTCCAAAAAGGCACAGTGTGTGCTATGTCCTGAGTCACCGTTCAGGCACTTTATAATATCACTATAACACTGAGTATGGTGGAGGGAAGGATAGAGCACATGTAGTTTGTAAAGATGAAGTTAGATTGTAGTAGGTGAGATTAATGTTGTGAAAAACTTTGTATATATCATAGTAAGGAGCTTGGAATTAATCCTACAGGTAATGGGAGTGTTAATGAAAGCAAAGTTGAATAAATAAACTTTGAAAAAGAGAGCCAGAGTTGGACCATAAAAACAACTGGAATTAGGGTAGTCATCATCTTTGAAACTTTCTCTTGTTTCCTTGGGTTCTAGTCTCTCACATAACAAACCAGTAAGCTCCACAAGTTGAGGAATTTGTTGGCTGATGGCTTGATGTTAGAGCTGCAACAATGTTCTTTCTCAGTTCCAGCTAGGAGAATGCTGAAGAGGAATCTTATTGGCTTCCCAGAAATCACCCCTTTGTCATCACTGTAGCCAGGGAGAGGGGATAATATAATAACATGGTGGCCCAACCACTACCATATGACTGACAAATGAGTGAGAAGTAGTTTCACCCAAAGAAGATTCAGGGAACTGGGAGGAAAAACAAAAGTCAATGGAAGAGATTATGCAGAATTTTAGACTTTATAATTATTTGGATTTGGAAGGTGGGTGGAAAACAACAAAAATCACATTACAATCTCAAAATTAAAAAAAAAATAGGGAACTCATGAAAATCTCAATGCCTGTTACATCTAAAGTCTTTTCTTTGCACTAAATAGCTAGGGATAGTTACTTAGGCATAAACTCTTAGTTGTCTTGTTTGTGTTATTGTTAACCTGGCCAGGATATACTGGACTGAGAAATATGAATTCTAGGCATCAGCAATTACTTACAGGCTAGAAATAGGGAATCCAGACTCTCTAAGAAGTAGTCTACTTATAGAGAAAAACCTTGTTGGATGATAACTAAGTAACCAGTCAGATATTAATAGTTCTGAATGTGAGACCAATAAACACAGAGGTAGTAGAAGATGAAGTGATATGCTTAAAATGGAGTGCGAAGTAGAGAGATGAGAAACGCTGAGTTAGAATGTGTTACTGACATATTAGAGTATGACACTTGTTTCTGAGAGATTTTCAAGATGATCAAATTGCCTAAGTGGCTTGTTGTAGATTGCATTCCACTGGAAGCAGACTCTGAAACAGAGATTAGGGTGCAGGACATTTATTATGGAGTCCTCTTCAGAATGTGGGTAGAAAGGGTGGGAAGCAGGATAGGGCAGAAGGAGAAGTTGAGCTATGATGGAATTCTGAGGAAGTCTTCAGACAACCCCATGAAGAGATCTAAAACTGGGATAGCCTTGCAGTTTTCCTAACTTGGGGCAAGAGGGTCAGACTTGACACCCACATGATGATTAATCATTTGATGAGGGCTGCCTGACCCATCCATCTGAAAGCTGTAGGCCAACTTCCAGCAGCACTCCCAGGAGCCAGGGGAATGTCCTCCTTCCTTAAGGCGAATTTAGGTGACATACCACCTAGGGGTGTAAAAAATTGCCTACTCCATATGGTGGTCAGTAAGATTGAGTCAATCTGTAAATAACATTTGAAACAGCATCTGACACATACTAACCATTGTATAATTGTTGCTGCTATTTTTATTATTAATAATTGAATACAGAATATTAGTAAGGCACTGACAGGTTGGTTTTGACATGTTTATGTTAGTGGTTTCATCCAATGTTTTTCCTAATAGCATCCCAAAAGAGTAATATTTAACAAATTGAAATGTTTCCTTCACTTGTTTGGTAAAATAATACACAGATGAAAAATATAAGTGTTACCCTAATCTGTTTGAATATCTCTTGATTCAGGTTTAAATCATAGGGTTGATCTCAGCTGCTCCAAGTTCTCCTGTACAGATCCACTATCCTGAACTAAGCTCTTATGAGTTCTGTTGTTGTAGTCTAAGAAACTTGGCAGCATATTGCTTAATACTGATTCACAGTTGGATTCCTTTCAATTTTGGCTTCTCTTTACCTAGATCATGGTTATGAACTTGGTCAGGCTCCAGATGCTATTCTGAAACATAATGGGAGGGTCATACAGGAGGAGAGAGGCAGTGTGTGTTGGGTATGCATGAATAATTTGCACCTATCATATTTTACAACTCTTGAATCCAAGGCAGAACCACAGGCCAGATGGTCTGAGTTCAGGCTTCTGTTTTTTACCATCCTGGATGGCATTCCAACCAGAGCTAACAATGCTCAGAGTCATGTAGAGATGAACTTGCTTAGTTCCCTGGAAGATTTTTCAAATAATTTATCTTATTCTTAGAAATATCCCTTTGTGTTATGCAATTATTTATACATTATAGAATCATAGTCAGCATCTATCTATATATACATACCCTTTTCTATATGGTGTAAACAATGGTGGATGGCAATAGGCAAAAAGGTGGAAGAGTTGCTGACTCTGTATTAAAGTCCTTTTCATTTTCAACTTTTCAAGTTCTTTGACTATGAAAAATACTTTTATAAGAGTGACTATCAGTGCTGGCTGGACATAGGGGTCACCCATGGAGTTCTTAAATAGAAAAGACTGTACTGTGCATATTGTCTTAAGATAGGGTTTGGCATCTCTTTTGTAAAATTGTTCCATAGTTGATTCTGATGTAAGCCAGGGTTTAGAACACTGATTTACATAAACTTATTCATTATGATCTGCTCCTTTAAGGAATATTGATGAATACAATTTTGTGTCAGGTTCTTGTTAAGGACTTTCTCTGCAACGTTCCATTATTATAATCCACCCAATGACCCTATGAGTTCTATCTCATTATTTCCATTTTATGAGGAGCTCAGTGGGGTTAAATAACTTGCCTAACTTTTCTCTGTCTGGCTCCAAAGCCTATGTTCACATCACAAATTCACGGAGTTAAGGGTGCTTAGAATTCAAGAGAGTAGTCTAAGGCTCTCTACTGAATGTTAGGATTATCCACACCCTTTTGCTGATGCTCAAACTACTAATCATCATAGCTCATAAGAGAGCTATTTAATGTGTGTAAATTCTATTCTCATGACAAATGTAGTATAGTAAAAATGCACAAGAAAGGAGAGAAATAGTCTTTACTCTATTAATTTTTACTATCACATTTTAAGTCTGAAGCTGGAGAAATAATGTATTATTACCAGACACATTAAATAGCCCAGCTAGCAGATCAATAACAAAGTGCAAAGACCACAAAGTCCCCTCTTATCTCTGTCTTTTAGACATATATCAACTTTATCACCATCTCTGGATGCTGTTCTTCTTGGCTTCTACTAAATTAGTTTCCTCTTAGTCCTGTACTCAGGACCCACCTTCCACTCTGTTAGAGTTGGCTTTTTGGCTGTGCTACCATCACGCCCCAGTTTGATATCAGAGGGCAGATAATCCTAACTGCTTGATCAAAAAAAGTCTCATGTGGATCTTCTATGTTAGGTTTTGTTTTTAACCCTCCATGTCATGACAGTGCTTTTTAATTTCAGTATATGGGCTCAGGACACACAAGTATTAATAATTTAAGCAACTGCAATATATTAAACTACTGGAATGTTCTTATAGGCCATTAGATTTTTTTTTGCTTATTTCCTCAGTTATTTTAGATGATTAGTTACTGGATTTGGCATAGTTCTAGTGAGGAAAAAAGGAAGGACCCTAAAGTTATGTTCTTTATTTTTATTAGTCAGGACTGTTTTTTTGCTTGTAATCATTTACCTAAAAAAAAGGAGAATCTGTGATAAAATGCTATGATTTCTCTAGGATTGCCCTTAATCAGAATAAAGAGCAGTGTTAATTCACCACACAGACAACTGTTATCTACTTGAGCAGTGCTTCTAACCTGTTTACTGATTGAATGTGTGTATATGCGCAATGCTTTATATTAAAGCTTCAAGTTAGAGATATTTATGTGAAGCTCTAGTCACATGCTTAAGGCTTCCATTGAATGTTTTGCATTTCAGCTGATTCAACACAGCTGCATTAAATAAAGCAAATGTGACCTGAAAGGATGAAAATAGAGACTGATTGACTAAAACTGAGTGGCATGGTTACTTGGGTTCATCGCTTATTGAGATGAACCAGACTGGTGGAGCTAGTAGTAAAATATGCATGCTATTTAGGGAGGACAGAGACATAAACTGTCCTCTAGGGTGGCAAATGGCTTATAGTCCTTACGGTTACACTAAGGAAATAACATAGTCTCCAAAAGCTCACTTAAACATTTTCCTATACAGCAAGACCACAGCTGTTAATCTGAATGCAAAAAAAAGCATTTCCTTATATGTCAGCGTTAGTTCAGTAAGATAGTCTCTTATCTTATATGAATCACGTCCTATATTTCATAGCATCTGTACATGTCCTCTGAACACATATTTATCTTGTTGAGTTACTGAATATAATTTATTTTCTCATTTATAAATACATCAATATACTTAATAAGCTTACCTGTCTTTGTATGCTCTTTCCTCTGTTGGCAACTACCTTTCTTTTAATTACCGTTTCTTTATACTTAGAAATATCCTATTCTTTATAGGGCTCTCCCTAGAGTATCACTGAGGCAAACTTGAGAGCCATTGGGGTCTCATTTTAACCAAAGAGTTTCATACATATCGATACAGCCTTTGAAAATTATTAATAATTTTACATTTATAAATTATTCTGTTATTTTCTTTGGATTAAAGTCAATGAGTTCAAAATCTCTTTTTGAAAAATTGTCTGCTGGGAGTGCTTTGACTGGCTATCAAGGATGGGAAGTCTAGAATTTAGTGAATTGAATAAAAGATCAATAATGTGACCTGGTGATAAACACAAAGGTTAGGAAAGAGGCATAGGATTTTAGTCTCAACTCTATTAATACCTGCTGTGTGACCTTGGACTACTAACTGAATCTTTCTGGCCTCTTCCTTTAAGTGTAAAATGACATATTCACTTGAACTAGACTGGCGATTTTAAAAGCAATTTCTTAGCAGAGAAATGCATTCTTAAATTAAGTGGGAAAAGTGATCAACAGATAAAAGAAATGCTGTATTGGCTAAGGTAAGGTGATGAGGGCCCCTGAGTCCAGCTGACTTTGTTTCCATTTCCTGAAGCAGCCCCAAGACACGTTCATACACTCTCATAGAATCCATAGAAGCCAATACTAAAACAAAAGAAGAAATAAGTATCTCTAAGATTCCTTCCAGAACTAATTTTCCAAGGATCTTTTACAACCTGGAGGTGCGCATTCATTGAAATAAACCCTCCAGCCTGTGTACCAAAGCCAAAGCATCCAGTTGTCCATATTTCAAACCCTCCCCGCTCCCCAGGGTACATTGATTGCTTACTGCCTTGTTTTGTTTGTTCAGTAGCACAGATCTATACCCACACAAATGAGAGGACAGCGCCCTTTGTGAAGCACAACCACCTGAGAGTATAAAGCACACTTGCAGTTCAATGGTTCAAATGATTGGCTGCAGATACGTTTAGGATGGAAGATACTGTAGATGATGGTCCTTACTTGCAATAAGACTGAATGGGAAAATATTTATTTTCCTCTCATTACTAGAGCAAAGCTCTTTTCCTCTCCTTATTTGCATCTTCCCCCCAGCCCCCACCTGAGTTAAGGAACACTGGAGTGGTTAGTTTTCTTTTTACCGGTATTTGTTTTCTAATTTACATAATTGAATTATTGGCTGAACTTTCATCTCTCAAATATGATTTGAATCTAACTGTTTCCTTTTAAACAGACCACAAATATAAAACAACAGACAACTTATAAAGAGGGTTACTGAGAGGTAAGGGTGATGCATTTCAATTAAAAACAACAGCAAACAATAAAAGGTACCCTAGAACTTGAAGTATAATTAAACAAAATTTTAAAAGGAGCCCAGTGAAGTCGCATTAGAGATAAACGACAAAAATATCAGCTTCTGATGTTAAGACTCAAATGATTGTCAGGTAAAATTTCAATATGGGGTTCATATATTGAAATTTCTGGAAGTTTGTGATGCAAAGACATTTTGGGATATAAATTATTTGGAATTCATAAAATAAAATTATTATTCAATTTTCTTAAGCCTCTTTTGCTTTTTTTTTGTTTGTTTTATTATACTTTAAGTTCTAGGGTACATGTGCATAACGTTTATATCATGTATAACTCCCCAATGCAATCCCTCCCTCCTCCCCCCTCCCCCTGATAGGCCCCAGTGTGTGATGTTCCCCTTCCCGAGTCCAAGTGATCTCATTGTTCAGTTGCCACCTATGAGTGAGAACATGCGGTGTTTGGTTTTCTCTTCTTGTGATAGTTTGCTAAGAATGATGGTTTCCAGCTGCATCCATGTCCCTACAAAGGACGCAAACTCATCCTTTTTTATGGCTGCATAGTATTCCATGGTGTATATGTGCCACATTTTCTTAATCCAGTCTGTCACAGATGGACATTTGGGTTGATTCCAAGTCTTTGCTATTGTGAATAGTGCCGCAATAAACATACGTGTGCATGTGTCTTTGTAGTAGAGTAATTTATAATCCTTTGGGTATATACCCAGTAGTGGGATGGCTGGGTCATATGGTACATCTAGTTCTAGATCCTTGAGGAATCGCCATACTGTTTTCCATAATGGTTGAACTAGTTTACAATCCCACCAACAGTGTAAAAGTGTTCCTATTTCTCCACATCCTCTCCAGCACCTGTTGTTTCCTGACTTCTTAATGATTGCCATTCTAACTGGTGTGAGATGGTATCTCATTGTGGTTTTGATTTGCATTTCTCTGATGGCGAGTGATGACGAGCATTTTTTCATGTGTCTGTTGGCTGTATGGATGTCTTCTTTTGAGAAATGTCTGTTCATATCCTTTCCCCACTTTTTGATGGGGTTGTTTGTTTTTTTCTTGTATATTTGTTTGAGTTCTTTGTAGATTCTGGATATTAGCCCTTTGTCAGATGAGTAGGTTGCAAAAATTTTCTCCCATTCTGTAGGTTGCCTGTTCACTCTGATGGTAGTTTCTTTTGCTGTGCAAAAGCTCTTTAGTTTAATGGGATCCCATTTGTCAATTTTGGCTTTTGCTGCCATTGCTTTTGGTGTTTTAGACATGAAGTCCTTGCCCATGCCTATGTCCTGAAAGGTACTACCTAGATTTTCTTCTAGGGTTTTTATGGTATTAGGTCTAACATTTAAGTCTCTAATCCATCTTGAATTAATTTTCGTATAAGGGGTAAGGAAAGGATCCAGTTTCAGCTTTCTACTTATGGCTAGCCAATTTTCCCAGCACCATTTATTAAATAGGGAATCCTTTCCCCATTTCTTGTTTTTGTCAGGTTTGTCAAAGATCAGATGGCTGTAGATGTGTGGTATTATTTCTGAGGACTCTGTTCTGTTCCATTGGTCTATTTCTCTGTTGTGGTACCAGTACCATGCTGTTTTGGTTACTGTAGCCTTGTAGTATAGTTTGAAGTCAGGTAGCGTGACGCCTCCAGCTTTGTCCTTTTGACCTAGGATTGTCTTGGCAATGCGGGCTCTTTTTTGGTTCCATATGAGCTTTAAAGCAGTTTTTTCCAATTCTGTGAAGAAAGTCATTGGTAGCTTGATGGGGATGGCATTGAATCTATAAATCACCTTGGGCAGTATGGCCATTTTCACGATATTGATTCTTCCTATCCATGAGCATGGTATGTTCTTCCATTTGTTTGTGTCCTCTTTGATTTCACTGAGCAGTGGTTTGTAGTTCTCCTTGAAGAGGTCCTTTACATCCCTTGTAAGCTGGATTCCTAGGTATTTTATTCTCTTTGAAGCAATTTTGAATGGAAGTTGATTCCTGATTTGGCTCTCTGCTTGTCTGTTACTGCTGTATAAGAATGCTTGTGATTTTTGCACATTAATTTTGTATCCTGAGACTTTGCTGAAGTTGCTTATCAGCTTAAGGAGATTTTGGGCTGAGACGATGGGGTTTTCTAAATATACAATCATGTCATCTGCAAACAGGGACAATTTGACTTCTTCTTTTCCTAACTGGATACCCTTGATTTCTTTCTCTTGCCTGATTGCCCTAGGCAGAACTTCCAACACTATGTTGAATAGGAGTGTTGAGAGAGGGCATCCCTGTCTTGTGCCAGTTTTCAAAGGGAATTTTTCCAGTTTTTGCCCATTCAGTATGATATTAGCTGTGGGTTTGTCATAAATAGCTCTTATTATTTTGAGGTACGTTCCATCAATACCGAATTTATTGAGCGTTTTTAGCATAAAGGGCTGTTGAATTTTGTCAAAAGCCTTTTCTGCATCTATTGAGATAATCATGTGGTTCTTGTCTTTGGTTCTGTTTATATGCTGGATTACGTTTATTGATTTGCGAATACTGAACCAGCCTTGCATCCCAGGGATGAAGCCCACTTGATCATGGTGGATAAGCTTTTTGATGTGCTGCTGAATCCGGTTTGGCAGTATTTTATTGAGAATTTTTGCATCGATGTTCATCAGGGATATTGGTCTAAAATTCTCTTTTTTTGTTGTGTCTCTGCCAGGCTTTGGTATCAGGATGATGTTGGCCTCATAAAATGAGTTAGGGAGGATTCCCTCTTTTTCTATTGATTGGAATAGTTTCAGAAGGAATGGTACCAGCTCCTCCTTGTACCTCTGGTAGAATTCAGCTGTGACTCCATCTGGTCCTGGACTTTTTTTCGTGGCTAGGCTATTAATTGTTGCCTCAATTTCAGAGCCTGTTATTGGTCTATTCAGGGATTCAACTTCTTCCTGGTTCAGTCTTGGGAGAGTGTGAGTGTCCAGGAAATTATCCATTTCTTCTAGATTTTCTAGTTGATTTGCGTAGAGGCATTTATAGTATTCTCTGATGGTTGTTTGTATTTCTGTGGGGTCGGTGGTGATATCCCCTTTATCATTTTTTATTGCGTCTATTTGATTCCTCTCTCTTTTCTTCTTTATTAGTCTTGCTAGCGGTCTGTCAATTTTGTTGATCTTTTCAAAAAACCAACTCCTGGATTCATTGATTTTTTGGAGGGTTTTATGTGACTCTATCTCCTTCAGTTCTGCTCTGATCTTAGTTATTTCTTGCCTTCTGCTAGCTTTTGAATGTGTTTGCTCTTGCCTCTCTAGTTCTTTTAATTGTGATGTTAAAGTGTCAATTTTAGATCTTTCCTCTTTTCTCTTGTGGGCATTTAGTGCTATAAATTTCCCTCTACACACTGCTTTAAATGTGTCCCAGAGATTCTGGTATGTTGTATCTTTGTTCTCATTGGTTTCAAAGAACATCTTTATTTCTGCTTTCATTTCGTTATGTACCCAGTAGTCATTCAGGAGCAGGTTGTTCAGTTTCCATGTAGTTGAGCGGTTTTGATTGAGTTTCTTAGTCCTGAGTTCTAGTTTGATTGCACTGTGGTCTGAGAGACAGTTTGTTATAATTTCTGTTCTTGTACATTTGCTGAGGAGTGCTTTACTTCCAATTATGTGGTCCATTTTGGAATAAGTGTGATGTGGTAGTGAGAAGAATGTATATTCTGTTGATTTGGGGTGGAGAGTTCTATAGATGTCTATTAGGTCCACTTGGTGCAGAGATGAGTTCAATTCCTGGATATCCTTGTTAACTTTCTGTCTCGTTGATCTGTCTAATGTTGACAGTGGAGTGTTGAAGTCTCCCATTATTATTGTATGGGAGTCTAAGTCTCTTTGTAGGCCTCTAAGGACTTGCTTTATGAATCTGGGTGCTCCTGTATTAGTGCATATATATTTAGGAGAGTTAGCTCTTCCTGTTGAATTGATCCCTTTACCATTATGTAATGGCCTTCTTTGTCTCTTTTGATCTTTGATGGTTTCAAGTCTGTTTTATCAGAGACTAGGATTGCAACCCCTGCTTTTTTTTGTTCTCCATTTGCTTGGTAGATCTTCCTCCATCCCTTTATTTTGAGCCTATGTATGTCTCTGCATGTGAGATGGGTCTCCTGAATACAGCAGACTGATGGGTCTTGACTCTTTATCCAGTTTGCCAGTCTGTGTCTTTTAATTGGAGCATTTAGTCCATTGACATTTAAGGTTAATATTGTTATGTGTGAACTTGATCCTGTCATTATGATATTAACTGGTGATTTTGCTCGTTAGTTGATGCAGTTTCTTCCTAGCCTCGATGGTCTTTACATTTTGGCATGTTTTTGCAATGGCTGGTACCGGTTGCTCCTTTCCATGTTTAGGGCTTCCTTCAGGGTCTCTTGTAAGGCAGGCCTGGTGGTGACAAAATCTCTAAGCATTTGCTTATCTGTAAAGGATTTTATTTCTCCTTCACTGATGAAACTTAGTTTGGCTGGATATGAAATTCTGGGTTGAAAATTCTTTTCTTTAAGAACGTTGAATATTGGCCCCCACTCTCTTCTGGCTTGTAGAGTTTCTGCCGAGAGATCTGCTGTTAGTCTGATGGGCTTCCCTTTGTGGGTAACCCGACCTTTCTCTCTGGCTGCCCTTAAGATTTTTTCCTTCATTTCAACTTTGGTGAATCTGGCAATGATGTGTCTTGGAGTTGCTCTTCTGGAGGAGTATCTTTGTGGCGTTCTCTGTATTTCCTGAATTTGAATGTTGGCCTGCCCTACTAGGTTGGGGAAGTTCTCCTGGATGATATCCTGAAGAGTGTTTTCCAACTTGGTTCCATTTTCCCCCTCACTTTCTGGCACCCCAATGTCTTATTGTAACTTAATTGACATTGTAAAGGTCGTATCTCTAAACATACAATCATATTCTGAAATACGGGGCTTACGGATTCAACATATGGATTTTGGGGGGACATAATTCAACCCATTGCAAATGGGTAAGCTTCATGGTATATTGTAATAACTTGTTTACATTTACAATTACATTACAATAATCTTCAATATAATGTAATAACCTGTTTTGCTTTTCTTAAGCTCATTTTTCATAGCCTTACAATAAACTTTTGACAATTTTTATCTCTAGACCTCTTCTCCCAAGTGTTGTTTTCTTTTGAATGTGACTTAATCTTCTTTTTTTCTATACCACACTTACCTCTTAAATCTACAATTTCATTTGATCTCATCAGTAAGAGATATGTACTATTACCTTGTGACATTCATCAAACACACACCCCACTGTCAAGCGACAGGCTTTCATCATCCTGGGATTAGAAGTCTGTGTTCTGATTTATGGAGAGGAAGGCATGTAAAACTGTTTGAATGGTTGGAAAAAAAAATGACTCAGCAGTTGAATTCTTAGCTGCTTAGAGAGTGTTCAGCTTCTTATAAACCTCAGCTGAAAATAACGGTAAATCCTGCCTCTAAGCTTGATTCCTATGTACCTTCAGCTGCCTTAGAGGGGCAGTGCTGTCTCATGTATCAGACAAGAAACTGCCAGCCGGAGATTTGGAATTCTAACTCTTCTGGAAGCCTGAAGCAAATCACTTAACTTCTCCATATTGCAGTATCCACATTAAAAGAAGAGGGTAAATAGTGTCTATCTTGAGGGCATGATAATGACAAATCAAAAGATACTGTCTGAAAAGTTTGAATACTTAGGTATTTTGATAAGAAAAATATACTATTATATAATGACTTTTCAGTTAATGTTCTGGTAGTTTTTAGCTGCCAAAAGTCTCCAATTTTAAAGTTGGGCCATATCCTCCATAAAAGTTGCTCTGGCTCTCAATATGGTATCCAGAAACCTGAGAATGAGCAGGAAGAAATATTCAATGTAGTCAGAGAATTTCTAGTTAGAACAAGCGTAATCTGTAGATTGAATAGACATGCTTTTCTTTCACATACACCCATATACACATATACTTTTTCAAATATATGTAGATACCATTGAGCTATTCGTAAATACAACTTTAAAAAGGAGTTACTATATTAATAATAAAAGTTATTATGTATCATTCAATTAGTATCAGAGAAAACCACAACTATTAGGATCAGTCAAATTTTTTTTGATATTAAGAAAGGACATTTATATATGAGAATCATATTTGTAAAATTTAATTTTTACTCTGGCAACTAATCACTACCGTGTGAAATATGTGTTTTTGTTGTTGTTGTTGTTTGTTTATCAAGCCACTAACTGAAAATAGGCTATAATTATGATTATTTCCAAAAGGTTTCATGGTCGCAATCATCTATCAACCTGTTTCAAATTCTTATCACATCTCAGACTCTGCTAGGAGAGCTTTTCCAAACTAGAGAGTACTCTGCCCTGCCTACAGAGATTATGATTTACTAAGTATAGCATCCTGAGTGTTTCTGATGTGTACTTAGTTTTGGTATTCACTGTGGTAGACTGCTTGCTTATCAACATATCAGTAAGTATTCAGTATCTGTTGGAAGCCAAATGGTTTGCATAGAAGACTTACTTCTTTTCCTAAACAAGCTTATATACTCCTTAGTGAAATAAAATGTCTTTTGGTTTAATTTTGCTTGTTATTTTGAACAAATACTTATTCAATACAGTTTAAATATGTCTTATCCAAAATGCTGTAAAGGTTTTGTATTTTTTTTTCTTTCAGATTTTGGAATATTTGCATTGTACTTACTGGTGAATATCCCTAATCAAAACAATCACAAATCTGAAATTCTCCAATGAGCATTTTTTAAAATGTCACATTCATGCTTCAAAAGTTTTGGAGTTTGGAGCATTTTGGATTTCAGATTTTTGTAGTGGGGACACTCAACCTGTACTTTCTAATGGTAAGGCATTATTATGCATTACAGAAACTAAAGAGGTACTAATTCATGCTTTTGGCATAAATGAGGCTGCAAGCATGTTCCAAAAAATTTAATCAAGCCAGAGTTGAAGGCGTGAGGTACGAATGCTGAATATGATTGACAGATTTTATGTCTAATCAGCTATATCCTCCTCCAAGAGCACAGGCTGCTACCTATTCTTGTAAATAATCTTGGGAAGGCAGAAGAAAGGAAGTCCTTCTACAACGAACCAAGTTAGGCTAAATGTGAATAACTTGGATGGGGTCAAGTGTAAGAAGAATGGTGTTTAATTTACAAAGGAGCAGTAGAGCAAGACTACCATTCTTGATAAAAATAACTAGTTTGAGCATGATTATTATCTGTGTGTGGATGTTTAGGGTGTTAGGGCTGAATACACTGCTATTTAACTAAATATTCTCTGTGGTAATCCATGAATGGAAATTGTTTCAGAAATTTTTCAAAAGATGGGTTTTGCAATGGCAATCTGGTTTGAAGGATAGGATTTATCTTAAAGCTATTCTTGAGAACTGTGATGGGCCTGAAATGAATTGCACTTGCAAACTAACAAGTTAGTCTACTGTTTCATGGACACTGAAAGAAACAACAAAACACTTGGTGTAAGACAAGGGGCTTTATTACTCACGGTGCAGCAAGCCACATGAAATACATGTTTGTATCATTTCTCCTTGTCTCTCAGTCCCATGAAGGTGATGGTAAAGGGACAGGGAAGATACTGTACATGTGGTTGGTTTCATCACAGTTAAAGAAACTCAAGTTTAGGGAACTCAGATATTTTATAATAGATTTCAAGAAAACTGGTCCTTTGTCTCAAAGGGGGACATTATATTTATTATACTGGGCAGTAAAAAATCTTACTGTTTGTTTTACAGGAAGATACTATGTCTATCTTTATAACTGCTGACTACACAAACAGCCTTGGAAAGATAGTTTGGAGCAAAGATTGGCAGTGCCCTTACTCACAAGAAGTGTAAAAACATGGAAAACCCATGGAGAATTGACTTCCAATAGCTATATCATCTGTAAAGCATAATGTTTTTACTTGGTCTATATTTAGTTTAAGATGCTTTTGAAGGGTGATGGAGGTTATGGATGGGAGATTCGAGTGGCCCACCCCCAAGGAACTGCTTGATACTGTGCTATAATTTGGTATTGTCTCCTCCAAATTTCTTGTTAAAATTTGTTCTCCAGTGTTGGAGGTGGGGCCTAGTAAAAGGTGTTTGGGTCATTGGAGTGGAACTCTCATGAATAGATTGTACTCTCCCTGGGTGGGAAAGTCATGAATGAGTTCTTTTTCTATTAGTTCCTGTGAGAGCTGATTGTTTAAAAGAGCCTGACATCTCTCTTTCCTCTCTGCCTTTTGATTTCTCTCTCACCATGTGATCACTGCACATAACAGCTCTCTTTCTCTTTCCTTCAAGAGTGGAAGCAGCCTGAGGCCCTCACCAGATGCAGATGCTCGTGCCATGCTTCTTATAAAAGACTGAAGAACCATGGACAAAATGGTTCTTTTCTTTGTAAATTACCCAGCTTCAGGTTGCCTTTATAGCAACACAAACAAGGATATATTGACAGTAAGTAAATACATTCACACTGTTTCATTAATTTTGTTAATTAATTTATATAGAATAGACTGTACATATTCTAAACAGATATGGACATATTCAACCCTTTCTAAAGCATCCTTGGTAGGTGGAAATCCAGTCCATGTTTATATGTCTGTAAGATAGGAGCGTCTTATCTTACACATTCACTATTTTCATTGGGCAATGTGATAGGTGCTGGGGTCACACGTGTGGAAGGAGAAGGACTTTTTATCAAGAAGCTCTCCCTTAAGTCAAGAAAACATAGTAAAATGGTACTTTTTGTGAAATTATATGGAAGATTATCCAGTTCAGCGTCATGTTTTAGGAAAGACTTGTTTGGGAAAGGTGAATTTTAATTTTCCTGAAAGATACACATTTTCTGATCAAGAGGCATAAAGAATAGGAAGCGGGGTGTGTAGTGAAATAGACAAAAGGAAGAGTGAGGTAAATTCAGGGCACATCAAGCCCCTCTGAATTGCTGACATACTGTATAGAATATGTGCCGATGAGTATTCGGTGGTGAAACTGCAGAGCAGGCAGGCATCAGAATATGTAGAGATTTGTGTGTGAAGCTAAGGGGTTTTGAAAATCTATAGTTAGACTTTTTAGAATGTTGGCGATATAATCACATCAGCATTTTAGGATGATTCTTCTGATAGCCTTAAGGACGATTGATTAGGGGATGGCTAAAGTTTAGACAAGGTTAGAAGCAGAGAAAAAAAACTTAGAATGTCATAATAATAATTAAGACCTAAATTAAGGGTGTGTCGTTAGGAATGGGGGAACTATTTAGGGAGTAGAATCAATAGGATTTGGTGACTGATTTGATGTTGGAAGTTAAAAATAAAGTCTAGAATGACTCTCTTGCTTGTAACAGGGCAACTTTCAACAAATATTGGAAGAAGAGCAGATTTGTATGTGTGTGTGTTATGGGGTGGTAGTGGTAAAGAGATAATGAGTTCATTTTGAACAAATTGAGCTTGTGCTGAATAGAATTTAAGCAAGGTCACTGCAGAGTGAAAGAAACAGGGTCAAGAATAGAATCCTAAATTACATCAACATTTATGGGACAGCTGCAATTGTTAAAAATTGTGTGTTATAATTCCTAGAAAATGTATATGTTACATGTAGCACTATCATTTCTTCTAAAAATGAAAAATAGAACAAATAATAAGCCTTTGAAAGAGAAGCATAGTGTTTGCTCTTCACTTCTTTGAAATAATGATATATTTGAGGAGATGGCATCATATATAGAGAGTATTGTCAAAATATGTGGTCCCCAACTGTGCCAAACCCAGATGAAGGCTTAAAATTTCTAGAAAAGGGAAAATTAGATGGATTACTTTTATAGATAAAACTATTAGAAAATTATTTACTTCTGTGTAATGGCCATGTTAAAAAAAATAGTGGACTTTGTAAAACTATAAAATAGAACCATTTGCTAAAGCGATATATTAAAAGCATTTATTTTGGGCCCCTGTAAAAAAGTAGGTTCTTTTCAAAATATAGTTATCTGACCTTCAAGGGAACCTACTTTGAAACTGATTATTATACTATTTATTCTTCCTAGACATTCATTTAAAGGGTTTTTATCATTCTGGTAAAATTGATTTAGTATATATAAAAGAAGCATTCACTTAATATAGAGCTATTCATCTAGAAGGGTTAGCATTCTATTAGATTTTATTGTGCTCTTTGGTATATTTTCTAAGTTATTTTAACCAGGTTTTCATTTAAATAATTCAAGCAATCAACAAGATTATTCTGGATTTGCAATGAGAATAACTGGCCTCTTCAGAGCATCCTAATGTCAATGATACATTTTTGATCAGTGAACTTATGATAAGATGTCCTATGTCACTATCAAGCAATGAGATTTAAAAGTATCTATCACTTTTGATGTTTTCCAATCCTGCAAACAAATTAAAAACAAAATTGAGGATAATTAGTACTGGTGTCAGTGTGGAAAACTTTATAGGAACATACAATTTTTCTGGAAGTTGATTAGCTAATAGATATCAAAACACTAAATAAGTATATTTCCTTTAGCCCATAAATTATACTTCTAAGAAGTAATTATAACAGAATTATTTAAAAAATTATACACTTTTTAATATAAAATTGTATTTTATGAAAATTAGAAACAACTTAAAATATGTCAAATAATTATTGATATATTTACATATATACTATGCAACTTTATAAAATAATAAGTATTATGCTTATTGACACAGGCTGTCATGAAATATTAACTAGAAAAAATAAGGTTCCAAAATGATATGTAGTCTGAATAGATGAGCCCCATTCATTCCACTTTGAGCCTTCTTGGTTGAAAGTACAGAGAGCCAATAGAATAATTGTAATTCAATTCCAAAGACAAGAAAGATGTGGAATGAACCTTCTGAATGTAAAGAAAAAAATCTTCAAGATCTCATTTGTACATATCCCAGCTGTCAATGTCTTCCAACTGTCTGATGCTTGCTCACCCATTTTAGGTGGAGGCTGTTTCCCAGCTCCTTTTGGCCTCAGATTTATGGTTGTTCCTTCTCTAAAGCAAATCACCTTTTTTCTTCCAACTGTGCAGTATCATAAAAGTCCAGAGAAGACGGGGGAAGTTTAACAATGGTGATAACAAATACAGACTTCTTTGTCAGTTTTGGTGGCATGTGGAGTTGGAAGTGATCTATGATCACTCCAAAACTAATACAGTTATATAATCATTTGTTATTTAAAAATTATGTAATATGGTTTGGTTGTGTCCCCACCCAAATCTCATATTGAATTGTATCTCCCATAAGTCCCACGTGTTGTAGGAGCAAGCTAGTGGGAGATATTTGAATCACGGGGGCAGTTTTCCCCCTACTATTCTTGTGGTAGTGAATAAGAAGTCTCACGAGAGCTGATGGTTTTACAAAGGGAAACCCCTTTCACTTGGTTCTCATTCTCTCTTGCCTGCCTCCATGTAAGACGTTCTTTTTACCTTCCACCATGATTATGAGGTCTCCCCAGCCATGTGAAACTGTGAGTTCATTAAACATTTTTTATGTTATAAGTTGGTCAGTCGTGGGTATGTCTTTATTAGCAGCGTGAACACTAGGTATATATAAACACAGATTATATATGTAATCTGGAAGGTAATATATCAAAATATTAAAGTTATGTTGTAGAGCAGTAGTATTTCAATTTGTTTACTTTTATATGCTTTCCCATATGTCCTGACTTTCATATAATAAACAGATATTGATGTTATAGTCACAAAGCAGATATTGATGTTATAATACAATAAGGTTGTTTCATAATGGTTTATTACAAATTTATGAAGGATCGTTTATGTTGAAATTGGCCTAGTGTTACCTTCATTAAATGCGAGGACATACACCAGGCCTCAGATATTAGATCAGCAGACCAATGACAGCTGTCAGTACTGGAAATACTAACCTTGAGCTCAAACATGGAACAATTTCAGTACACAAGATTTAAGTAAATCTTTCCTACTGAAAAAAATAGGTTAATACAGGAAACATTATATGGCTCATTTGTTACTACAAAAGTTTATTTTATAAAATTAAATTATTTTTCTTAAAGGAAAGGGAACTGCCATGATAATTCTCAAAGGAAAGAGTAGGCAAAATGGAATATTTAACCTGCTCTCTTTCATATAAAACTCAAGGGAAATCCTACTTACTCCTCTTTTTCTAACAAAACAAAATGTGGCAGTTTTTTAAAAGAATCAAATGATGGAAATTTTGAGGGCTCTGACTCATTTAAACTGCAACTTCCCGATTCAAAACATGCTAATGGATAGCAAAGAAAATCTGGGTAGACCGGGCACAGTGGTTCATGCCTGTAATCCCAGCACTTTGGGAGACCGAGGCAGGTGAATCACCTGAGGTCAGGCATTCAAGACCAGCCTGACCAACACAGTGAAACCCCATCTTTACTAAATACAAAAAATTTAGCTGGGCGTGGTGGCTTATGCCTGTAATCCAAGCTACTTGGGAGGCTGAGGCAGAGAATTGTTTGAATCCAGGAGGCGGAGGTTGCAGTGAGCCAAGATTGTACCATTGTACTCCAGCCTGGGCAACAAGAGTGAAACGCTGTTTTTAAAAAAAAAAAAAAAAAAAAGAATCTGGGTAATGGAGATTTTTTATAAAGAGACTTACATATCTTTATGTTTTGCAGAGTAAGAGTAGAAATTTTATATTTCATCTGAAGAGCTGAAGAGTAAAATTAGGTTATCTGCAAATTATTCATTTCTGGGACCCAGATGTAAAAGCCTCCATCAGGTCTAAGACATTTGGCAAAGGTATAAGGTAAGGATTCCATCCTGAAACAGCTATTGAGTCAGTTCATGCCTTTTTAGAGCAAGATGCATGAAGTTTGGAGTGAGGCATGAATGCTCCTCATGGTGACTCACTATAGCCTGAAATTTAAGCTAATTCCTTGTCATAAAAAGGTACTGTTTCTGAAATATATAAATATGCTTTTGTTTTTGAAAATTTCTTTGTTCTTGATCTCCCAGAGGCATCTGTTCAACTTGGGGGCTGATTGGGATTGTATTAGTGGGATGATAAGTAAAGTTCATATTCAGTTCTTAATATGCAGAGTAGTATTTTGAGTCCTCAAGTTCATAGTCATGAAAATTAGTTGTGTTGAGAGAGAAGATAATTTTGTATATTCATTTGACTTTCATGAAAATATGAACAACTACCCCTGAGAGACACCATCATAAAATTCTACAATGAGCCAGGGATGGAGAAAGCTGAGAATATGTCTTGGTAACTTTTGCTTCATGGAATGCCCATGTAGCTTGGTCCTAGGATATTGTGGGAAGAAGGACAATTAGGTATGGTGAAAGAGTCAGGGGTTGGTGTCTCTGCTTTCTCCTTAATAGGATGAAAGCTGAGAACAGGTTCCTAAGCATATTCTGGGGAAAATGGTCAAGACTTGTCTTGATTATTAGAAGTAGAGAGACAGATATTAATATTTTTAGGAATCCCTCACAATCTGGAGACAGGGATTATGATTTTGTATTATAAGCACATCCAACACCACTGCCAGTAGGAGCAACTAAAGATGAGGTTAGAAACGTGAAGGTGCTTGATATATACCTAAGCACCATACTGGATCCATGGCTGCTAGTATGTAAATCAGGGTCCCTGAAGAGCAGAGGATAGTGATTTGAATTAATCATCAGGGGACCTGAGTTCTCAATTCCAGTGCAGCCATTGACTTGTCTAGGATATTGAACATGAAGATTAACATATTGAAGGATGTTTGCTCTTTTACATAATGCCTCCAAACTTAATGTTCTTGGGACGAGACTGGATGATATCTGAGGTTCTTTGTAACATTCTGTAATTCTCTGACTAGACTCTGTCCTTTGAAAACCACTTGAAATCTTTTAGGGCTATCCCTCATATTTTCCCTTAGGGGACATTATGTCAGTTTAAAGAATTCAGACAGCAAGAGAAGAATTGAACAAAAAGATGATGTAATGCAGTGGTTAAGAGTGTGGACTCCGGTGTGTGGCACTGGTGTGGATTCAGATTTCTACTCCATGCCTTAAAGCTATGTGACCTTAACTTCCTCAAGCCTCAGCGTCTTTATACATAAATGTAAGATAACAACACCCATATCTTCTTTCTCCTCTTTCTATCCCTTAAGATGTTCATGAAATCTTTCTCTCAAGAATTTAACCCATATTTAATGAACACTTACTATGTGGCAAACATTCTTCTAGATGCTCTGGTTTTTTATGGGAAATGTAGGAGAAGAAATTTTGAAATGCTGCCAGGGTCATGCCCAAGATTTTAAAGACAGGAGGTAACCTAAAATGAGGTGAGACCTCCTATTTCTGTTTTACTAGGCTTATTACTATTATTATTATTATTTTAATCACTTATTCCTTGTATCAAAAGTTAGAGCTTTGAGCTATTTTTGTGGTAATTTTATAAGTGCTGAAGTCTAAACATTAATTGGACATCTGAGGCAGGCTGTATTTGTGCAACTGTTCTCTACCTTATAGTGACACATTAGGATGTTTGATCTGGGATGTCTGCAATTCCCTGCACTCTAACTGCATGTCCGCATTTCTTCTACCAATAATGAAAACATACCCATGTATGCAATTGAAGCTACCCTTATAAATGAGAAAACATTTGATTTTTACATAAACTTAAAAAGTAAATTATTGAGGCCAGGTGTGTAATATTGAGGCTCATGCCTGTAATCCCAGCACATTGGGACGCCAAGGTGAGGCCAGAAGTTGGAGACCAGCCTGGTCAGCATAGCAAGACTCCATCTCTACAAAAAAATTTTAAAAATTATCTGGCCACAGTGGCATCTGCCTTGTAGTCCTTGATACTTGGGAAGCTGAGGGGCCTGTCTCAAATAAATGAATGAATGAATAAATAAATAAATAAATTACAAATTATTCGTGAAATATATCCATACTGTACTTAAGAAAAATGCTTTAGAAATTTTGGAAATTTCAAGACCTGGAATTAGGTTTTTGCTATAAAATTTGAAGCTAGGAAATGTAGATTCAGCTCTCTGTTCTTCTGTTTACTAATTATGTGCTAATGAGCAAAGCCCCCAATCTCGGTGAGCTTCAATTTTTGTAATAGGATAAAATACAAATATTTCTATTCTCACAGAATTATTGTGAGACTCAAATAAGGTTATGCATTATAAGATACAGTATACAAATTTTATTTATAGCTCTAATTCTTTGGAGATTCATCTAGATTGTTACTGCCTTTATTTTGAGTCTTTCAAGGCTATTATTGCCTACTGTTTTATGCTAACTTAAAAGAAAGAATTCTTTTTCTTTTAATGCTTGTTATACTCTATTAAAAAGAATGTGGGTGGTATATGTCATGGGAAAATTCTAATCCTAGATTTCTTTTAAAAAAACCTATGGCTCCACTTTTTTTCCCTTCAAATCATATATTCTCTCTTATTGGGAATAGTTACAGAATGATGAAAAGGTTTCTTAAAGCAACATGATGTCTATATGTGTATGGCTACATCTTCTTTTTAGGTATTTTCATGATGACATCAATCATATTGTCACCTTTTGGGTACTATATCTATTAGGGAAAATTCAAAATAGAACTTTTTCATAGAAGGTAAAGAAATAGAATTGTATGTTGATTTTTCCACAGATTGGATTTTATTGCTTATTCTCTACTTATTGAGGGGTTTATGAAGGTTGGGAGACAGTCTAAGCCTAGGAAATATTTAAAAGTGACTATTGCATTTACTTTCATTAAGTCCTGTGCAGTTGCATTTGTCAATTAAAAATATATAATAAAAAGTTCTGTATTTACACATGGCCAATATCTAAGAGCTGTTTTCTGTGACATGTTTCTCAGTGTGTTCAATACAAACACCTATTTAGAGGGAATTGCTTTAAAAATTTTAAAGTTGCAACTTTAGACAACCAAATTAGAATCTGTGAAGGTGGAGCTCAGCAAACTATATTCTTAACAGGAAACTTGTCAATTTTTATGGATACTAGGGTTTGTAAAGGATTTGTCTTTCATTGAAATACTTGCCAATTAGCTTTAGTCAATATTCCACCAGGAAATAAGTATGAAAACCCACAAGTCAAAGAAGGATAAAAATTCTCATTAGATTTTAATAATTCTTAATCCTCTAATTCCAATGGGAAAAAGTGATAGATAGTAGATTTGGGTCAAGGTGAAAACTTAACATTTTGTATCTGTTAATGGTCAGTAGATTACCCATTGTACCTTTTCTTTCTTGTTTCAGACTGTTCTATGACTCTAATTTATCTACATCCAAATAAATCTTGACTCATGTGGCAGACGTTTCATCATTATTATTATAAATGATCACTTTAATAACTCTGATTATATTTGTTTTACAATGGATAGCAGGCTTCATTTCTTCCTTGGGCTGCAGTGACACTACTTTCATTGGAAATGTGGTCTAAAAACTGATTAGTCTCATTAGTCTCCCTTGAGAAGAAAACTCAAACAAATATTTAAGGGACAAAGCACAGGAATGGGTTTTTTTTAGGAGATGAATAAGAGATGGTCTCTACCTTCTGGGAATTTAATAAAATTAAAGAATCTAGTCTTTTTCAAATATCATTCAATTTCCTGACATTTGATGATCACCAATTCTGCCCTCCTTGCATGGTACTATCTGCCAATCAAAAGATCAGTGAGACCATTTATGAGGCAATTTATATTCTGATAAATGAATTTGATATGTCAAATTTCTGTATGTTTTACTTCTGTTGAATAAAGACCAGACAGGGCAAATTCCTAAAAAGAAAATGAACTGTACATTGCTTCTTAATCAGTAATAGAGATATTACTTCATTTTTTATAATATAAATCTAAAGTACCATGAAACATTTTATGACTATTAGTAAAAAAAACATAAATAAATTACCTTTGGAAAATCATTTTGGGTGTTTCATAATAATATTTGGGAGATTGCCTAACTATAATTTACTCATCTGCTTCATGTAATAACATTATTAATACATACCTTTGGTGTTGATGTCATTTGAGCTGTTATTAAGATTCTTTTTAGAGCCAAGAATTAAGTTTCCTGCATAGCAAAGAACCTATTACACATAGGTTTAGTAATGAAAAATGACTTTCTTACTGTAAGTACTTCTATTGAGAACATCTAGCTATCTAGATTTTAAACTGTTTGCTTACAGGTACCTTATTTACATAGTGGTTATTACTCACTTATGACAGTGAGTTGTCAGACAGCCCTGGCTGTAGTAAGAATGAAGAAAGTATCCCAGCTACTTGGCAGGAAGCTCACTTCGATCACACAGAATGTCTTCCCTGGGACCACAGATCATGATGTTGGACAGGCTTCCCTTGGTCTTTTGGTGGATTTTAGGGGCAAAGAAAGTGACCCACATTCAGAGCAGGAGGTAGCATGGGGACGAAAGTATGCTGTTTCAGTTTAGCCATTGGTAGGCAGCTTGTGTTAGCTCAATTAGACTCCCTGCCTTATGGCTAAAAGAGAGGGTTTTCTGTATCCTGGGGTTTCTTGCCTTGTTGTACCAGAAGAATCGGATCACACGTGGGCTTGAAGAATGAGTGCAAGGTTTTATTCAGTGAAAGTAGTTCTTCAGCAGAATGGGGAGCCAGAAGGAAGATGGAGTGGGAATGTGGTTCTTCCGTGGAGTCAGTCGGTTGA
The DNA here is from genome assembly GCF_009764315.1 of Trachypithecus francoisi. Classification (NCBI taxonomy): domain Eukaryota; kingdom Metazoa; phylum Chordata; class Mammalia; order Primates; family Cercopithecidae; genus Trachypithecus; species Trachypithecus francoisi. Next base: position 86,853,129 of record NW_022681473.1, read on the forward strand.
GCGGCCTGGCCTCTCCTCCCACTGCCACGGCCAAACTCTGCGTCATTCCACCAGTGGATGGCCTGCGAGCTTGCTGGTCTTTTATTGAGTTCTTAGGCTAGTGCGTTCGTCTTGATGTCCAGCTACTTGTGTCTTCTTCTGCTGATGTGTTCCCCTTGATGTCCAGCTGCTTGTGTGCCTGCCCGCTAGGGGCTTGAAGGGAGGTTTTTATAGGCACAGGACCTGGGCGTGGCGGGCCAGGGTGGTCTTTGGAAATGTAACATTTGGGCAGGAAAACAGAAATGCCTGCCCTCACCTAGGTCCGTGGGCACAGGCCCAGGGGTGGAGCCTTAGCCAGGGATCACAGCCTTCCCTTCCTAGCACTTACATATATCAAAATAAACTGATTAATGTAATCAACAATGTGGACTAAGTTCTGATTTACTAATTATTTAGTTGATTATAGAAAGTCTCAAGTACAAATGCTTTCTGACTTCAGTAGAGGTGTTTGACCTAATAGACCTAGTCAATCTTTTCTCTCAATATGTGAGCGCTCAGTGTGGACCGAACAGCATCCAAAAAATGGTACCTGGATAGGACAATTCCTGTTCAGATATACGACCCTTTATGTTGCTAGATTCTAAATGTCCTAATTTCTAGTGGCATCCTCAATGATGTTTTCATTTTTGTTGAAGTACACATTCCCCACCCACTTAAAAACTTCTTTAACTTTGAGGAATTTGAGATAAAAGTTTAAATGAAATGCTTTCAAAATTGCTCCTCTCCAAATCATGTCTCTTACTCTCTTCAAAACTCTTGATACTTGTTCAGTATGGTATCGTTTTCCTGTCTTGATTCCCAGTTCCGTTTCTTAACCTTTGTGTAACAATACTCTCTCCACACACACACACTCTCTATATATAATTTTATAATGTCAAAAGACTTGAATTTTTTGTTAGTAGATTGTGAAATGACTGTATTTATACATTTGTAGATGTGTATTTATATTTCTACTGGCCCTGTCCCTCTCTCTTTTATCTGCTAACAAGATTGTAAAGACCCTTGAGGAAGAAATCAAGTTTTCTACTTCCATTTCTAGCTCCATGGAGTACCCTGAACATGGTAGGAATTCAGTCAAAGGCAAATGTTAACGAGTTATTAAAAGCTTGCCTTTGACATACCATAGTATACAAGCTCAGAAGTGTGCAACTTACTGCTATTGTCATTTCAGCGACTGGTTTGTTACTAGAAAGGTTGAAGGGAAGTACAGCTTCCTTACTATTTCCTAAGAGATTAAAATCTTGAGAATGATTTTGGCAGTTAGCTCCTAAAAAATATGAATTAGCTTCACCAAATATAAGGTATGCAGAACAGATAGCCTTTGTGAGTTAACTGAATAAAACAAATAGTTGCTAACTGGTTGCTGATAGTTGTTACTGAATTGACTGTCAAACTTCTCATTAGAATGGCCATGTAGGCATGCCACATAGGCAACATGGTAACACTGAGAGGTTCTCTTCATTAAATGAATAAACCAATAGCAATGAAAAGCACAGTAGCTTTATTTGGAACCATTCCTTCAAATGCCTGAAATTTCCTTTTAATGCTCCTATACAGCAAACACAGAGAGTGGTTTATGGTATTTAGGTGCATCTGCTAGATTAGAGATTCTTGAATTGGGGGTCATATCCATGAATGGGTGTCAGGGACTCTGCAAACCCTGTGTAATTTTGTTAACAAAATTGAATATATGTACTTCTTTCTGGGAAAAGAGTTTACTGCTCTTAGACATATAAGATGAAAAGAACCCTAAAAGGATTAATGAAAAAACACTGAAATAAGTAATATAGATTAATATAAACACATTTGCTGGGTACAGTTTGATGTTTGGATGCATATATGAATTACATCATGATTAAATCATGATACTTATTATGACTATCACTTTATGTGCAGTTTGGTCTTGGCAAAATTTACATACAACTGACTTCTCAAAAGTTTTCAAATGAACACTAGTTGAATGTACTGATGCCTGATGCTGCAAGCCAAATGATTTCTTTTATTCTTTTTCCTCTTATCAGCAACAAAATGAACTCTGTGGTAGCAAGAGAGGAAAGTGGTAGGGTCCCTATCGAAAGTGGCAGATTAGGATTTAACTCTGCAGCCACCATTGACATCAGTGGCAGTCAGGTAGCTAAGCTGTTTGCACACGACATTGAAAATATACCCCGAGAGTCAATATGAGTACTGGTAGTGTTTTTGTTTTGTTTTTCAAGCTCCTCTGTCTGTGGAGAGCTATCATTTAATCTCACATTTCTTCAAGGAAGATCTGCACTCCTGAGGCTTGGCCCCATAGGCCAGTGGTTTCTTTAATGACTGAGATCACCAAGTTCTTGGAAACTCTCCAGGGGTTGCAAAATAAACATGAACTTCATTGTTTATTTTCTGCTGAATTCTGGGAAGGCTTTTCTTTTGATGCTTACAGAAGATTCTTTGCAGTCAGGAATATTGAAAGGTGAGCAGGCTGTTTCATCTGTTGCCTTTCAACCCCAGTGGAAGAGAACTTTTATTTACTGCAAATGAAATAGTGGGAAAAAATATAAGTGCTCCCTACAGAAGTCTGTGCCTGTTGTAAACAAGGTATCCCGAATACAAGGATGTGTGTATAACACAGGGGACTTGTAAAAGAGGAATTCAAGTCAGGCTAGATGGAGACAATGTCATTCTCCCTGTTTACCTATTTGTCTGTGTTGATTTGGAATTGCCTGAGTTGTATCCAAATGTTTCTTTTTTTCCTTTTCTTTCTTTTATTTTTAAATCAGTTATTTAGTTGATGTATTTGGCTTTAAATGAGTTTTCAGGTTTGTATGTGTGGTGTCTTTGTTTGAAACACTCTTCCCTTTGAATCTAGTAAATTTTTTTTCTGAGACTATCGGCACAATTTTCTTTTTACAACTAAACTTTGGTTTCTAGAAAGGTATGATTTGGGGCACTTGGATATAATTTCATTTTGAATAATTTAAAATGATTAAATTTTGTTGGTAGTTAAGTAATTATTTTAAAAAAATGGACATTTATTAGTATTGCCGTAGGTTTTGGTTGTGTTCATCAGCAGTCCAGGTTTTGAATGCTGGCTAGTCATATTTTAATAAAGGGCTTGGTAGGTAGGTATGTTGAAGCATAGACTGTGAGAGCTGGAAAGAGGCTGGAGTCTGACCCGTCACCTCATACATGGATACACTCTGCCTGGAGAGATAAGTGATTTGCTAAGGTTTCATAGGTGAGCAAGTAGGAAAGGAGTGAAAGGAGTTCTGAACATGCCCATTAACACAACAGGATGAAATGTAGCAAGAGACCAGAGTAACAGTTTGCTGTTATCACACCAGAACATTATTTGTGGCCATGCTCCCTTATCCCTCGCTGACTTCAGGTTCAGATAGAGGGGCATCAAGCCGATCTTGTCACTGGAAACACGAACAATGCATAACAGCCTATTGCTCTCCACTATCAGAGGTCCAGGCTCTCTGATTTCTTAAGCCAAAATTAAAAATGCAAACATTTCACAATCTCAATAAGCTGACAGGTTTTTATCATATTATGATGCTTTCTTCAATTCATTCCCATCCACGCTGTTACTGTAACCACCACAGCCTAAAGTAAGTATAGCTATTTTTAAGAGAGACAAAAGATGGATCATTTATGTTGATTTTCTTTTAGGTTCTTGTGTTCTTCTTATGAACTTTTGGCATCTCATAATTTAATTGTGCTATTTGTTACTGATAACAAATTTTAGATATCATGTTAGGTTGTGCAAAAACATGACATTTATGTATTATTATTCTTTGCCAAGTCTGTGTCCAAATCCCCATCCTGCTTGGCTGATGAAAAAATTAACTGTAGTCATTTGGATTTTCATTTCCTCCTGCTCCCAGGATTGTGTCAAGGATTCCAGGTATCCATCTAGATATTATTAATTAGATACTTTCTGTGGACCTGCCCATTGTATATCATCCTGTAGCTGGTCCCTTAGTAGGAATGGGTCTACAACTACCTGTGGAAAAAAATAATAAAAATTTGTAAGTAAGGCAAAGCATAAAGGCTACTTGACCTTCATTGTGGGTAATGGTTTTGTAATTTAGCGATTTTATTCTAAATTTTCCTATCTGTTTTTCTTTGCCTATATGTGGATGAGTTTCTTCGTCATTCTTTCAACCTGCTTTGTCATATGTTTTGACACACTCCACATTGATGGCATAACAGTTTTCATGATATTGAGACCCCTTCCTTTAAATCTGGTTCCAGTGTGCATCATACAGCCATTCTTTCTGATTTCTGGGCTGTTATCTTGTATCATCAAAACTTTTACTCTCACAACACCACCCACAGATCTCTCTTCTCTTTCCTATCAGGAGTAATCTATCATTTTTCTTTGTCTCCAAAAGCCTTTCTTTACCCAACCACAGACACACAGACGCACATACAAAGACACAACACACACACATACACATACACACATATACACTCTCTCTCTCTCTCAATTTTATCTTGTCAAAAGACTACAGATTTTTTAAAAAACACAGCAAGTACCTTTGACTTCAGATTATTTATACTTTCTGTCATTCCATGTGTCTAAGAGAAGACTTACAAGGTGTAAATAGAGTGAGGTATGAAAGTAAGGGAAAAACGTTTAATTATTTCAATAATTTTTTTAGTCACAGCACTGTAGTTTACAACAATCTCTAAAGAAAGTGCTAAATTTAAAAATTAATCTTTGATTTTATATATTGCTCAAGGTTTTCTGTGCTTTTATTTTTGTTTTGCTTATTTTTCAGAAAGATTTTATTACAGCAGCTCAGGGCCGATTTCATATCTATTATTTAGGTTGATGGCATTATATGATGAATTGTTGCAATGTTAAGTGATTGGATTGATAGGAACAGGTAGTCAGCTTATTAAAAGGCATTTTTTTCATTTCCAGAGGATTGGTGGTCATGCATATTTTATGATTTTTCTATCTTCCCTGAAGAGAGTTATTTAAAAATAATAGTTATATCTTAGTAAGAATAAGTGAGGAATTTAATACTTGTAAGAAGATTCTTGTCTCTGGAATGTGTAGGCTCTAATATTGATATAGTGAGAGAGCATCCTAAAATATTAATTTGTGTGCCTTTCTTTTGCACACTTCTGCAAAACAGCTTTGCCTTTAGCAGGCAGAGATAATACATTGCCTTGAGGAACATTAGGGGAGTTGTAGGAATGAAAAAGAAAGAAGTTTAGTTTTGTACTTCTGAAATATCCTTGTCTTAAAGCATATATCAAAAAAAAAAAAAAAGTGATTGTGAAAGCAAAGCTTTTGGTATTCAACCTGCCTTCCCCTTTTCTGCTCTGATCAGCCTTTCTCGGCTATATTTTATATGTTATCCACAACACTTCTCATTATATAATTTATTTGTTATGTTCATTGTAGAGTTACAAGAACAGAGATATTTATTTGTTTTGCTCATTTGAAATATCCTAAATATGTAAAATAGTGTGTGGCATATAAAAGGTGATTAATATATATTTGCTTATTGAATGAAAAGCCCCTTGGCTATCAAAAGTAAAGTCTACTGAAAAAAGAAGGACATAGAGTTTATGCTACAAAAAAGAAAAGAGAAGGTTGGATTATTCCAATGTTGGAGTCATATTATTTCACTCTGTGAGAATTTAATTTGTAGGCTTATTCAGGAGCTCATGTGCATGAGATGGAAAGTCCACTGGGCCTAAGCAGAGACGACACAGGGAAGGACCACATAAAAAACAGGAAGTAAGTTTTGAGAGACAACCCAACGTAGTATGTTGCCAAATTTGAGGGATCACACAGAGGGGAGCCAATGACTGATAGTTACTCTTAACCACTGGAGTAAGCTCCCAGGCTTGCTGGAATATGCTCTTTACTCTCTGGTGGAGGCTTTTTTTTTTTTTTAAACAGAAATCTGCATTATGCTCATGAACCATCCAGCAGAAGTGTCTATGCTTTACAATTTTGCTGAGCCCCATACAAACTGTCCCTTATGGAAACTCCACTTTGTGATGGCTCTGGGTATTATAACACCCTCAAAACAGATGTTAGAGCTTTGACATTTAGAGGGATGTTGGTTGTCTAAAGGGAAAGTTAGAACCTGATGCAAGTGAAATCCGCTGTTACATTCATGATAACCATTCTCTGAGCTTATCAATAGATTAGAAAGCTTTTAATAAGAAAACGTAGACCCTTTCTTTTTACTTTTCTTTCTTTCTTTCTTTTTTTTTTTTTTTTTTTTTGAGATGTAGCCTCCCCCTGTCAACCAGGCTGAAGTGCAGTGGTGCAATCTTGGCTCACGGCAACCTCCACCTCCCAGGTTCAAGCAATTCTTCTGCCTCAGCCTCCCGAGTAGCTGGGACTACAGGTGCATGCCACCACTCCCGGCTAATTTTATTTTTTTTATTTTTTTTTTATTTTTGGTAGAGGATCAAAACTGATGAGTGGTGTGACTTAAGAAAGCATCAAACATTTGTGTGAATTTTTATAAGGTATATGGGAGCTTTAAAGCCTGTCTGCAAGTTCTTTGATACTCCTCCCGTACAAGGGAGAGCTAAATTCTCCTTGCCTTGAATGTAGATTGGCCTTATTTACTCACTTCTAGTGAATAGAAAGGGGTGAAAATGGCACCATGCCACATGACTTCTAAGCTGGATCATTAAAGGCAATACAGCATCCACCTGTCTCTCTTTTAGAGATATTGGGAGTCTTGAGCCATCCTCAAGAAGTCTGGCTACAACTGAAGCTACCATGTTATGGAGATCATATGGAGAGACTATGAAGACACAGAGAGAAGATGTGCAAGGAGCCCTGAGTGCTCCGGTCTCAGCTGTTTGAGTATTCCTAACATTGCACCAGACAAAGGAATGAAGAAACATTTGAGATGACCCCAATCTCTGCCACCATCTGTTTATAACACTGTGAGAAACACTAAGCCAGAGCTACCCAGCTAGCTCAGCTGCTCATTCATTTCTGAACCACAGAAACAATGAGATATACTAAATGACTTTTTGGTTTTTTGTTTGTTTGTTTTTTGCTTTTTTTAAAAAAATTATTTATTATTATTATTATACTTTAAGTTCTAGGGTACATGTGCATAACGTGCAGGTTTGTTACATATGTATACTTGTGCCATGTTGGTGTGCTGCACCCATCAACTCGTCAGCACCCATCAACTCGTCGTTTACATTAGGTATAACTCCCAATGCAATCCCTCCTCCCTCCCCCTTCCCATAATAGGCCCCGGTGTGTGATGTTCCGCTTCCCGAGTCCAAGTGATCTCATTGTTCAGTTCCCACCTATGAGTGAGAACATGTAGTGTTTGGTTTTCTGTTCTTGCTATAGTTTGCTGAGAATGATGGTTTCCAGCTGCATCCATGTCCCTACAAAGGATGCAAACTCATCCTTTTGTATGGCTGCATAGTATTCCATGGTGTATATGTGCCACATTTTCTTAATCCAGTCTGTCACTGATGGACATTTGGGTTGATTCCAAGTCTTTGCTATTGTGAATAGTGCCGCAATAAACATACGTGTTCATGTGTCTTTATAGCAGCATGATTTATAATCCTTTGGGTATATACCCAGTAGTGGGATGGCTGGGTCATATGGTACATCTAGTTCTAGATCCTTGAGTAATAGCCATACTGTTTTCCATAATGGTTGAACTAGTTTACAATCCCTCCAACAGTGTAAAAGTGTTCCTATTTCTCCACATCCTCTCCAGCACCTGTTGTTTCCTGACTTTTTAATGATTGCCATTCTAACTGGTGTGAGATGGTATCTCATTGTGGTTTTGATTTGCATTTCTCTGATGGCGAGTGATGATGAGCATTTTTTCATGTGTCTGTTGGCTGTATGAATGTCTTCTTTTGAGAAATGTCTGTTCACATCCTTTGCCCACTTTTTGATGGGGTTGTTTGTTTTTTTCTTGAATATTTGTTTGAGTTCTTTGTAGATTCTGGATATTAGCCCTTTGTCAGAAGAGTAGATTGCAAAAATTTTCTCCCATTCTGTAGGTTGCCTGTTCACTCTGATGGTAGTTTCTTTTGCTGTGCAGAAGCTCTTTAGTTTAATTAGATCCCATTTGTCAATTTTGGCTTTTGTTGCCATTGCTTTTGGTGTTTTAGACATGAAGTCCTTGCCCATGTCTATGTCCTGAATGGTATTCCCTAGGTTTTCTTCTAGGGTTTTTATGGTATTAGGTCTAACATTTGAGTCTCTAATCCATCTTGAATTAATTTTCGTGTAAGGAATAAGGAAAAGATCCAGTTTCAGCTTTCTACTTATGGCTAGCCAATTTTCCCAGCACCATTTTTTAAATAGGGAATCCCTTCCCCATTGCTTGTTTTTCTCAGGTTTGTCAAAGATCAGATGGCTGTAGATGTGTATATTATTTCTGAGGACTCTGTTCTGTTCCATTGGTCTATATCTCTGTTTTGGTACCAGTACCATGCTGTTTTGGTTACTGTAGCCTTGTAGTATAGTTTGAAGTCAGGTAGCGTGATGCCTCCAGCTTTGTTCTTTTGACTTAGGATTGTCTTGGCAATGTGGGCTCTTTTTTGGTTCCATATGAACTTTAAAGCCGTTTTTTCCAATTCTGTGAAGAAACTCATTGGTAGCTTGATGGGGTGGCATTGAATCTATAAATAACCTTGGGCAGTATGGCCATTTTCACGATATTGATTCTTCCTATCCATGAGCATGGTATGTTCTTCCATTTGTTTGTGTCCTCTTTGATTTCACTGAGCAGTGGTTTGTAGTTCTCCTTGAAGAGGTCCTTTACATCCCTTGTAAGTTGGATTCCTAGGTATTTTATTCTCTTTGAAGCATTTGTGAATGGAAGTTCATTCCTGATTTGGCTCTCTGTTTGTCTGTTACTGGTGTATAAGAATGCTTGTGATTTTTGCACATTGATTTTGTATCCTGAGACTTCGCTGAAGTTGCTTATCAGCTTAAGAAGATTTTGGGCTGAGACAATAAGTTTTAGAATAATTTGTTATGTAGCTATAGTAAATAGAAAAGGGTACGTGACAGAAGGCAAGGGTGGACAAATACTTCATTCATTCATTTATTAAAAAATATCATGCCAACTTGTGTCAGATACTATGCTAGTCACTGGGTATTCCAATATAGATAGGATGCAGTTCTTGTTCTCAAGAAAATTTGCTCTCAAACTCATACTCTAGTCAATAATATATATCTGTATAAAATGGGTAAGTGAAATCACAAGAATAGGAACAAAGGTATGGGAAATTAGCTTTTGAGTCTCTTTTAGGTCAAATAATCTCTGATTCCTTAAACACTTCTTTATGTTTTTGGACATAATTTTCTGTAGTGAGACATTAATAGGAGGAAGAGATAAAACATGAACTTTTCTCCTGATATCGGTTATATTAATATATATTAAACAACAAATATTTAAAAATTGAAAATAAAAAGTTTCAAATAACATCCTGGTATTATTATATAAATAATTAGAATTACATCGGTGTCAATTTACTTATGATATTACTAATATAAAATATTATGAAGGTTCTCTAGAAGTTACATAGTATCTGAATATAATGCAGTTCTCTTTGTAAAAGAATAGCACATTTTATTCCACAAATCTTTTAAAATTAAGATAAGATTACTGTTATCAATTGGTATTGATATCTAATTTGATGAAACTGGAGAAGAGAGATCTCCTAACAATAATGTTTGACATCAAAAATCCATTGTATCAGTTGAGTCTAGTTAGGGAAGCAGAAGCACTACAGGTGATGTGTGATGAAAGAGTCATTATACAGTTGTGGGGGGAACTAAAAAAGCAAAGTTCTAGATGTGGGAGCTGGAAGATCCCTGGCACACGTGGACAAGTAGGACCTTTCAGGATATTTGACAAACAAGTTGCGTTATGGGTGCAGCCAAGGGGACACTGGGCTATGGATAACTCTAGTGTCTGTGCAGTTAGTAACTCTGGGGTGAACAGGTAAGCATCTGGGGGAGGGCTGAGGCTGTTGTTCTTCAGCCCAGCCATCAGTTGGGAAAAAAACTGGATACAAAGTGGAGGAAAGAGATGGCACACTGGACCCAGGTGTGTGCCTCTGTGTCTGTCCATTATAGAATTAAGACCTTGGAATCTTTCAGAGCATAATGGCTGTTTGCAGTAGACAATGCATGCATCCCCCTCAAATTCATATGATGAAATTCCAAAACCCAAGGTAATGGTACTAGGAGGTGGGATCTTTGGAATGTGATTAGGCCATGAGGGTAGAGCCCTCATGAATGGGATCAGTGCCATGAAAGAAGCCCCAGAGAGATCCCTCACCCCTTCTGTCATGTGAATACAAAGGGAGAAGATGACCATATACGAAGGGGCAAGTCTTCACCAGATATCAAATCTGCTGGTGCCTTTATTATGGACTTCCAAGCTTCCAGAAATATGAGAAATAAATTTATATTGTTTATCAGCCATCCAGTCCATGATATTTTGTTATAGCAGACTTAGACATCATTACTCCATTTTTTGCATCTCAAACCTGATACAGCTTCCTATTTTGTCCAGCTCTAACCTGGAACCATGTAGGGAAGGGAATTCTGAATCACATAGTTCCCAGCTCTATGAAATTGACAATGGAATGATCCAGCACCCCTACTCCTACAGATGATTTTATTTTATGAACCATATCTATAGCTACAAATTATTAAATAATTTGTTGTACTTTTTAATTAATTAATTTTTTTATTATACTTTATGTTCTAGGGTACATGTGCACAACATGCAGGTTTGTTACATATGTATACATGTGCCGTGTTGGTGTGCTGCACCCATTAACTCGTCATTTACATTGGGTATATCTCCTAATGCTATCCTTCCCCACTCTCCCCACCCCCACAATAGGCTCCGTTGTGTGATGTTCCCCTTCCTGTGTCCAAGTGATCTCATTGTTCAATTCCCACCTATGAGGGAGAATATGCTGTGTTTGGTTTTCTGTTCTTGCGATAGTCTGCTAAGAATGATGGTTTCCAGCAGCATCCAAGTCTTACTTTTTAATTTAAAGGATATCTGTGTGTGCATAACTGTCAGGTGTATGGCTACTTCTAATAATGTATTCTCTCTTTCCCACTCATCATTTACTTATGGAAAATAATTTGATATTTTAAACAGGGTTATTTTTAAGAGATGGTATTTCTTTTTGGTCACAGTGGTCAAAGGTAAGGATAGCAGAGAATCAATTCAGTAACTACTGAGTAAGTCACACGTGCAGGCCTGGCTGCCATTTCATTCCTGGTCCCCTGACCTCAACAGAAAAGATGGAGAGTCTCGAGAGTCTCTTACTCTCTCTTTTTCTCCAGGACAAGGAAGGAGAGAAGATCGTTTATATTAGGAGGTTTCATGATGATGTAGAAAGATTTTAGTACAAAATATAAATTAAAAACTCAATCCTCTCAATTCAATTCAGTTCAGTTTAATTAATTTCCACACTACCAATATTTTCTCATCAATTGCTCTGTGCCAGGGACTGTCCTAAATACTGTGACTAGAGATAAAATAGCAATAGTTTATGCCTTCATGGAGTTTTCATTCTAACAGGGAAGGTAGCAGTTACAAGTGGAGTGCCATGTAATAAATATTCTTTTGAGAAGATGCTCTAGTAGAGTCTCATTTTACCTAGTTATTGTTGCTAATTGGGTGAAAAGTTCTATGTTAAGTTTCTAGCTGTTAATAAGTATATATGTAGTCAACCTTTTAGTGTAATTAGCTAACAATATCACCCAATCTTCTATAATAATCAGTGATGGCAACCACCAGAATATTTGCAGAGAAGATAACCTCCTAGAATTGCCACATAAATAAATCCTTATCTATATTCTGTTTCTTCTCTCATGAAAGGTTTTTAAAATATATCTACATTCAATATAAGTAAAAATATTTTATCAGTACAGTTTTAATAATAGTATGTTGCTTTTCATATTCTGGGAGTAACTTAGGACCTAACCAAATTTATTGGATAATTACTCCTCAGTAATATCAACTATATTGACTATGCCCAAATCAAATAATCCTGGAAACTCTTTCAGTGATCTATGAGCGTGTTTTGAAGACCCTAACTTTTCTATCCCAGAGGAACCAAATGAAACTTCTTTTATGATAAAATAATTGATAACTTCTGCTATCAGAAGTTTTAGGACAAACTAACTTTTCTGTATATTATCATGAAGAAAATGGGTTTTTACCAAACATGTTAAAATATTTGAGTCAATAGAAAGCTGTTTTCTGAGTATAGTCTACTATATCTCTAGGCAATAATGAAACTCATCTCCACTCTAATACAGCACTATGGGAGACTTCTAAATAGTGAAAATTACAAGTCATCTTTATGTATATTTATAGGCACCTTTGCTACCTATTCAACTGTCATCTGAAATGTCAATTTTATTACATATGTGGCTGTTATCTGAAATATGTGGGTTTCCTTTCAATTCATCACATAGCATCAGGCATGATATGGTTGACTTTCACTGTACGTTTTTAAATTGAAATAATTTAATATAGAGAATCAGTCACAAGGATTATGGAAGACTGCGAATGCAAACAGGGGACTGTGTGGCAACCAAGAGCTCAACAACAGCTGGAAATGACTTCTATTTCCAGGGCTCTCCAAAGTCCAGGAAAAGAAATGAGATATGGTTACCAAACCATAGAAGTCAAGGCACTCTACTAAGGACTGCCCATCATAGAGGTGGAGCCATGAAAGAGACAAGACCAACATTTCAAAAGCAACCCCAGGCAGGGGTGATGGTGGGAGTACAGGAGCATGGTAGAAGTGTAGGGATGGTGGTGGTGGTGATGGTAGGAATACCCTGGCCTTTCTTTTTTCCCTCCTATCAAAAGTCCTACTAGTACTTCCCCTTCGCTAAACCCATCTAGAAGCCAGATAACAGCAGCCTAGGAAAAGGAGCCTACAGAGTCAACTGTTTCCCCAGGCTCCTGCACACACCAATGACAGACAGAGGAGAGCAGGGCAAAGGCAGATGGATCTATGAGAAAAACATCCAATGTCCTATTACACAAATGGTTCAGACAGTCAATGTTTGAGAAAATAGTATATATAAAGTCAAATAGTGCCCAAGCATGTTTACCTAAATCAGAATTGCTAGAGGCATTATTAAATACAGCTTCCAGGCTTCAATTTAAACCAATGAAGTCCTTGCTTTGTTTTGTTTTTTATTATTTATTTATTTATTTATTTTTTATTATACTTTAAGTTCTAGGGTACATGTGCATGACGTTTATATCATGTATAACTCCCCAATGCAATCCCTCCCTCCTCCCCCCTCCCCCGATAGGCCCCAGTGTGTGATGTTCCCCTTCCCGAGTCCAAGTGATCTCATTGTTCAGTTGCCACCTATGAGCGAGAACATGCGGTGTTTGGTTTTCTCTTCTTGTGATAGTTTGCTAAGAATGATGGTTTCCAGCTGCATCCATGTCCCTACAAAGGACGCAAACTCATCCTTTTGTATGGCTGCATAGTATTCCATGGTGTATATGTGCCACATTTTCTTAATCCAGTCTGTCACAGATGGACATTTGGGTTGATTCCAAGTCTTTGCTATTGTGAATAGTGCCGCAATAAACATACGTGTGCATGTGTCTTTGTAGTAGAGTAATTTATAATCCTTTGGGTATATACCCAGTAGTGGGATGGCTGGGTCATATGGTACATCTAGTTCTAGATCCTTGAGGAATCGCCATACTGTTTTCCATAATGGTTGAACTAGTTTACAATCCCACCAACAGTGTAAAAGTGTTCCTATTTCTCCACATCCTCTCCAGCACCTGTTGTTTCCTGACTTCTTAATGATTGCCATTCTAACTGGTGTGAGATGGTATCTCATTGTGGTTTTGATTTGCATTTCTCTGATGGCGAGTGATGACGAGCATTTTTTCATGGTCTGTTGGCTGTATGGATGTCTTCTTTTGAGAAATGTCTGTTCATATCCTTTGCCCACTTTTTGATGGGGTTGTTTGTTTATTTCTTGTATATTTGTTTGAGTTCTTTGTAGATTCTGGATATTAGCCCTTTGTCAGATGAGTAGGTTGCAAAAATTTTCTCCCATTCTGTAGGTTGCCTGTTCACTCTGATGGTAGTTTCTTTTGCTGTGCAAAAGCTCTTTAGTTTAATGGGATCCCATTTGTCAATTTTGGCTTTTGCTGCCGTTGCTTTTGGTGTTTTAGACATGAAGTCCTTGCCCATGCCTATGTCCTGAATGGTACTACCTAGATTTTCTTCTAGGGTTTTTATGGTATTAGGTCTAACATTTAAGTCTCTAATCCATCTTGAATTAATTTTCGTATAAGGGGTAAGGAAAGGATCCAGTTTCAGCTTTCTACTTATGGCTAGCCAATTTTCCCAGCACCATTTATTAAATAGGGAATCCTTTCCCCATTTCTTGTTTTTGTCAGGTTTGTCAAAGATCAGATGGCTGTAGATGTGTGGTATTATTTCTGAGGACTCTGTTCTGTTCCATTGGTCTATTTCTCTGTTGTGGTACCAGTACCATGCTGTTTTGGTTACTGTAGCCTTGTAGTATAGTTTGAAGTCAGGTAGCGTGACGCCTCCAGCTTTGTCCTTTTGACCTAGGATTGTCTTGGCAATGCGGGCTCTTTTTTGGTTCCATATGAACTTTAAAGCAGTTTTTTCCAATTCTGTGAGGAAAGTCATTGGTAGCTTGATGGGGATGGCATTGAATCTATAAATCACCTTGGGCAGTATGGCCATTTTCACGATACTGATTCTTCCTATCCATGAGCATGGTATGTTCTTCCATTTGTTTGTGTCCTCTTTGATTTCACTGAGCAGTGGTTTGTAGTTCTCCTTGAAGAGGTCCTTTACATCCCTTGTAAGCTGGATTCCTAGGTATTTGATTCTCTTTGAAGCAATTTTGAATGGAAGTTGATTCCTGATTTGGCTCTCTGCTTGTCTGTTACTGCTGTATAAGAATGCTTGTGATTTTTGCACATTAATTTTGTATCCTGAGACTTTGCTGAAGTTGCTTATCAGCTTAAGGAGATTTTGGGCTGAGACGATGGGGTTTTCTAAATATACAATCATGTCATCTGCAAACAGGGACAATTTGACTTCTTCTTTTCCTAACTGGATACCCTTGATTTCTTTCTCTTGCCTGATTGCCCTAGGCAGAACTTCCAACACTATGTTGAATAGGAGTGTTGAGAGAGGGCATCCCTGTCTTGTGCCAGTTTTCAAAGGGAATTTTTCCAGTTTTTGCCCATTCAGTATGATATTAGCTGTGGGTTTGTCATAAATAGCTCTTATTATTTTGAGGTACGTTCCATCAATACCGAATTTATTGAGCGTTTTTAGCATAAAGGGCTGTTGAATTTTCTCAAAAGCCTATTCTGCATCTATTGAGATAATCATGTGGTTCTTGTCTTTGGTTCTGTTTATATGCTGGATTACGTTTATTGATTTGCGAATGTTGAACCATCCTTGCATCCCAGGGATGAAGCCCACTTGATCATGGTGGATAAGCTTTTTGATGTGCTGCTGAATCTGGTTTGCCAGTATTTTATTGAGAATTTTTGCATCGATGTTCATCAGGGATATTGGTCTAAAATTCTCTTTTTTTGTTGTGTCTCTGCCAGGCTTTGGTATCAGGATGATGTTGGCCTCATAAAATGAGTTAGGGAGGATTCCCTCTTTTTCTATTGATTGGAATAGTTTCAGAAGGAATGGTACCAGCTCCTCCTTGTACCTCTGGTAGAATTCAGCTGTGACTCCATCTGGTCCTGGACTTTTTTTCATGGGTAGGCTATTAATTGTTGCCTCAATTTCAGAGCCTGTTATTGGTCTATTCAGGGATTCAACTTCTTCCTGGTTCAGTCTTGGCAGAGTGTAAGTGTCCAGGAAATTATCCATTTCTTCTAGATTTTCTAGTTGATTTGCGTAGAGGCATTATAGTATTCTCTGATGGTTGTTTGTATTTCTGTGGGGTCGGTGGTGATATCCCCTTTATCATTTTTTATTGCGTCTATTTGATTCCTCTCTCTTTTCTTCTTTATTAGTCTTGCTAGCGGTCTGTCAATTTTGTTGATCTTTTCAAAAAACCAACTCCTGGATTCATTGATTTTTTGGAGGGTTTTTTGTGACTCTATCTCCTTCAGTTCTGCTCTGATCTTAGTTATTTCTTGCCTTCTGCTAGCTTTTGAATGTGTTTGCTCTTGCCTCTCTAGTTCTTTTAATTGTGATGTTAGAGTGTCAATTTTAGATCTTTCCTGCTTTCTCTTGTGGGCATTTAGTGCTATAAATTTCCCTCTACACACTGCTTTAAATGTGTCCCAGAGATTCTGGTATGTTGTATCTTTGTTCTCATTGGTTTCAAAGAACATCTTTATTTCTGCTTTCATTTCGTTATGTACCCAGTAGTCATTCAGGAGCAGGTTGTTCAGTTTCCATGTAGTTGAGCGGTTTTGATTGAGTTTCTTAGTCCTGAGTTCTAGTTTGATTGCACTGTGGTCTGAGAGACAGTTTGTTATAATTTCTGTTCTTGTACATTTGCTGAAGAGTGCTTTACTTCCAATTATGTGGTCAATTTTGGAATAAGTGCGATGTGGTGCTGAGAAGAATGTATATTCTGTTGATTTGGGGTGGAGAGTTCTATAGATGTCTATTAGGTCCGCTTGGTGCAGAGATGAGTTCAATTCCTGGATATCCTTGTTAACTTTCTGTCTCGTTGATCTGTCTAATGTTGACAGTGGAGTGTTGAAATCTCCCATTATTATTGTATGGGAGTCTAAGTCTCTTGTAGGTCTCTAAGGACTTGCTTTATGAATCTGGGTGCTCCTGTATTGGGTGCATATATATTTAGGAGAGTTAGCTCTTCCTGTTGAATTGATCCCTTTACCATTATGTAATGGCCTTCTTTGTCTCTTTTGATCTTTGATGGTTTCAAGTCTGTTTTATCAGAGACTAGGATTGCAACCCCTGCTTTTTTTTGTTCTCCATTTGCTTGGTAGATCTTCCTCCATCCCTTTATTTTGAGCCTATGTATGTCTCTGCATGTGAGATGGGTCTCCTGAATACAGCAGACTGATGGGTCTTGACTCTTCATCCAGTTTGCCAGTCTGTGTCTTTTAATTGGAGCATTTAGTCCATTGACATTTAAGGTTAATATTGTCATGTGTGAACTTGATCCTGTCATTATGATATTAACTGGTGATTTTGCTCGTTAGTTGATGCAGTTTCTTCCTAGCCTCGATGGTCTTTACATTTTGGCATGTTTTTGCAATGGCTGGTACCGGTTGTTCCTTTCCATGTTTAGGGCTTCCTTCAGGGTCTCTTGTAAGGCAGGCCTGGTGGTGACAAAATCTCTAAGCATTTGCTTATCTGTAAAGGATTTTATTTCTCCTTCACTGATGAAACTTAGTTTGGCTGCATATGAAATTCTGGGTTGAAAATTCTTTTCTTTAAGAACGTTGAATATTGGCCCCCACTCTCTTCTGGCTTGTAGAGTTTCTGCCGAGAGATCTGCTGTTAGTCTGATGGGCTTCCCTTTGTGGGTAACCCGACCTTTCTCTCTGGCTGCCCTTGCCGGGCGCGGTGGCTCAAGCCTGTAATCCCAGCACTTTGGGAGGCCGAGACGGGCGGATCACGAGGTCAGGAGATCGAGACCATCCTGGCTAACACGGTGAAACCCCGTCTCTACTTAAAAAAAAAAAAAATACAAAAAAAATTAGCCGGGCGAAATGGCGGGCGCCTGTAGTCCCAGCTACTCGGGAGGCTGAGGCGAGAGAATGGCGTAAACCCGGGAGGCGGAGCTTGCAGTGAGCTGAGATCCGGCCACTGCACTCCAGCCTGGGCGACAGAGCGAGACTCCGTCTCAAAAAAAAAAAAAAAAAAAAAAGATTTTTCCTTCATTTCACTTTGGTGAATCTGGCAATGATGTGTCTTGGAGTTGCTCTTCTGGAGGAGTATCTTTGTGGCGTTCTCTGTATTTCCTGAATTTGAATGTTGGCCTGCACTAGTAGGTTGGGGAAGTTCTCCTGGATGATATCCTGAAGAGTGTTTTCCAACTTGGTTCCATTTTCCCCCTCACTTTCAGGCACCCCAATCACACGTAGATTTGGTCTTTTGACATAATCCCATACTTCTTGCAGGCTTTGTTCATTTCTTTTCCTTCTTTTTTCTTTTGGTTTCTCTTCTCGCTTCATTTCATTCATTTGATCCTCAATCGCTGATACTCTTTCTTCCAGTTGATCGAGTCGGTTACTGAAGCTTGTGCATTTGTCACATATTTCTCGTGTCATGGTTTTCATCTCTGTCATTTCGTTTATGATCTTCTCTGCATTAATTAGTCTAGCTGTCAATTCTTCCACTCTTTTTTCAAGATTTTTAGTTTCTTTGCGCTGGGTACGTAATTCCTCCTTTAGCTCTGAGAAGTTTGATGGGCTGAAGTCTTCTTCTCTCATCTCGTCAAAGTCATTCTCTGACCAGCTTTGATCCGTTGCTGGCGATGGGCTGCGCTCCTTTGCAGGGGGAGATGCGCTCTTATTTTTTGAATTTCCAGCTTTTCTGCCCTGCTTCTTCCCCATCTTTGTGGTTTTATCTGTCTCTGGTCTTTGATGATGGTGACATACTGATGGGGTTTTGGTGTAGGTGTCCTTGCTGTTTGATAGTTTTCCGTCTGACAGTCAGAAGGACTGTCTGTTGGTCTGTTGGAGATTGCTTGAGGTCCAGTCGAGACCCTGTTTGCCTGGGTATCAGCAGCAGAGGTTGCCGAAGATAGAATATTGCTGAACAGCGAGTGTACCTGTCTGATTCTTCCTTTGGAAGTTTCCTCTCAGGGATGACTCCACCCTGTGAGGTGTGGGTGTCAGACTGCCCCTAGTGGGGGATGTCTCCCAGCTAGGCTACTCAGGGTCAGGGACCCACCTGAGCAGGCAGTCTGTCCGTTCTCGGATCTCAACCTCCGCGTTGGGAGATCCAGGGCTCTCCCCAAAGCTGTCAGACAGAGTCGTTCGCCTCTGCACCGGCCCCCGCTGCTTCCCTATTGGACCTCAGCTGTGGGCTGTCCCCAGAGGTGGAGTCTACAGAGACAGGCAGGTTTCCTTGAGCTGCTGTGAGCTCCACCCAGTTCGAGCTTCCCAGCGGCTTTGTTTACCTACTTAAGCCTCAGCAATGGCGGGCGCCCCTCCCCCAGCCTCGCTGCTACCTTGCGGATAGATTGCCGCAGACTGCTGTGTTAGCAGTGAGGGAGGCTCCGTGGGCGTGGGACCCTCCCTGCCAGGTGTGGGATATATTCTCCTGGTGTGCCTGTTTCCTTAAAGCGCAGTATTGGGGTGGGAGTTACGCGATTTTCCAGGTGTTTTGTGTCTCAGTTCCCCTGGCTAGGAAAACGGATTTCCTTCCCCTTGCGCTTCCAGGTGAGGCGATGCCTCGCCCTGCTTCAGCTCACGCTGGTCAGGCTGCAGCAGCTGACCAGCACCGATTGTCCGGCACTCCCTAGTGAGATGACCCCCGTACCTCAGTTGAAAATGCAGAAATCACCGGTCTTCTGTGTCACTCGTGCTGGGAGTTGGAGACTGGAGCTGTTCCTATTCGGCCATCTTGCCGCTATCTCTGAAGTCCTTGTTTTGTATAAGCACTCCTGGTGATTCTAGGATGCACCTGAATTTGGAGAATCACTAAAACAAAGACCACATTTTACCCATCAATTTGTCTGAGTACTGATTAGGTGATATGGTTTGGCTGTGTCCCAACCCAAATCTCATCTCAAATTGTAATCTGAATTGTAATCCCCAGATGTCGAGGGAGGGACCCTGTGGGAGGTGACTAGGTCATGGGGTAGTTTCCTTCATGCTGTTCTCCTGATAGACAGTGAGTTCTTATGAAATCTGGTTGTTTGATAAGTGTCTGGTGCTTTCCCCTTCTCTCTATGTCCTGCTGCCGATGAAGAAGTTTCTTGCTTCTCCCTTTCCTTCTGTCATGATTGTAAGTTTCCTGAAACCCCTCAGCAATGTGGAAATGTTTCACATTGAGTCAAATGAGTCAAATAAACCTCTTTTGTTTATACATTATCCAGTCTCAGGTAGTATCTTTATGGCAATGTGAAAACAGACTAATACAGAAAATTGGTACCACGTGTTTGGAGCACTGCTGTTAATATAAAGATAACTTGAAAATGTGGAAGTGACTTTGTAACTGGGTAACCGGCATAAGTCATACAAATTTGGAGGGCTCAGAAGAAGATAGAAATATGTGGGAAAGTTTGGAACATTTAGAGACTTGTTGAATGGTTTTGGCCAAAATGCTGATAGTGATATGGACAATGAAATCCATCCTGAAATGGTCTCAGATGGACATGAGGAACTTATTGCAAACTGGAGCAAAGGTCAGTGCTACTATTCTTCACCAAAAAGACTGGTGGCATCTTGACCCTGCCCTAGAGATCTGTGGAACTTCCAACTTGAGAGAGATCATTTAGGGTATATGGCAGAAGAAATTTCTAAACAGCAAAGCATTCAAGATGTGACCTGGCACTTCCTGAAAGCGTATCGTTATATATGCTCACAAAGAGATGGTTTGAAATTGGAACTTATGTTTAAAATGGAAGCAGGGTCTAAAGGCTTGGAAAATGTGCAGCCTGACCATGTGGTAAAAAACAAAAACACATTTTCTGGGCATAAATTGAAGCCTGTTACATAAATTTGCATAAGTAATGAGCTGAATGTTAATCACCAAGACAGTAGGGAAAATGTCACCAATGCATTCCAGAGCTCTACAGAGCAGCCCCTCCCAACACAGGCCCAGAGGCCTAGAAGGGAAAAATGGTTTTGTGGGTCAGGCCAAGGGCTTTGCTGCTCTGTGCAGCCTTGGGACTTGGTGCCCTGCATCCCAGCTGCTCCAGCTACAGCCGTGGCTAAAAGGGGCCAAGATACAGCTTGGGCCATTGCTTCAGAGGGTACAAGTCCCAAGCTTTAGCAGCTTCCATGTGGTTGTTTCAGATGGGACTTTGGATTGGACTTTTGAGTTAATGCTGGAATAAGTTAAGACTTTGGAGGACTGTTGGAAAGACATGATGGCATGATTCGTTTTGAAATGTGAAAAGGACATGAGATTTGGGAGGGGCCAGGGTAGAATGATATGGTTGCCTGTGTTCCCACCCTAATCTCATTTCAAATTGTAATCCAAATTGTAATCCATGTGTTGAGGGTGGTACCTGCTGGGGGGTGACTGGATCATAGAAGTGGTTTCTCCCATGCTGGTCTCTTGATAGTGAGTGAGTTCTCATGAGATCTGGTCGTTTGATCAGTGTCTGGTGTTTTCTCCTTCTCACTCTCTCTCTCTCCTGCTGCCTTATGAAGAAGGTGCTTGCTTCTCCTTTGCCTTCTGCCATGATTGTAACTTTCCTGAGGCCTCCCTAGCCATGTGGAACTGTGAGTCAGTTAAACCTCTTTTGTTTATAAATTATCCAGTCTCAGGTAGTACCTTATAGCAGTGTGAAAATGGACTAATACATCAGATTATCAGAAAGTTAAATGGTTGGGAGTTTTCCTTTAATTCTCAAAATAAGGCATCATATAATCATAATTTAATATATGATGCCCACTCTTTCTTCCTGTCCTGGCTAATACTTACTTTTTTTCTTTTTTAATTGAGGATTGTTATATAAACCTTCTAAGGAAAGCACTATGTACTATGCAGCTAAGTTTTATTTCTCCCAATTAACTGCTCTGCATTATCTTATTAGTTTCAGGAACAATTTCATTATTGTTTCTCTTTTTGATCTAGCTGTGAAGTTCAGTAGGAATTCTTAGTCTAGAATTTTTCACATAACTATTCTCTTTAATGTCTTCCTTTGTTTTTCTTGTTCTTTTTTTTTTTTTTTTTTTTTTGAGACAGTCTTGCTCTGTCACCCAGGCTGGAGTGCAGTGGCCAGACCTCAGCTCACTGCAAGCTCCTCCTCCCGGGTTCACGCCATTCTCCTGCCTCAGCCTCCTGAGTAGCTGGGACTCCAGGCGCCCGCCACCTCGCCCGGCTAGTTTTTTGTATTTTTTAGTAGAGACGGGGTTTCACCGTGTTAGCCAGGATGGTCTCGATCTCCTAACCTCGTGATCCACCTGTCTCGGCCTCCCAAAGCGCTGGAATTACAGGCTTGAGCCACTGCGTCCGGCCTGTTTTTCTTGTTCTTTTACTCAAGTGGTAAGCTTACATTTTTTTTTTTCCTTTAGTACCTTTTCTTTGTGGGAATGTCCTCTTTCCTGTCACAATTGGTTCTGCCTTAACCATTCAACTACAGTATCCTGTTTAATTTTTTCCAGGGGGTGGGCATGTGACTCAGGCTGAGCTGATTATTTCTCTACCCCTTAGGACAAAGCCTGATAGAGCAGATAGCTAAACTCAATCAATGGACCCAATTAAATGCCAAAATACAAAACAACAGCAAAAGCAGTAACAATAGAAGTTTCAAAAGCAAAAGACAAAGCAGATTGAAATAGAATACTCTTGGCATTCCATGTCTTCATTTTCTGGATAGGGACTTTGATGGTCCCAGCTTAGGTGAGCTGCATACCTCTACATCATTCAACTCTGTACTTACCTACTATGTGTACCTGGTTTATCTGATAACTCTGAAATGTCTTCAAATATAGATGTCTTCAAATATAAAGCTTGCTTTAGTTTGAAAACTACACATATAATTCTTGGCTCTGGATCCATAAATTTGCTGAGAGGAGGAATCTTAACTTTCTCCCCATTCTTGATTAAATCTTCATCCATTCCAGTATCGTTCATAATTAATCTAGTTATCAAAATTTGTTTCTCTTGGGTGAATAGTCAGGAAGAAGTTTGATATAATCAATATTTCAGTCCCTTTTTAGAGTTCAGTATCCTTCCTCTGCACTCTTCTCTCTTGAGTGTGTATACTCATGGGTCTCACTTCCCTCCCTCCTTATAGGTAGAGGGCCAGGGAGGAAAGAGTGTCTGTTAATGCGATGGATAGTTATGTATGGGAAAAGATGCTCCTATTCAGTCTGGTTTGGTCTGATGGGTGTGGTTTTAGCATGCCACATGCTAAAACCATTTTTCACATGTTTCTTTTTGGCAACTTCTACTTGGCATTTTCCATGACAGAAAAACAGAAAGTCAGCTGTATCTCTATTTGGGCTCTGCAAAAGCAATGTATACCCTCAGTCTCTTCTCTGGGTTGTCTTCCTCTGCTTGACTGAGTAGCCACTCAGGTAGTAGCATGGTTCTACGCTAATTCCCATGGAATAATAAGATTGTTAGCCTTCAGAAATTACCAGAGGGGAAGCAAGTCCCAGTTTTTATATTAAAGTCCATCCATCCATTGGGAAATATCTTTCTGATACCATTCTGTCATCCTTCAAAGAGACAGAAGGCAAGGGAGGACCAGGACTGATATTTCTGGCACGCTTTGTGCTTTCTTCTCTAAACCTTCTGTTAGTCTCTTCTGTTTTGTGTCTCACAGTATTAGCAAAATAAATCTGTTTAGCCTCTAGAGAACACAGAGACCTACTGAATATCTCCAATAATGAAACACTGTCATTTTGTTGGAATGTAATCACTTTGTTCTAAACAGTTTGCTGTCTCTGTACCATGTGGTACATAAACAACAACATTTCTGCACTATAGGGTGTATATCTCTGGGAATGGTGAAGGAGAGAGAATATGAAGTGAAAAATGATTCCATCAGTGTTTTACACTTTTTTGTTGCATAACTCATAAATGGGCTCAATGTGTTTGCAAGTAGGCTGAGTATTAATTGATAACAAGTAAAAACAATAACAAGCATCAGTTAATGCTCTGACAAACTTTGTATTTGTTTATTTTTTCTTATATAGACTATAAACTTAAATAGTATTTTAATGTTTAAAAGAAAAATAACTTTTCAGTATACATTTTTTACTTTAAATATACATGTCAAGTAACTTGGCTTTATTATGAGTTCTATGTCTTTGTGAACTGACATGGGGACATAGGATCCCTTATAATAGTACTTTATGGAAAAGTGTGTTCTTTTCTCTTCTCTCTCTCTCTCTATGTATATATGTGTATATATATTTATATATGTATATATGTGTGTGTATATATACATTTTTATATATGTGTATATATATATATGAAATCAGTGGTATATGGGAAGGGGACTGACTCATAATATTATATCCTATATTTGGAATTCTAAATTATTTATCTTCTAAAAGGATCTCTTGGCACTTTTTTCCTTCTAAAATGTACCCTTTTGCAGGACATTTTCCAATCTTTCAAGGTCATTTTAATTTTACTCCCATTTTAGATCCTTCTTTGGAGAATTACTCTGCTTATTTATTTATTCACTGTGTACCTGTTTCTAATTCGCAGTTGGACCTATTTTTATAATGTGAATTTATTCTTTGGGACATAACAAATTTAGAGTTAAAATCTGGCATGTTAATCTCAGAGTAATTTTTCTTTTATTTGTCCATTAACAATAACAATACCAGTAAAAATGATTAGTAGAAAAAGGCAGCCTGTGTGAGTTTTGTTGTGGAGAATATTTGTGAAATCTATTCAATTGTATGAAACTCCTTGGCTTATAACTGCTGTTATAAATCACAGGGTCATGTGGTTAATCTTCTGAGAGCTTCAATAAAAATGATCCAACTTTGCAGCCTCCTACAGCTTTCAATTTCTGTCCTATCTGAGTCCTGCCTATAAACACAGGGTCAATAAACAGGTTAGAGATAAACAGGAGATAAATTTTTGATTAAAAATGATATGAAATGCTGGAGAAAGGTTAGCTAAATCAGGAAGAAATAAAGAACTGAGTACTGTGGATGATTTAGAGATAGAACACCTATAGATTGGTATGTGGGGGCAGGGCCAATGATGTCCCCTTGAAATCCTGCATTGATTAGCTGGTGATTGATCTTTGTAACTCAGTCTCCACTTCTAATGAGCACATCAATAGGGTGTACATTGACTTTCTAATGCATTGGTTTTATTAAAGAGGGAGCTATTTCCAGTTTAATAAGTGGAGAGCTTCTGTAACAATTGCTACATTTCAATTCTAAGCAATGCTTATAAAAGTCTTTTAGAAGTGCTTTCTCAAAACCATTATGTTTTTAGTTAATTTTTTATGTGCTATAAATTTTAAAAGTGTGTGTATTGAAGATACACTTTAGTGAAAAGGGCTCTTGAATAGAAATTAAGAGCTCAGTGCTTTATTTTTCTTTCTGCTTATTAATTCATTCTTTGAGTTTGGGCAAATCACTTACTCTCTGTGAATCTAAGTTCATCATATTTAAAGAGGGCATGCTAAACATATGCATATTCTTTCTTTTTCATCCAAATAATTTTGAAAGGATGGAAACTATATCTGTGTCTCTGCATATCCATCTAATGTGGACATATATTCATATCTGCTTGTCTTTCTATTCTTCTAGAATAAACCTATAAGGGGACCGGAAACAAGGCAGGGTACCGTTAAAAGACAATAACATTTTAAGCAATTTTAGGAGGTATTATCCAGAGATATTTGATTGATTAAACAATCGGAGCACAAAAGAAAGATATAGGCAGGAGTCAGGGTAAACTCTTGAAAATTGTAATATCTTGAAGACATATGCTATTTAATAGAGCAATGCCTGAGAGAGCAAAAATTGTACTGGAAAATATTTAATAGATAAAAGCTAACAAATAATAAGATAAAAGAAGTAAAAGTAAGTCAGGAAAATAATTTTAAGACTAAAATATTAAATGGGGAAAAGTGATATTATATAGTAATAAAAGTTTCAATCTCCCAAGAAGTAAGGATCATAAATATTTATGCAATGGAAATATCATCATAGGACATATAATATAATGTCAATAAAACACAAAAAAGTACTGTCAAAACAGCACTCATAATGTTTTATTTTAACAAACATTTTTCAGGAATTCATAAGTTGGTTAGACAATAAAAGATGGGAAATAAACATTGTGAAGATGACAGTTTATACGCTTGAGCAGATAGAGAATTTACGAAATGTTTATTTTGCATTGTTGTTTCCCCTGTTTCTTGCAATTGCCCAAGTTCTTTTGTTGACCCTTTCCTCAGAAAAAGTTTGTACCAAAAAACTAAAAGCATTAGTTGCCAGAAAGGTATT
This sequence comes from Trachypithecus francoisi, assembly GCF_009764315.1. Lineage (NCBI taxonomy): Eukaryota > Metazoa > Chordata > Mammalia > Primates > Cercopithecidae > Trachypithecus > Trachypithecus francoisi. The sequence goes on from NW_022681473.1 coordinate 86,879,324, forward strand.
TCCATTTTTTGGATTTTTCTTTATTTGACTAAAGCCTTAATCATTAGAGAATATGATGAGTGCATAGACTATAAACAGAGAAAAAATTAGTGACTTTAAGAAACAGTGATGTAGACAAAAGATACTATCTTAGATTGGGCAGGTGATGGAGGTTTGGTTAAAGAAAGAATAAGTATAACAAGCTCTTGTTATATTAAACTTCTTATTTATCATCTCTGGTTCTTGTCAATTTTTCCCATAGATCCATGTTACCATTTGGAGTTGTTTTCTCAGACCAATACAACTTTGTTCCCACTCTGACCTCCTGTTACTGATAAATATATTTAATTTTTGTTTGTTATAGGCACAAGAAAATATTATTTGCATATTGCTTTATACATCAGCCTTTTAAATCAGTTAAGAAAGGAGAAGAAAGGTTTATACTGTCTTTTATAACTGCACAATTACCTTTTTTTGGTGTTATTTTGAGTGTGTTTGTGAGTAGAAGTCAGTCTGAGGTCACTAGCTTTCAGCCTGAAGAACATGCTTTAGCATTTACTGTAAGGTGGGTATGCTAGTAAAAGATTTGCATTGCTTTTGTCTCCTTAAGAATGTAATTATTTGTCTTTCATTTTAAAAATACATGTATGCTGGATATAGGAGATTGACAGTTTTTTCCTTAAGCACTTTAAACATCTTATCCTACTACCCTTTGATGCCATTTTTGTCATAAGAATTCTACTGTGAATCTTTTTGAGATTCATTTGTAAGAGATACATAATAGTTTGCTTGCTTAATTCAAGATTTCTTCTTGCCTTTGGCTTTTAGTTTGCTTTCTTTTTAAATTTTATTTTATGTTCAGGGGTACAGGTTTGTTACATAGGTAAACTTGCGTCATGAGGGTTTGTTGTACAGATTATTTCAACACGCAGGTATTAAGCCTAGTACCTGTTAGTTATTATTTTCCTCCCATCCTCCACACTCTGATAGACTGCAGTGTGTGTTGTTCCCCTCTATTTGTCTGTGTGATTTTACCATTTAGCTACCACTTATAAGTAAGAACATGTGATATTTGGCTTTCTGTTCCTGCAGTAGTTTGCTAAGGATGATGGCCTTCAGCTCCATCCATGTTCCTGCAAAGGGCATGATCTCATTCTTTGTTATGGCTGCATAGTATTTCATGGTGTATATGTACCACATTTTTTTAAATCCAGTCTATCATTGCTGGGCATTTAGGTTGACTTCCATATTCTCAATACCAGTGTATAAGTGTTCCTTTTTCTTGACGACCACAATGGCATCTTTTATTTTTTGACTTTTTAATAAGAGCCATTCTGATTGGAGTGAGATGGTATCCCATTGGGGTTTTGATTCACATTTTTCTAATGATCAGTGATGTCGAGATTTTTTTAAATATGATTTTTGGCCACATGAATGTCTTCTTTTGAAAAGTGTTTGTTCATGTCCTTTGCCCACATTTTAATGGAGTTGTTTTTATCTTGTAAATTTCTTTAAGTCCCTGATCAATACTGGATATTAAACTTTTGTCAGATGCATAGATTGCAAAAATTTTCTCACATTCTGTAAGTTGTCTGTTGATTCTCTTGATAGTTTCCTTTACTCTTCAGAAGCTGCTTAGATTTATTGGATCCCATTTGTCAATTTTTGCATTTGTTGCAATTGCTTTTGGTATCTTCATCATGAAATCTTTGCTCATTCCTATGTCCTGAATGGTATTGCCTAGGTTGTCTTCCAGGGTTTTTATACTTTTGGGTTTCATATTTAAGTTTTTGATCCATCTTGAGTTGATTTTTGTATATGTTGTAAGGAAGGGGTCCAGTTTCAATCTTCTGCATGTGGATATCCAGTTATCCCAACTGTATAGTTTGAAGTGAGGTAGTGTGATGCCTCCAGTTTTGTTCTTTTTGTATAGGATTGTCTTGACTATTCAGGCTCTTTTTTAGTTCTGTATGAATTTAAATTTTTTTTCTAGTTCTGTGAAGAATGTCAATGATAGTTGAATAGGAATAGCACTGAATCTATAAATAACTTCGGGCAGTATGGCACATTTTAACAATATTAGTTCTTCCTATCCATGAGCATGAAATGATTTTCCATTTGTTTGTGTCATCTCTGATTTCTTTGAGCAGTGTTTTGTAGTTCTCTTTTTAGAAATCTTTCACATCCCTGGTTAACTGTATTCTTAGTTGTTTTCATCTTTATGTAGTAATTGTAAATGGAATTGCATTTCTGCTTTGACTCTCGGCTTGATGATCATTGGCATATAAGAATGCTAGCGATTTTTCAAAATGTTGATTTTGTATCTTAAAACATTGCCAAAGTTGTTTATCAGTTTAAGGAGCATTTGGGCTGAGACTATGGAGTTTTCTAGATATAGGATTATGTCATGTGCAAACAGAGATAGTTTGCTTTCTTTCTTCCTAATTGTATACACTTTCTTTCTCTTGCCTGCTTGCTCTGGCCAGGACTTTCCATATTATATTGAATAGGAGTAGTGAGAGAGGGCATCTTTGTCTTGTGCCAGTTTTCAAGGACAATTCTTTCAGCTTTATCTCATTCAGTATGATATTGGCTGAGGGTTTATCATAGAGGCTCTTATCATTTTGAGGTGTGTTCTTTCAATACCCAGTTTATTGAGAATTCTTAACATGAAGCAGTGTTTTCATCAAAAGACTTTTCTGCATCTACTGAAATAATCAGGTGGTTTTTGTTTTTAGCTCTGTTTAAGTAATGACTCAATTTATTGATTTGAGTATGTTGAAGTAACCCTGCATCCCAGGGATGATAAGCCCATTTGTTCATTGTAGATAAGCTTTTTGATGTGCTGTCAGATTCAATTTGCCAGTATCTTGTTGAAGATTTTTGCATTGGTGTTCATCAATAATACTGGCCTGAAGTATTCTTTTATTTGCTGTTGTGTGTCTGCCAGGTTTTGATATCAGGATGATGCTGGCCTCATAGAATGAGTTAGGGATGACTCCCTCTTTATTTATTTTATTTTTTATTTTTTTGGCATTGTTTCAGCAGCAAGGGTACCAGCTCTTCTTTGTATATCTGGTAGAATTCAGCTATTAATCCGTCTGGTTGTAGCCTGTTTTTGATTGGTAGACTATTTATTACCACCTAAATTTCAAAACTCATTATTGGTCTGTTCAGGGATTTAGTTTCTTCCTGGGTTAGTCTTGGGAGGGTGTATGTGTCCAGGAATTTATCAATTTTTGTTTCCAAATTTTCTAGTTTGTGTGCATAGAAGTGATTCTAATATTCCCTGATTGTTATTTGTATTTCTGTGAGGTCAGTGGTAATATCCCTCTTGTCTTTTCTGATTGCTTTTATTTTAATCTTCTCTCTTTTCTTCTTTATTAGTCTAGCTAGCTATTTTATCAATTGTTTCTTAAAAAAACAACTGGATTTATTGATTTGTTTGAATGTTTTTCATATCTCCATCTGTTTCAGTTCAACTTTGTTGGGTATTTTTTGTCTTCTGCTAGCTTTGGGGTTGGTTTGCTCTTGGTTCTCTAGTTCTTTAGTTGTAATGTTAGCTTGTTAACTTGAAACATTTCTAGCTTTTTGATGTGGGCATTGTAGTACTACAAATCTGCCTCTTAACACTGCCTTAGTTGTGTCCCAGAGATTCTGGTATGTTGTATCTTTGTTCTCATTAGTTTCAAGGAACTTCTTGGTTTTTGCCCTAATTTCCTCATTTACAAAAAGTCATTCAGGAGCAGGTTATAGAATTTTCAATTGATTGTATGATTTTAAGTAAATTTTAAATTTCTAATTTAAATTCTTAATTTCTAATTTGATTGCACTATGGTCAGAGAGATTGTTATGATTTCAGTTCTTTTGCATTTGCTAAGAAGTGTTTTACTTCCAATCATGTGATAAATTTTAGAGTGTGTGCCATGTCGAGATGAGAAAAAATATACACTCTTGTTTTTGGATGGAGAGTTCTGTAGATGTCTATCAGGTCCATTTGATACAGTGCTGAGTTCAGGTACTGAATGTCTTTGTTAATTTTCTGTTTCAATGATCTGTCTAATACTATCAGTGGGGTGTTAAAGTCTTCCACTATTATTGTATGAGAGTTAAAGTCTTTTTGAAGGTTTCTAAGAACCTGCTTTATGAATCTAGGTATTCCTGTGTTGGGTGCATATATATTTAGGATAGTTAGACCTTCTTGCTGAATTGAGCTTTCTACCTTTCTGTATTGCCCTTCTTTGTCTTTTTTGATCTTTGTTGTTTTAAAGTCTGTTTTGTCTGAAACTAGAATTACAACTCTTACTTTTTTTTCTGTTCTCCATTTGCTTGGTGGGCTTTTCGCCATCCTTTTATTTAAGCCTCTGTGTGTCACTGAATGTTAGATGAGTCTTTTGACAGCATTCCATTGGGTCTTAGTTCTTTATCCAGCTTGCCACCCTGTGTCTTTGAATTGAGACATTTAGCCCATTTATATTCAAAGTTAGTATTGATATGTGATATGGTTTGGCTGTGTCTCCACTCAAATCTCATTCTTGAATTCCCACGTGTTGTGGGACAGATCTGGTCAGAGGTAATTGAATCATGGGGGCATTGAATCTTTCCCATCCTGTTCTTGTAATAGTGAATAAGTCTCACAAGATTTAATGGTTCTAGAAGGGAAAGTTCCCTTGCACAAGCTGTCTCTTTGCCTACTGCCATCCATGTAAGACGTGACTTGCTCCTCCTTGCCTTCCACCATAATTGTTAGTCTTCCCCAGCCACATGAAACTCTAAGTCCAATTAAACCTCTTTCTTTTGTAAATTGCCCAGTCTTGGGTATGTCTTTGTCAATAGCATGAAAACTGACTAATACAATATGTGTAAATTTGATCCTGTCATCATGATGTTAGCTGGTTATTTTGCAGACTTATTTATGTGATTGCTTTATTGTGTCACTGATCTGTGTACTTCACTGTGTTTTTGTAGTGGCTGGGAATGGTCTTCCCTTGTTATATTTAGTGCTTCACTCAGGATTTTTTGTAAGGCAAGTCCGCTGGTAATGAATTCCCTTAGCATTTGCTTGTTTGAAAGGATATTATTTCCCCTTTGCTCATGAAGCTTAGTTTGGCCAGATATCAAATTATGGGGTAGAATATCTTTTCTTTAAGAACATTGACTATAAGACTCCAATCTCTTCTGGCTTGTAGGGTTTATGCTGAGAGGTCTGCTGTTAGTTTGATGGCCTTCCCTTTGTAGGTGACCTGTCCTTTCCCTAGCTGAGTTTAACATTTTTTAATTTCATTTTGACCTTGGAGAATCTGGTAATTTTGTGTCTTGGGAATGTTCTTCTTGAGCAATATCTTACTGGGGTTCTCCTCTGTTCCTGAATTTGAATGTTAGCCTGTCTTGCTAGGTTGGGGAAGTTCTCATGGATGATATCCTGAAATGTTTTCCATGTTGGTTCCATTCTCCCATCTCTTTCAGGAACATCAATGAGTCATAGATTTTATTTCTATATAATCCCACATTTCTTTAGGTCTTTCTTCATTCCTTTTTATTCTTTTTTCTCTATTCATGTTTGAATTTCTTATTTCAGAAAGCCAGTCTTGATGCTCTGAGATTCTTTCCTTTACTTGGTCTATTCTGCTACTAATACTTGTAATTGCATTATGAAATTCTTGTAGTGTGTCTTTCAGCCCTATCAATTCGGTTACATTCTTTCTATACTGGCCATTTTGTTTGTCACATCCTCCATTGTTTTACCATGATTTTTAACTTGCTTGGATTGGGTTTCAATATAGGTCTCTGTAGCTCAATGATCTTCATTCCTATTCATATTCTGAATTATATTTGTGTCATTTTAGCCATCTCAGCCCAGTTCAGAAGTCTTGCTGGAGAGGTGATGTAGTCGTTTGGAGAAAAAAAGGTATTCTGGCTTTTTGAGTTGTTAGAGTTCTTGTACTCATTCTTTCTCATCTTCATGGGCTTATCTTTCTTTGGTTTTTGAGGTCGCTGACCTTTGCATGTTTCTTCTTTCATCCTATTTGATGACCTTAATGGTTTGATTGTAGCATAAGGCAGATTCAGACAACTGACTTCATTTCAAGATTTTAGGGTGCCCACACTCAGCTGCCAACTCCTCCTGGACTGTATGTCCTAACTCTAGGGGACTTGTATTGGGCCTTGACATTGTTCTCTGGCTCTTTGAGGTTAGGAATCCATTGCACTGTGGGGGCTGATGTGCTCCCAGATTGTGGGTTCCTACTATCTGATAGGTGGTGTCAGCAAACACGTTTTGTAATGCAGTGACAGTGGAATCTGTCTTTGTTCACATGTGCCGGCAGCAGTAATGGCAGCTGTGGCAAGTGGTAGCAGGTGCCAGGGTCCCTGTAGTGTTCAGGACTGACAGTTCCCCTTCCGCTAGTCTCTTATGGGAGCAAGTCAGGTCTAGTGGGATGGCCGTTCCTGCCTGTTCTCTCCTACAGATGCTTCTGCACCAAAACCTCTGGACTCCATATAAGCTGTCTTGCTGCTGCTACCACTTCTCTATGCAGCAGCTCTCCCTGGCAATTTGAGTGCCTGTGGTGGTTGAGGGGTCTCCTTCTGCCAGGGTTCCAGAGGCCTGTGGCAAGAGCAGATTGCTTATTGCCAATTCAACTCATTTGTTCTCCCGGAGGCATTTGGGGCCAGGAATGAGTCCAGGTGCACTGTAGGTTGTGTAGGGTTCCCAGAGTTCTCTGCCTTTAGCCCAGTTTCTGTGTCATCTCTCCATCCACTTTCAATGCCTTCTTTCTGAAAATCTGTTAGGAGCATGCCAGTTGTCTTGGTCCCTTGATGGGAGCTGTTCCACCTGGCTGCATCTAGTTAGTCATCTTGCCCTCACTTCCAGTATTTTTCCTATGATGTAAAAATGAGTTTGTTGAGCTTCTTAGAGGTATAGATTAATGTTTTATATACTAATTTGTTGGGCTTCCTAAATATATAATGTTTTTCAATAGATTGGGAATGTTTTCATTGTTTAAATTTTTTTTTTTTCTATTTTCCTTTTTCTGTCTCTTCTCTTTTTGGTATTCCTTTAACATATATGTTGGTATGCTTCCTGGTGTCCTGTATTTTTCCGAAGTTACATTCATTTTTCTTCATTTTTTGCCCTCTGTTCTTCAGATTGCATAATCTCTATTGATTTATCCTCGTTTATTAATTCTTTCTTTCTGCCAGTTCTAATCTCTAGTAAAATTTTCATTGAAATTATTCTACCACTTAATTCCAGAATTTCCATTTGGTTCTTTTTTTTATAATTTACATCCCTTTATGGATATTCACTATTTGGTGCAATCTTGTTATTATAATTTTCTTAATTTATTTAATTATGGTTTGTTCTTTTAACATATTTATAATGGCTTCTTTGAATTTTTTTGTCTCTTAAAGCTAACATCTCTTCACTCTAATAGGCAATGTATGTTTCATGCTTTTTGTCCCCCTTAGCGTATGGGTCATACTGTCCTGTTCTGCTGCAGGTCTTGTAATTTTTGCTGAAAACTGGTTATTTTATTTTTTATGGGTACATAGTAGATTTATATATTTATAGGGTACATGACATATTTAGATACAAGCATACAATGAGTAATAATCACATCTGGATAAATGGAGTATCCATTGCCTCAAGCACTCATCATTTCTTTGTGTTATAAGCATACAAATTTTAAGTTTTTAGTTATTTGAAAGGTATAGTAAATTATTGTTCACTGTAATCACCATACTGTGCTATTAAATACTACATCTTATTCATTCTAGTAACTATATTTTTGTACCCATTGACCATTCTCATGGAAACTGGATTGTTTTTAAGCAGCTCTGGGTACTGGTACTATACTTCTTCTTAACCCTCATCTTATACTTGCTGTTTTCTTGTTTACCTGTTTAGTAACTGGCTTGATTATTTTGGTAAAAGTCTATTTCCGTCCTGCAGTATGAAGCCTCTGATGTGGCTTCTCTGGGTGTACAGCCTTGGGTATGTCCACAGTCACTCTAAGGTGTGACTTTTGGCAGGGGTCTTTTTGACTGTTTTCCAGACAGTGCCCAGCTGTTAAACTCCACTTATTGTTGACTGATGCTCTATTGTTTTTAAAAATGTTTAGTACCATAAATTACATTACAGATAAATCCCATCAAATTTGTTCTCTTTTGAAGGGATAATTACCTTTGCTGTCAGTTTTTGAGAATTGTTCTGACCCCAAGGGGAATATTCTCAGCTGTGTCTTTTCCCAATTCTCTCCAGTAAACCAGCTGACTTGCAGTTTAACCTATACCTCAGATGAACCTAACAATTTCCTCCCAATTGCCTTTTACCGCAATTTGGTCCTTTTGTTCACACTCATCCAGAACTTAACCTCCACAACAGGGAGCTGTGGTAAAACCAGAAATGTTGACATCCTGCTCTTCCTGGGAATCTACCCCTCTGGGAGATGGCGGAAGAGAAAACAACAAATTTGGCAAGGCAGGAGTCACAGGCTCTTCTGCAGGAGAGAGAGAAGAAAGGTTAGATCCCTCTACCCTTCCTGTCCTGCAGAGGCTATTAGTTTTAAAGGTGCTCACCTGGTGTCAGTTAAGGAGCTCTTTCCCCATTGAATGCAATGTGGGCAGTCTTTCCTATACTGTGAGCAAGGATAGAACCCTTAATCCATCTCCTAGGATGGATTGTCTTCTAGTATGAAAGTCTTCTGGTATATCTTTTTGTGGTTTAGTAACATTTTGTATTCTGATATTGATCCCATGTGGCTACATGGGAAAAAGCATCTGGGCCACCTTAAGGAAAATATTGAACTAGAGAACTCAAATTGATGGTCATTATTTTTGAAGTCCTTGTAGGCAAAAAATCCAACTTGTGCACCCGGGTGGTAAATAGAGGAGGTTACTGTATCCCACTCCTCATTGTTTAATAGCCTTTCTAATCTTTCAGGTATTTGAGTTTTAAGAAAGAGAGTGAAGGGGAAGGAAGGCCCTTGCAGGGTCCCCTCCAAAGACCCAGCTGTCAATAATTATTAAAAAGGGGTACAATTGAAGGAAGAGGTCAGACAGCTTAGTAACACACAGAGCATGAATTAGAAGTACCCTTTCAGAGAACTGCTGCACTGAGACCCCAGACTGCTTTCCTCTGATGTCCAAGCTGGGGTTATCTTTACTTGTGCTATCAGCCACTTAAGTCTGTATTTTAATTATCCATGAAAATACTCAATCATCATTGCAGCTTGGAAGTGATATTGAATATAAAGAATTCATTGTATGTCCTGTGGCTGGGCCCGTTGATATGTAACTTGGGCCACAATTTAAAGCCATTATCAAATAAAATCGACTCAGAAAACCTGAACAAGACAAGTACAGTCGAGTGATACGAATAGTGTGGCCTAAGTCAGTGGAATGCACAAGGATGCCTGGGCAAATTCAGAGAAAGTATCAGCTACAATCAGGATCTAGTGGAATCTTCTTGATTGGATGAGGGGCCCAATGTGATCTATTCACCAGAAACTCCTTGGTCATTGGCTGGAGAGATTTTTTCCCAGGCAGCATTTTTAGCTTTGGCCATGGTCTGACGAGAGGAAAACGTTTTCCATGCTATGTTGGCATGTTCAGGCCACAGAGGCAGTCTGTGCATGTAGACCAGTCTAGGATGGTATCAAAATTTCTCATGGATCCAGAAGGCGATAGGTTAAGCCTCTGCTTGTTCTGGATTAGAGCACAATTCAGTCTCTCAGTTTAGCTGACAAACATGGTCTTCTCATTGGTTATATTCCCCTTTGTCAGTCTGAGAGCCTTTCTAGTGATCATCAACCTTGACAAGAAAACCTTATTAGGAATGGAGCATTTGTTTGTTTGTTTGTTTTTTTCTAAATGTCTGATCCCTACATGGAAGCTTGTTTATATGGCAGTCAGACCTGCCAGTGGCCTAACCGAATGGCCAGGACATTGGTCACAGCCTGTGAGTCAGTGAAAATGTAGCACATCTCATCAGCTGGGGTGACTTGGATAGCCATCCACATTACATGAAGTGCTGTTCATTGTGCTGAGCATCCTTTACTGTGCTCAGTGAGGGACTGGCCTCTCTCAGATGAGATGGCAGCTGTACCCTTTTCCATCCTGGTATAAGTTAACTGGGAAGAGCTCTCAGTGAACCAGGCTTGTCGGTTGTCCAGGAGGTTTCTATATCTATGTCTCCTCTGGCCCAGTGGAGACAGTGGCTCTTTGAGCATATGCCTAGGGGTAGAGGAGCACTCCTGAAACTTATTTTATGGTGTTGCAAGCTTTTTTTATGGTGTTGAAGCCCATCTTGGCTAGATTTTATGTACTTCTCTATGTGCCAGTTCTATTTCACTAGAGATAATTTCTTAGCTTCTTCCACCTGACAATTTGAGGGCTATGTTCAGACCCAAGATGTGACTGGGATTTCTAGTTACAACACTACTTCATGACCTTGGGCCATACACTCAGTAACCACCAAGGCAGAATGGCAAGCCAATAATTATCGCTTAAAGCATGCATTCCTTTAAGCTGACTTGGGGAGCCTATGGGTCCAAAGGCCCAATAGACACCTCTAACCTGTGGTAGTATTCTTCTGCCAAAGGTTTCAATTGTCAAACTGGAAGGTTGATAAAACCTGTAACTCAAACAGCAAATATCAATTGGTGGGGACTGGATGGGTTAGGGGAGTAACTTGAATGGCCCATTGGATGATCCCTCTAAGGGAATCTTGTGGGTTAGGGTTCCTTTTTCTTTCTACTTGTACATGTAGAGAGAGTCAAATGCTTGATAATTATCTGCTCCACAATTGTGCACCTTCCTGGACTATGCCCAGGAATTTTACTTAGTTGCTAGATCCTTATACTTTTTAGTAATGAACTGGCCATGTTGTCACTTGTGGGTCAAGGGGGCATCCAGTTTTCGTTGGGTAATGGTCTTGTCTATGCCCACCAGGAGATGTCATCAATATAGTGGAAGGCTAGTATTTTCTCTGGGGGTGCCATTTTTCAGGGTTATGACGTATCTGTTGATGACAGCCAGATGATTTAGGTAGCATTAAGGAAACATTACAGTATGTTGGAATCCATTTCACATAAAGGCAAAGTGATCCTGATAATTTGATTTGAAGGAGATGCTGGGAAAAGCATTTGTAAATTAATTGCTGCACACCAAGTTATCTTAGCTTGAGCAATAGCTTCTATAACCATCACATCTGGTTCCACCAATACCGAGAGTGGCATGACAACATTGAGCCTCCAATACTCAAAGGTGAGTTTCTAGGCACCCAAAGCCTTGTGCACATTCCAGATGGGGCTATAGAATAGAGAAATAGTCTCCTAGAGAACTTCATTTTCCTTAAGTTTGGCCAAAGGGTGGTTAGCTTTGGGGGGAATAACAGCATCAATTGTCAGTAGTGGAGCAAATTAACTGTCTTCCATATGCCCCACTAAGATGGCCCTAACTGCATCAATTCTTGCCAGGGATGTGGGAGAAGGTGAGTAGGGTGCACATGCATAATATATCTATACCAACTATACATTCAGTGGTGGGGGCCATACAATGGAGACTTGTAGAAACCTGAGGTGACCCATCCGTACTCATGTCTGGTGAAGAGTGCTAGTGGTGGTAGCCTAGAACCCAATTCCAGACAACATTATCTGTTTCCCCTTATCTTGGTGCCAGTAGTTGTGGGAATCATAAGTCATTTGTGTGCTGATCTCCAAAGGCCCAAGAAGTATTAGATCCCCCCATCTTTCCATTGAGCTATGAGTGTGAAGTAGGGCTTCTTATTCCCTCAGTGAGGGACCTCAGTCTAACTCTTAGTCTTGTTTATTTTTGAATACTGAAAGACCTGGCAGAGACTGGATGGACCATTCAGCTCATCTTCATGCCCACCAGGAGGGTCAGAGGAAACAGCACCAATTTCACTCATAGGGACTGCCACCACTTGAATCCCCATGGGGTTGTCTGTTGGGCCTGTCATGGCCTGGACCTGGCCATAAGTTCCTTGGCAGGGAGCCCATCAATCTCCTCCTTGAGACCCCATTATTGAGAGACAAGATTCAGTGATCTTTTCTGGAAGGTCTTTGCCAGGATGGTACAGCAAAGGATGCCTGTTTACCACTCTCCAGCTGCTCTTTTGCCTAGTCAGTCTTAGCTATCTTGCCAGTAGCCACTTTTTGCATGCCAGGAAGTTTGTCAGTAAAGAGTCACATTGTGTTGTGAAACAATGGGCCTGACTTCAAGCAGTGGCCTCAATAACCATCAGGAGAGGCAAGAATTAACCTAGAAATCTGAGTCTATTAATGATCTCATCATGTACTGTTCCCACTACTTCACTGTAGATCCAAGGGTGTTTTTAGGGCTGGCTCTGTGACGGTGGTCCAAATATGTTTGTGAGTGGCAAGGAATTTATCACCAGTGACTCAGGTGTGCCACAGCATACCTGGTACCTAAATGAGGAAGAAGAGGGTCTCAGTTATTTGCAGTGTCTCATTCACTCAACATCTTGCACCTCCTCTGTAGGCAAAGTCACAGTTTATCAGGGTAGTCTGAAGAAGGGGTTTTGTAGTGATGTTCCTGTAAGGAACCAATCTCCTTCACTAAGTCTAACAAGATACTTGTTTCATTATCGAGGCAAACTAACATATTCTCTCAGACCTTTTTTGTTTGCTGGGTGAAGTGATCCCTAAGTGCTCTATACTCTTTTTCTTTGAAGGCACAAGTCTCAAAGAATTGAGTTGAAGTGGAGAAAAGTGTCTTCAAGTACCCCTCACAAAGAAGAGGTACCTGAAAATATTTCAGGTGAGGCCTCTGAATAGAGGTGCCTAAGCTAAGAATGAAGACATGCATATATGAGTATGGCTGGCTGGAATAGGCATGAATCCCTGCCTGCAACTCCTTCCCGAGACTCCAATGCACTGGTTGTGCACCAAATCTTTTGTGGGAAGGGCAGCTTCCTCCCATGAGGCCTGCCAGGTAAAGTCTTTGATACAGCCTGAAAGATCACACATGAAATTTAGACCTGGGGCTGGACTCCTCAGTTGCACCTGGTCGATCGATTGATGTGGAAAGAGAAACAGTCTCAGGTAAGAAAAAACATGAACTAGCATATAGAAAATAATAAATAACTTATTTGGCTGGTCAGTGGCATAGAAGTATTATAAAAAGATTAGAGGACTTGGGTCAAGGAGGTCTGGTGAAGAAGCATGAAGACTGACCTACTGAAGAGGGCATAAAGTGTGAAGGTATTTGTATTGTATGTTAATATTCTTCAGATAAAGTTCACCATGAAAGGAGTTCTAAAAATACATAATTCAGTCAACTGATGTCAGCCAACATGCCATTGACCATTCGAGTGTTGGCATAATGGGTAAATGAATTTGATAGACACCAGGTCAGGGATGAAGCCTTTGTATATGCCCAAAGATATAGGCTCCCACTCACCATGGTTGTTCAATCCTTGGTTTAAATTTTAACAAAGACCAACCCTGAAGACCCAATATGGCAACACTCATCTAAAATACCAAACAGCCACTTGTTTTCATGTTGTTATTGAATGCTTTGCATCCTTGAAGAGGCAGATATTCATCTTTTCTAAAATTGACTTAGACTTTGAGTGTGAGTTTACCTTACCTGCTTGTAGGACTATAACCAGAATTACTATTTGAAATCTTGTGGAATGATAAATGTTTATAACCTGTGATCTTCAGAGAAAATGAGATGAGGGAATAAATACATAAAAATGGAGTCCACTGGTTTAATCACATGCTATACGCCTCAGAAACCACTAGTCTTAATTGAGTTCTGTTGAAAGTATAGCCAAATATTAGTTTGGATATAATACCCTAAGAACATGGGTGCCATTTTTCAGGATGCAGTGTATACTCCAAATCAATGACCAATATACAGTAATATGCATCCAAGAGGTAGAATTTAAAAATGAGTCCAGAAAGGGATAGATAAAAGAATATTCCACTCACCATTATTTCCTGTGACACACTCATGAAACATGTGCTTGCCATCCCCACAGTTCTTGGATCTAGAAGTTTAGATGTTTTATTAGAAGTGTAGAAGAGAAATGCTTTTATTTTATTATATTATTATTATTATTATTATTTTTATTTAGAGGACTAGGATCTCACTGGAGGAAGGTCTGGGTCATTCTAGCAGGCAAGTCACTTTGGCCAGCAAAAGTTATCATCAGAGGTGAGGAATATGTAGAATAAAGTAGAAGAGTGAGATACTGCAGATCATTTGTGGACTTGAGGGACGATAGTTCTTTCCACTAATTTTTATCTATCTCATAGATTTTCCTGAATAAAAGAGGAGCACCAGATTAGGAGTTGCTATCAGAATTTACATAAGACAGGTAGATATAATTAACACAAAGTGGTAAATGGTAGTAAATGTTTTGTTACACCGACCAAACCCCTACTCCCTCAAGTAGGAAGCCCTCATTATCTCAGCTGCTCAGAGTTGTCAGCTGACATCTTTCAGCTGAATGCCTCTGGGGATTGGGGGGAGTTAAAATGACAAAGACTATGCTCTTTTCTTGGGACAGCCAATGACTAGTTGATCTAAAACTACAAAAAGCTAAGCCCACTTACCCTACTGGAGAACATCTTTAAGGGATATATCAGTTCCTGATCCCACTGGGTTTGGCTGGAGCCTTTACTGCAAATTCATCTTTTCCTTTCACTCACTCATAGATATTAATAACTAGAGTGTCCCCCAACAAGTTTCTTACATGCAAATCTTACCTCAGTATCTTATCTCAGTATTTTCAATAGCAGCCTAACAATATTTAAAAAATTCTTTAACAGCAAATTTTATCCATGTTATAGAAATACTTGAACATGTTTCCAATACTTGGTTGGTCCAAGACATTGGTCATCCTTAATCATAGGGTTGAGACTCTCCAAAGTAGTGTCTAGTCTTCAAACATGAGTAAAACACAATGGAAATGCTCATCTCTAATCTGCCAAACCAATGTATTATGACAAGAATTCTCTGCTTTTCATCTTAAACTTATTAATTACTAGTTAAATGCTTATGGTCAAACATGTTTATTTTAGCACTGATTTTAATTGGATAAAATTTGGAATATTTAAATGTCCATCATTTGGGGATGACTTAAATTATGGTATATTCATAAAACTGAAAGCTCCTTAGCCATTTAAAAATGAGATCTTAAAACACTAATTTGAAAAAATATCTAAGGTTCATTATTAAATGAATAAGGAAAATATAGAAAATATGTTTAACAGAATTCCATTTGTTTAACCTCTCTGATTTTGTAGGTTTATTTTTATTTATACTACACAGGCAGATGCAATTTCAGAGTATCAAGCATATAAACAACATCTGTTAAGTTTTCAGAGATTGTTTAAAAAGTCATGTATAAAGCAATCAGAAATCAATCATTAGACTTTTTATTAGCCATACCGTGCATTAGATGACTATGGAACCATGTACTCAAAATCTTGAGAAAAAATTGTATGAACATGTAATTTTATATCTAAGCAGTTTTTAATGACTACAGTTTTTGCTATATTATAATAAATTATGCCTGTAATATTACAGAATATATATATAACCAAATATATATATAACCAAATATATATATATATAGTGTGTATATATATATAAAATGAAAAAAACCTATGATATATAGGTGATATATAGAATGAAAAAAACCTGTGGATTATATAAAGAAGGTATATATAACTTCTAGGTATAGATACCTAGAAGTTACTGTGCTGATTAAGCAGTAGCTATATTGGAGTGGTAGGACTATGGGTGATTATGTTTTCTTCTCAGTATTTTTTCATCTGATATTTTCCAATCCTTTACAAAGTATATTCAGAAAAAAACAAAACAAAAAAACACAGAAAACACTTAAGGTATGTTTCTTCATGGTCATCAGACTACTTGTTTCTGAATTAGTTAAGGGCAACAGACTTGTTGAAACTCTATACCAGGTCCATTGAGTTAGAAACTTTAGATGTTGGGCTTGGGATCCTGCACTTTAAATTGGCCCCCTTTGGTGGTACTTACATACTTTAAGATGAAGAGCAGAGAATTCTCGTTATAATGCATTGGTTTGGCAGACTAGAGGTGAGCATTTCCACTGTTGTTTTATTGATGTTTGAAGAATAGATACTACTTTTCAATCCTACGGCCAAGGAAGACCAATGTCATCTTCCAAATTGTTCCTGGGACCCCAACATTAAGTATGCTTTTCTTTATAATTACATATCTATACAGTGTATGTTCTGAACCCAGCTACAGAAAGAGAAACTTGACTTGGTCCACATTTCGTAGAAGATTTCTTTTTGTAGCTATTATCCACTAATTATTTGTCTTTTTTTTTTTGTCTACAGAATAAGCCATTTCCCTTTGAAGATTTAGTGCGATGAGCAATTTTTTCATAAAATGGTTTGTACTTAGGAAAAGAAAGAACAAAGGAGTAAAGCCTACTAAAGAGTCTTTATGCTAGTTCAGCTCATGACACAAAGAATAGTTGAAAAATTAAACACACCATTGAGTTAGTATTAAAAAATATCACTTCTTTACATTTCTGAGTATTAAATGAAAGTAATGTTGGTTAAAGCAAAGGTACCTAATAAATGTTTGTTGATTATCAAACTGAATGACTTTGCCGAATAAAATGACAAGTGTATTTGCATGTAACTATTTTATAACAAGGGTAAATGATTTCACAGATCTTTTTATTGAACAATATTTCATTCTTAACAGTTCTTTAACTGTCAGCAAAAGATTGCTCTCAAAATTTTTTTCAGTCTTTTTTTTTTTTAAAGAAACTTTTTCTCACTCAGTTTTGTCAACTCCTATGTCATATTTGCTCAGCCTGTATTTTTGCATGTGAATTAAAACCACCAATAATTTAAAAGGCCTTCTGCCCTTGGCTAGCAAGAAAACAAAATGGTGAATGAGAAGGTGAAGCTACAATTATGTGCACTTTGGTTCCCAAGTTACTCTGGTCCATTGCAGCTGCTGTGTTCCATTGTTAGGCTGTGCTCACGTGGGGCAGAAGACAGAAATAAAAATAAGTTCGATTTAAAAAAAAAATGCATATCTTAGGAAAATTTTTAATATTATTTGCTCTTAAGAGAAGTTTTATTAATGAGCTATTAATTTCCCATTGTGAATGAGTTGTAATATAAATTCAGGAACCCAACTTTTCAGTCAGTTAAAACTTTAAAACCTAATGAGCTGAAACAATTGATGCTACTCTTTCTCCTAGAGGGGGTGGAAAAAAAATCAGGATCTTGAGAAGAACATTTATTTTGTTTAATTAAAGGCACATTAATTAAAATGCTGTTTAACTCATTAATGGTGCCTTTATAATGCATTTTTCATCTTTATTCTTTAAGGACAAATAAAGCAATTATAAGTCAGGCATTCCTTTAATGTAAGGTGTGACTAGGAAAACACATGATTCAGAATCTGAGAGAATGCTGATAAAAATAAATTTGCATTCACAATCCTTAGGCTGAATGATATTGAATGTATTACAGCCAGGCCTGGTTATAGGTTGAATTGTGCAATAGGCAAATTACATTTGTGGCCCCATTTTGGTCTCCTCTCTGTGGCTGTCCTCTGCCTTTCAGAAGTCTCATTCTATGCTATCTGCTACAATTTCCTTTGCACCTACCAAGAGCAATTTTCAGAAAAATGGCACACATTACCTTGTTGGGGTAAATACTTTTTCTGAGTTATGGAGAGAGAGAAAGCTTTAGAAAAAAATATCAGAGAGGTCACAAAGGGATATTGAGGGACTATCAGTGAAGGTCCCTTCTTTCTGACCTCCTTCTCAACCAGATTAACTACACTCATGTCTATTTTACATTTGAGTTTCTCTGTGAGATTTTGTTTGATAAAAGTGTTCCCCTGTTGGTAATACAATCAAAAGCAAACAAAAACAAAAATGAACACAAAACACTTACAAAATCTGAGAACTATTGTTCTAGTGATAGGAATATAGGCCATGGATTTGGATTCAATCCCTGACTCCAGCAATCATTGCTTAAGCAAATCAGGCTTTCTGATTTTAATTCTCTTTATCTGAAAGCTTTAAAATAATTATTTATAAAGGACTGTTTATAATAATTAAAAGAAAGACCTTAGTCGAACAACAATTATAGTGCTTAGCATATGGTAGGGATATAAAAAACGTACTAGATTAGCATAGCCCTTTCTAAATTCCACTCCTACTTTACTATATTTCTTTAGTAAGTAACTTGTTGCTTGTCCTTTGTTATGTTGAGGTCACTTGTAATCATTTATTTGGGTGTGGAGAGAGAAGCAAACGCAATGATGCTAATCAGTTTGAGACTTTAGAGATTGATTGGAGGTAGGGAAGACATCCTAAGCTCCTTGAAGTGTGCCATCCACAACCAAGGGCAAAATGCCACTCTTGCACTTCATAATCAATGTCATTGTTCTTGTAATTGTTTAGCTAGGAGAGAGACTTGCCTGTTAAGTTAGTGCCTTGGAACAAGGAGACACGAAGTAATGCTAAACAGAGGCCACTGAGTGTAATTCTGTCCACAGCAGACTATGTTTATTTTGGGGTGTGGAAAATTAAGAAACCCTGGCTTCCATTTCTTAGAATGAAGCAGAGCCTGTATAGTCTTAAAACCAGACATGACAGCATGGAGACAGCTTTTCCATCTGCCTCTCTTTTCATTTTCCAGAGTGGCCCAGCCCATTTAATGATGAGTGAGAGAAAATAGGACAGGGACTCACAAATTGTCTGTGTCATGCTGCCAAGACTGAGCATGAGTCAATCTGATCAGTGAGATAGGCTGAAATTCCCTTAAAAATGCAGATTGTCTTAAAGGATTATCCAACCCTCTAGCCTCTCTTCTGTTCACACTGCTATATACTTTTTATTCGCTCTGAATAATTTTTACTCTACAAAGAAATAAAATATTCTATATTTTATATCTTATATATAGTTTGCAAAGTGTTTCACGTTCATTTTTTCATGTGATCATTGCAATAAATTTGTAATATTGTGTTTTGATTTTTTTTTTTTTTTTTTACCAAAGAGGAAAGGGAGGTTCAGAAAGGAGAAATGACTTAGAGCAAGTCTCTGCATGACCCAAATGCTAACAAATATACAATTGCCCCTGATTTCGTTCCAGGTGTCTTGGTAGTTAAATTGGGCTTCTTGCTATATTTTAAACCTCTTCATGCCTCATAACACTAGCATATGCTCATTTGGCTGCATCCTCTTGTCAGTTCTACTGGATGCTGATCATTTCTTTATTGCCTGTTTTATTTTGATAAGAATGAAGAAGCAAGCACTATTTTTTAATTTTCTTTGATACTTGACTAAAAAGCACTTTACATTCACCTGAATAATATTAATTTTTTAAAAAAATCCTGCAACCATTTTTAATAACACCAGTGCCTTTTGTGGATAACTAATTAACACAAATCAGTAAGCGTTAAAGATTTACTGCTCCCCATGGATCTGAGCAAAGTAAACTTTCCTCTATTTAATTATTCAGCATCATTTATCTTGAGGTGATTTCAGTAACTAGAAAAAGAGATTGACTATTCATGTCTTTCTATACTTAGTTTCAAAATATCACACTCTGAGTAATGTTTTTGAGATAATTTTTATTTCACTCATGCTATCTGGTTTACTAATTTGTGAGAACTGTGATATTTAAGTATTGAATACTATACTCTTTCAAGATTCATGGACATCATATGTTATGGAAAAAGTTATGCAGAAAACCCATACCTGGGGACAAGATGGCCGAATAGGAACAGCTCCAGTCTCCAACTCCCAGCGCGAGTAACACAGAAGACCGGTGATTTCTGCATTTTCAACTGAGGTACTGGGGTCATCTCTCTAGGGAGTGCCGGACAATCGGTGCTGGTCAGCTGCTGCAGCCTGACCAGCGTGAGCTGAAGCAGGGCGAGGCATCGCCTCACCTGGAAGCGCAAGGGGAAGGAAATCCGTTTTCCTAGCCAGGGGAACTGAGACACAAAACACCTGGAAAATCGCGTAACTCCCACCCCAATACTGCGCTTTAAGGAAACAGGCACACCAGGAGAATATATCCCACACCTGGCAGGGAGGGTCCCACGCCCACGGAGCCTCCCTCACTGCTAACACAGCAGTCTGCGGCAATCTATCCGCAAGGTAGCAGCGAGGCTGGGGGAGGGGCGCCCGCCATTGCTGAGGCTTAAGTAGGTAAACAAAGCCGCTGGGAAGCTCGAACTGGGTGGAGCTCACAGCAGCTCAAGGAACCTGCCTGTCTCTGTAGACTCCACCTCTGGGACAGCCCACAGCTGAGGTCCAATAGGGAAAGCAGCGGGCCGGTGCAGAGGCGAACGACTCTGTCTGACAGCTTTGGGGAGAGCCCTGGATCTCCTAAGGCGGAGGTTGAGATCCGAGAACGGACAGACTGCCTGCTCAGGTGGGTCCCTGACCCCTGAGTAGCCTAGATGGGAGACATCCCCCACTAGGGGCAGTCTGACACCCCACACCTCACAGGGTGGAGTCATCCCTGAGAGGAAACTTCCAAAGGAAGAATCAGACAGGTACACTCGCTGCTCAGCAATATTCTATCTTTGGAAACCTCTACTGCCGATACCCAGGCAAACAGGGTCTGGAGTGGACCTCAAGCAATCTCCAACAGACCAACAGACAGTACTTCTGACTGTCAGATGGAAAACTATCAAACAGGAAGGACACCTATACCAAAACCCCATCAGTACGTCACCATCATCAAAGACCAGAGAGATAAAACCACAAAGATGGGGAAGAAGCAGGGCAGAAAAGCTGGAAATTCAAAAAATAAGAGCGCATCTCCCCCTGCAAAGGAGCGCAGCCCATCACCAGCAATGGATCAAAGCTGGTCAGAGAATGACTTTGACGAGATGAGAGAAGAAGGCTTCAGTCCATCAAACTTCTCAGAGCTAAAGGAGGAATTACGTACCCAGCGCGAAGAAACTAAAAATCGTGAAAAAAAAGTGTAAGAATTGACAGCTAGACTAATTAATGCAGAGAAGATCATAAACGAAATGACAGAGATGAAAACCATGACATGAGAAATACGTGACAAATGCACAAGCTTCAGTAACCGACTCGATCAACTGGAAGAAAGAGTATCAGCGATTGAGGA
Organism: Trachypithecus francoisi; assembly: GCF_009764315.1. NCBI lineage: Eukaryota > Metazoa > Chordata > Mammalia > Primates > Cercopithecidae > Trachypithecus > Trachypithecus francoisi. Next base: position 86,900,473 of record NW_022681473.1, read on the forward strand.
TCAAATGAATGAAATGAAGCGAGAAGAGAAACCAAAAGAAAAAAGAAAAAAGAAATGAACAAAGCCTGCAAGAAGTATGGGATTATGTCAAAAGACCAAATCTACGTCTGATTGGGGTGCCTGAAAGTGAGGGGGAAAATGGAACCAAGTTGGAAAACACTCTTCAGGATATCATCCAGGAGAACTTCCCCAACCTAGTAGGGCAGGCCAACATTCAAATTCAGGAAATACAGAGAACGCCACAAAGATACTCCTCCAGAAGAGCAACTCCAAGACACATAATTGCCAGATTCACCAAAGTTGAAATGAAGGAAAAAATCTTAAGGGCAGCCAGAGAGAAAGGTCAGGTTACCCACAAAGGGAAGCCCATAGACTAACAGCAGATCTCTCGGCAGAAACTCTACAAGCCAGAAGAGAGTGGGGGCCAATATTCAACGTTCTTAAAGAAAAGAATTTTACCCAGAATTTCATATCCAGCCAAACTAAGTTTCATCAGTGAAGGAGAAATAAAATCCTTTACAGATAAGCAAATGCTTAGAGATTTTGTCACCACCAGGCCTGCCTTACAAGAGACCCTGAAGGAAGCCCTAAACATGGAAAGGAACAACCGGTACCAGCCATTGCAAAAACATGCCAAAATGTAAAGACCATCGAGGCTAGGAAGAAACTGCATCAACTAATGAGCAAAATAACCAGTTAATATCATTGACAGGATCAAGTTCACACATACAATATTAACCTTAAATGTCAATGGACTAAATGCTCCAATTAAAAGACACAGACTGGCAAACTGGATCAAGAGTCAAGACCCATCAGTCTGCTGTATTCAGGAGACCCATCTCACATGCAGAGACATACATAGGCTCAAAATAAAGGGATGGAGAAAGATCTACCAAGCAAATGGAGAACAAAAAAAAGCAGGGGTTGCAATCCTAGTCTCTGATAAAACAGACTTTAAACCATCAAAGATCAAAAGAGACAAAGAAGGCCATTACATAATGGTAAAGGGATCAATTCAACAGGAAGAGCTAACTCTCCTAAATATATATGCACCCAATACAGGAGCACCCAGATTCATAAAGCAAGTCCTTAGAGACCTATAAAGAGACTTAGACTCCCATACAATAATAATGGGAGACTTCAACACTCCACTGTCAACATTAGACAGATCAACGAGACAGAAAGTTAACAAGGATATCCAGGAATTGAACTCATCTCTGCACCAATGGACCTAATAGACATCTATAGAACTCTCCACCCCAAATCAACAGAATATACATTCTTCTCAGCACCACATCGCACTTATTCCAAAATTGACCACATAATTGGAAGTAAAGCACTCCTCAGCAAATGTACAAGAACAGAAATTATAACAAACTGTCTCTCAGACCACAGTGCAATCAAACTAGAACTCAGGACTAAGAAACTCAATCAAAACCGCTCAACTACATGGAAACTGAATAACCTGCTCCTGAATGACTACTGGGTACATAACGAAATGAAAGCAGAAATAAAGATGTCCTTTGAAACCAATGAGAACAAAGATACAACATACCAGAATCTCTGGGACACATTTAAAGCAGTGTGTAGAGGGAATTTATAGCACTAAATGCCCACAAGAGAAAGCAGGAAAGATCTAAAATTGACACTCTAACATCACAATTAAAAGAACTAGAGAGGCAGAGCACAACACATTCAAAAGCTAGCAGAAGGCAAGAAATAACTAAGATCAGAGCAGAACTGAAGGATAGAGTCACAAAAACCCTCCAAAAATCAATGATTCCAGGAGTTGGTTTTTTGAAAAGATCAACAAAATTGACAGACCGCTAGCAAGACTAATAAAGAAAAAAGAGAGGAATCAAATAGATGCAATAAAAAATGATAAAGGGGATATCACCACCGACCCCACAGAAATACACACAACCATCAGAGAATACTATAAATGCCTCTACGCAAATCAACTAGAAAATCTAGAAGAAATGGATAATTTCCTGGACACTTACACTCTCCCAAGACTGAACCAGGAAGAAGTTGAATCCCTGAATAGACCAATAACAGGCTCTGAAATTGAGGCAACAATTAATAGCCTACCCACGAAAAAAAGTCCAGGACCAGATGGATTCACAGCTGAATTCTACCAGAGGTACAAGGAGGAGCTGGTACCATTCCTTCTGAAACTATTCCAATCAATAGAAAAAGAGGGAATCCTCCCTAACTCTTTTTATGAGGCCAACATCATCCTGATACCAAAGCCTGGCAGAGACACAACAAAAAAAGAGAATTTTAGACCAATATTCCTGATGAACATCGATGCAAAAATTCTCAATAAAATACTGCCAAACCGGATTCAGCAGCACATCAAAAAGCTTATCCACCATGATCAAGTGGGCTTCATCCCTGGGATGCAAGGATGGTTCAACATTCGCAAATCAAAAAACGTAATCCAGCATATAAACAGAACCAAAGACAAGAACCACATGATTATCTCAATAGATGCAGAAAAGGCTTTTGACAAAATTCAACAGCCCTTTATGCTAAAAACGCTCAATAAATTCGGTATTGATGGAACGTACCTCAAAATAATAAGAGCTATTTACGACAAACCCACAGCTAATATCATACTGAATGGGCAAAAACTGGAAAAATTCCCTTTGAAAACTGGCACAAGACAGGGATGCCCTCTCTCACCACTCCTATTCAACATAGTGTTGGAAGTTCTGGCTAGGGCAATCAGGCAAGAGAAAGAAATCAAGGGTATCCAGTTAGGAAAAGAAGAAGTCAAATTGTCCCTGTTTGCAGATGACATGATTGTATATTTAGAAAACCCCATCGTCTCAGCCCAAAATCTCCTTAAGCTGATAAGCAACTTCAGCAAAGTCTCAGGATACAAAATTAATGTGCAAAAATTCCAAACATTCTTATACACCAGTAACAGACAAGCAGAGAGCCAAATCAGGAATGAACTTCCATTCACAATTGCTTCAAAGAGAATCAAATACCTAGGAATCCAGCTTACAAGGGATGTAAAGGACCTCTTCAAGGAGAACTACAAACCACTGCTCAGTGACATCAAAGAGGACACTAACAAATGGAAGAACATACCATGCTCATGGATAGGAAGAATCACTATCGTGAAAATGGCCATACTGCCCAAGGTGATTTATAGATTCAATGCCATCCCCATCAAGCTACCAATGACTTTCTTCACAGAATTGGAAAAAACTGCTTTAAAGTTCATATGGAACCAAAAAAGAGCCCGCATTGCCAAGACAATCCTAGGTCAAAAGGACAAAGCTGGAGGCGTCACGCTACCTGACTTCAAACTATACTACAAGGCTACAGTAACCAAAACAGCATGGTACTGGTACCACAACAGATAAATAGACCAGTGGAACAGAACAGAGTCCTCAGAAATAATACCACACATCTACAGCCATCTGATCTTTGACAAACCTGACAAAAACAAGAAATGGGGAAAGGATTCCCTATTTAATAAATGGTGCTGGGAAAATCGGCTAGCCATAAGTAGAAAGCTGAAACTGGATCCTTTCCTTACCCCTTATACGAAATTAATTCAAGATGGATTAGAGACTTAAATGTTAGACCTAATACCATAAAAACCCTAGAAGAAAATCTAGGTAGTACCATTCAGGACATAGGCATGGGCAAGGACTTCATGTCTAAAACACCAAAAGCAATGGCAGCAAAAGCCAAAATTGACAATGGGATCTCATTAAACTAAAGAGCTTTTGCACAGCAAAAGAAACTACCATCAGAGTGAACAGGCAACCTACAGAATGGGAGAAAATTTTTGCAACCTACTCATATGACAAAGGGCTAATATCCAGAATCTACAAAGAACTCAAACAAATATACAAGAAAAAAACAAACAACCCCATCAAAAAGTGGGGAAAGGATATGAACAGACATTTCTCAAAAGAAGACTCCATACAGCCAACAGACACATGAAAAAATGCTCGTCATCACTCGCCATCAGAGAAATGCAAATCAAAACCACAATGAGATACCATCTCACACCAGTTAGAATGGCAATCATTAAGAAGTCAGAAACAATAGATGTTGGAGAGGATGTGGAGAAATAGGAACACTTTTACACTGTTGGTGGGATTGTAAACTAGTTCAACCATTATGGAAAACAGTATGGCGATTCCTCAAGGATCTAGAACTAGATGTACCATATGACCCAGCCATCCACTACTGGGTATATACCCAAAGGATTATAAATTACTCTACTACAATGACACATGCACACGTATGTTTATTGCGGCACTATTCACAATAGCAAAGACTTGGAATCAACCCAAATGTCCATCTGTGACAGACTGGATTAAGAAAATGTGGCACATATACACCATGGAATACTATGCAGCCATAAAAGGATGAGTTTGCGTCCTTTGTAGGGACATGGATGCAGCTGGAAACCATCATTCTTAGCAAACTATCACAAGAAGAAAAACCAAACACCGCATGTTCTCACTCATAGGTGGGAACTGAACAATGAGATCACTTGGACTCGGGAAGGGAACATCACACACTGGGGCCTATCATGGGGAGGGGGAGGAGGGAGGGATTGCATTGGGGAGTTATACATGATATAACGTCATGCACATGTACCCTAGAACTTAAAGTATAAAAAAAAAAAAAAGAAAAAAGAAAAAAAGAGCAATAAAAAAAAATGTTTTAAATGAGTCACCAAATATAGTTTGCTTGCTTAATATCTCTTAAAAATAAAAAAGAAACCATAAAAAAAAAAAAGCAAATAAATAAATAAATAAATAAATAAAGTTAAGGTATGGTTTTCTTTTTTTTTTTTTTTTATTATACTTTAATAATTTTATGGCCAGTGATGATGAGCATTTTTTCATGTGTCTGTTGGCTGTATGGATGTCTTCTTTGGAGAAATGTCTGTTCATATCCTTTCCCCACTTTCTGATGGGGTTGTTTGTTTTTTTCTTGTATATTTGTTTGAGTTCTTTGTAGATTCTGGATATTAGCCCTTTGTCATATGAGTAGGTTTCAAAAATGTTCTCCCATTCTGTAGGTTGCCTGTTCACTCTGATGGTAGTTTCTTTTGCTGTGCAAAAGCTCTTTAGTTTAATGAGATCCCATTTGTCAATTTTGGCTTTTGCTGCCATTGCTTTTGGTGTTTTAGACATGAAGTCCTTGCCCATGCCTATGTCCTGAATGGTACTACCTAGATTTTCTTCTAGGGTTTTTATGGTATCAGGTCTAACATTTAAGTCTCTAATCCATCTTGAATTAATTTTCGTATAAGGGGTAAGGAAAGGATCCAGTTTCAGCTTTCTACTTATGGCTAGCCAATTTTCCCAGCACCATTTATTAAATAGGGAATCCTTTCCCCATTTCTTGTTTTTGTCAGGTTTGTCAAAGATCAGATGGCTGTAGATGTGTGGTATTATTTCTGAGGACTCTGTTCTGTTCCATTGGTCTATATCTCTGTTGTGGTACCAGTACCATGCTGTTTTGGTTACTGTAGCCTTGTAGTATAGTTTGAAGTCAGGTAGCGTGACGCCTCCAGCTTTGTCCTTTTGACTTAGGATTGTCTTGGCAATGCGGGCTCTTTTTTGGTTCCATATGAACTTTAAAGCAGTTTTTTCCAATTCTGTGAAGAAAGTCATTGGTAGCTTGATGGGGATGGCATTGAATCTATAAATCACCTTGGGCAGTATGGCCATTTTCACGATAGTGATTCTTCCTATCGATGAGCGTGGTATGTTCTTCCATTTGTTAGTGTCCTCTTTGATGTCACTGAGCAGTGGTTTGTAGTTCTCCTTGAAGAGGTCCTTTACATCCCTTGTAAGCTGGATTCCTAGGTATTTGATTCTCTTTGAAGCAATTGTGAATGGAAGTTCATTCCTGATTTGGCTCTCTGCTTGTCTGTTACTGGTGTATAAGAATGCTTGTGATTTTTGCACATTAATTTTGTATCCTGAGACTTTGCTGAAGTTGCTTATCAGCTTAAGGAGATTTTGGGCTGAGACAATGGGGTTTTCTAAATATACAATCATGTCATCTGCAAACAGGGACAATTTGACTTCTTCTTTTCCTAACTGGATACCCTTGATTTCTTTCTCTTGCCTGATTGCCCTAGCCAGAACTTCCAACACTATGTTGAATAGGAGTGGTGAGAGAGGGCATCCCTGTCTTGTGCCAGTTTTCAAAGGGAATTTTTCCAGTTTTTGCCCATTCAGTATGATATTAGCTGTGGGTTTGTCATAAATAGCTCTTATTATTTTGAGGTACGTTCCATTAATACCAAATTTATTGAGCGTTTTTAGCATAAAGGTCTGTTGAATTTTGTCAAAAGCCTTTTCTGCATCTATTGAGATAATTATGTGGTTCTTGTCTTTGGTTCTGTTTATATGCTGGATTAAGTTTATTGATTTGCGAATGTTGAACCATCCTTGCATCCCAGGGATGAAGCCCACTTGATCATGGTGGATAAGCTTTTTGATGTGCTGCTGAATCCGGTTTGCCAGCATTTTATTGAGGATTTTTGCATCGATGTTCATCAGGGATATTGGTCTAAAATTCTCTTTTTTTGTTGTGTCTCTGCCAGGCTTTGGTATCAGGATGATGTTGGCCTCATGAAATGAGTTAGGGAGGATTCCCTCTTTTTCTATTGATTGGAATAGTTTCAGAAGGATTGGTACCAGCTCCTCCTTGTACCTCTGGTAGAATTCAGCTGTGAATCCATCTGCTCCTGGACTTTTTTTTCGTGGGTAGGCTATTAATTGTTGCCTCAATTTCAGAGCCTGCTATTGGTCTATTCAGGGATTCAACTTCTTCCTGGTTTAGTCTTGGGAGAGTGTAAGTGTCCAGGAAATTATCCTTTCTTCTAGATTTTCTAGTTGATTTGCGTAGAGGCATTTATAGTATTCTCTGATGGTTGTTTGTATTTCTGTGGGGTCAGTGGTGATATCCCCTTTATCATTTTTTATTGCGTCTATTTGATTCCTCTCTCTTTTCTTCTTTATTAGTCTAGCTAGCGGTCTGTCAATTTTGTTTATCTTTTCAAAAAACCAACTCCTGGATTCATTGATTTTTTGGAGGTTTTTTGTGTCTCTATCTCTTCAGTTCTGCTCTGATCTTAGTTATTTCTTGCCTTCTGCTAGCTTTTGAATGTGTTTGCTCTTGCCTTTCTAGTTCTTTTAATTGTGATGTTAGAGTGTCAATTTTAGATCTCTCCTGCTTTCTCTTGTGGGCATTTAGTGCTATAAATTTCCCTCTACACACTGCTTTAAATGTGTCCCAGAGATTCTGGTATGTTGTATGTTTGTTTCTCATTGGTTTCAAAGAACATCTTTATTTCTCCTTTCATTTCGTTATGTACCCAGTAGTCATTCAGGAGCAGGTTATTCAGTTTCCATGTAGTTGAGCGGTTTGATTGAGTTTCTTAGTCCTGAGTTCTAGTTTGATTGCACTGTGGTCTGAGAGACAGTTTGTTATAATTTCTGTCTTGTACATTTGCTGAGTAGTGCTGACTTCCAATTATGTGGTCAATTTTGGAATAAGTGCGATGTGGTGCTGAGAAGAATGTATATTCTGTTGATTGGGGTGGAGAGTTCTATAGATGTCTATTAGGTCCGCTTGGTGCAGAGATGAGTTCAATTCCTGGATATCCTTGTTAACTTTCTGTCTCGTTGATCTGTCTAATGTTGACAGTGGAGTGTTGAAGTCTCCCATTATTATTGTATGGGAGTCTAAGTCTCTTTATAGGTCTCTAAGCTTGCTTTATGAATCTGGGTGCTCCTGTATTGGGTGCATATATATTAGGAGAGTTAGCTCTTCCTGTTGAATTGATCCCTTTACCATTATGTAATGGCCTCTTTGTCTCTTTTGATCTTTGATGGTTTAAAGTCTGTTTTATCAGAGACTAGGATTGCAACCCCTGCTTTTTTTTGTACTCCATTTGCTTGGTAGATCTTCCTCCATCCCTTTATTTTGAGCCTATGTATGTCTCTGCATGTGAGATGGGTCTCCTGAATACAGCAGACTGATGGGTCTTGACTCTTGATCCAGTTTGCCAGTCTGTGTCTTTTAATTGGAGCATTTAGTCCATTGACATTTAAGGTTAATATTGTTATGTGTGAACTTGATCCTGTCATTATGATATTAACTGGTGATTTTGCTCGTTAGTTGATGCAGTTTCTTCCTAGCCTCGATGGTCTTTACATTTTGGCATGTTTTTGCAATGGCTGGTACCGGTTGTTCTTTTCCATGTTTAGGGCTTCCTTCAGGGTCTCTTGTAAGGCAGGCCTGGTGGTGACAAAATCTCTAAGCATTTGCTTATCTGTAAAGGATTTTATTTCTCCTTCACTGATGAAACTTAGTTTGGCTGCATATGAAATTCTGGGTTTAAAATTCTTTTCTTTAAGAACGTTGAATATTGGCCCCCACTCTCTTCTGGCTTGTAGAGTTTCTGCCGAGAGGTCTGCTCTTATTCTGATGGGCTTCCCTTTGTGGGTAACCCGACCTTTCTCTCTGGCTGCCCTTAAGATTTTTTCCTTCATTTCAACTTTGGTGAATCTGGCAATGATGTGTCTTGGAGTTGCTCTTCTGGAGGAGTATCTTTGTGGCGTTCTCTGTATTTCCTGAATTTGAATGTTGGCCTGCCCTACTAGGTTGGGGAAGTTCTCCTGGATGATATCCTGAAGAGTGTTTTCCAACTTGGTTCCATTTTCCCCCTCACTTTCAGGCACCCCAATCACACGTAGATTTGGTCTTTTTACATAATCCCATACTTCTTGCAGGCTTTGTTCATTTGTTTTTCTTCTTTTTTCTTTTGGTTTCTCTTCTCGCTTCATTTCATTCATTTGATCCTCAATCGCTGATACTCTTTCTTCCAGTTGATCGAGTCGGTTACTGAAGCTTGTGCATTTGTCACGTATTTCTCGTGTCATGGTTTTCATCTCTGTCATTTCGTTTATGATCTTCTCTGCATTAATTAGTCTAGCTATCAATTCTTCCACTTTTTTTTCAAGATTTTTAGTTTCTTTGCGCTGGGTACGTAATTCCTCCTTTAGCTCTGAGAGGTTGATGGACTGAAGCCTTCTTCTCTCATCTCGTCAAAGTCATTCTCTGACCAGCTTTGATCCGTTGCTGGCGATAGGCTGCGCTCCTTTGCAGGGGGAGATGCACTCTTATTTTTTGAATTTCCAGCTTTTCTGCCCTGCTTCTTCCCCATCTTTGTGGTTTTATCTGTCTCTGGACTTTGATGATGGTGATGTACTGATGGGGTTTTGGTATAGGTGTCCTTCCTGTTTGATAGTTTTCCGTCTGACAGTCAGAAGGACTGTCTGTTGGTCTGTTGGAGATTGCTTGAGGTCCACTCCAGACCCTGTTTGCCTGGGTATCAGCAGCAGAGGTTGCCGAAGATAGAATATTGCTGAACAGCGAGTGTACCTGTCTGATTCTTCCTTTGGAAGTTTCCTCTCAGGGGTGACGCCACCCTGTGAGGTGTGGGGTATCAGACTGCCCCTAGTGGGGGATGTCTCCCAGCTAGGCTACTCAGGGGTCAGGGACCCACCTGAGCAGGCAGTCTGTCCGTTCTCAGATCTCAACCTCCGCGTTAGGAGATCCACGGCTCTCCCCAAAGCTGTCAGACAGAGTCGTTCGCGTCTGCAGCGGCCCCCCGCTCTTTCCCCTAATGGACTGCAGCTGTGTGCTGTCCGCAGAGGTAGAGTCTACAGAGACAGGCAGGCTTCCTTGAGCTGCTGTGAGCTCCACCCAGTTCGAGCTTCCCAGCGGCTTTGTTTACCTACTTAAGCCTCAGCAATGGCGGGCGCCCCTCCTCCAGCCTCGCTGCTGCCTTGCGGATAGATCACCGCAGACGGCTGTGTTAGCAGTGAGGGAGGCGCCGTGGGCGTGGGACCCTCCCGGCCAGGTGTGGGATATATTCTCCTGGTGTGCCTGTTTCCTTAAAGCGCAGTATTGGGGTGGGAGTTACCCGATTTTCCAGGTGTTGTGTGTCTCAGTTCCCCTGGCTAGGAAAAGGGATTCCCTTCCCCCTTGCGCTTCCAGGTGAGGCGATGCCTCGCCCTGCTTCAGCTCACGCTGGTCAGCTGCAGCAGCTGACCAGCACCGATTGTCCGGCACTCCCTAGAGAGATGACCCCAGTACCTCAGTTGAAAATGCAGAAATCACCGGTCTTCTGTGTCGCTCGCGCTGGGAGTTGGAGACTGGAGCTGTTCCTATTCGCCCATCTTGCTCCGCCCCCTCCCATACCTTAACTTTAAATAGTAGCTTAATTTAAAAACTTTAAATAGTAGCTTAATTTAAATATCTGAGATTATTTACAATTACTTGACAGAAAGTACTTTTATTTTCCTTTGAAAATGTCTTAACATTATCGTAATTATCCAAAAGTATTGTAGCCCTTTTCCAAAAGTATTTTTATGTTGGGTGGAATTTAGAATGTATTCAACGGATGTATTCAGTAAGCAATTATGTATGTGTGTGTGTATATATTTATATATATAAATTCTTATGTCATTTATATATATAACATTTATATATATAAATTCCATGTCATGCGAGCTTTGAGGGTGTTGCTTTTCCAGCCAGAAACCTCTGTGGTCAACGGTGCCTTTGCCTGACTGTTTCTGGGACCCACTGGGATCTTTCTGCCCACTTGCCCAGGCAGGCTGCACTCAGTTCATGCTATTGGCCTGGATCCATTATTGCCAAGGGCAAGAGAGTGGTGAGGGATATGTGAGCAAGCAAGCATGGGGTCTGGCCACTGTGCACAGCCAGGCACACTAGCTGCAGTGGGACAGGCAGCTCCAGGCACTGGCACAGGTGCCGGCTCCCTGTGAAGCTATAGCTGGACCAGGTGTTACCACGAGCAGCTTCCAAGGCTGGCACTGGGAAATGCAGTGGCACCTGGAAACTTGGAGACACCAGAAACCACAGAGCCCCAAAGAGTTTGTCACAGCTCTGGTTTGGGGAGCTCCTAGGTCTGAGTTCCCCAAAAGACCACAGCTCTTCTTTTCTTCTCTCTTTTCTTGTCACCTACAACATGGTGAGCAAGGGTCATGTTTCATCCCTGTTTGTGTTACAGCTCTTTCAGCCCCAGCATTCAGGAATTCCTGAGTTCTTTACCAGTGTCCAGGGAAAATGAGGTATGCGGACAAGTGGAGGGTGAGCAAGGTGAAGAGGAGCTTTAGTGAGTGACAGAACAGCTCAGAGGAGACCCGCAGTGAGTCACTACTCTCTGCAGGCAGGTTGTCACAATGTGTTCAGCTGTTAGCAAAGAGGAGACCCACAGTGGGTAGCTCCTCTCTGTGGGTAGCTCTTCTCCACAGCTGGTAGTCCTGATATCTGCTCAACTCTCAGCAGAGAGGAAACCTTGGGGTGAGTAGCTCCTCTCCACAGGCAGGTCATCCTGTCATCTCTCTGAGTCTGGCTGATTCAGGGGGTTTTATGGGCTTCAGAGGGGAGGAGGTACATGCTGATTGGTTCCTGGGTGGCCATGGGCAGGCCTGGAAAAGGCATCATAAGTTCTCATTCTGGTCTGTGGAACTGACAGCCCAACTCCCAGGCTACAGGCCACCCTGGCTTGAAGGTGGGGCTTCACCAGGGACCTACCCCTTTCTATCCTGGAGCCTGTCTGCCTCCTGCCCTCATCCATGGCACCGAGGCTGTTCTTGCCACGGGGCACCTGCAGGCTATCTGTGAGCTTCCCGCAGCATACCTCAGGCCTCCCTCCAATCCTCATCAGCACTCAAAAAGTCCAGAGTTCGCACTGTGTTGAGCATGCGCACACCTGGCTGGGTTGCGACAGCACCCAAGCTTGGCCTCAATTTTGCTCTGAGATTGGAGCAAGCACCAGGAGCAGGGACAGGTGAGGCAATGGGAGCAGGCATATCCATGCCTGTGGGGGAAGGAGGGCCTTCCCTGGCTCCTGAGAGGGCAGAGATGGCAGGGTCTGCAGCTACAGTTTGGGTAGCTGCAGCTGTAGGTGTGGGGGCGCAGGTGGAGGTTCTGCTTAATCCCAGTCCCCGTGAGCACAGGGATGCCCAGGTTCAGAGCAGTGGCTGGGAAGCTGCAGCTGCACCTGGGGAGTACGAGGCTCCCACCCTGCCAACTCAGAAGGGTGCAGGGCTTCTGCCTATTCCTGGCTCCCACTGGCTCCATGGAGTGCACAGCCCTGGCTGCACCTCCCCCACTGTAGCCAGCATCATGGCAGCAGCCACTCCAGATGGTCCACTATTGCCATCATTTACACACACACATACACATATGTGTATATATATGATTATGTAGAAAGAGTGCTACTCTACCAATAACCTTAACATTCCCTCTCTCTCTCTTTTCCCAGAATAATAAATGTGCTTGTGTGAATTTTTCATATTCCTCAATTCGTTCCCTGTGTGACTAACAGCAAGATTTGAGGAGACAGCAATTGCTCATCTGAGGGTTGATTTGGGCCTAAGTTTAAATCTCAGTTCTAACACTCTCAATAGCTATAGAATGCAGCTAACTTCTCAAAGTTTTAGGCTTCTCTATCTGTGAAATAATCATTTATACTTTTTTAAGGACTAAATGAGATAATATATGTAGTATATGTAGTACATATGTAATGTATATAGTACAATGTCTGCCACAAATATAAATTCAATAGATTTTTTTTTCTCGTTAATGAATCCTTTCTATTTTCAGGAGTTAACAACTATCATTGAAGAGAAAAAAGCTAAATAATGGCTAATCTAGTAGTTCAAATATGCTCTTGAATTCCTAGTACCTCTGCACTTGTTAAATGAGCTAGCCAACCAGAGAGTTCTTCAAATAATCAACTTTCGTTAGAGATCAAGATTTTTGTTTTTCACTGAATCCACTAATTTTTCATCACTGAATAAAGCAACTGGTATTTTTTTGTAATGGAAACACGTATGACTTCCATTTGAAGCCAATTATAACTGAATATAGAGATCCAGGAAACAGATTGCAGTAGATCAGAGAGAATCCAGAACATTATTTTTTTAAACATATTAAGGATACAGGTTTGAAGATCAGAAGCACCTGGCTTTCCTTTATTCATAGATGCCAACCAAATTAGGAATTCTTTAAAGAGAAGAGTTACATTATTTAATAAAGAGTTTGGAGAAGAAACTGTCTGGATTTTCAGTGTTCATCAGCTATGGTTATGCATATTTTACCAGGTTGCATTTTATTTTCCTTATTCTTAAAAATATCTATGTAGTTTCTAAAAATGTTAGGCTCCCTTTGTGCCAAGGTTAAAGTTTCTTCTCTTCCCGAGAATTCTAATGGAAAAAGCTCCATATGGTACATTCATTAGAGCAAATAAAAATAGCAAAGTGCTGCATTCCATTATGATTTCTGCATTTTCATTCTGTGAAATATTTAAACTAAGTACTAACATCATTTTTGTATTTGATAACAAGCTGATATTTGTTAAATTCTATTTGTTTTCTTTGGGGGGAAGCAATGCTGAAGAACTCCTAGGCAGTAGGCTCCAGCAAGTACCTTTATTACATTTTGTTACTGCTATATACAGCCTTTTGACATAAATTATCTTTTCAAGAAAAATAATTGATTTTTTGAGTCAGAAATGATAAAGCAACTACTAAATCTGATTTTGTGCCACGCAAAAAGTAAAGCCCTTCTCCACTAATCACACCTTTGCATTTATCCACCCCAAGTCTAAATTTAATCCTGCTTATATGTACACCTATTACCTCTAGGTATTTTTACTCATAGCATTTGTTGCGCCATGCTATCATGATTTACCTACCTTCTGTTACTGTTATAATATTAACAGTATCCCCCTCATAGGAGTAACTTGCGTTATTTATATTTTTGACCAAGAACTAAGCATAGTGGCTGGTGCATAGAAGATGCTGCTGTACACAGGTTTATTGATTCAATGAATGTTTTGCAACTCAGCAAAAACTCTTCCCTAAGAGGGAAAATACAATGGTACTGGCTGCTTTACTTTATGCCATCCCCTAGCTTTAGTGTTTCAATTTTCATCAATCAATCCCTCCTAGTTAATTATCTTGAGTTGAAAACAACTAGAATAAAAATCTCCTATCACTTACAATCAATATTTGCATGTATTCTCTGACTTCATAATTAATATTTTAGGTTTCTATTTATGAACTTAGGCCAAAACTGTCTTTATAAGTTTATTACAGATATATATGTAGATAGATATAGACAGATAGATAGTAGATAGGTAGATATTATCATTAAAGAAAGTATGGTGTTAGTAATTTGTTTATAATTTTGTGTCAAGAATTACTTTGTCTTAACATTCTAGAATGAGGTTTTCTTGAATCTGGTATTTTATGAAGGTTAATGGTTGAATTTGTGGTTCATTAACTATGAGCTATGACAAAAGGTCCAAATTTCAAATAATGCTCACATGAATCTCAGCTCTTACCTGATATTAAGGAGACAAGCAAGTAAATGGTGTAGGCACAGCAGAGAGGTCTTGGATATCCCATTTCACTTCCTAGGTCCTTCTTTCCTCATGAGACACATTTTATGGCCTACAGTAACAGAAAAGTTTTCTAACCTAGGTATGCATGTCATCTTACAGTGTAAAGGCATTTAGATGATGAAAGGTCTGTAGTTTATGTCCAGAATATTAAACAGTTTTCATGACTTTTTCCAGGGGTATGTGCCTCATAATTTCATAAATTCTAGTTTTATTTCCCATAAGAAATCCTAAACCAAGGGTATCCTTTTAAGAGCATTACACAGAGAAGCATTCTTCTGCTAGCAAGCATTATTAGTCTGTTACCAAAAGGTCCTTTATTAGCAAGTTGATAAAGAAATTCAACTGGACCCCTTTCCCTCTTCCCTCTGGGACGATGTTTTCATTTTTGGTACACTAACAGATCTGAGGCAGTTCCAGTAACCCTTTTCTCCTATATCCATCTTCTGACCTCAGATAATAAATATTCATCACACATTTTTCAGGTTTTAACATTTTTTTATCCTACAAAAATTTTTTTCTAATACTTAATGAAAAATGTAGGTACACTAACAGTCCAGTGGCCACCAGAATTTGAAGCATACAGTAGGGATAGAAAGCACCTCTGTAAAGCATATTAATCATGTACGTATCTCTTCAGGAATCTTATATGCTTTTATCAGCTCAGTTACTCTTTTTGCTCCATCATTCTCAGTTATTTGAAAATGTTAATGTGTGTTGGTGGAGAGGCTTAATTTAGTTTTTACTTTTTTTTTTTTTACTGATTTTTAGGTTTCATTTTGTAAACATTATAAGAGACTTATGACCTTTATTTTAATTCCAACTTTTATCTTGGATTTGGGGTATACATATGCAGGTTTGTAACATGAGTATATTGCATGATGCTGAGGTGTGGAATGTGGATGATCCCATCACCCAGATAGTAAGCATCATAACCCAAGGGGTAGTTTTTCAGCCAATTTCCTTTCCTTCCTTCCTACCCTTCTAGTAGTCCCCGGTGCCTATTGTTTCCATCATTATGTTCGTGAGAACCCCAGATTTAGCTCCTACTTATAAGTGAGAATATGTGGTGTTTGATTTTCTGTTCCTGCATTAATTTGCTTGGGATAATGGCCTCCAGCTACATCCATGTTGCTGCAAAGGACATGATTTATTTCTTTATATGGCCTTGTGGTATTCCGTGGTGTATATGTACCACATTTTCATTTTCCAGTCCATAATTTATGAACACCTGGGTTAATTCCATGTCTTTGCTATTGTGAATAATGCTAAGATAAACATATGAGTGCATTTGTCTTTTTGGTAGAACAATTTATTTTCCTTTGGGTATATATCCAGTAATGAGATTGCTGGGTCAAATGGTAGTTCTGTTTTAAGTTCTCTGAGAAATCTCTGAACTACTTTCCATAGTGGCTGAACTAATTTGCATTCCCACCAACTGTGTAAGTGTTCCCTTTCACCTGCAGCCTTGCCAGCATCTGTTATTTTTTGACTTTTTAATAACAGCCATTCTGTCTGGTGTGAGACAGTATCTCATTGTGGTTTTGATTTGCATTTCCCTAATGGCTAGTGATACAGAGCATTTCTTCATATGTTTATCAGAAAGTTGTATGTCTTCTTTTGAGAAGTGTCTGTTCATGTCCTTTGCCCATTTTAAAATGGGGTTGCTTTTTGCTTGCTGATTTGTTTGAGTTCTTTGTAGATTCTGGATATTAGACCTTTGTCAGATGCATAGTTTGTGAATATTTTCTCCTTTTCTGTAGGTTGTCTGTTTACTCTGTTGATAATTTCATTTGCTGTGCAGAGGTCCCACTTGCCAATTTTTGTTTTTGTTGCAATTGCTTTTGGGGATTTAGCCATAAAATCTTTGCTGAAGCTGATGTTCAAAGGGTATTTCCTAGGTTGTCTTCTAGGATTTTTGCAATTTGAAGTCTTACATTTAAATTTTTAGTCTATCTTGGTTAATTTTTGGGGAGTATATGGTGAAAGGTAGGGGTCCAGTTTCATTTTTTTTTTTTTTTTTTTTTTTGCGTATGGATATCTAGTTTTCCCAGCATCATTTATTGAAGAAACTGGAGCACATGATTCAGCAGTCCCACTACTGGGTATATATGCAAAGTAAAGGAAATAAGGATGTTGAAGAGATATCTGCACTATTATTTTTATTGCAGCATTTTTCACAATAACCAAAGTATGAAATTAAAGTTTGTCCATCAACTGATGAGTGCATTAAAACATGTGGTATATGTATACAATGATGTGATTTACCCATTAAAATGAATGAAATTCTGTCATTTGTGACAACATGAATGTGCTTGGAGAATATTATGTTAAGTGAAATAAACCAGGCACAGAAAGACAAATACTGCATGTTCTCACTCATATGTGGAAGCTAAATGCATTGATTTCATAGAAGTAGAGAGTAGAATTGTGGTAACTAGAGGCTAGAAAGGGAAAGGGGTAATAAGGATAGAGAGATGTTGACTAATAGATACAAAATTACAGCTAGATAGGAGGAATACGTTGTGGTGTTCTATAGCATGTAGCATGCCTGTAGTTAACAATAATTTATTCTGTATTTTCAAATAGCTGGAAAAGAGGATTTTGAACATTTCTAATACAAAGAAATGATAAATATTTGAGATGATAGGCATGCTAAGTACCTTATTGGATCATTACACATTTTATACAGTATCAAAATATCACACTGTACCTCATAAACATGTACAATTATTATATGTAAATTAAAAATAATAAAAATTGAATATATAACCAGTAATTTTACTCTTAGATATACACTAAAGAGAAATGATTGCATTTGTAAATCAAAAGACAAGTACAAGATAGTTTCACAGCAGTTTAATATGTAATATTGAAAAACTGGAGGAGACCCAAATGTACATCAGAGAGTAGATGAATAAATTACAGTATATTAATACAACAGAATGCCACCCAAAAAACAAAAACTTCTACTACACATAATGGACCTTACAAATCATATATAATGTAGAGTAAAAAGAATCATACAACAATTATATTTTACTCAAATTATACAAAATTCGAAAACAGACAAAACTAATCTATGGTGATAGAAGTGAGAAGAGTGGTTACTTGGGGGTGAGATGGTGGGGCAGGGGTGTTGGTGCTATTGACATTAAAGATAAGAGAGCCCTGTTCTGGTGCTGGGAATCTATGTCTTAATCTGAGTGGTGATCACATATGTATATACTTAAGAAGTCACTGAACTATATGCTTAAATATCTTTTGCAGTGTACCTGTTATACCCCATTTACAAATTAAATTGATATAATCATGCAATATGTACTTTCATCCACAAAGTTTTTTTTTTTTTCTCTCCTTTCTGGGTAATTTCTTAATTCATGTCAAAAGGAATACATGTTTTTATGGTTTCTTTTTTAATATTTGGGATTATTAATGAAATGAGTTTTTCCAAAGCCTCAGTCTTTTGAGTTGTTTTGGTCAGATTCTCTCACTCCTTTTCCATTTTTGGGGGGGAAAAATCTATATTATTAGTGGAGGCATTGGTTGATTTTGGGGGTGTGGTTTTCACTTGGTTTTAAAATTTTTTGGCTGAGAATAGCTATCAAAGATAGGGGCTTCTGGTTCCCTATTTTTCACCTATCTATCCTGTCATGCTGTCAAAGTGTTTCTTATTATCTCCTCCTGACTCTCACTTCCAAAGGTAAGCAGAGAGAGTCAAGTACTTCTAATTACCTACAAAACTGATTGAAGGCGAAAGTCACTCTCAACAGCAAGCGTGAGTGATGTTTTGGATATCCCACTGATTCTTGACAGAAGGGTTTTAAGTCTACGATTTCATGTTTTTAAGTAACATTCTTGTCATTCTTTTAAAATTCACGTTGTTGTTTTAAATATGTGACTATGAATTTCTTGAAGTACTTCCATGGCATTATTTGTTTATACCAATTCCATTAACTTAACTAGCAAGTTGCAAGGCAATATTGATACGTGTCATAGTTATCTTTTATTATAATTTGAATTATTCTCTTTTTATTACCAAGATGAAAGTTTAAAGTTTCATAAATTAAGGAGGCAATGTAATTTTGGAAATAGCAGTGGCTAGCAGTCGAGACATCTGAGCTTTATCACTGGCTCTACAATAAGATTCAGAATCAGATGGTTGATAGATACATTTTCTTTACTACAATAAGAAATTCAAAAAGAGCTGGATCAAGTGGATTTAATTTTTCTACCAGTTTAGATCTTCAAGTAAATATTCTTCACATTGAGATCAGTAGTAAAGATTATTGTAAATAGAATGTTGGAACATACTGACTATAGCTGCACACTTGGTTTCAGCAAAGATTCTATGAAATGTTACAGATAACAAGTGTTCGTATGAGACCCTTCATCTCATGGCCTTAATCTTGACACCCAGATAGGAGTCACAGGGCTCTCAATCTCTTTCTGCAGCTACTGGAGCTATTTCCAATGCTAATGTTGGTTCCATTGATAGGAAATCTTCCTCCTGTTTTATCTCTGACAACTTCAATGTATCCATTGAACAAAAAAGGGTGAGTGAAGAAAAATAAAAGAAGCTATAGTTTATGGGAAAGAGAAAGATTTTTTCTTTGTGTTAGAAACAGGTAATTTGAACATAGTAATTAATTTTTCTAAGATTAAATAAACTGAGTTCCAACTGTCCTGAGCACTTAGCCTCTTCAAAGCATAAATTTTTGACTCCAATGTATTTTTGGTTTTCATTCTTTATCATGAAGACTAATGGGATTATTGTCCACATGCATTGTTTCTAAATAAAGTGTCTGCTGCTACTTGGAATTCATGCACGGGAAGCATAGCTGATGTGGAAAAGTATTGCAAGATGACAGAATTCACTATTCTAAATGTGTCCTCAAGGGATTTTAGAGGTGCTAATATTACACACTGCATAACCCTCTCTGCTAGGTGCCTGCATAATCACAGCATTGGAATTGACGTATTTGTCATAGACAATCACATTGGAAACTTTCTGAAGCTATAAGTAATGGCTAGGGCACCTATAATATTTTCCAGATGCAATGACATGGCACTTAATCTTGATGTAATCTACACAGGGTAAAGCCCAGGGCATTCATATTGAGTGTTCATGCTTGGGTTATTGCATGACATACAAAGTTTCCCAATTCAACAAGCTTCTTTGCGCCAGATGAAAACTTACGAGTGTATCTGGTCCAGCTGCACAGCCTTAGGCAAATAGTCCTGGTGAGATGATAATATTTATTTCTTTAAAAGATTTCCAGAGATAAACTCTTTATCTATTAAATAAATATTTATTATTAATAATGAACCCGTACTGACCACATACTCTACATGCCAGATACTATTCCAAAGACATTATATATGTAATTTTAACTAATCCTTACAACATCTCTATTAGAAAGGTATTATTTTTGATCATTATTTTATAGATGGGGAAAACTGTGCCACAAGAAATTAAGGGCCAGCATTAACTAATATGCTACAAAAGGCAGTACATTTTGAGAGTTGAAAGTGTGGTTTTTGAGCCCAATTAAAAAAAGTGAAGTCCCAGATCTTCTCTTTATTAGATCTCTGACATTAGATAAACTACGTAAACTCTCTCTGCCTCAGTATTCTCATTGGTAAATTGGGGCTAATAATTATAGCTACTCAAGGGTTGTGAACATTACATGAATCAGGGTAAAGCTATTAGAATAGTGTCTATCTCAATTGCTTCTTGGCCTTTTGGCTAAGACCAAGTATAGAATAGTGTCTGTCTCATACGCTCACTAAGTGTTAATGCTACATTATTCTGTCTTCTATGTTGAGAATGTTCTTTGTTCAATCAGTGTACCAAAACGAGAAACTTTTATGTCTCTCACCTCTACTGGGCTGTGTGCTCCTAAATTATAGGGACATAGTTTAACTCATACCAAGTACTCAACCAGATCAATGTTACATACAATTTCACCGAATTAATACATGAATAAAGCATAATGCTTATATTAGAGACTGTCATAGTACAGTAGAGGAACATATACTCACAAACACTAGAATACAATGCACTAGAATACATAGTGTATGTGACATGCCTCATGCCCTTTCCTGGTACCTATGGCATTTCTTTAAATAATTTTATAGCATTTATATTAGATCATAATGTTTCTCCTTACAGCTCCTTTTGTTCCTTATTAACCTGAGACTTTCTAAGCTGTTCTGGGGCAGTACTCTAGTTATTCCATCATCTTTGAAACAGCAGTGACTGGTTTAATACCAGTGTGTATGTTGTAAGTTACTGTGCATGGACACACCATGAGTGCATATAAGCAAGGTGAAAGGGTAGCCTCAACATTGTTATGGCAGCGGTTGTGCAGTCAAACTGGACTGGAGGTAAGAGATAAAGGACCCTGATCTGCTCCTTACTGCTTGGCATTGGGCAAAGCAGTTGGCATAATTTCTTGCAATGTCAAATAGAGCCATGACACCCTCCAATCTCCCTCCCTATATCTGCTTTATAGCACTAATCCTTAACAGAAGCTATATTAACCATTGTATAACTTTTACATGGGCTTTTCCAGGACAAATCATAAACTAAATTCTTAAGTATATAATATTGCAATCCGCATTGAAGGGAGTCTAGTATACATGGCCACTAAGGCAACTGGCTTCAGAAATCTACTGCTGCAAGAAAGAGAAAGGTATGTAGTTGAGTAAAGAAAGGTTAGAGTTCTTCTGCTGGGTAATCTGTTTTGCGGGATTTTGTACATCCCTGCATTAGTCTGCTTGGGTTGCTATAACAAAATATCACAGATTGGGTGTCTTAAAGAAACAGACATTGATTTCTCACAGTTCTAGGGGCTGGGAAGTCCATAAGTAAGGTGTTGACAAGTTTGGTTCTGGATCCTGCTACCTGGCTTTCAGATCATCTTTGAAACAGCAGCATGTCTTCTCTTCATGTCATCACGTGACAGAATGATGTCTTTTTCTTCTTTTAAAAACATAAATCGGCCAGGCACGGTGGCTCACGCCTATAATCCCAGCACTCAGGGAGACCGAGGCGGGCAGATCACGAGGTCAGGAGATCAAGACCATCCTGGCTAACACAGTGAAACCCCGTCTCTACTAAAAACAAATACAAAAAAAATTAGCTGGGCGTGGCGGCGGGCGCCTGTAGTCCCAGCTACACGGGAGGCTGAGGCAGGAGAATGGCGTGAACCCAAGAGGCGGAGCTTGCAATGAGCCAAGATTGTTCCACTGCACTCCAGCCTGGGCGACAGAGCAAGACTCTGTCTCAAAAAAAAAAAAAAAAGAAAAAAGAAAAAAAATCCCATCGTGGGAGCCCCATCCTAATGACCTTCTCTAAACCTAGTTACTTCCAAAAGGGCCTACCTTCAAATACTATCACATGAAGGGTCAGGACTTCAGCATATGAATTTAGAGAAGACACAACATTTAGTTCATCATAATCCTTTAAAAATCAGCAAACCATCACAAACTTGCGTTCTTATAGAAATCACCCCTCTTCTTTGCAGAATTAGAAATACAGTGCCCTTATATATTGCTAAAATAAAGGAAGAGGTCACAAAGACATTTTCTTTTGAAATAGCACAATATAACATAGAGAATACTCCTACACAATAGGCTTTCTATCACTTACTCCTCTTTAGTATGCAGACTGTGTTTTGAATATGTTTCTTTGCAACTGCAATTGGTGGAAACCTTCAATTTGAGATCGGGGGTTAAAAGAGTTGTCATTTTGACAATTGGCAATCCAATCAGAGAAAATAAAAGACTATTTTGTTATTTTATCAAAGGCAAAACTCGTTTGCAGAAGAGTATCAGTGTGAATCCATTTTAAAATATAGTGTCCTATAGTTAAGAAATATCTACTGAAAATTAGACATGTAACTGGTTCTTGTAAATGGTTCTGTGTTCTAAGACTTCTAATAAAAGAACTGGCTTTTCATAGGAAGTCAGAATACCTGGCAATGGACAAAGGCAGAGAGGTCACCAAAGCAGATACCAGTGTATACTGTGAGGATCCCAAAAAGTGATTTGAGGAAGGAAGTATTTCAGATATAAATTTCTCTATTTTTAAATAATTTTTTAATACAAGCATAGCTCGGAGATATTGCTGATTTGGTTTCAGACCACTGCAATAAAGTATTGCAGTAAAGGCAGTCACACATATTTTTTGGTTCCCAGTATATATAAAAGTTATGTTTACCCTATATTGTAGTCTATAACATGTACAACTGGATTATGTCTAAACAATTTACAGAACTTAATTACAATAGTTTATTGCTAAAAAGTTATAATGATCGTCTCAGCCTTCAGTGAGTCATCATCTCTGCTGGTGGAGGATCTTGCTTCCATGTTAGTTACTGCCAGCTGATTAGGGTGGTGGTTGCTGAAGTTTGGAATAACTGTGGCAATTTCTTAATATAGGATAACAGTGAATTTGCTACATGCTTTGATTCTTTTACAAAATATTTCTCTGTAGTATATGATGCTGTTTGATAGCATTTTATTCGCAGTAGATATTCTTTCAAAATTGAAGCCAATCCCCTCAAAACCTGCTGCTGCTTTATCAACTAAATCTATGTAATATTCTAAATCTTTTGTTCTCATTTCGATAATGATGACAGCATCTTCACCATGAGTAGATTCTATCTCAGTAAACCCCTTTCTTTGCTCATGCATAAGAAGCAACTCCTCATCAATTCTAGTTTGATCATGAGATTGCAGCAATTCAGTCATATCTTAAGGATGCACTTCTAATTCTAGTTCTCGTGCTATTTCCACCACATCTGCAGTTACTTTCTCCATTGAAGGAAGTCTTGAACCTCTCAAAGTCATCCATGAGGGTTGAAATAGACTTTTTCAAACTCATGTTAATGTTGACATTTGGATCTCCTTTCATAAATTACAAATATTCTTAATGTCATCTAGAATGGTAAATTCTTTCCAGAGGTTTTCAACTCACCTTGTGTGGATCCATCAGAGGAATAACTATTTATGGCAGATGTAGCATTACACAATATACTTATTAAATCATAAAACTTGAAGTCAAAATTACTACTGATTTATGGGCTGCAAAATGGGTATTGGGTTAGCAGGCATGAAAAATACATGAAAAAAAAATCTCCAGATAACCTGTAGCAGATTCTATATCAGCACTTACTACTTCACCTTGCATTTTTATTTTGTGGAGATGACTTCTTTCCTGAAGCCTAAGAAACCAACCTACGCTAGCTTCAAACTTTTCTTCTGCAGCTTCTGTACCTTTCTCAGTCTTTATATGATTGAAGAAACTAGGGACTTTGCCCATGATTAGGTTTTGGCTTAAGGGAATAGTTTGGCTGGTTTGATCTTTTCTCCAGACCACTAAAAGTGTCTTCATATAAATTAAGTTTGCCATCTTATATAGGCACAGTTTGTGGTGCCCCCCAAACAATTGTAATAGGAACATGAAAGATCACTAATTACAGATCACCATGACAGATATGATCATAATGAAAAAGTCTGAAACAGTGCAAGAATTGCCAAAGTGTGACACAGAGACAGGAAATGAGCACATGGTGTTGGAAAAAAAGGCACCTATAGATTTGCTTAGTGCAGAGTTGACACAAAGTATCAATTTGTAAAAAAACACAATATATGCAAAGCACAATAAAGTGAGGCATAATAAAATGAGGTAAGCCCTTACTAAAGAGATTATCTTCAGAGTTTATTTTTGTCTTAGGGGCTTCAAATTACAGGATATCAGGTCTTTGTTCCATTCTTTCCTCTACCTTCTTTTCTCTCTAGCATGCTTATAGTTGTTAATTTATACTGTATAGATATCACTATTTTATCTGCTTTGGGTTAGGGTTAGTTTTTATGTCCATTTCACATTATGTATTATTAATTTGTTGAAGCTAGACACCTGACTTTATTGTATGTCTTCCATAGCACTTAGCACAGTGTCTCACAGCTACGAGAAAGCTTGTTAAATTGAATTACCTTGATAGTGATCACAAGGTTTGGGAAATAGGATGCTTTAGAAAAGATTAAAAGAACACAGATTGTTTATCTTAAACAAAGGATCTAATGCTATTCTAAAAGTCTACAAATCAATGATGTTTTTTATATCTCTTGAGAGAGAAATGAGAGGTGGTAGTAGAATGGGGTGGTTACCAACTATTTCCAGAGATTTCTTTCTGGTTTATTGCTGAATGCCCAAGAATGTACCTCTTTTCTATGTTTTCTGTTTATGTGAGCCAGTTAATTTGGGACAATCATACTTTATTGGTTCCATAGGCTTCAAGGAATTCTATCCTAACTTCAATCTGTACATATAATTGAGGAGCTATTATTTTGCATATAGAATCATTTATAACATATGGTTGTTCTGCTTTTCCAGTCACATTATGAGCTTAACTTGTTTACTAATTTTTACTGAAACATATACAATATGTTATCAGTATGATTCAACAAATATTTATTGAGCACTCACTATGGGTCAGGACATCAGTGATATGCCAGAAATCTAATAATGAATAAAATACAGAGCCTGTCCCTGAAAGGATAGTAATCTGGTAGAAGAATATCAAAGTAAAAGAAAATTATATTAAAATATAATATCTGATGTATAGAAATAGGTCCATTAAGTTCTGTGGGAGCACATAGATGGGAAGAAGCTGATTTGTCTAGGCCAGCATTATTCAATAGAATTACAATGTGAGTTATATATGTAATTTAAAATTTTCTAGTAGTGATATCAAAAAGAAGTCGGTGAATACATTTCATAATACTTTTATTTAATCCAATATATCCAAAATATCCTTTCAACATGTAATTACTATAAATATTATTAATGAGCTAGTTTATATTCTTTTATTTATTTCTTTCTTTTGAGTTAAGACTTTGAAATCTGGGATGCATTGTGTACTTCCAATCTGCCTTAGTTTGGATTAGCCGCACTTCAAGCGCTCAATAATAACATGTGCATAGCAGTTATTCAGATAACACAGATCCTTGAATTTAAAGAGGGAATTTAATAATGAGTTGGATCTTGGAGGTTGAAGAGGAATTCCTAGATGTAAGAGGCAAAATATGATATTCATGTCAGGGGAACAGGATATACAAAGGCACAGAGATATCCAAGTATGTTGACAGAAGTTCCATAGCGTAGGCATGGCAGAAAATTGACCCCAAAACAAGGTTGATGTTGAAATCTAACAATTATCCTTAAAGACCTAATGAAAGTAGATTTAATAGCTAAGAGAGTGTTATAATATTATTACAATTTCTTTGCTTTATGTAATATTTATAGAGTGCTTATTATGTGTCCAGTAGTGTCCTAAGCACTTTTTATATGTTAGTTTGTTTAATCTTTGAAACAACCCTGTGAAGTTGATATTATTATTATCTATCCCATTTTATAGATGAGAAAACTAAAACATAGTTTTAGGAGGTCAAATAATCTGCCCAGGGGCACACAACTAATAAGTGGAAAAACAGAATTTGACTCCTAAATCTGTGTTATATTGGCTTTATAAGTAACTGCCACCACTATAGCATATAGATCCAGTGATGAATTTAATGTTCTGCATAGATCAGTGAAGGTGAAATAATTAAGAACTATCAAAGTTGTAAAATGAGCTAATGAGGCAAATTTGTTTTCCTAAAAGTAAAAACTGATTGAAGCCTAAATAAAATTCAAAGTTATGAAAACAAATGTGATAAACAGTTAATTACATTTTAGGAATGTAGTGTGTGCTAATAAATAGTCCCTAATGTTTATTAATAAACAAGATGAATGAATTTGAAAAGTTCATTTTACTCCAGGGAGTTTCTATCAATTCCCTGAAAATATAATTTAAAAAATGCATTTGGCTGCGCGCTGTGGCTCACACCTGTAATCCCAACACTTTGGGAGGCCAAGGCAGGCGGATCACCTGAGGTCAGGAGTTTGAGACCAGCCTGACCCACATGCCTCTACTAAAAATACAAAATAAGCTGGGCGTGGTGGCGTATACCTGTAATCCCAGCTACTTAGGAAGCTGAGGCAGGAGAATCTCTTGAACCTGGGACACAGAGGTTCTGGTGAGCTGAGATCCCCCATTGCACTCCATCCTGGGCAACAAGAGTGAACCTCTGTCTCAAAAAAAAAAAAAAAAAAAAAAGCACTTCTGTTGTGTTTATAAGAGACACATCTACTATATAAACAGCTTGTAAATAAAAGGATGAAAAAGTTACACCATGAAACACTAACCAAAAGAAACTAGTGTTGCTGTATTAATATTAAAAAAAATAGACTTTATGGCAACAACACTGCTAGAGATAAAGAGGAAGATTTAATAATGATCACTAATTAAGCTCACCATGAAAGTATAATTTTCTAAAGCTTTCTTTATCTAATTGCGTAGCCTAGAAATTTATGAAATAAAAATTGATAGCGTTAAAAAGATGATAGAAAAACATAATAGTTGTGGGTGAATTTAACCACTTTTTTTTTTTTTTTTTTGAGACGGAGTCTCGCTCTGTCGCCCAGGCTGGAGTGCAGTGGCCGGATCTCAGCTCACTGCAAGCTCCGCCTCCCGTGTTTACGCCATTCTCCTGCCTCAGCCTCCCGAGTAGCTGGGACTACAGGTGCCTGCCACCTCGCCCGGCTAGAATTTAACCACTTTTATCAGGAACTTACTGAATATGTAGACATAAAACCTATCAATATATTGAAAACTTGACCATTACATTGAAACAATCTCAACATAATTGACTTATATGGAACTTTGCCCCTCAATTGTAGACCACTCATTAAGTACACATAGAAGTTTTGTGAAATTATTATATCTTGGATCAGAAAGCAGACTCAATATAATGCAAATGATTTAAATTATATTTGTTAACCATAGAGCATTTAAGCTAAAAATTAATATCAAAAGGATTTTTAAACACCCATATGTTTAGAAACAAGTAAACAAACTTATAAATAACATATACCTTGGGGAGGAAGTGATAAATTTAGTAATATCAAACTATTTTGAATTGAATATATAAAATATTCAACATATCAAAACTTCTGGAGTGTAGCTAAAGTGTGTATAGAGTAGAATTTCTATTACTATTTGTATATTTTAGAAAAAGAAAAGTTTAAAAATTAATAAGCTAGACATTCATCTCAAGTAACTAGAACAGTAACAGCAAATTGAATGTAAAGTAGAAGAAAATAAATAGTAAAGAGTAAAATGAATAAAAATGAAAGAAATGTAATAAAAATAATACAAATACTGATAAAAAGATCAATAAAATTGGCAAACATCTGTTGAGAGACACTCCACGTTAAAATTTCATGAATAGTAGAACAGTGCTTTGATCTCTCTCTCTCTCTCTCTCTCTCTCTCTCTCTGTTTCTGAAATAGGTAACATTAATTTTCAAAGCTGAACTTTCTTTGCATCATAAACATGAAAAAAATGCTCAAATTGAGTCATGAAAAATAATTAACACCTTTTTTCCTGTCATTAAATAAATTATGCACATATTTAATGTATCACACATTCCTAGAATACTGCTATTGTTTCTTCTGTTTCCCCCACCCTGCCTCTTCTAATGCACAGTTGTAGCTTCCCTTAGGTCTGAGAGTTGAACATAGTAGAAGCAGAGAAAAGTTTAGCTCAAAGAATCTTAGGAAACTTCAAAAACTTTGATATTCTCTAGTCTTAAGGGAGCTTGAGATCTAATACGTGAAATACAGCCAAAAAGTGCAGCCCTTTATCAAGTAGCAATATTTTCATGGTCTTTTTTCAGTTCAGCCCTCTCCTGTCACAAAACCGATCTATAAACCATAATCAGCAATGAGTGTGTTTCCACCCTAAATTGAGGGTATTTTTCTTTAGCAATCCCAGGTAATATCTTATTTTTGAATGCTTTTGACATGTTTTAATACACTTGACTCAAATATTAGTAATTGAAAACACTCCTTTGGTTCTATATACCTTAACACTGGACACAAAAGACATGCTTAGATTCATACATATCATCTGCTTTGGTTTACATCCACACATCATAGATAACACAGATACAACATTTAAATAAATCCAACATGGCATTCAAGAAGGTTAAAAGACAGTCTCAGCTATAAAAGGAAGGCTTAAACAATCAACTCCAGATATTCTCTAATCACAAAAAGAGACTAAAAATAGTTTAAGATAAAGGGAATGTCATCAGGTAGCACAAATCATAGATAAGAAACTGAAGTCTGTTGGAATTTAAAAGCACTTTTGAGGGGGAAGATAAGAAAGAGGAACATAGACCAATTCAAGCAGAAAATGTCTACCAAGGCCAACTTCGACCTTGAGAATGCTTAGTACTTACTGTATTTTAATCATTTCTGGAGTATTATAGTCATGTTAAATCTTGAAATTTTAAAGAAGAGCAAAAGAATTGTCAAGATACATGTGAAAAAATTAACATTAGGAGCTTAGCTATGTAGATGTATTTTAAAGATAAACTAAGACAATGAAGTATTTTAAGCATAGATATATGAGATAAAAGATCAGAATAGTGATCCTAGAACAATAAATCTAACCTAGGTATGACAAACGTGGAGAAAGATACTTCCTTAATAAATGGTATCAGGGCAATTGATTATATTAAATAACACCAAAATATATCAATTCCACACAGATAAAAGACTTAAATATGAATATCAAGACAATGTAAATTGTAGAAAATAGCAAAGGAAAATTTCTTTATGATATCATGATAGGAAAGTATTTTTAATAAAACACAAGCAGCACAAACTATAAATGAAAAATTTGATAAATTAACATGAAAAAGAGTATTTTCTTTTAATCAAAAGACAGTATTGAGAGGGTGATAAGCCAAAATTTTAAAAAGAAATTTTTAATGCATGTAATTAACAGATAGTAGTATCTAATATATATGTATATATGTAGTATATTTATCCATAGTTAAAATAATACATGCATATATACATATGTGTTTTTTATATTAATGATAAATAAGGACCCAAACACCCAATAAAAATAGATCAAACTTTGGAACAGATATTCCATTATTAGATGTCCAATAAACAAATATAAATATTCTTAGCCTCTTAGTAATTTTGGAAATCACAATGAAACGCCATTTTACACATACCTTACTGGCAAAATTAAGAAGGCTGACTCTAATAATGTTGGCAAGACTTAGTGAATTTCCTATAACTTTCCAAAGCCTTTTGGAACACAATTTGCTATCAGGTACTAAAATTAAAAGTATTCCCAGCATAGGATGTCATAATTCCATTCACGAGCATGTGTTAATAGAAATTTTTGTACATATGCTCCAAGAAATGCAAAATAAATTTCACAATAACTTTGGTAAGGAAAAAAAGTATGATAGAGAAAAATACCCATTGATAGGAGATTGGATTTTAAAAGTTGGGGTAAAATTATATAATGGAATATGACCAAGTAGTACAATTAAATTGACTGCTATACTTACTAAAAATGTACCTCAGAAACAATATATCAAAATGAAGCCACTTGCAAAATAATATAGAGAGAAGGATAAAATTTATAATATGCAGATAGAGAAAGCAATACGTTAATCATACACACATTTATAGCAGTGTAGCTCTTAAAACAATCATGTGAATGAGAAATAGAACATTCAGGATAGCAGTGTCTTCCGTGAAGAGAAAGGAAAATTTTACTGGCAAATGGCACACAGTGGTTTTCAAGGCTACTAGTAAATTTTGGTTTCTTATACTGGTTAGCGACTTGTTAAATTTGTTATTATTGTTTATTGTTGAGAAACATGTTTTACTTTTTTTTTTTTTACATATGAAATTTCTTAAACTTGTTTAAAAAGATTAAATGGGAGAGGAAGCACAGAGTGGTCAGTTTGAGAGCAGATATGCAACATTAAGCAGTCATCATTTGTGTCTAATAAATAAAGCAAAAAAATCCTATAATTCTTCAAACTATGTTCTCTTACGTAGTATGGAACCACCACTAGCCAACGTGGCTGCCAACATGGTGGTTTTATATCAGTTAGGAAATTGTACCCCATTTTATGAGGGAGATATAGCACCAAGCATGGGTACAAAGCTTGGCTGAATTTTCACCTCCGTTTGCCCTTGTAACCAGGCATTATGGTTCAAGTTCAAAGTGTAGAGTTGGATGTGGTTGTCAGGGTAGAATGCTAAGAATCATAGCTTTATTTTCCGTATATTTGGATGAAGGCCATAGACAGTGGTACAAGGAAACAATATGATCCTACGTAGACGACTGTGAGGCAAGTGAAGTTCGGGAAACACTAAAGTCTGGCAGATCCTGGGTGACGCTAGCCTGAACCAAAAGTAGACTGTCTTAATCAACATTTTACAGAGGAAGAAATGAAAGTTTTTTGTTTTTTTGTTTTTTTCTTGAGATGAAGTTTAGCTGGTGTTGCCTAGGCTGGAGTGCAATGGCACGATCTCGGCTCACTGCAACCTCTGCCTCCTGGGTTCAAGCAAATCTCCTGCCTCAGCCTCCCAAGTAGCTAGGATTACAGGCATGTGCCACCATGCCCGGCTAATTTTGTATTTTTAGTACAGATGGGGTTCCTCCATGTTGGTCAGGCTGAAAGTTTTATTTGAGCTCCACACATGTGACTTATAAGTCGTTCTGTGTAAGTTTTTAGTTAAGTACATTGTTTTTATCCCATAATATTATTTAATCTTTTTTGCTAAAATAACCTTTTCATTTTAGAACAATTTTAGATTACAAAAAGTACAGTTTTAGAACAAAGAAAAATTGTGAAGATAGTACTGATATAGGAGTTAAAAAGAAATTATTTAGGCAGCTAGAGAGGCTAAAAGAGTCCTTAGTAATGTTTTCCTTTTAATAAAAATAGCCTCCAAATCATTACTTTTCTAACTAAAAGTAGCCTGTAAAATTGAGCTGCAGACACAGATAAGCAAGCTGGAAGCTTTTATGGGTGAATGCCAACAGCTGTGCCAATAGGAAAATGTTACCTGGGGGCAAAGCCGACATGGCGGCTGTATATTGTCAACCATTTGTACAGTAAGGAACAGACAACGTGACTCCAGCCAGGTAGAGAACCCATCTGCATAATTAAAGATTAGGGTGGGGTGGCCAGCTTCTTTGTGCACTATGTAAATAGCACACCTGGTCCAACCAATCTTTGGGCCCATTGTAAATCAGACACTGCCTCCTCAAGCTAGTCTGTATAACTCCTTGCACTTCATCTCATACTGAAAGACATACTTGGGATCCCCCACTCTCTGTCTGCAGGAGAGAGAGCTATTCTGTTTTTTTTTTTCTTTCTTTTTTTGGCTTATTAAACCTCCGCCCTTAAGCTCACTTCTTGTGTGTCCGTATCCTTGATTATTTTGGCGTGAGATGATGTACCTCGGGTATTTACCTGAGACGAGGATGCTGCTTCAGTACAAAATATTTCCATACTACCATCCAGTTTCCACTATCATTAAAATCTTTACATCAGTATTATACATTTATTGCAATTAATGAACCAATGCCGATGCATCATTTGTAAGTAAAGTCAATACTTTAAGATTTCCTTAGTTTATACCTAATATCTTACTCCTGTTGCTGGATTCCATCCAGGTTACCATATTGCATTTAGTTTTCATTTCTCTTTAGTTGCCCTTGGCTGTTTCAAGTTTTTCAGGTTCCTTATTTTCAATGGATTGAGGGGTGTGAGAAGTACAGTTGAAGTATTTTGTGGAATATACCTCAGTTGGGTCTTGACTCTGTCTTACACTGGAATTATGTGTTTTGGGGAAGAAGATCACAGAGGTAAAGTGCTATTTTCATCCCATTATTTTGAGGGTACATACTATGAACATTATTACCACTGTTGATGTTAAACTTGATCACATGGTAGATATAGCGTTTATATATAGTCAGATTTCTCCACTAAAATAACCCTTGTTCCCCATCCACATTGTATTCTTTGGAAGAAAGAAAGTCACTATTTGTAGCTCCCACAGAGGAGTAGAAAATTATACTTCAGCTCATTTAAGGTGGAGAATCTACACAAATTATTTGAGATTCTTCTGAATGGAAGATCTTCTCTCCCGTTTATTAGTTCTTACCACATTTACTTATGTCACTACGGACCCTTAGATATTTCTTTTATACTTTGTTTTATAATCCAATAGAATTTCATTTACTGTCTTGCTCAAATTGTGCAGTTTTGGCACTTGGGAGTTCTTTCAGTTTTTCCTGTGTCTCCTTGGCAGACATCCCCATCATTGCATGTTTTGTTTTATTTTGTTTCCTTCCAAAGCACTTCCTTACTTGCTGACACTACAATAAAATCCAGGCTCATCCTGTCTATTTTCTGCCCTGGTCCTAGAACTAGCCATTTATCTAAGGAGCTTTGTTTTCTTTATTGGAGAATGCTATTAGAAGCCAATATATGGGCACAATTATGTTCCTTTCTAAGGTGCTAGTTCCTTTCTAGGCCCTCTTAGTTGGCAGAGCAAGGGGATACATGGGTGTATACTAACCAATGTATATAAACATATTTATAAATATTCTGTGTAATTATATGCACCTATATTTAGCTAAACATAAGTTCATTCTGATCTCTCCAATTCTAATCCATTACCCAATGGGTCATTGAAGACTTTAGTCCTTGCTTATCTGTAACCTCCTTTTCAAAACAGTGAGAAAACTTGATTCCCTCCATTTTCTTAACTGTTCAATTTCACTATAAATGTATCAGAATTTCTACCCATATCCCCAAGAGAAACAGCCATCAACTAAAGTATAGTGCCTGTGCACTGCATTTTGTGCCGTTAGTCTTAAAGATTCTACTGTTTTCCAAAATTACTTAGGTCAACAACTTATACCTTCACCCTTTTCAATGAGATGGCTTCACATATTTTTAATACAATTAGATTGTTTTGTCAGGCTACTTTCCATCTAGGGATTCTGTATTTTCATTATAATTTTTAAATTTGCATACATTAAGCCTCATGCTTTGCTCTGTAAAATTCTATGGCTTCTGAAAAACGTACAGTTTCATGTATTCATAACCACAGTATCATATGAAATATTTTCTCTGCCCTGAAAACTCCTCTTTGCTTCACCTATTAAACATTTTCCCTCCTTAATCTCTATTGTTTTGTCTTTTTCAGAATGTATAATTGGAATCTTAATGATATGTAGCTTTTTCAGACTAGCTTATTTCACTTAGCAATACGTATTTAAAACTCATCCATTTTTTGTAGTTTTTTATGATGGCTCATTTATCACCAAATAATTTTTCATTGCATGTATGTACCATAATATGTTTATTCATCTACTAAAGAAATTTTGGTTTCTGGAGATTTTACTATTAGGATTAAAAATGCTATAAACATGCAGGTTTTTTTGTTGACATAAGTTTTTAAATCAATCAGGTCAATACCTAGGCGTATGATTGCTAGATATTATGGTAAAACTATGTTTATTGAAATATATGAATTTGAAATGCTTAGGAAATGCTATGCTTATATGAAATTACCAAACTGTCTTTCAAAATGGCTCTATCATTTTGAATTTTCACTAGCAATGAATGAGAATTCTTGTTGCTCCACATCCTTACCAACAATTGGTTTTCTTAGTTTTTTAGATTTTAACCATTTCAATAGGTGGGTAGGGGTATTTCATTGTTGTTTTAATTTGCAACTCTAATGTCAAATTATGTTGGGCATCTTTCCATATGCTTATTTACCATTTTATATCTTTTGTGAGATGTCTGTTCAGATCTTTCACCTGCTCTTTAATTACTCTATATGTTTATTGTGGAGTTTTAAGAGTTCTTTGTGTTACATTTGTTAGATGTGTTTCACAAATATTTTCTCCCAGTCACTGGCTTTTCTTTTCCTTCTCATTACATTGCACTTTACAGAGCAGAAATTTTTCATTTTAGTGGAACACAACGTATCAGTTATTTCTTTTATATATTGTGCTTTTATTATTACATGTAAAAGTCATCAAGAATCCTAGTTACATAGGTTTATTCCTATGTTTGCTTCTAGAATTTTAATAGTTTTCCATTTTACATTTAGTGGTAGGATTCATTTTTAGATCATTTTTGTTAAAGGTGTAAATTATTTGTCTAGGTTTATTTTGTTATATTGTTTGCATATGGATGAGAATTGTTTCAGTCCCATTTGAGAGAGTCTTCCAACCTAGGATTATAGAATATCTCTCCCTTTCCTTAGGTTTTCTATGTGTTTTTATATTAGTGTTTTGTAATTTTCAGTACATTGGTACTATGGTTATATTTATACCTAAGTACTACATATTTTTGGGTGCTATTGTAAATGATGGTTTAAAATAATTTTTAAATTATAGTTGTTTACTGGTGGCATATAAGAAAACAGTAGATTATTGTATGTTAATTTTGTGCCCCAAAACCTGTTATACCCATATGTTAGGTTTGTGCCACTCATTTATTATTTTTTTCACATATGGGATAAGATGGCAAGATAGGGAAATGAAGAGAGAAAGAAGGTGGTGACTGTCAGTAGTGCACCCTTTCAAAAGGAGGTAAGCCCATTATAGAGGTCCAGGCCCTGTGATCTGAATCAGTCCCAGCTGGCAATTCAATACAAGTGTTCCCCCAAATTAATGTACTTTACACTGAAATTGGATCTCAAGATCCCTGAAACTCTTGCAGGACAAGTAGTCAGTGCGGGCCTATTGAGAATGTAGTTTATTGATATGCAGTCAAATATGAGTTTATTAGAGTCAATAGGCCATGCTAATAGATTGAGTGTGAATTATATGACACAGGAGAAGAACTGATAATTAATAGCATAATTTACTAAAATTTGGAACATGGTACAAGGAAATTAAGTTTTGGATATATTGAGTTTGAGATGTCTTTAGAAACAAAATGTAAATGCTAAGCAAATATTTCTTTTATCTTAGTCTAAAATTCAGACGATAAGTCAAGGTAGGAGATTTACATTTGCTGTGTAACTATAGGTGGTATTAAAAGCCATGATTGAATGGGATCATCTGGAGATAAAATAGAGATAGAAAACTGACTGGGTTTGAGAACCAAGCTCTGGGCCATCCCAAATTTAGAGATCAGGAAGAGGTGGAGTTTCCTACACAGGACACTGAGAAGGAGTGCCCAGTGAGGAGGGAAACAGTAACAACAAGTATGGGGGTCTCTTGATAGCAGATGAAATAAGCATTTTAAGTAACAAGGATTAACCAGTAGTCAAGCACAACAGTGTAGGATGAATTTGCAGACAGCATCTTCAGTGGAGCAATAGAGTAAAACCTGGATTGAGTATAAGGAGAGAATGGTAGGAGACAAAGTAAATCTATAAAGTATAAATGCTAAGAGTAATGATGGTGAGTGAGACAGACACATTCTAAAAATATATAATTAAATAATTATTTAAATATCTGTAATAAAATATACAATTAAATACCTGTAATACATGTATCCAAGTATACAATGTACTCAACACATACACACAAAATAAATATATACATATAAAACATATGTCAACAATTAAAGATAGATGATATAAAATCATATATAAGCAATACATATGAGAATTAGAAGTATCTATGACACATATATTTGAAAATGCATAATTTTAATAATATAAAAAGTTAAACATTCAAAGAAATGTCAGCATTCCAGCTTTACTTTGCAATAAATAAGAACATAAACTTTTTGTTGAAAAAGACCTCATGCTAACCCCAGAAATCTATACCTATCCAACAATCTCAAAATATTTTAGTAACATTTATTATTAAAGGACTGATCTTTTCAGTTTTGATGTCATGCACCTCTTGAATCAGAAAAGCATGAGTGTGTAATTTCTCATCTTTTTCCCACTCTGAAGTACAGGAGAGGAGAAATTATTAATGAGCTCCTGTCCTGCATTGAATTTTACTTTTGGATTATTGCTGTGTGATCACAATCAAGTTATTTGAACCAAAGGAAGAGCTACACTTTTCTTCTAGAAGTTTAAATTCTCAAAAACCAATAAAGAAAACTTAAAACTCATTTACCACTTCATAGTGAGACATTTTTCAGGCTTAAAAATAAACCACTGAGAAAACTGCTCTGTAAAATGTTTCTATTTCTTTTCATTTTTTATTTGATACATGATTTTTTAATTTGTGAAAGTTAGAAATTTTGGATGCATGCACTTAATAAATGACATTAGATCATTCCTATTCTGGCTTAGATCCTTAAATATCTTCACTTTTCTTTGGTCTTCTAAAACATTTTCACTAGCTTCCAATTTAATAGAGCAAGTGGTATATTTCTATTGATTAGAAAGTCATTGATAAAATATGAGATCTGTTTTTTACTTGTAATTAAACAATACCATAGATCTTTTATTCATTGTATACCGATGATCCCTAATTTAGTACCAAACCTTACCTGACACACCATTAACAATATTTATTCTTCTTCATACCATGTATAGATTACTTTTTCCCACAGCTGGGATCTTGTTGATTTCCCTAGAGATATTACAATGGTTTCTAGACTGTAAGCCATTTTTTTCATGAAAAGCAAGGGCTCACGACTGCGGTAACTCAGACCAATATGCTGTATTTTCAGTGGAAGATCTATAGCAATGTATGTGAGATGAATTGAAGTGATAGAACAACTCTTATAGCTGATTATTTCTTGGGATGTGGTATCTGAAACTTTTTTATTCCTGTCCAGGTTCAGGGACTTAAAACTTAGCTCTTTTGTCTTATTTTGAGGGCCCAGGTGTGGGGTAGTTTGCAGTTTTCAAATAATTTCCATGTACCTTGAATCATTTGCAATGCACATGTTAGGCAGAAAAAAAATGCATAAATTAGTTTAGGCTCTCACAGCCCAAGTCATAATCCTTATGGTTATAAATCAAAACTCAGAAATCTCTATTGGGAATTTTGGGAATTATCCTTATATACCAAATGGAAACAAATATTTGATATATTTCTAACATTGACATAAGAGAAAAATAATTCACATACTGAATATTTGTAGTTTCAGCAGAGTAAAAACTTTAATTATGAGGTAAAAATTTAGCCTTATCATGAGCCGTTCCCTTGAATTTTATGTTGGTCCAGCTGAATTACTATACTACCATTTGAAGTTCATTCTTCGATAAACATAACTATCTTAGAGAATAATTTTTTAAAAATCCATGTCTTAGAATAATATTTAAGACAATATTTTTGACCTAGAATTAAAAGAAAGCATTCTTTGGGAATTTCTGCTACATTATGTGTCATGATCTGTGATATGTTACTCATGTTGTTGAATTTAATAATTGCTACATATGGAATCAGGCTCTGGAAACACAAAATTGATTAATACCTGCTTCTTGCACCTAAAGAGCTGAGCATCTATTGAATGGAGAAGGCAAACTCACAAATTACTAATTATACAGCATTGGGAACATGTTTAAAGAAATTTGAGAAATATGCTAAGGAAGTCTAGAGAAGTGGGAAAGTAACCCTGAGTAGAGGAATTTGGAAAACTCTCCAGATAGGGTGACGTTTGAATCAAATTCCACTCCCCTACCCCACCACAAATATTAAATTTCTTCAGAGAATCGACTACTTCATATCTAAAAAATGTAAAATGCCAAAATTCACATTACAAAGTTCCTTAATTTGGTGACTGCAAAAGGATGTTCGCTGTGTGGGAGCACTGCCAGAAAACAAATGACTATAGAGTAACTCCCTTGGAAAATTTATGGCTTCTCTGAAGCCACATTTTTACGGCATTTTATCTTGCCAACTTCTTTTTTCCCATGTTAACAATTTCTATTGTTTAGAAGAACTATTTCGGGTGCAAAATTGCACTTAGTCATGGCTGCATAGTCAGTAAACTCTTGAGGCTTACTTCTTTAATTTACTTTCTATTATTAACTGGACCGGTTATAGTGCAGGCGTTTTTAGAAGCACCTGAAATAGAATATGTCCGATGTGATATTACTCTTTCGAATGAGCAGTAGTTTTGATTAGAACATTTTATTTTCTCTGAAAATATCCCACAATCTTAGTAGTAGTATAGCACTAATGATAAAATTCTGCTTTTAAGATGTTTACATGAGTTTTTCCTCACTCACAGTGAATAGAAACAACAGAATGAGCTTTCTTTTTCCAAATAAAGTTAATAAGAATAAAAATGTGCCTTCAGAGGATTTCTGAATCACAAATAAATGAACAAAATCCCAATCAAGCGATGTTAATGATTAGCTTTGAGCACTCACTATCTCTTGGAAGAAAATAGAAGGAAGCTGATTATACTTTGAATGACCTATATTGAGCTACCTAATTGCCCACAGTGTCATAGCCCTACTGCAGGAAAGTTCATGGTGTCAAGAGAATTTAATTGCTCCTTTTGAATGTATTGGCTTGCAGTTTCCAAACAGAAATATAGTGGGAAGAAAAGGTGAATATAGGAGCTAAAACCTGATTATTAATTTCAAACTGCTAAATTCCTATAAGCATCTTTTCTTCTTTTCACCGATTTTATAATGGTTCACAATTTTCCTGTGTGTGACTAGTAATTCTGCTTTGCTCACCTAATTTAAACAGTATCATTTGACATTTTGGGGTTATCTAATAATGGAGTCAGTCAGGCAATCAGCTTTAGAATTATGCATTTCATGAGTGAAAGGAAAAAATATCTTAAAGATAGGCTGACTTGGTTTAATTTCATTGGATATTAGCATTTCTCAAAAGCAAAGCAGTATTAGTGATGGAAAGTAGGTTAAAACGTTGCTGGCTTGCTAATAAGGAAAAAATATATATTTTTTTTTTTCAAAAAATGACAATGTTATTGAATGAAACTTCGACATATGCAAAGTACTAAAAGTCTTTGCTTTTGTGAGTCTCTTGATTTCTGAGTAATATATTTGTTAGGGGATGAGAGAAGCATAAAAATGATTATAGATCTTAAAATGACTGATTAGTAGAAGAGTAAATAGCAGCAGGGTTAAAAGGGGAGAAAAAGGAGGTGGTATTCTTATTCTCTTTGGGGAAGGAAAAGGAAGGAGAGGAAGTGAGCCTAAGCACAGTTTAAGTGGGTAATAGGGCATGTTCAGAAGTGCTGTGCAGTGGCATTTAATGATATTGCAAACTCTATATTCTCTCATTAAGTTGATTCATGGAGTCAGTAATAAGGGAATAAGTGGCAAGTGCGGCCTCCTGTGAAAATGACCACATGTTTCACATCCATCAGTTAACATCTGAAAAAAGGGCCTAGGTAATGCAGTCTCTTACAGGTATTCCTCACTCTTTTTGCTCTTACTTTGAGCATCTTTGTGAACTTAGCACCTGCTTGCTACCCTCATCACCTGGGTATGTGATACATAAATGTAGACATTCCTCCTAAAACAGCCAAAAATTTTTTCATTATTTTATCATCTGTTTTCATGGACTCAAAACTGAATGTAAACTCTAATGATGCAGGAAAAGATGAGACATCACCTTTCCTCTGGTGTGGTTGAACTGGTAGTAAATTAGTGGTAGAAGAAAACTAATAAACTGAGAAAAAATACACTTATTTTATGTAGTATAATTGTTGCTTAATGAAGAACTGAAATAAGAAATTTAATGAAGATAATATTTTGCCTCTGATATTAAAAGTTTTTAAAGCCACCTTTTATTAGTCAACTTACCTGTTTTCATCTAATAATACCTAAATGGCACCATCCCCAGGAAATTACAAATTTATATGGCCAAGAGCTTTTCAGTGAAGTAACCATGAATCCTAATCTCTTCTCTTTTTCTTGAACCTAGAAAGAGATTAAATACCCATTCAGTTAACTGATTTATTTCCCCTCTTCAAGGCTGCACAAAGGAGCTCTCTGAAGAAGAAAATGTAATAACCCAAGGTCCCTGTCTAAAAGAATTTGGGAATTTATTAGATCGAGCAGAAAGGATTTTCCTTTCATCCAATGAACTTTTCTTGTTTCTTGTGGCTCTTCGTTATTCTTATGTACAGGATAAAGCTATGCAAAACCTTCTTAAAATGCAGACAACTATTTTGGGGAATATAGTTCTGATATAATTCATAAGCAATGGAATTCCTTGGGAATATTTTTATGAGCTTTTTTGACAATAAGGGATTTGAATGTATATTATCAGGAGGAATGTAGCAGCATAAAAATGTAGAGATTTAGATTTGTGTGAAGCTCTTCTTTTGGAATGTTCAAAAACAGTGAGGAAGGGGACAAAGAAAATGGCACCCCTCTAGTATCCGAGATACATATTCTTATATGCACCCCCACATCAGAATGGTGTAGAGAAACAGACTAAAGTCTAGGAGGACAAAAGACAGGATACTAAGACAGGTAACAGAATAGTTGATAGTTTTAAATGAAACAAAATCTATATTAGTTAACTGTGGCTGTGCTGCCCTAAACCTCACAGCTTAAACAAAAACATTTAAATCTCAGTTTCCGTGGGTCAGGAATTTGGGAATGAAATAGATCAAAGCCTTGAGTTCAGGGTTTCTTATGAAATTGCAGTCAAGATGTCAGGTGAGGCTAGTTACATAGACTGTGCCGGAGCTGCACTAGCCACTTCCATGGTGGCTCACTCACACACCTGGCAAGATAATGTTGTTTGTTTTTAAGAAGTCACAGTTCTTTGCCATAAGGGCCTCTCCTTGGGGCTGCTTGAGTGTCTTGCAGACATGGCAGCTGGCTTCCTCCAGAGCAATTGATTTAAGAAACATGCAAAGCAGATGTCACAATGTCTAAGTCTTATTTTTGAATCTGAGTGCTAATCAAGCTGCTTTTCAAATTTAAGAAATAGGATCTGCTTACCGGTAGGGGCAAAGAACAAATCTGTGCCATAGTGAGCAAATAGGAGAGAAAACTTTCGCAAATCATTAAGTCTGTGTCTAAATATTAAACACTCACTTCTCTTCTTAAGCTACTATATAAAATTACCTCCACATTATCTACTCAAAGGAAAATCAGTGGCATACATAATCCAAAATCAATTAAAAATACATTATATATTGTATGGGAGGGCGGGGAGTAATTGCTATTTTAATTATGTCTGGCCAAATTGCAATTGGTTTTTGTTCCCTGAGAACACACCTGTTAAGAGAAGGCACAAATGAGTCAGTCAGGATCTGGGAAGACAAACTGAATTTTCAAAATTTCTTTAAAAAAAATCTACAAAGATTTTAATTTCTGTGTAGTAGTTAACATTACATCCTCTCTGTGATTAATTTGCAGGAAGGATTTTAATACACTATAAATGACTTTATGTCTTTATGCTTTTTCTATAATGTTGATAATTTGATTTCAGCATAGGATAATTCTGAGTCACAGTGTTAGAATATTAGAAAATGCAACTGGTAAACTGATTCGAGAAGGGAGACAAACAAAAGGCAAAGTATGAGTAAAGGTTTTGGAAATGACATTTCTAGAGAGACAAAAGAAGATGAGGGAAAATCAAGATGCCCTTTAGAACTACACTCCTGTGTCTGTTAGGTGGGAGGGAGCTAAGTTGTTTCCAGGGATTGGCAGGTCTGTGCTTTGTTTCAATATGTGTTTATGGGGAGCAGTTAGGATCTTGGAGTTAAAAACACAGAAAAACATTGTGCGTTTGAATGGAGGCTCATTTATTAATTTCACTCATTTAACCATTATTTAGGGAACATCTATTTTCAGATTTTTAGACTCTCACAACCTTATTAACTATAACAGAATAAAACGAATTTACAAAATCATCTTGCTGTTTTTAAAAGTGAAGATAAGAGATGACAAATACAAACTAATTGTACATACTAATTGTAATAAGTACTAGATAAGATAGTATAATATAAATGTTTTCTTTATAATGAGTACTGTCTCTCTTTTAGTTTTATGAAAATAAAATGTATTTATGAGGCTGTCATACTAATACTTGTGATCCTATTCCTCCAATTCTATTTTTCCTAGTTTTCCTATAGGGTCTTCAGTGTAAGTTATTCCACACAAGGTTTTCAGGAGCACTTGGATATGGGCACTTTTGAGCAAGTGATTCCTCTATAAAGCTTTCTTTTTCTGGTACTTTGTCAAATTTATCTCTGAATATAAACAAATCTCATTCTGAAACCTTGGGTTAAGACACTGAGTACATTCTATGTGAGCCCAAG
The DNA here is from genome assembly GCF_009764315.1 of Trachypithecus francoisi. Classification (NCBI taxonomy): domain Eukaryota; kingdom Metazoa; phylum Chordata; class Mammalia; order Primates; family Cercopithecidae; genus Trachypithecus; species Trachypithecus francoisi. The sequence continues at coordinate 86,943,135 of NW_022681473.1, forward strand.
CTAAGTACCTCCTTTTTGTTTGTTGGCAATGCGTTTGCAGAGATTTCAAGATATTTTGAAAAGTCAGAAAGCACATGTGTTTACAATGATGAGGGTGTGGAGGTTAGTGCTGATAGCCCTATTGAAAGTCAACTCTTTTCTTTCTTTTTATTTAATTATCTCAGAAATAAAAAAATGAGAACGTTATAGTTTGAAAACTGTCTTCCTCCTTTTCATTCCATCTCAAATACTCACTTGTGGTGGAGCAATGTATGAGTCTCCATGAGACCATGCCTCCTTCCCTTCTCCCTCTCTCTCTCCCCCTCCCCTCTTTTTCCCCTTCCCCTCTTCCTTCCCTCCCTTTGTGATTTATTATAGCATGGCAAAGGTAAATTGTCAATTTAACAGATTTCATTATTATATTTGCTACTTCTTCTTGGGTAAGTGTAATCAAAACATTACCTTGGTCTGTGAATTTTTTTAAAGCCATTTAAATGTAGAAAACATTTTAATGATTTAAAGTGCATTAAGCTAATTTTTTAAAAAATGTTTGTGCCCTTAAGTCAAATGCTTAAAAGCCAGTCGTTTTCTATTTAGTCAATATATAGTTTGTTTTACACTCTATAGAAAAGAGAGAATTAGACTCATCTGGGGAAACAGACTTGGACTATTTTATGAAAATCTTAGGAAGGATAATATATAAATTTTATACAAATTTTAAGCATCTTGTAAATTATATAGAAAATTGGGCAAGAAAGTAAATACAAATAGTGAATCTTATATTAGAAACCAGTTTAATAAATGTACAAATTAATTTGTAATTTCCCAAAAGATTAATGACTGATATGGTTTGGCTCTGTGTCCCCACTCAAATCTCATCTTGTAGCTCCCATAATTCCCAAATGTTGTGGGAGGGACCTGGTGGGAGATAATTGAGTCATGTGGGTAGGTCTTTCCCATGATATTCTCGTGATAGTGAATAAGTCTCACAAGATCTGATGCATTTAAAAATGGGAGTTTCCCTGCACAAGCTCTCTGTGTTTGCCTGCTGCCATCCACGTAAGATGTGACTTGCTCCTCCTTGCCTTCTGCCATGATTGTGAGGCCTCCACAGCCATGTAGAAATGTAAGTCCATTAAACCTCTTTCTTTTGTAAATTGCCCAGTCTCAGGTATGTCTTTATCAGCTGTGTGAAAATGGGCTAATACAGTAAATTGGTACCAATAGAGTGGGGCACTGCTGAAAAGATACCTGAAAATGTGGAAGTGACTTTGGAACTGGATAAGAGGCAGAAATTGGAACAGTTTGGAGGGCTCAGAAGAAGACAGGAAAATGTGGGAAAGTTTGGAGCTGCCTGGAGACTTGTTGGAAGGCTTTGACCAAAATGCTGATAATGATATGGACAATGAAATCCAGGCCGAGGATGGAGATGAGGAACTTGTTGGGAACTGTAGTAAAGGTGACTCTTGTTATGTTTTAGCAAAGAGGCTAGTGGTGTTTTCCCTCTGCCGTAGAGATGTGTAAAATTTTGAAATTGAGAGAGATGGTTTAGGGCATCTGGTGGAAGAAATTTCTAAGCAGCAAAGCATTCACTAGGTGCTGTTAAAGACATTCAGTTTTATAAGGGAAGCAGAACATAAAAGTTTGGAAAACTTGCAGCCTGACAATGTCATAGAAAAGAAAATTCCATTTTCTGAGGAGAAATTCAAGTGGGCTGCAGAAATTTTCATACATAACAAGTAACTGGATATAAATCTCCAAGACAATGGGGAAAATGTCTCCTGGGCATGTCAAAGGTCTTTGTGGCAACCCCTCCCATCACAGTTATGGAGGCCTAGAAGGAAAAACTAGTTTCATGGGCTGGACCCAACATCCCTGGCTGTGTGCAGCCTAGAAAACTTGGTGCCCTGTGTCCCAGCTGCCCCAGCCATGGCTGAAAGGGGCCAGTGCAGAGCTCAGGCTGTGGCTTCAGAGGGTACACACCCCAAGCTTTGGCAGCTTCCACATAGTGTTGAGCCTACGAGTGCACAGAAGTCAAGCATTGGGGTTTGGGAACCTTTGCCTAGATTTCAGAAGATGAATGGAAGCACCTGGATGCCCAGGTAGAAGTCTGCTACAGGGATGGGGCTCTCATGGAGAACCTATGCTAGGGCAGTTCAGAAGGAAAATGTGGGGTCAGAGCCCCCACACAGAGTCCTTACTGGGGGACCACCTAATGGAGCTGTGAGAAGACAGCCACCATCCTCCAGACCCCAAAATGGTAGATCTACTGACAGCTTGCACTCTGTGCCTGCAAAAGCCAGAGATAGTCAATGCCAGCACATGAAGGCAGCCAGGAGAGAGGCTGTACCCTGCAAAGCCACAGGGGTGGAGCTGCCCAAGGCCATGGGAGCCTACCGATGGCATCAGCATGAACTGGATGTGATACATGGAGTCAAAGGAGATTATTTTAGAGCTTTAAGATTTGACTGCTCTGCTGGATTTCAGACTTGCATGGGGTCTGTAGCCCCTTTGTTTTGGACAATTTCTCCAATTTGGAATGGCAGTATTTACCCAATGCCTGTACCTCCATTGTATCTAGGAAGTAGCTAACTTGCTTTTGATTTTACATCATACGGGGAAGGGACTTGCCTTGTCTCAAATGAGATGCTGGACTGTAGACTCTCAAGTTAATGCTGAAATGAGTTAAGACTTTGGAGGACTATTAAGAATGCATGATTGGTTTTGAAATGTGAGGGCATGAGATTTGGGAGGGAGCAGGAGTGGGATGATATGGTTTGGTGCTGTGACCCCACCCAAATCTCATATTGTAGCTCCCAAAATTCCCACATGTTGTGGGGGGACCAAGTGGGGGATAACTGAGTCATAAGGGTGGTTCTTTCCTGTGCTGTTCTCATGATAGTGAATAAGTCTCATGAGATCTGATGGTTTTAAAAATGGGAGTTTCCCTGCACAGCCTCTCTCTTTGCCTGCCACCATCCACGTATGATGTGACTTGCCCTCCTTGCCTTCCACCATGATTGTGAGGTTTCTCCAGCTATGTATAACTGTAAGTCCATTAAGCTTCTTTCTTTTGTAAATTACCCAGTCTCAGGTATGTCTTTTATCAGCAGCATGAAAATGAACTAATAAAATGACCATTGATTTGGAGAGAGAAAGGACAGCTATAGAAACAGTCATCATTTCTCTTCCATTGTATGAATTGTATCTAATGGTAAATGGATATGATCTGTGTTGAACATAATTATAATATATTTCTCTCTCAGAATTTCTCAGCATGAAGAACAAAAATTTTACAAACTGAAAGGTATAAGGCAAAATTTACACTGCTTAAAACTGGCAATAATGCCTTGGATAAGGTATACTTTGAATAAAAGATATGGCAAAATACTATAGATCAAATATGTGGAGAGTTGAACTCACACATATCATCATTCTTTTGGTGTCATGAATATAAGAAATGTGAAGTAGACTAGAAATCATGCCTTCCCTCTGGTGATCATATTTTGCTTTAAATTACTGGATTCTTTTTATTGTGTAATTTGCAATATAAATCTGTCTGTTTAGAAAATTTTTCATATGGCTGTTTTATTTCTTGGTTGTGATTTTTAAAAGTGTGGAAAATTTCAAGTTTAGTATTCTTCTTTGCCATTTTATTTATTCACTCACGTTTTTTCCATTTAAAAATAGGAAAAAATACTTACAAATAAGTCCAAAAAGGTAAACAAACAAAACTTCGTTGAGGTGGCATTTTATCAGATGGCCAATTACTATAATACTTATTCTACTCTGGCTACCAGAATATTCTTTTCAGATATCAGCTGTGCTCACTCTGTACAAAGTCTAATCTTTCATTGCCTGTAAGGCCCATTACACTGTGTTCCAGCCACACTGGCTTCCTTTCTGTCCTGAAATGTAGCAGGCATATTCCCACCTCTGGGTCTTTGCACTTATTATTTCCACTGGTAACTCTTTCACCTCAAAATCATCTTGGTTTCATTCCTACACATTCATCAAGTCTTATTACCAATGTCACCATTTCTTTGAAGACTTTCTTGGCTTCCCTACTTACAATTTTGTTCCTACTCCAGCACTCCTTATTCTCTTCCTTATTTTTTCTCCACTACACTGCATCCCATTTACCATAAGGTATATTTTACATATTCATTTATGTAAAATATTTTGTCACTATATGGTTAGCTCTATGAGGGATACTATTTTTTTATCTTTTTTACTCATTACCTCATTTCTAGGCTCTATAATGGGGCTTATCACATAGTAGGAGCCCAGACACATTTGTTGAATGTTGTTGAATCAATCAACATAAATATATCTGAAGTATTTGTTCAACTTGGAACTTTCTAAAGACAACAAGCATAATAATTTTTGTTTGGCTAAACCACATTATGTGGTCAGGAAAATTTGTAATTATGGATTATTCAACTCTTATAGGTAAGCATTGTATTTTCTTTTCCTAAAACTCTTCAATGTTCAGATTTAAGTAGAAAAATCTTAATGGATTTTATCTCTGTAGTTCCAGTTATGACTGTTACCATTAAACGTAACTTAAAACATCATCACACAAAACTATCTGTGGTTTCTTAATGCCTGGAAACATCTGTCTCACCCATTGCATTCCTTTTGATGTGTCATTGGACACTTTCTTCAGATCTAAAACTTTTATGTATAACTTTCTATTCATTCTTTACTCCTTAAGAGTAAAGAAGGTTTGGCATTTCTAAAATTGTTGGGGAGAATAAGTTTGCCTCTTGTGAAGAGGTGTCTATGGATTGCTGTTTCCTAAACTTTAAGAAGAATTTCCATTTTAAGATTACAACTTATGACAACTCAAGTACAAATTTTTGAATAATTTGACTTTGAAATAGAACTTACATCCAAAGAAGTTTCAAATATTGGAAAACATTGTAAGTAATAACAAAATTGCTATTTTATTAGCTTAATTTTAAAGCACAGGAGCTCAAAATTACAATGTGTTGCATAAGGATCAAATAAAATAAATATGGCTAGCATACAGTATAAATGAGAACAGACACGACTCTATGATTCTCATAAGATTTCACAAAATGTTTTCTTAATAGTAGGCTTGTATCTAAAGCTGGAAACTCATTTAGAATTTTTATGCCAACACTAAAAATAAATAGGTAATATCTGTCTTGTATAGCAGAAAATTATTTATGATTTATTTGTATTTAAGTCTTATGCATTTGCAGTCCATGAGTCCATGATTTACTTAGGATTATCCATTTGTAATTTCTTCCTCTTTACAGACTTAATGAACACTTTGATCTCTGATAAACAAGATATTTTGTAACTATTTTTCAATGTTCTCATATAGGTTATTCAGTGGAAATTCCTGCTAATGAGAGATTGAGCTGAGTTGTTTCTTACCTTGTTAAAAAAAGTATAGTATAATTAGACTTTAACCAATAATCAAAGTAGGTTCATATTCATATAACTATTTTATTCTTCCCTTTTGCTGATGGGTCACTATGCTTAGAATCAAATGACACAAATATATTTTGCTTTAGCCAACCTTCTATATTTTACAAAGCAGTCTCACACATTTACAAAACAAAGTTCATCTGCAAAGAAGATGGGATAGCTTCTAATTTGGGCTACTTGTTCTAGGTCTGTCTATAAATATCTCTATCTGTTGCAAAAGATTTGACTAGTCTCAAAGTCATTTAATCAACTTAGTTCATTCTATTAGTGTTTCAGTATAATAGAAATAAAATGGTCTTTGTTAATCAGTAATCTTAGGTTAGAATTCAGACTTTGCTTCTTTCTGGTTTTATAGCCTTGACCAAATTACCTAAACTCTCTGAGCTGCAGTTTCATCATGTATAAAACGGGAATTATAATATTTAACAGCTGTGTTAGGAGGACAAAATGAGATAAAATATGTGAGAAGGCTCTGTAATAATGCTAGGTACTTAATGAATACTGAACAGACGACCGTTTGTTTCCCCTTTGCTATATAATAGACTTCATTCTCCAACACACACACACACACGCACACACACACAAAATATTTGAGTTAACTTCCATTTAATTAATTTGCTGGTTAAATAAGTTAAAATGTTCAAACGGGTTCTGTGTGGGAACAAGCTTTATAATTTCTCCTTGTGTGAACATTGATTAATTTTACTAATACCAAAGGCATTTAATATTGTTTATTGTAAAAGTTGTTCAATGATAGCAGATGCAATTAATATTATAGATTGCATTGTTAACTTACACCCTCCACAAATCTTTACATTTAAAATAACATTCATTAATTCAATTTAGAAACTTTCTTTCTGAAAAGGGGGATAGAACTTATAATGGTTTAGGTTTTTCTGCACTAACAAATAATCCAAATCCTCAGTGGTTTAAAACAACAAATTTTATTCCTTGCTTACACTCTATGTGGTATGTAGTGGGTTGAATAGTATTTCCCCCAAATTTGTGTTCATTTGGAACTTTAGAATGTTACTTATTCAAAAATATGTTATTTTCAGACATAATTAAGGTAAGGATTGATATGAGATCATACAGGATTAGGATGGGCCTTAAATCCAATGAGAGTATCCTTATAAGAAATAGAGAAGTATGGAGAAAGATACATAGGAGACAATGTGAAAACAAAGGCTAGATTGGAGTAATGCATCTTTATACCGAAGAATGACAGGAGCTACCAGAAGCTAGAAGAGGCAAGGAAGGATTCTCCCCTAGAGCCTTCAGAGGGAGAATAGTTTGTTGAAACCTAGATTGTGGATTCCAGAACAGTGAGATAATAAATGTCTGTTTTTCTAAACCAAATATTTGTGGTTGTTTATTATGGCTGCCCTAAAAAATGAATACAGCCTACATCATCTTTAATCTAGAATACAAGCTGAAAGCCTTCACTATCTGGAACATCACTGTGCACATGGCAGTAGATAAAATGTTCTCTACATGGTAGTAGAGAACATTTTTAAAAGCACAAGTTATTTAATGATTCTGCTCATAAGGAATATATATGATTTGTGTTTCCTTTCAAATGTCCAAATCGATTCATATGTCTATCCCTAATTAAATGGAATGTTGAAGTAAAATAGCAGTATATGCAGGAAGAGATACCAGTATGTTGATGAGTATCCCTCAAGACTACCACACAGAATTTTACAAAAATTCTGGGCAAGTTTGTATCTTATATTTTGAAAAGCTTTATTGTAAATTCCAGTAAATCAAAGTGTTCTCATAGTGCTTTGAAAAGTAGCAAATATAAGCCACAATTAAAAGATGAGGGCAATGCCTTCCCATAATAACTCCTATTTTGTTTTTTCTTGTTAGTTTTCAGGGGAACTAAAGGTTGTTTTTCTATAATAATTTTTTTTTAATTTAAGATAGTAAGATAATGAAAACTTATACAGTACAATAAAATGGTGTGTCAGACTCAATCAACCACTGTCCAATGATGATCGTTGACAACATTTTTGTGTACAATGTTTTAGCCCTTACTGTTGGTAATCACGATGAGGGGAAGGAATGATACTTAAAAAGTATTTGTGAATATTCCATTTCTTGAATTTGCTTCACTCAATATCTTAAAATATGGCATTATTGGCCAGGCGTGGTGGCTCACTCCTGCAATTCCAGCACTTTGGGAAGCTGAGGCAGGCAGATTACCTGAGGTCAAGAGTTCGAGACCAGCCAGGCCAACATGATGAAACCCTGTCTCTACTAAAAATACAAAAACTAGCAGGGTATGGTGGCATGAACCTGTAATCCCAGCTACTTGGGAGGCTGAGACAGGAGAATTGGCTTGAATTTGGGAGGCAGAGCTTGCAGTGAGCCAAGATCGTGCCACTGCACTCCAGCCTGGGGGAGACTCTGTCTCAAAAAGAAAAAAAAAAAAGATATGACATTATCAATATGTGTTTTGTGGCTGACAGGGTGACCTTAGATTCTGAGATTCAATAATCTATACTTCTATGTATACAATGTTCGTCTAAATAGCTACAACAGCCTAAGAAAGCTGCAGCAAGTGGTAGGGCATTTTTTTCAGTTTAAAAAAAACATACTGTTAATGAACATTTACAAGAATAAAAATTCTCTATATGTCTGGATTAGTTTTACATATTTATAATTTTTTTCTTCAATAGAATTCATTTTTCTTATTCAAAAAATTTGATCCTTAATTTATTAGTTTTATTAATTTTCTTTTTACCCAATCATTCCTCATGGTATGAAGAGAAGCAGTAGAGAAAGATATTTAGATCACAATGCCTATCCATCTTTTTTCTGTTCGTTTGCTCCATCTCCATTTAAATGACTCATAGGTTTGGACCTTTATTTCTTGTGGAAAATTGTTTTGAATATGAAAGTTAAAATCGTATTACTTTCTCTGTCAACCCACAGTATTACGCTAATTTTAAATTAACTCCGTTTCATTGGGTCAGCAATAGATGATAACCAATAGTGGCTTCTGAGAGTATTTACTAGACTAGTGATGTTGACGGGCCAGGTAGTGGTGGGAGATGGGCATAACAAAGGGGCAGAAGGTACTGTCATTGAGTGAGGACTAAAATATCTGACAGATTCTACAATCTGGTATTTGTATTGTAACCTGTAGTTAAAAGCAAAACAAAACATAACCAAAATCAAAACAAAAATAAGTTTCATACTGCCTGAGTTACATATGATAAGTAAAAATTACTAGTATTACTCAAAGTATCTTGAACCCAGGGACACTTATTTTTCTTCATAGGATTATAGTTGCTTTCAGACATATAGTCTTCATAATTTTTCCTCTTATACAGTTTGAGTTCCATATCTCTACCCACCCCTCATCCCCCACATAAAAGAAGGAAGAAGAAAGAAAATAGATAGCCTTCATTTTCTGGCCTTAAGCATTCTCATAGGGATAATATAAAGAATTTGGCCATTCAAATATCAATATACTTCTGAAGTCTTATTTCTGGAAATACAGAAAAGCTTCATTGGTGAATTCTGTGCAATGAGATATAAAGTAATTCCTAGCTTTTACTAGTGTGATGCAGAGAAATAAAGGTTTTCTGTTTTTGCTCTACTGATTATTTCCTTTCCTGTTCAGAGTCTTTTTAGTTAAATGTAATCTTGTTTGTCTGTTTTCATTTTTGTTACCTGTGCTTTTAAGGTTATATCTAAAAAATCCTTTTCTATTTCAATGTCATGGATATTTTTTCTGTTTTTTTCTAGTAGTGTCATGGTTTTGGGTCTTCCATTTAAGTCTTTAATCTATTTTGAGTTAATTTTTGTATATGGTGAGATACAAAAGGGTCTGCTTTCCTTTATTCTTCTGCATGCGGATATTAAGTTTTCTGGCACAATTTGTTGAAGAGGCTCTCGTTTCCCCATTGTGTGTACTTGGTACCTTTGTCAAAAAATCACTGGACCTTTATTTCTGGGCTTTCTCTTCTGTTACATTGTTTTTGGTGTGTCTGCTTTTATGCCAGTAGCATGATGTTTTGTTTATTATAGCTTTACAGTATGTTTTGTAGTGAGGTGGCATGGTGCTATCAGCTTTGTTATTTATGCTGAAGATTGCTTTGGCTATTCAGGGTCTTTAGTGTTTCCAAACACAGTTAGGATGGCTTTATCTATTTCTGGGAAGAATGTAATTGATATTTTGATAGCATTTGCCTTGAATTTATAGATTGCTTTGGGTAATATGGACATTTTAACTGTATTAATTCTTCCAATCCATGAACATTGGATTCAATTGCCTTCAATTTTTTTCTATATGCAAATACATATACAATAAATGTTTTATAATTTTTATTGTAGAGATCTTTCACTTCTTTGGTTAAATTTACTCCAAGGTAATTTATTGTTTTTGTAGCTATTGTAAAAGGAATTGCTTTCTTGATTTCTTTTTCAGTTAATTTTATTGGTGTATAGAAATGCTGATAATTTGTATATTTTAATTTTGTATTATGAAAATTTACTAAATTTGTTTATTCTAATTTTTTTTTCATGCAGTCTTTGGGGTTTTCTACATATAAGATCTTCTTATCTGCAAACATGGACAATTTGATTTTCTCCTTTCTAATTCAAATGCCTTTTACTTCTTTGTATTGCTTGATTGGTCTGGCTAGGACTTCCAGAACTAAGTTGAATAAAAGTGATGAAAATGGACATTTTTGTCTTCTTCCAGCCCTTAGAGAGAAAGCTTTCAGCTTTTTTTTTGTTGTTGTTCTGTATGATGTTAGCTGTGTGTTTGTTATATATGGCCTACAGAACGGGAGGTTATATTTACAAACTATACATCTGATAAAGAACTAACATCCATTATATATAATAAACTTTAACCACTTAGTAAGAAAAAACCCAAATAACCCTATTAAAAATGACCAAATACCTGAATAGACAGTTCTCAAAAGAAGACATACAAATGGCCAACAGGTATAGTAAAAACTGTTCAACAGTGAAATGAAAATTAAAACTACAATGAGATATCACCTCACTTCAGTGATGTGGAGAAAATTAACCTCTTATACCCTACTGGAAGGAATTTAAGTTAGGACAGCCATTGTGGAAAACCACATAGAGGTTTCTCAAAAAAAAGTAAAAGAAGAACTATCATATGATCTGACTATTGCACTATTGGGTATTTAGCCAATGTAAATGAAATCAGTGTGTTGAAGAGATGTCCGCATTCCCGTGTTTAGCATAGTACTAGTCACAATAGCCAAGGTATAGAATCAAACTATGTGTCCATCAGTGGATGAGTGGATAAAAAATGTACTCTTTAGCCATAAAAAAAGAATGAAATCCTGTTATTTGCAGCAATATGGATGGACTTGGAGGACATTATATTAAGTCAAATAAGCTAGACACATAAAGACAAATACCACATGATTTGACTCATATGGGAATCTAAAAGTTGTTCTCATAGAAAAGGAGAATAGAACAGTGGTTACCAGAGGCTGGAGAGGGTAGGGAGGAAAGGAGTATAGTGAGAGATAGTAAATGGGTACAAAGCTACAGTTAGATAGAAAAAACAAGTTCTAGTGTTCTATTACATAGTAGGATAACTGAAGTGGACAGCAATGTGTATTTTATTTCAAAACAGTGAGAAGAGAGGTTTTTAAACATTATGATGACAAAGAAATGATACTTTTTAAAGAAACAATATGATAATTACCCTGATTAGATTATTACATGATGTATATATGTATTGAAATATCACTTTATATCTTATAAATATGTATTATTAATATATGAAAATTAAAAATAAAAATAAAAAACAAAAGAAAAAATAAGGTATCAGATCCCTCACAGTAATTTTTTAGGTATTAATTCACATTTTTTCACTCAGTACATCTTTGCATTCTTTGATTATTACAAAGAAGAATAATATAGGAGGAATTATGAGACTGCTACCTGATATGAAGGCTTACTAGATAGCTATAGTAATCAAGACAGTGTCATACTGACAGAGGGATAGACACATACATCAATACACAGAATAGATAACCCAGAAATATACTCAACTGATTTTTGAAAAAAGTGCAAAAGAAAATTAATGAAGGAGGCTTAAAATTATTCCTTGAAGGAAACCACTTGTTGAAAATACTCTTTAGTGTAACCACAAGTGAAGAATGAGGAGTAGCTAAGTTACTATATTTTCTATATCTATTATATCTAGATGTATGAGGTATAATATGTAAACTATTATGGACTTTTTATGTATCTAATTACAAACTAAAGCCAATGATATCCAATCAAAGGTGACAAGAATTAGGACCCAAATTTGATAAGTAGAAGTGTAATTGAATTATGAATTTTTATCTACTACAATTACCAGTGGAAATTACTTCAAGCATCGTGACATACTGCCTAATGATAGTTTGGCTCCATTGTTATTCATAAGACATTTTAAAACAAGACATTTAAAATTTAAGCATCCAGCCCAGAAGGAGCTGAAAGTTTATTATATATTTTGAGGCCTGACTTATATCAAGGAAAGAACAAAAGAATTCCTCTTTGAAAATGGTTAAGTAAAGTTAACATTTTCTCATTATCCTTTTAGAAATCTCCTAAAAGCATTCTGTGCTGTGTGAGAATCTCACAAAGCATTCGGTGCATTCTGTAAAAAACAGAAATGCAAACTTCCTCTTCAATGAAAATAAGAAACATCTGAAATCTCATCCTCCAAATAAGTAGAAAGCATCAAAATCAAGAAGATAGAGCAGAAGTGCAAGAAAAAGCAGAGTGAACGTATCACTGTGTGTACATTTCAGAAGAGACCAGTGTATATATTTTCTCAATGTGAGAGACACACCCTAAGTTTCAAAACCAAAATCACTTGTTTGTAAAAACCAGACCAAGTATATGAGTTGGTGGTTATAGCTTATCTGGACATGATTTCAATCTGAAAAACACATGGAATGAATTCACCCAGATGCATCATAATTGTAGGAAGCAGTTTGTCTGTGTGACAGAATATATCAGTGGAGTACAATTTTAAGAAGAAATGTATTTAATTCAGGGAATTAAAATGGATTGCTTCCAGCTTTTCTGATGATTACCTACAAAATCATCAGAAAAGTTGGAAGCAAGCTCTAGACTGTGCCTTCAGGAATTAGCCTCAGAACACCACAGAACTGACCTGGCAGGGATGCTGTCTGTATTTCAATCAGAAAGGTGGAGAATCAAGGGGCTGACAGTTTAATACTAAACTGAAAAACTGCAATAATGATCTAGATACAGTATGCTAGGAACAACGAAGCATTACTAAAACTTCCTGAACACTAGCACATAGAATCTGGTGATCAATTCTACCTAGTCTTTTCTCACATCCACAAAACTGGTGACCAGATACTAGAACAATGAGTCAATCTACCACTGCTACTGCAACAACCTTTCGATGCTTACAAAATTGGAGACTGGGCAGCGGCACCTCTTTGATTTTGTCTGTTTTCAGCAAAGAAGAAGCATAAAAATACAAAAACAACTTGAAAAAAAAGAAACCTCTCTCAAAGCAATTCTACATCTTGCCTGGCAGCATCTGATTAGCAGAAATATTTATATTAAATGTTTATAGCTAAATAACATATTAAATAATATAATTATGAAGAGGATGAAGATATTTCTGGTCATAGTAACTTTACAACCAAATAGAAACTAAAAATAAATGTTTTACTAAGACGGAGTTCCAAGGAAGAATAAAATAATCGTATCTGGTGGGTGATCTGCATTTTGAAGTTGCTTTTGAAATTTAGTAACTATAATGAGATTGTACATAGTGTTCAAGGAACAGGAAGTTTATTTTACATTTGTCCCTCACTAGTTATAAAACCTTAGGTAAATTACTGAATTTTTCTATGCCCTATTTTCTTCATATTTGATGTGCAAATAATCATAATAGCACTTTAATGGATTCCTAGAGCGTTCAGTATAAAGATGATACACACATTGCTTTAGTATCATCTCCATCCACCCCACTCTGCTAATTTTAACAAGGACATAGCATCCATGTAGAAGGTGGATGAATATAACACATAGATTATGCTCTCCTTATATACACAAAACCTCAACAAAACCCTCTTCTTGTGAATTCATATCTGCATCTATAAGTTTGAAGTGGCTAAATCAGTATCAACTTAAAAAGCTAATGTAGTATGAATATATATATATTAGAATTGATTACTCCATGGCCTTATTTCCCCCTGTATTAACCAAATGTTTGAACTTCATTAACTTCTTGCATGGTTGTAATAATAGTAACATCAAAATAATAACTTGTGTTAAATATATACTAGGTATCAGGCATTGTTTGTGTTGTATGTGCTTTACATGCATAGGGTCATTAAGTACTTGCAGTAACCCTGAGAAAGAGAGAGATACAGTATTAGTATCTGAGGCAGCAGAAGAATAGTGACATTAACTAAGCGTTGTGTCCATAGTCACAAAGTTACAAAGGGCTGAACTGAACTGAATGACTCTAAGGGTGTTTGCCTGAAAAGCATATGTTGAATAAATGCTATTTTGGAATTATCTTTCAAATCATACCATGATCCATTTCAAGTGATTTCTTTCCTCATTGACTTGCCTCGCATTGTAATTTCTTAAGGTTTTCTAACAATGTTTGTCTTTATTTTGAGACTCAAGGTATGATTTCGTGACCAAGACTACTTATAATTACCTCAATTTTAACTTAGCATTAAATGTATCAAAATTACAAATTAGAAATATAGACTTTAAACTCAAGTTCATGTTAACATTGCCATAAATCAAGTAATTTTCATCAGAAATATGAACAATCACATTAAAATAAAGTTTAATAGATTAAAATCTATGAAATATATTCAAATTTAGAAGTTGCCTAAATTTACATAAATATTTTAAACTGATTATATATTTAATTTTTCATAAACAGCCTTCAGATGTGTGATAGGTCAGTCTTACAGTGCAATCTGGCAAAATCTTCTTACTTACTTAAATAATTCCGGTTAAGCTATCATGTTAAACTTTTAGTGAATCAGGTTCTCTTACGTACTCTAAAGTTCAAATCCCCTTGTGTTTGAATCTTGAAGTCACAAGTCTTAATTATAAATATCAAATGTAAATTTCAAGCCCAATTTTAAGATTACTTAAGATGTCATATTCTTTTAGGTTAATGATACAATAACGAAACAGTTTTTCTAGTTATTATAAAACCATAAATGCTGTAGATTGGATTAATGTCATCATATATTTGATTGTTTATTTAACTCTGATGAGGCAGATTTATTATCTCAGTAAGGCTGAGATTGGAAGAATAATTTTGAACATTAACAGCGTTGTTTTTAGAGCAAAAACTGATCACAAGTCCTAGGCTATATAGTCCCTATAGAATCAACTTGAATCACAAGTAGATAAGGCTGAGATTGGAAGAATAATTTTGAACATTAACAGCGTTGTTTTTAGAGCAAAAACTGATCACAAGTCCTAGGCTATATAGTCCCTATAGAATCAACTTGAATCACAAGTAGATTCGATGAAATTTTCTTACATCCTCTGTGAATGGAGACACCAAAACTATCCTCTTCAACAAGTATTTCTCTTTGTAATCAATGTCCCTTGGGCAATTCTTTATACACTTTTTTATTGTTACCTGTTCCTATTTTCATAACTTAATTCTGGTATGTGTAATTCTGCACCACTCCCAGTGATGGCCTTCCTTACTTACTTCCTTTACCATCAGAATTTTGCTGCCCTCTTTATTGCCTGATTAGATTCTTCATTGACCATCTAAATAACCCACTTACCACCCAGTTAAAAATGTATTGGGTACTATTGAAGATCCTGTGTGTATTATCTACCAGCTAATAGTTGCATCTCAACTTTCTGTTTATTTATTTATTTATTTGATTTTTTTGAGATGGAGTCTCTCTCTGTCGTCCAGGCTGAAGTGCAGTGGTGCGATCTCGGCTCACTGCAACCTCCACCTCCTGGGTTCAAGAGATTCTCTTGCCTCAGCCTCCCGAGTAGCTGGGACTACTGGTGCCCACCACCATGCCTAGCTAATTTTTGTATTTTTAGTAGAAACAGGGCTTCACCATATTGGCCAGGCTGGTCTCAAACTCCTGACCTCAGGTGATCCTCCCGCCTCGGCCTCCCAAAGTGTTCATACTATAGGGATAATCCATCATGCTCGGTCACAACCTTCTGTTTAGAGTAAACACTTTTCTAAGATTTGTGTTCATCATTCCCTTGATTTAATTATGGTTTTACGATATACATATATACCACCAAAGATATATACTACGTTTTAATGTTTGAACTCTATGTTATTTTGTATGCATTCTTCTGTTACTTGCTTTTTTCGTCCAAAATTATATTTTTGAAATTTATCTATAAAGCTGCCTGTAGCTATAGCACATTCATTTGCAAGTGCTAAATAGTTTTCCAAACTGCTTTCTGCCAGTGACACTTCTGCCTCTAAAGAGTGTGATCCCTTTTCTCCATATGCTTGAAATATTTGTATTTTCAGGCTTTTACAGTTTTGCCAATTTAGAGGCTGTGAAATACCTCATGGTAGTTTTACTTTTAATTTTTTTGATAAATGATAAAATTGATCACATTTTAAAATATTATTTGGCCATTATATTTCCTCTTTTATGAAATACTCATTCTTTGTTATCCTGTCTTTTCCTTTTTTAAAATAACTATTATTTTTTATTGTACTTTAAGTTCTAGGGTACATATGCACAACGTGCAGGTTTGTTACATATATTTACATGTGCCATGTTGCTGTGCTGCACCCATTAACTTGTCATTTACATTAGGTATATCTCCTAGTGCTATCCCTGCCCACTCGCCCCACCCCACAACAGGCCCTGGTGTATCGCGTTCCCCTTCCTGTTTCCAAGTGTTCTCGTTGTTCAATTCCCACCTATGAGTGAGAACATGCGGTATTTGGTTTTCTGTCCTTGTGATAGTTTGCTGAGAATGATGGTTTCCGGCTTCATCCCTGTCCCTACAAAGGACATGAACTCATCCTTTTTTATGGCTGCATAGTATTCCATGGTGTATGTATACTACATTTTCTTAATCTAGTCTATCATTGACGGACATTTGAGTTGGTTCCAAGTCTTTGCTATTGTGAATAGTGCTGCAAAAAAATACGTGTGCATGTGTCTTTATAGCAGCATGATTTATAATCATTTGAGTATATACCCCGTAATGGGATGGCTGGGTCAAATGACATTTCTAGTTCTAGATCCTTGAGGAATAGCCACAGTGTCTTCCACAATGGTTGAACTAGTTTACAGTCCCACCAACAGTGTAAAACTGTTCTTATTTCTCCACATCCTCTCCTGCACTTGTTGTTTCCTGACATTTTAATGATCATCATTCTAATTGGTTTGAGATGGTATCTCATTGTGGTTTTGATTTGCATTTCTCTGATGGCCAGTGATGATGAGCATTTTTTCAAGTGTCTGTTTGCTGCTTAAATGTCTCCTTTTGAGAAGTGTCTGTTCTTATCCTTCACCCAATTTTGATGGGGTTGTTTTTCTTGTAAATTTGTTTAAGTTCTGTGCAGATTCTGGATATTAGCCCTTTGTCAGATGAGTAGATTGCAAAAATTTTCTCCCATTCTGTAGGTTGCCTGTTCACTCTGATGGTAGTTTCTTTAGCTGTGCAGAAGCTCTTTAGTTTAATTAGATTCCACTTGTCAATTTTGGCTTCTGTTGCCATTGGTTTTGGTGTTTTAGACATGAAGTCCTTACCCATGCCTATGTCCTGAATGGTATTGCCTAGGTTTTCTTCTAGAGTTTTTATGGTTTTAGGTCTAACATTTAAGTCTTTAATCCATTTCGAATTAATTTTTGTATAAGGAGTAAGGAAGGGATGCAGTTTCAGCTTTCTACATAAGGCTAGCCAGTTTTCCCAGCACCATTTATTAAATAGGGAATCCTTTCCCCATTTCTTGTTTTTGTAAGGTTTGTCAAAGATCAGATGGTTGTAGATGTGTGGTATTATTTCTGAGGGCTCTGTTCTGTTCCACTGGTCTATATGTCTGTTTTGGTACCAATACCATGCTGTTTTGGTTACTGTAGTCTTGTAGTATAGTTTGAAGTCAGGTAGCATGATGCCTCCAGCTGTGTTCTTTTTGCTTAGGATTGTCTTGGCAAATGGGGCTCTTTTTGATTCCACATGAACTTTAAAGTAGTTTTTTCCAATTCTGTGAAGAAAGTCGTTGGTAGCTTGATGGGGATGGCATTGAATCTATAAATTACCTTGGGTAGTATGGCCATTTTCACGATATTGATTATTCCTCTCCATGAGCATGGAACATTATTCCATTTGTTTGTGTCCTCTTTTATTTCATTGAGCAGTGATTTCAGTTCTCCTTGAAGAGGTCATTCACATCCCTTGTAAGTTGGATTCCTAGGTATTTTATTCTCTTTGAAGCAATGGTGAATGGGAGTTCACTCATGATTTGGCTCTCTGTTTGTCTGTTATTGGTGTGTAAGAATGCTTATGATTTTTGTACATTGATTTTGTATCCTGAGACTTGTTGAAGTTGTTTATCAGTTTAAGAGATTTAGGGCTGAGACAATGAGGTTTTCTAAATATACAATCATGTCATCTGCAAACAGGGACAATGTGACTTCCTGTTTTCCTAATTGAATACCCTTTATTTCTTTCTCCTGCCTGAGTGCCCTGGCCAGAACTTCCAACACTACATCAAATAGCAGTGGTGAGAGAGGGCATCCCTGTCTTGTGCCAGTTTTCAAAGGGAATGCTTCCAGTTTTTGCCCGTTCAGTATGATATTGACTGTTGGTTTGTCTAAATAGCTCTTATTATTTTGAGATGCGTCCCATCAATACTGAATTTATTGAGAGTTTTTATCATGAAGGGCTGTTGAATTTTGTCAAAGGCCTTTTCGGCATCTATTGAGATAATCATGTGGTTTTTGTCTTTGGTTCTGTTTATATGCTGGATTACATTTAGTGATTTACATATGTTGAACCAGCCTTGCATCCCAGGGATGAATCTCGTGTTGGATAAGCTTTTTCATGTGCTGCTGGATTCAGTTTGTCAGTATTTTATTGAGGACTTTTGCATCGATGTTCATCAGGGATATTGGTCAAAATTCTCTTTTTTTGTTGTGTCTCTTTTTTTGTTCCAGGCTTTGGTATCAGGATGTTGTTGACCTCATAAAATGAGTTAGGGAAGATTCCCTCTTTTTCTATTGATTGGAATAGTTTCAGAAGGAATGGTACCAGTTCCTCCTTGTGCCTCTGGTAGAATTGGGCTGTGAATCCATCTGGTCCTGGACTTTTTTTGGTTTGTAGGCTAATTAGTGCCTCAATTGTAGAGCCTGTTATTCGCCTAATCAGGGATTCAACTTCTTCCTGGTTTAGTCTTGGGAGGGTGCATGTGTCCAGGAATTTATCCATTTCCTTTAGATTTGTCTAGTTTATTTGCATAGAGGTGTTTATAGTATTTTCTAATAGTAGTTTGTATTTCTGTGGGATTCGTGGTGATATCCCCATTATCATTTTTTTTGTTTCATCTATTTGATTCTTCTCTCTTTTCTTCTCTATTAGTCTTGCTAGCAGTCTGTCAATTTTGTTGATCTTTTCAAAAAACCAGCTCCTGGATTCACTGATTTTTTTGAAGGGTTTTTTGTGTCTCGATCTCCTTCAGTTCTGCTCTGATCTTAGTTATTTCTTGCCTTCTGCTAGCTTTTGAATGTGTGCTCTTGCTTCTCTAGTTCTTTTAATTGTGATGTTAGGGTGTCAATTTTAGATCTTTCCTGCTTTCTCTTGTGGGCATTTAGTGCTATAAATTTCCCGCTACACACTGTTTTAAATGTGTCTCAGTGATTCTGATATGTTGTGTCTTTGTTCTCATTGGTTTCAAAGAACATCTTTATTTCTGCCTTCATTCCATTATGTACCCAGTAGTCATTCAGGAGCAGGTTGTTCAGTTTCCATGTAGTTGAGCAGTTTTGAGTGAGTTTCTTAATTCTGAGTTCTAGTTTGATTGCACTGTGGTCTGAGAGACAGTTTGTTATAATTTCTGTTCTTTTACATTTGCTGAGGAGTACTTTACTTCCAAATATGTGGTCAATTTTGGAAAAATTGTGATGTTGTGCTGAGAAGAATGTACATTCTATTGATTTGGGGTGGAGAGTTCTGTAGATGTGTATTAGGTCTGCTTGGTGCAGAGCTGAGTTCAATTCCTGGATATCCTTGTTAACTTTCTGTCTCATTGATCTATCTAATGTTGACAGTGGGGTGGTAAAGTCTCCCATTATTATTGTATGGGAGTCTAAGTCTCTTTGTACATCTCTAATAACTTGCTCTATGAATCTGGGTGCTCCTGTATTGGGTGCAAATATATTTAGGATAGTTAGCTCTTCTTGTAGAATTGATCCCTTTACCATAATATAATGGCCTTCTTTGTCTCTTTTGATCTTTGTTGGTTTAAAGTCTGTTTTATCAGAGACTAGGATTGCAACCCTTGCCTTTTTTTGTTTTCCATTTGCTTGGTAGATCTTCCTCCATCCCTTTATTTTGAGCCTATGTGTGTCTCTGCATATTAGATGAGTCTCCTGAATACAGCATACTGACGGGTCTTCACTCTTAATCCAATTTGCCAGTCTGTGTCTTTTAATTGAGGCAATCAGCACATTTACATTTAATGTTAATGTTGTTTTGTGTGAATTTGATCCTGTCATTATGATGTTAGCTGGTTATTTTGCTCATTAGTTGATGAAGTTTCTTCCTAGCCTCGATGGTCTTTACATTTTGGCATGTTTTTGCAGTGGCTGGTACCGATTGTTCCTTTCCATGTTTAGTGCTTCCTTCAGGATCTCTTGTAGGGCAGGCCTGGTGGTTACAAAATCTCTCAGCATTTGCTTGTGTGTAAAGGATTTTGTTTTGCCTTCACTGGTGAAAGTTAGTTTGGCTGGATATGAAATTCTGGATTGAAAATTCTTTTGTTTAAGAATGTTGGATATTGGCCCCCACTCTCTTGGGGCTTGTAGAGTTTCTGCCAAGAGATCTGCTGTTAGTCTGATGGGCTTCCCTTTGTGGGTCACCCAACCTTTCTCTCTGACTTCCTTTAACATTTTTTCCTTCATTTCAACTTTCGTGAATCTGACAATTATGTGTCTTGGGGTTGCTCTTCTTGAGGAGTATCTTTGTGGCGTTCTCTGTATTTCCTGAATTTGAATGTTGGCCTGCCTTGCTAGGTTGGGGAAGTTCTCCTGGGTAATATCCTGCAGAGTGCTTTCCAACTCGGTTCCATTCTCCCCATCACTTTCAGGTACACTAATCAGACATAGATTTGGTCTTTTCACATAGTCCCATATTTCTTGGAGGATTTGTTCATTTCTTTTTACTCTTTTTTGTCCAAACTTCTCTTCTCACTTCATTTCATTCATTTGATCTTCAATCACTGATACCCTTTCTTCCAGTTGATTGAATCAGTTACTGAAACTTGTGCATTCGTCACATAGTTCTTGTGCCATGGTTTTAAGCTTCATCAGGTCATTTAAGGACTTTTCTATAATGGTTATTCTAGTTAGCCATTCATCTGATCTTTTTTCAAGGTTTTTAGCTTCTTTGTGATGGGTTTGAACTTCCTCCTTTAGCTCAGAGAACGTTGATCATATGAAGCCTTCTTCTCTCAACTCATCAAAGTCATTCTCCATCCAGCTTTATTCTGTTGCTGATGAGGAGCTGCATTCCTTTGGAGGGGGAGAGGAGCTCTGATTTTTAGAATTTTCAGCTTTTCTGTTCTGTTTTTTTCCCATCTTTGTGGTTTTATCTACCTTTGGTCTTTGATGATGGTGACGTACAGATGGGGTTTTGGTGTGGATGTCCTTTCTGTTTGTTAGTTTTCCTTCTACCCGACAGGACCCTCAGCTGCAGGTCTGTTGGAGTTTGTTGGAGGTCCATTCCAGACCCTGTTTACCTGGGTATCAGCAGCGGAGGCTGCAGAACACCGAATATTGCTGAACAGCAAATGTTGCTGCCTGATCGTTCCTCTGGAAGCTTCGTCTCAGAGTGGTACCTGGCCTTGTGAGGTGTCAGTCTGCCCCTACTAGGGGGTGTCCCCCAGTTAGGCTCCTTGGGGGTCAGGGACCCACTTGAGGAGGCAGTCTGTCCGTTCTCAGATCTCTAACTCCGTGCTGGGAGAACCACTACTCTCTTCAAACCTATCAGACAGGGACATTTAAATCTGCAGAGGTTTCTGCTGCCTTTTGTTCTGCTATGCCCTGCCCCCAGATGTGGAGTCTACAGAGGCAGTCAGGCCTCCTTGAGCTGTGGTGGGCCCACCTAGTTCAAACTTCCTGAATGCTTTGTTTACCTACTGAAGCCTCAGCAATGGCGGGTGCCCCTCCCTGGCTTTGCTGCCACCTTGCAGTTTGATCTCAGACTGCTGTGCTAGCAGTGAGTGAGGCTCCGTGGGCATGGGCCCTCTGATCCAGGTGCAGGACATAATCTCTTGATGTGCTGTTTGCTAAAACCCTTGGAAAAGTGTAATATTAGGGTGGGAGTTACCCGATTTTCCAGGTTCTGTCTGTCAAGTCTTCCCTTGGCTAGGAAAGGGAATTCCCTGAGCCCTTGCACTTCCAGGGTGAGGTGATGCTTCACCCTGCTTCGGCTCTCACTCAGTGGGCTGCACCTACTCTCCTGCATTCACTGTCCGACACACCCCAGTGAGATGAACCAGGTACCCGAGTTAGAAATGCAGAAATCACCTGTCTTCTGTGTCACTCACGCTGGGAGCTGTAGACCGGAGCTGTTCCTGTTCGGCCATCTTGGAACCAATCTATTCTGTCTTTTCCCTAAGTAATATTTGAGATTTTATAAATTTGAAATACATAACGCCAGTTATCATTACAAATACTTTCTCTGGTTTAAGGGTTGACTTTCACTTTTTAAAATGTCTTTTGAATAGGCTTAATATTACCTAATGTAGTTGAACATATAAATATTTTCCCTCTTTTGATCTGCGCTTTGTTTTGTGATATTTTGATTTTTAAAGGCATTCTTGACTCACTAAGGACAAATGGATATTTCTCTCTTTTCTATTCTAAATTTTTGCTTTTTTTATATATAGGTTAATTTCAGCAAAAGTAAACCTGGAATTAATTTTTGTGAAGTGTGTCATGTAAACAAATATTTAATTGTTGTCCATATAAAAAATTTCCAGTGTTGGCTGGGCGCAGTGACTCACGCCTGTAATCCCAGCACTTTGGAAGGCCAAGGCGTGTGGATCACAAGGTCAGGAGATTGAGACCATCCTGGCTAACAGAGTGAAACCCCGCCTCTACTAAAAACACAAAAAATTAGCTGGATGTGGTGGTGGGCACCTGTAATCCCAGCTACTTGGGTGGCTGAGGTAGGAGAATGGCGTGAACCCGGGAGGCAGAGCTTGCAGTGAGCTGAGACCATGCTACTGCACTCCAGCCTGGGTGACAGAGCAAGATTTCATCTAAAAACAAACAAACAAACAAAAAAATTCAGTATTATTTATGTTATTTAATAAACCGGCATTTCTCCACAAATCTCATTGTCACCTTTTCAGGTATTAAAGTTCTGTATATGCTTTGTTCTTTTTCTGCTCCCTCTTTCTTCCATATGCTATTTTTCCTTCTGTCTCTTAGCCTCTTAATTTCTATGTTTTTTTTTTTTCCAATTACAGATTTTTTAAAAAAATGTTTTTTACAAAAGATGTTAGAATCAAGGTAATCTATTGTGTTGTTACAGTGAGATGAGAAAGATGTGCAGATGATTCTTCTTAGACACAGGTGGAAGAGCACAGGTTTAGAACAGAACTTTCTGAGGTTCAAATTTGTCTTTCCTTGGGCAAGACACTCAGACCCTTATATCCTCTGTAGGGTTGCCATGAGGATTAAACTACATAATTTCCTAGGGTTATGTGCAGTTATGGAGCATGGTAGATGAGCTTATTTAGTGACAGTTTTATAGTTATTTCATCTTGAAATTTTTCCTTCTGCATAGTTGCATGTATTAATTTTTGAGGTCCACATAAGTACAGATCTATGGTTTTATATATATAAAAACCATATATATATATATGGTTTTCAAGAGGAAATTATATTATTATTGTTTGTTATTTTCCTTCACTGGAATTGAAGTATAGATAGTTTGCCCTACAGTTTTACTTTGTTGGTTAATCTTTTTTTTCCTTTCCACTGAGGCTGTAGTCCCTTAGGGATCTTCATGTGGTGATCAGATTCATTTGCACAATTATGTGCAGGTTCATGTCCCAAAAACAGTATTTCAGACTACTGTTAATCCCTCAAACTCTTATTTCCTGGTAGTACAATTATTTTTCCTTCCAGAGCTCCCTTTAATATCCAATTGGTTTAACATTCTAAGTTCATTTTGAGAAAAATTTTGGCTCTTGGTGATTATGTTGTCTTGACAGTTGAATGATAAAGATGTGTTAATTTTTTTTTTGTAATTTTTTCAGCATTTGGTTTTGTTTGGTTTGGTTGCTTTTTTTAATGGGATACCTTTTCAGGCTAATTCGTTGGTATGCTGGATACAGAAAAGGTCTTATAGTCCTTTGGTAGCATCTCCCTTATCATTTTACTCACTGTTTTGTGTACTTGAGATGGTATTCTTCTCTATGCCACCTCTTAAAAATAATTTTTATTACTAATTATACATTTTAAATCTCACATTCTTTTAATATTCCTTATCTACTAATGCCAAATTTATGTTTTCCTCTTCAAAACTCCCTGTGTCTGTATGAATCATCTAATAATTAACCGTGTATATCTTTACGTTATCTATTGTTTTCCTAAGGTATACTTTTTTTTTTCCCCTTATAACTGTTCTCTGAAGACAGTTAATCTGAATTATAACTATTGAGAAATCCTAAATGCTAATGTGAGGCTTTATACGTTATACTCTGGTAAGATGTAATATATTATGTTTGAATTACAGTTTAATTTTTTTTATGGATATGTTCATCTCAAGTTCCTTTCAATTTATTTTTCTTTCACTCTTTATTGCCTTCACTTTCACCTTCCTCTTGCCCCTTCATATTACTCCCAAAGGTATTAACTAATATCAAATATATTAAACTCAACAGAATACAGAAAATTGCTTTATACTTTACTACAAACATGTTATCACTTATTTTTTTCCTATAATAAAACTTTTACAAATTTTCACATGTTTCTAGCCACTCAGTTATTTATAATAGTATCATTTAATAATATTATTATTTAATCATGATCTCTTTTTTTGGAACTTGTGACTCAATTTTACATGTACAGTAGTTCAATTCCACTTAAAATTTCAGTTTTACATGCAATTTGAAGTGTTTGTTCTTTTGTTTTTAGCTTTACTTTGACTTGCAGCTCAGGAACTTATAGAAATGAAGGTGTGAGTTCTTCTTTAAGTCTTCCCTAACTTCCTCTCTGTTTTTCTTCCTGTCCTCTAGGTTTTATGTAGGGTTAAAAAAAAAAGTTAGAAAAAAAACCCCAGTGTCTAAATGAGTTTTATTGTTGTTATCTGTTATAACCATCTACTATCAGAGCTGACCTTCAAATATTGGTTCTCTCATGGAAAACCTGAGACTTTTTTTTTTTTGAGACGGAGTCTTGCTCTGTCACCCGGGCTGGAGTGCAGTGGCCGGATCTCAGCTCACTGCAAGCTCTGTCTCCCGGGTTCCCACCATTCTCCTGCCTCAGCCTCCCGAGTAGCTGGGACTACAGGCACCCGCCACCTCGCCCGGCTAGTTTTTTGTATTTTTTAGTAGAGACGGGGTTTCATAATGTTAGCCAGGATGGTCTCAATCTCCTGACCTCGTGATCCGCCCGTCTCGGCCTCCCAAAGTGCTGGGATTACAGGCTTGAGCCACCGCGCCCTGCCGAAAACCTGAGACTTTTAAGGTTCCTACCTTGATTGATACATTCTCTGATAAATGCTTTGCTATGTCTTCTTTATCCTATCCCTTTCTTAGTGGGATAGAAGATCCATGGATTTTTATTGCTATGGTCCTCTTAACCACAGCAGACAACCCACTTGACCGAAGTAGCTTGAAGATGATTTGAACTCATCCAGCTTTCCCTGAGAATTTATTGCTTACCCTGCCATTCAGAAAGTGTACCTGATCTGACCACTAATCCTTCTTTCTTTATCATGTAGATTCTCGTTACCTCAACCAATCTTTGGTCTTTAGACTTTTCTAGGATAGAAGCAGTCTATCCTAGACCGAAGCCTCTTGATTTCAGTCTCTTGATTTATGTACTCCCCTAAGCCCCTGGGGATACATGGCTTAACCCATGCCAGTTCTTGTTTTCAGCACTGGAAATGTAAGCGGTGATGTCAGATTTAGCAAACACAAATATAGATGCCCAACCAAATGTGAATTTCAGATAAGCATAAACAAGTTATTGGTAGAGTGTGCAATATTTGGGACATTTTTGTATTAAAATTACTCGTTTTCATCAAAAATTAAAGCTTATGTGAGTGTCCTATATTTTATCTGATAATCTTAAATATAGAAATGGATAACATAAACAAGCCTGTCTTCATGGAGTTACATTCTAATGAAAAAAAAAAATGAATAAAAAACTTTGAAAGCATTATGTCATGTAGTAATAATGTCTGTAGAAAAAATAAAATAGAATGAGAGGATAGAGAGTTTCAGCAGATTAATGTTGCAGTTTTTATATGGATTAACCATGCCCTGGTACCAGAGAGACTAGTAAGTGGAGACTGGAAGAAAATAAAGGAAATAAATAGTTGGTCCAGACATAAGAACAAGCAAGTACAAAGGAACTTGATGGAAGCAGGTGTGGTATGCACATGTGGTGACAAATAGGGAAGAGCAAGGCAAAGAAAAGAGTGGGAGAAAAGAGATTCAAAGAGGTATGTAGTGGGGGAAGTTCTGGGTCAGGAAGAGCCTGCAAGGTTAATCAAGGCATTTAGCCATAGGAAGGACTTTGGATTTCACTCTTAGTGAGGTAGGAAGGCTTTGCAGAGTTTTCAAGAGAGATCTGGCACACTCATGTTTTCTTTTTAAATGATTTCTTTTAGTTGCTGAAAAAAATATAGATTGGAGGGGTCAATTGCAAAGACAGGATATAGAAGTAGGAGCCTCTTACAATAATCTTGGGAAGAGTTGATGGAAGCTTAGACCTTGAAAGCTGTGTTTACAGATGGGAAGAAGTAAGTGAATTCTGATTGAATTTTGCAGGAAAAAATGCTAAAATTTTTTAATAGATTGGATATATAATAAAAGAAAAAAAGTCAAGGATGACTCTGATAACATTTATTAGAGAAACTAAAAGAAAGGAGTTGATATTTCCTGTGATAGGAGAAGAGTGTGAGAGGTGAGTAGGAGTGTGTGGAAATAAGTTCAGTTTTGGACATATTAAGCTTGCAGTGTTAGAAATCTAATTTCAGAGACAAAATCTACAGTTAGGTTTACTGTTCATGGAAGAGTTCTGGGTCAAAGAAAACCATTTTAGAATTTTCAGTGTGTAAATGTTATTTTACATAAGAAGATCAGATGAGAGATGTGCCCTTCTTCTTGAAAGCATTACCAACTACTATAATTGACTGTCAGTATCTTTGTTTGTTTTTAAGAAATCCCTTCACTTCATCTGTTGGATTGACTACTCTACTCCCAAATCATAAGGAGGGGAAAGAAAGTTCTCTGCAAACACTAATCCTCAGTTGAGAACTCATGACTTATTGAGAACCCTTAAAAGCCATGTAAAGAATGGCTTTCATTCAGTGATTGTAAGCACCTTCTCTCATTGGTAGTGCACTTGATTCTTATTTATTTCCCTATTTTTTATTCCCTCTCTTAAAAAAAAATCAAGTGATTGATTGAGTGTCACATGCTTATCTCTAGGTGCTGATAGTTCAATGTGTCATGCCAATTAGATAGAATCTGCAATCACACTTTCTATGCCTTTCTTTTGCGGATAGTATTCGGTTGATACATTAGTTAATACAATTTGATGAACACTTCCTGCATTTGTCAGATGGTACTAGATACCTTGCCATAAATTAAATAGCGTCAGGTCATTTTAGGATATGCAGTCCCTACAAAGTTGAGAGCTCCTGCATTAGTACATCCTAGAAGTAACTGTCATTTTAAAATGTTTCATTAAATTTAGTTGTCAGTGAGGTTAAGAAAAAAACACATGATTTTAATATACTAAATTCACAAAGTGACTTTTTGATTTGGCTTTAGCAATGGCAATCTCTTCAATGTGAACAACTTCTATCAGCCCTAGTCTACTTCAATCATATATCTACTTTTTTTAAAAAAATGTATTTTTTCTTTAAAATTCCTGGGTACCATGTGCAGGATGTGCAGGTTTGTTACATAGGTAAACATGTGACATGGTGGTTTATTGCATCTATCAACCCATCACCTAAGTATTAAGCACAGCATGCATTAGCTATTATTTTTCTTGATGCTCTCTGCCCCCCAGCTCACCGTCCAACAGGCCCCAGTGTATGTTGTTCCCCTCCCTGTGTCCATGTGTTCTTATTGTTTAGCTCCCACCTGTAAGTGAGAGCATGGGGTGTTTGGTTTTCTGTTCCTGTGTTAGTTTGCTGGAGATAATGGCTTTTAGCTCCATTCATGTTCCTTTAAAGGACATGATCTCGTTCATTTTTATGGCTGCTTAGTATGCCATGGTGTATATGTAGCACATTTTTTTAAAATTCAGTCTGTCATTGATGGGTTGATTCCATGTTTTTGCTATTGTGAACAGTACTGCAGTGAAGATACACATGCATGTATCAAAACCACAATGATATACCATCTCACATCAGTCAGAATGGCGATTATTAAAAAGTCAAGAAATAGCGATACTGGTGAGGCTGGGAAATATAGGAACACTTTTACACTGTTGGTGGGAATGTAAATTAGTTCAACCATTATGGAAAACAGTGTGGCAATTCCTCAAAGATCTAGAGCCAGAAATACCATTGGACCCAGCAATCCCATTATTGGGTAAATACTCAAATGAATATACATCATACATCTACTTTAATACACCCCCAATTGCCTTATTAACAGTTTGGTTTAAGAAAACTCCTCCACATGCTGCGACATTTTTTTAAAGTAAATAAAGTAAAATCATTTATTTACATGAATTGGCCAATTAGTTTTCTAGGTGGCAAAATATTACATAGAAACCAGCTATTAATCTTACCAAAGACTAACTATGTGTTAGTCTAGTATTAACCCTACCAAAGACTACACGTTACTGAACAAGTCACTTAATTTTTCTGAATCTTAGTTACCTCATTTTTGGCGCACAAGTATTAGAATGCACATGCTCTAAAGTTCTTTCCGGTTTTAAAATGTTATGATTCTATGATACAAATTTTCAATCCACCAGGACCTTTAAATTCTGATTATTGAACTTCTTCATCTCTATTATAGGCCTAGAATATTTTCTTGATTTCATATTACTGAATCAGTTTTTATGTGAAGCAAAAACACCCTTCTTATATAAAATAAATTTCAGTAATAGTATAGTTAACATGCAGGACCTATACCTCTATAATATTTACAAATTAGAAATGAATAAATGTAGACTATTATAGTAGAATAAGATCAGTAAGTGTATGGGGTATATATGCTATCATTTTAGAATAAGGCTACTAAAGAACAGATACCTGGTTATGTGTATAAAGTGTAGAGCAGTGAGAATGTTAAAACTAATATCAGTATTAAAGAATGATATTAGTTTCCCAAATGATGTTAGATGATTGGAGACTGAAATCTTCACTATCCAAGCTACATTATCATTAAAATCACAAATACATCCAAAGCAAATGAAATCGATAGCGTCTTACGATATCAAAAAAGTTTGGGTAATTAAAAAAACCTATTGCTCATGCCATTAAAATATACAAATAACTTAAACAAAAAGCGAATGTCACTCACAAACCGATTAGCCTAGAGGTTGAGATGGAACAGCTTTTTTTTTTTTTTTTTTGAGAAAATAAAAATCTTAATTTGCATGCTTCTTTAAAAAAGGAAAGAGCCAATTTTATTTTGTTTCTTTTGGAGTCCAATGTGATCAACTTCGTGTGAAATAATGAGAGGAGGCACATAAAGTGTTTAGCATGGTGCCTGGCACATGGTAATGCTTAAATAACACAGTTTTTATTACTGTGGGCTAGGGAAACTATGGCTACTATGGGTTATAGATCAAGACAGTAATCATGGCACACTGACCTCTCCCACAGACCTTCAAAGCCTAATCTATCTGTCTATCTGTCTGTCTATCTCTATCCCTTTGGAACAGATTCTTAATGTTCAAGACGAAGAAATGAAAAATAAAATTAAATAAACACATTCTCATTTCTTTAATCCCATGGGAATTACCTGATGTATGCTGTTTCCTAAAGGGGAAAGAAAGAAATCATTTGAATGAGCTAAAGATAGCCCTAAGAGTACAGTGGCATCCTTTCTATTTTAAATCCAGAGAAAATGACAAAACAATAAATTTCAGAGCTCATTCTCCTGTCTTTGCTGACAGGTACACTTGCTTTTCTTCCTTATTAGCTAATCCACATAAGAATAAATACTCTGAACTGGGCTGTGATGTAAAGTGAAAATAACATTTTGTTTTCTAAATATTTTTATTCTTTTTCTTAAATATTTCAGATTTGGTTTAAATATCATTGTTGACTTATAAATAACTTTAGAGAATATTATTAGAAGCATAGAACAATATTTAAATTGGAAAGAGGAGAATGTTACTAGAATTTACCTTTTTAAAAAATGAAAAGAGGTCAACTCCCAGTAGGCCAGTTTTCTTCACTCTTATTGTGTATAATTCTTTAAAGTCATGAAGAGCCAGGATTTCTTATTATAATACTCCTTCCTAAAGACTGTGATAGAATCAAGGTACATGCTTAGCAACTTTTAATGATTAATCTAAATTTTAAAACTTTCTGCTTTTCTATGCTACAATTCCATTTATTATACTACTGTATATTACCTTTATATCACTTTTTTAAACATCTATGGGATGGTAAGTTCCTTGAATGCAGGAACTCTGCCTTGGCATTCTTACCACAATAAAGGATGCTAAATAGATACTTTCTGAATTAATGAAATAGGTTTCTGAAGGCATTGCTGTCTGTGACACACTAACATTGTTATAGGGAAGAAAGCTAAAGTAGAAGTGAGTCTGAATATATTTACAGGATTTTTCATCTTCTGAATATTGTTATTTTTTCTCATTCTGAGGAAACAGGAAGACAAAATAATGCTGTTACAGTCACAGTTCAGGTGGTAATTATGTCCTTACTCAAAAGATACCATAAAACAAAGATAACCAATAATGTACCTTGGCTAAACCTATTTTTATGTATAAAATTACTGAATTTTGTCTTTCTTAGTTGTATAGTCTTACAGGTAGTTGAATGAATGTATTTATGATGGGATTCCCTGCTCCATTCTAACCCGTACACATATGTTATTCTAACAGATTCTTAGGAGGATATAGGACAACAAAAGAGAAGTTATAGCCTTTCTATTAACAACCTTAGGGAAAGAGATCCATAAGAGACTCTCATGTTTCTAGTATAGCGATTCTCAAATTTTAAGATCTCAGAATGCTTTACACTTAGGAACTACAGAGAATTTCAAAGAGCTTTGGTTTATGTAGGGTAGATCTATTGATGTTCACCATACTAAAAGACTGAAACTGAGAAATTCTAAAATGCACATTTGTTGATTTATTTAAAATAATACTGCTTTTTTACATGTTAAACTAAATAACATGGTTTTAGGAAAAATTAATGCTATTTTCCAAAATAAAAAAAGTAACAAGAAGAATGACATCGTTTTATACTTTTGATGACAGATTTAATATCTTGCTTAATAAAACACAGGTGTATTGCCATATCTATTTCTATATTCAACCTCTGAGTATACACTCTTGTAATTGAAACCTTTTAAAGAAAACCTTGTTTCACATTTTTATGTGGTTGAAAAAGAGAAGGGCATTTTAATATCCTTTCTATTAATTTTAGATATTTTTATTTAAATATACAATCTGAAACCATATCAATAAATATTTAATGCTTGTAAAAATCGAGATCTAGCTTGCAATTTGAAGGGACGTTTAAAGTACACATGATTTTGTAAAATCATGCTTTGGTCATTAGGAAAACATTGGTTTGCAGAATGATGCAGATTTTCAAGTGATGAATCATTTCAATATGCAATAAGAAAATAAACCACATTTTTTACTTGTTTTTTCAGCCAAGATGAAGCAATAGAGTCCAGATATACTTTTCTACTCAAAACAACTACAAATCCAAATAAAATATATAAAACAAGAAATGTAAAATATTAGGCATCAGGCAATGAAAAGCACTAGTCCCTAAGAGATGAGGAAGGAAATGAATACGGTTTTTAAATTATCCAGCTTAGTTCCTGGAGAGTAAGTTTCCAGGTCATGGCACAGGGAGAGGTAACTCGGGCAGAACCCAGTGGTCTCCTCCAGTTGAGAGGAGCTAAGAAACCAGAAAGGTCAAACTGGCTAGAGTTCTCAAAATAGAGCAACCAAAGTGGAGAAAGCTGCAAAAAGAGAGAGCTCCAGAGATTTGCAGAGGTTCACCCTAATGTCTTAAATTGAGTACTCATCAGTACGTGCATGTGAGGGAACCATTCACAGCTGAGCTAGGAATAGTTGTTTCTACTAGATGAAGTGTGGAGAACCATGTAATTTACAAGGACTCAGGTGAGTATTTCAGAAATACTTTGCCTCAGTAGTGGAAAATAATATCCCCTAATCCAGCAGTCCCTAGTCTTTGTGGCACCGGGGACTGGTTTCACGAAAGACAATTTTTCCATGGAGCAGGGGTTGTGGAGGGAATGGTTTTGGGCCAAAACTGTTGCACCTCAGAGCATCAGGCATTAATTAGATTCCCATAAGGAGCACACAACCTAGATGCCTCACATGCACAGTTCACAATAGGGATCCTGCTCCTATGAGCATCTAATGCCACCAGTGATCTGACAGGAGGTGGAGCTCAGGTGGTAATGCTCACTCACCTACTGCTCACCACCTGCTGGGCAGCCAGGTTCCTAACAGACCACTGATTGGTACATGTCCTCAGCCTGGGGACCTCTGCCCTAGCCTAAACACTGCTTTAGTCTCACCTAAGAAAGATTAAAAGCAAGGCCTAAAAAACTCAACCTGTTCCAGGTACCCAATGTGTAGAATAAAGCTCAAGAATATTTAAGTAATTCCAAATTATTCACAGTTTCACTCACATCTAATAAAAAAAATGACTAAGCATGCAAAAAAGTAGAAAAAGATAAAAGCTGTCCTGAGAGAAAGATGAATCCATTGTAACTGATCTAGTAATAATATAGATGATAAAATTAGTAGATAACAAAATTACGATGGTTATTATTGATAGATAATATCAATATATTATATAAATTATAATGTTATATTATATAAAGATAATATATATTTGGAGGATACTTGTGATATTTTGATATATGCATACAACATTGTAATGATCAAATAAAAGTAATTTAGGTATCTATCATCTCAAATATTAATTTTTTGTTTTATTGGAAACATTCCAGTTCTTTTCTTCCAACTATTTTGAACTATACAACATATTATTGTTAACTGTAGTCACCCTGCTATGTTATTGAGCACTAGATCTTTTTTCTTTTATTTGTATTTCGTATTCATTAGCCAGCTTCTCTTGGCTATACTTCCCAGACTCTGCTAACTACTGATCTATTCCCTACCTCCATGAGATCTATGTTTTTAGCTCTCATATACGAGCTGAAAACATGCAGTATTTGGGTTTCTTTGCCTGGCTTATTTGATTTAATATAATGACCTTCAGTTCTATCCATGTTGCTGCAAATCACAGGATTTCATCCTTTTTATGGTGGAATAATATTGTATTATGCATAAGTATCACATTTCTTAATCCATTGATGGACACTTAGGTTGATTTCATATCTTAGCTATTGAGAATAGAGCCAGAATAAACATGGGGGTGCAGATAACTCTTTGATATACTGATTTTTCTTCTTTTGGATATACACACAGCAATGGAATTGCTGGATCATATGATAGTTCTATTATTTGTAAAGTAATAGCCTAAATATTTCCAGTGTTGATACAAAGTATAAACTTACTGATACAAGAAAATAAATGAACCTTAAGCACACACACACACACACATACACACACACACACGGGACCACATGAATATACATTATAAATAAATTTATTGGAGTCAAGGTAAAAAGAAAATATGTAAATCAGAAAGATATAAAAAACACACTACATACTAACATACAAAGATTATAATGGCAGAATACTTCTTCTCTGAAACCATAAAAGCCAAGAGGCAACAACACAACATCTTGAAGGTATTAGAAAGACTAAAAGGCCGATCCATAATTCTCATCCCTAGAAAAGTATCCTTCAGGAATAAAGTAGAAGTGAGGTCCTTTTCAGAGGTACAAAAGCTGAGATAATGTATTAATTGCAGACCTTTCTGACAAGAAATATTAACAGAAGTCCTCCAAGCAGAGGAAAAATGATACCAGGTGAAAATCTGTTTCAATACAAGGGAATAAAGAATCCTAGAAATTGTAATTACATTGGTACAGATAAAATATTCTTTATTATTTAAGTCTCTTTAAACGGTAAATGACTATTTAAATAAAAATTCATGTATATAGTGAAGTACACTATGAATATAATGTACACAGAAGTACCTTGTATGATAAAAATAGGATAAAGACCAGGAGAGAGAAATGAAAATGTACTATTTTAAGGTTCTTATACTACATCTGAAGTGCTATTGTATTATTTTAAGGTAGACACAGATGAGTTAAAGATGAAAAGTACAAATCCTGGAGCAATCACTAAAAAAAAAACAGCAAAGAATTACAGTTGATAATACAACAAAAGAGACAGCATTGACTCAAAGAACATACTAAATCCAAAAAAAAAAAAAAAAAAGAAACAGAAAAGAAAGGGATGAAAGAAAGGAGAGAAGTAACAGATGTCATAAAAAGAAAATAAAGGGAATAAAATACCTAGGAATCCAACTTACAAGGGATGTAAAGGACCTCTTCAAGGAGAACTACAAACCACTGCTCAGTGAAATCAAAGAGGACACAAACAAATGGAAGAACATACCATGCTCATGGATAGGAAGAATCAATATCGTGAAAATGGCCATACTGCCCAAGGTAATTTATAGATTCAATATCATCCCCATCAAGCTACCAATGAGTTTCTTCACAGAATTGGAAAAAACTGCTTTAAAGTTCATATGGAACCAAAAAGGAGCCCGCATTGCCACGACAATCCTAAGTCAAAAGAACACAGCTGGAGGCATCACGCTACCTGACTTCAAACTATACTACAAGGCTACAGTAACCAAAACAGCATGGTACTGGTACCAAAACAGAGATATAGACCAATGGAACAGAACAGAGTCCTCAGAAATAATACCACACATCTACAGCCATCTGATCTTTGACAAACCTGAGAAAAACAAGCAATGGGGAAGGGATTCCCTATTTAAAAAATGGTGCTGGGAAAATTGGCTAGCCATAAGTAGAAAGCTAAAACTGGATCCTTTCCTTAGTCCTTATATGAAAATTAATTCAAGATGGATTAGAGACTCAAATGTTAGACCTAATACCATAAAAACCCTAGAAGAAAACCTAGGGAATACCATTCAGGACATAGGCATGGGCAAGGACTTCATGTCTAAAACACCAAAAGCAATGGCAACAAAAGCCAAAATTGACAAATGGGATCTCATTAAACTAAAGAGCTTCTGCACAGCAAAGAAACTACCATCAGAGTGAACAGGCAACCTACAGAATGGGAGAAAATTTTTGCAATCTACTCATCTGACAAAGGGCTAATATCCAGAACCTACAAAGAACTCAAACAAATTTACAAGAAAAAAACAAACAACCCCATCCAAAAGTGGGGAAAGGATATGAACAGACATTTCTCAAAAGAAGACATTCATACAGCCAACAGACACATGAAAAAATGCTCATCATCACTGGCCATCAGAGAAATGCAAATCAAAACCACAATGAGATACCATCTCACACCAGTTAGAATGGCAATCATTCAAAAGTCAGGAAACAACAGGTGTTGGAGAGGATGTGGAGAAATAGGAACACTTTTACAGTGTTGGTGGGATTGTAAATTAGTTCAACCATTATGGAAAACAGTATGGCGATTCCTCAAGGATCTAGAACTAGAAGTACCATATGACCCAGCCATCCCATTACTGGGTATATACCCAAAGAATTATAAATCATGCTGCTATAAAGACACATGCACACGTATGTTTATTGCAGCACTCGTCACAATAGCAAAGACTTGGAATCAACCCAAATGTCCATCAGTGACAGACTGGATTAAGAAAATGTGGCACATATACACCATGGAATACTATGCAGCCATACAAAAGGATGAGTTTGTGTCCTTTGTAGGGACATGGATGCAGCTGGAAACCATCATTTTCAGCAAACTATAGCAAGAACAGAAAACCAAACACCGCATGTTCTCACTCATAGGTAGAAACTGAACAATGAGATCACTTGGACTCAGGAAGGGGAACATCACACACTGGGTCCTATCATGAGTAGGGGGTAAGGGGAGGGATTGCACTGGGAGTTGTACCTGATGTAAATGACGAGTTGATGGGTGCTGACGTGTTGATGGGTGCTGACGAGTTGATGGGTGCAGCACACCAACATGGCACAAGTATACATATGTAACAAATCTGCACGTTACGCACATGTACCCTAGAACTTAAAGTATAATAATAATAATACTAAAAAAATAAAAAGAAAGAAAAGAAAAAGCAAGCTGATACTTAAACCAAACATATTTATCACCACATTAGGTGTAAATGATTTAAATGTACCGATTATATGGTGTAGACTGCCAACGAGACACAAAGAAAATAAAAGAAGACTCCATTATAT
This sequence comes from Trachypithecus francoisi, assembly GCF_009764315.1. NCBI lineage: Eukaryota > Metazoa > Chordata > Mammalia > Primates > Cercopithecidae > Trachypithecus > Trachypithecus francoisi. The sequence continues at coordinate 86,979,640 of NW_022681473.1, forward strand.
GTTTCCTACAAGAAACACACAATAAATCTAAACTTAAGTTGGTTAAAAGTAAAAAGATATAGAAGAAAGAACGAATAGATACAGCACAGGAGATTTTTAGGGCAGTGAAACTATTTTGCACAGTAGTGTAAGGGTGGATATAAGACATTATCATTTGTGAAAATCTACAGAACTGCACAACAAAAACAGTAAACTCTAATGCAAATTGTGGACTTTAGTTAATAATCAGTTATTGATATTGATTCACCAATTGTAATAAATAATGCAAGATAATTATGATAACAGAAACTGTGAAAGAGAGGAGGAAGTGGACGAAAGTTCTCTGTAATTTCTACTGCATTTTAAACCTAAAATTATACTAAAATAAACTTGTTAATTTTCTTTAAATAATTAAAGTAATAGAAAAAATAGTGTACTAATTATAATAAAGGGAAGTTGTATTGTCTATATTAATATCAGATAAATATATCTTATAATAAAAATGTTATTTCTTAATAAATGGATAAATAAATGAATTCATCCAAAGGGTGTATAATTCCAAACATACACTTAACAGTTTTAAAACATATGAAGCAAAAACTGATAGCAATGTAAGGAGAAATAGATACAGACACAATTGTAGTCAGAGATTTCTGTCCTATTTCTTAATAATTTAGAGAAGTTGACAGAAAATCACTAAGAATATGGAAGACATGAACAGTATTGAACAATAAGAGCAGTATGCAAGTTATTTTCAAGTGCACATGTATATTTACCAAGATAAACAATATGCTGAGACATACAAGTCTCAATAAACTTAAAAAATTCAATTTAGAGGAAATATGTTCTCTGACTACGTAATTATAAATAAATATGAGAAAGATATCTTGACAATTCCTAAATACTTGGAAATTAATTAACATATATCTAAATAACACATGAGCTGAAAGAGATATAAAAGTAGGCAGTATGTGGAATGGAACAAAAATAGAAACTCTGAATACACAAATTATAGAATGCTTCTAAAATTGCACTTGGAGGAAAATTATGGATATTAGAAAAGAAAGGCCCCAGAATAATGTTCACACTTCTACCTTAAGAAAACAACAAAATGGAAGCACGGACTAAACCCAATGTTAAGTATAAACTAAAAGCTGGCTCTTTTAGAAGACCAATTAAATTGATAAATATTACTCAGACTGAGCAGAGAAAAAGGGAGAATTACACAAATTACTCATGACAATGGGACTGGTGATATTTAGTTTACATATCTATTAAAGAGACAAGAGAAAAAATATGAGAAAAAACTTTATGACAACAACAAGTTTCACAACTTAGGTGAAATGAATTCTTTGCAAGTCACAAAATATCAAAGCCCACTCTTGGTATAACAGATAACTTAAAGAGTCTTATACCTGTTATAGAATTTCTATTTTTAGTTTAAAATCTTTCCTTTCTTTTTCATTAAAAGTAGATTCATATGACTTCAATGGGAATTTCTTTAAAAACTATATGTAGAAAATGCTATCAATTTTTTATAAACTCAATCAGGAAATTAAGGGGAAAGAAATACTTTGTAACTCATTCTATGAGACCAGTGTTATTCTGATAACTGAATTTGGAAAAAAATGTTATAAGAAAAGATAACTACAAAGCAATATCCTTTTTGGCCATAGATACTAAAATTAGAAAATAATACTTAGCAAATTTAATCCAATAATATATATAAACAGTATCATGACCAAGGTGGGTTTATCTCAAAGATGCAAGATTAGTATAATATTTTAAAATCAATAGATATAATTTACCATATTAACAGATTGAAAAAGAACAACCATTTGATCATCTTAATAGATGCAGAAAAAGCATCTGACCAAATCTAATGTCCATTTCTGATGGGAACTTTCAGCTAACTGTGAATAATGCAACAAGAAAATGTCTTTCAAATAAAAAAGTTTCTCTAAAAATCTTGCAGCTTACATCATGTTTAATGGTGAAAGGCTGAATGTTTTTGCTCTGAGACTGTGAATAAATAAACAAATTGTAGTATGTACATACAATAAAATGTACAATAAAATATTATCTAGCTATAAACAGAAATGAGCTATTGTACAAAAAGGCATGGATTAATCCTAAATGCATATTGCTAAGTGAAAACAAAAATCCAGTTTGAAAAACTACATACTGTATAAGTCCAATTATATTATATTTTGGCACAACTGTAGTAATGATAAGCAGATCACTGACTGCCAGTTGTTTGCAGTCACAGGATGGTTGAATAGGTAAAGCACATGGAATTTACTTAAGAAATTAAAACTGTTCTATGTATTTTTTGAATACAAACATTAAGTATTTGTCAAAAATCATAAAGCTTTACAACACAAAGAGTAGTCTTAATGTATGAAAATCTAAGAAATCAATTGCGAGGTAGGTGGGTCCCAGAAGAGAATGCTGACTGTGACAAAAAAACTAAATATATTACAAACATATGATTAAAAAAAGAAAATCTCACTAAAGTGTGTAGAGAAATAAGGTGCTACAAACTTTGGAAATGTGTGGAGTCTGTAAGATTGCAGGCAAAAGGAACTGTGTATAAGCACTGTCTTCTAATTCATAAATTTGCTTCCCAAGTGGTATAGGCTAATGTTTTTTCTTTTTTTTAAGAAGGAGTTTCACTCTTGTTGCCCAGGCTGGAGTGCAATGGCACGATCTCAACTCACTGCCACCTCCACCTCCCAGGTTCAAGGGATTGTCCTGTCTCAGCCTCCTGAGTAGCTGGGATTACAGGCATATGCCACCACACCTGGCTAATTTTGTATTTTTAGTAGAGACAGGCTTTCACCATGTTGGTCAGGCTGGTCTTGAACTCTGACTTCAGGTGATCTGCCTGCCTCAGCCTTTCAAAATGCTGAGATTACAGGCATGAGCCACCACACCCGGCCAGGCTAATGATTCTTAAACCACTATTTATCTATACTGGAGTTAGACTATTAAGTGAATTGATGTTAGATTGTGGATGACAGTTTTTTTTGTTTGTTTGTTTGTTTGTTTGTTTAACCATTGAAATGGGAGGTTACAGCCAAGGGAAGGGTAAAATGACCTGTGTGATAGTTGATTGACATTGAAGACATCAATATGAACTCATGTTTAGCTTACCATAGATATAGGTAGTTACATATAGAAATAGTTAGAAATATATGTATGTACATGGGTTAGTATATACACATAAATCTTCTTGCTCTGTTAGCTGAGAGGGTCCAGGAGCAATGCCACCCCAGTAACAATGAGCACATCTAACACACAAATCTTGGTTTCTTATACCATTTTCCAATTAAAGAGAACAAGGGCTCCTTATAGAAATGGCTGATAATATTACTGGGTGGAAATGTACAAGATGAGTCTGGGGCATCTTGTACTTCTATAAAGTGAGAAAGTGCTTTTAAAAAGCACCATAATGAGGAGGGCATGTCAAAGTGATACAGGAGCCAACTAAAATAATTCCCAATGACCACAGTTAGAACAATTCAGTATTGGATTACAAAACAAAGTATAAAATACGTAACTATGAGACCATACTGATACAAATTATCGAATAAATAAATAAATGAGAGAAAATAGATAATTCAAATGATTTATGTAGATAAACTGTCTTTAAGGACACGGAGTATAACTCTGCCCTTTTTAAGTGTGGGCTGTGCCTTTGACTTTCTTCCCAAGCATATAGTGTGGAAACGAAGGGAAACAATAAAACTTTGTAGTAGATAAACCTAACGAACACCAACGTTAATGTCAAACATTGGCACGACCAAAGGGAAGTAATTTATCTTCTCTGTGATTCAGTTTCATCATAAAGTGGAGATTTCAAAATCAAGCAGTCTGATTCCAGAGATTCTGCACACTTAACCATTATGTTGGACTCCTACCTAGAAAGTCTTAAAAGTGCATGAAATTGACTACCAAATTGGCAATAATGTCACAGATTTATTTGTTCTGTTAAATTGTAAAATTGCCAACTTTTACTCAAGATAAAAAACAAAATAAACAATGTCTGCGTCTTCTCAAGGAAAAGTCTACTAGTACCATGGCCAAATTACGTAAATCCCTCTATCCCTACCTATCAAATTCTCCCTGACCCCTCTATCCCTCCAGGAATTTTATTAAATGTACCAAAAGACAGGAATATGGGACCATTCTCAAGAGCAATATGATTAATTTTGCTACGTGAAGTGTCTTTCTAGCTGAAGGTTATTTTTTAATGAGCAGCTACACATGCTGTGCTGTTGCTCTGTAGAATCTTAATGTCACTGACAAGAATATAGAATATACCAGGAGATTTGAATAACATTTATTCAATCTGGAAGGCTCCCCAGAAGTATTTTTACCCATGTTTCATTTTCTCTGACCTTAGCCAAAGCAGATTATTCTACCCTTTCCACTCTGAATAGGTTTTTTCTTTGAGAAAAGAAATTTAGTTTTCTCTGTGTTACTTGTCAGTATCTGATGCTCTGCCTCTGTTAGCAGATTTCTCCATTCTTTGATCTTCCTCTGCCTCTTACTATATCAACAAATAAAAAATTCCTTTTGGCCATTCTTAGAAATTTTTTAATCAATAAGTTCATTTTATTTTTTCTGTGACTACATATATTTTTATTATACTTTAAGTTCTAGGGTACATGTGCACAACGTGCAGGTTTGTTACATATATATACATGTGCCATGTTTGTATGCTGCACCCATTAACTCGTCATTTACATTAGGTATATCTCCTAATGCTATACTACTACAAAACTTGCATTTATCCCATACCTTTTAATGTTATTTATTTCATCACCTATATATATTTTTTAGGACAAACCTGAAATCTTTGGAAAAATCACTTGAAAACTTGTCCTCTTGGTATGAACTGACATTGTTTCATGTTCTTAGAACTATCTTACCCCAGACTTTGCCTAACTTACTCCTATTCATTCCTTAATCCCCCAAATGGACTTTACCTCCTAAAGGCATCTTCTTTCAAGTCCAGATTAGATGCTCTACATACATGTACCATGTGATCATCAAATTTGCCCTATACATCACTTGTGACACTAGGTTTTTATCACCTCTGTTCTTCTCTACATTCCATATTAGATCATAAACTCTACAAGGAGAGGCACTCTGTCAACAGCACCAATCATAGTATCTGTCATAAGCAATCATTTACATTTTTATTGAATGAATGAAGGAAACATGGGGCTTTATTCATGTACCCCAGATCCTCCTTGATACCACTTGCAGTGTATTATTAATCTCATAGTCAGATTGCTGTTATGAAAGCTTTCTAACGCAATATATCTTTCCTTCAGAACTTCCAACTAAAAAATCATATCTCTCTTTTGTATAAATTTAGAAAGCCCTGCTATCCAAAAAATACTAAGGGAGAGATATGCCTTTGTACCATTTGCCATCTATCACAATTTCTAAAATTAAATAGTTATTTTTGTTCAATGTTCTTGTCAATTTCAAGAACTGATGGTCAGAATAAGGATAGGATAGCACTGAAGATCCCTGATAAATTTCCCTGCTTCCTGGAAATGATACTGTCAGCAAAGAAATTGAGGTCTTATTGTATAAATGAATGTTGAGCTTGTTTTTAAATAGTTGAGTCCCCCTTTTACCCTTTATCAGTCATTTGCATACATATTTATATATTAAAAGTCGGCATGAATATACTGTGTAAGCAGTAGATGGGGAATAGCATGAATGTACCATCAATATAAGCTCAACTACACCTAAAATACAGTACTTTCAGGAATCATTTATTCATATAACATGTACTGAATACCTACTGTGTACTAACACTGTTCTTGGTAATTCAGTGATGAAAAGATATAAAAAGAAAAGTTCACCTCTCACAGATCTTATATCTTTGGAAAAAATAGAAAATAAACACTCAAAATATAATGAAGACATTTTAAAACTCAGGAGTATAAGAAAGATATAGAGCCAAATGGCTGTTAAGTGTGGTACATATTTTAGAAAGAGAAATTAAGGCAAGCCTCTTTAAGAAGTTAAATTTAAGTAGATTCTTGAATATTATGAAAGAGCCAATCATGTAAATACCCTTGTATCCTATAGAGCACCCTCTGCAAAAGTCATTTTATGCTCTGTAGCCATAACCTTCTTCTAAACTACAATTCAATGTGATCATAGTACTTCTTTGCTTAAAACTTGTACATGACTATCTTGGGTAAAAGTTCAAATTTATTTATATTTATTAATGACTCGCCTCTATTTGCGTCTTTCCCAAACTCTAGCTCATTGCTTCTTCACTGTCTATTCCTTCTCTAATATTTAATATTCTAGTAAAAAGTTATTTTGGAGCCTTGAAGACACCATATTCTCCAACATTTCTTATATTTTCTCTCCCTAGAGCACTTACCCTCTTCGCAATGTATTTACCCATTTTTTAACGTTCATGAGCACTTTTTTATTTTCAGAATTAGCAAAATGTTTAATAATACCATTTCATTTGTTAATGCATGGAGTAACATCAGTAAGGCATGCAGTTCCTTATAATTAACAGCTTTTTAAATACATAAACATGAAAAGTTTCATCTTTTTTGCATATTAGATGATTCCACTTAAAATATTTTTGGTTTTGATGTGAGATCTTGCAGGCATGAAGCTTGATTATTTTATTTTATTTTAATTTAATTTAATTGTAAGTTTCATAATACATGTGCAGGACATGCAGCTTTGTCATATAGGTAAACGTGGAGTACTCTTTTTTTTAAGAATTTGATTGCTATTAATAAAACTTCTGTGAACCTTCTTGTACATGTGTTTCTGTACGCAGAAAATCTCATTTATATTGAATAAAATTCGTAGGCCCTGGCATAGTCTTTTGCGAAGGCTTTTAGCTTCAGCTTCAATTAAAAAAAAAAATAAAATAAAGTATGTTTTATTTATAATATGTCTTAACTCAATTTTGGCAAGTTATATTTTTGTAGAGATGTATAGGTTTAGTCAGTAGTAAGCTTTGCAAAGACCTTGACTTTCCTATCCAGGGTGTTATAAGGGGAAAATAAAATATCTTTCTACTTTTGTTTGGGGGTGCATAATATCCTGTTAGCATCTGTTTCACTACGGTCTTTTATCCAGGTTCTTTTTAAATTAGATACCAAGTTTATATTTATCTAAATAAAATAATCAAATGAATCAACCAATCTATAATGAAAAAAATTATCATGTGTTTTTCCTGGTGCTTACAACTTAAAAGAAGTAATTACAGATATTTAAAACTATAAATCTCTTTATAAGATAAAAGTTTTGATTTCTAAAAAATATTTTTATTCTTACCTCAGCCAATTCTCAGTTTCTTCCTAGACCAGAATTGTTTCCTATATCTGCAATTAATAGGATCCTGACCATCAGTATCCTAAAATTTCTTCTGATGGAAAGATTTGGCTGAGTTCTTTCAAAGCAGACATAAATTGTGCTGAACAAAATATCCACAAAGTAGATATTAATGTTAGAATTTTTACAGCTATCCAAATTGCTCAATCTAGTTCCTGCCAAATAGCACATCCAACCCACCTTTAGGAATAGCTAGTAGAAGGACAAACTGCCTTATTTGTATATGGAAAGACAAGTGTATGAAAAATCAAAAAGAAACTATTGCATCGTATATTCTTCTTTCTGTATCTACCTTTTAGCATAGTGTTTGTCGCAAGTACTCAGTAATGCTTGAAACAAAAATGAATTTAAACAGTTGGCAAAAGGCATAGAAGAAAGAGCAATCTCTCTTATTTCAACTTCTCAGTAAGTTTGGAACAAGAAATAGATCTAGCAGAATAATTTAGTTACATATGCCCAAATGACCATATTAAAAAAAATGTATGGATATTTAATAACATAACTTCCTGGATAATAACATGGTGTGAGATTTTTAAAGTGCTCAGTAATTAGTCTATAGTACAATCATTTAGAAATGACATCTCAATGTAGCCAATTTCCATTTAAACAAAATTCCACTATGTATTTTTTAAAAAAGAACAACAAAAATCTTTACTTGGGAATAGGCAGAGGATAACCGTTTTCTTCTTCAAGGATGTGAAAACTTTTAAAAACTTTCTATTTAAATGCAGAGATAAAAACTGTTTGGTTAAGGAGGAGGTCCATCTGTCAGATGAACAAGGTGACTTCCTGCCATTAAAAGGTACTAAGGCTAAAGCTGTTGTATACCAGATAATTTTGTACAAGCCATGAATGATACAGGGCTTTCATTTTACCCTATGTCATCAAAACAAGGATTTAATTGGCTACAATGTAGTTCAATTGATTCCAATAAAAAGTATCATTGATTATAATCTCTATGGAACTGGAAGGGCAACCATTTTTTACTTTATTGGCAGGCAAAATTGCATTTTCTTTGTTTCAGGTCACTTACCACCAAAATGAACAATTGTTAATAGAACCAGATCATTAGCTTTTGCTGTACTGATTTCTGTGTCACCGCCTGAGTGCACATTTCAATGGATAGAGGATATTCCAGCATGGCCTCTTGTACATGAGCAAGAAGTCTGGTGAGTTTTGATAAATGACTCCATTTAGAGCATGAAGAATTACCTAACTGAAAATGCTGACCATTGAATTGGGAAGGCTAATGATTGAGAATAAAAAATCTGGTTCATATCTATCAAATAAATAGAAGAAAAACTAAATTATTCAAGATAAGGCAAATAATAATAATGTTAATGATAAAATAGTAATAATAACCACACAAAGAGTTACCAATTGAGAACCTACTGTTCCAGGCCATATGTTAAATTATTTGCAAATATGAGTTTGATTAACCCTCACAATAACATAATAAAGAAAATGTTATAATTTCTAATTTAATGATGAAGAAACTGAGGCTTCGAGGCAATAATACAGTTAAAAATATTACATGTGGAGAGCACAAAGTCCAGACCCTTCTGACTGCTCAAGAGGCCAAATTGCTGTTGACTAGTAATGCATAGAAATGTTTTCTTCTCTGTTATTATGTATGTGTGTATTTTGTTTGTTTGCTATTATTGCTCATGGAAGTAATTCTATTCATTGCCAGTATCTCTTGCTTAGATTGTAAGGCAATTTAAAAATTAATTAGATTATGGTAGAGAATCAATTTAGTTTTAAAGAGAATGGCTGAATAAATGAACAAATGTATGACCTATGGTTTTCAGCAAGAATATAAACATTGGTTGACATTACCAAGATCTGAAATAAATCAGGTAGAATCTCACCCCCACAAATATTACATCTTCGGATTTTTTTTCTCTCTTATTACTTCCTGGGTATCCATATATTGTGTTGATACCTTAAATATAATTCGACTTTTCAGGAAAACATGAGAGTTTAAAGTGTACGTCAAACCCATGTTGTTCAGGGGTCAACTGTACTTTGTTACTAGCTTTTGAAACTCAAAGCCTTAGCATAAATTGCTGCAAATACATCTTCAAGCACATCAATTTACTTCTAGATCATCTTGTAGAGGTGTAACCATCATGGTGGAGGGATAAATGCTTCTGTGTGGAAAGGGAAATGGAAAGAATGGAACAAATAGGCCGGGCGCGGTGGCTCAAGCCTGTAATCCCAGCACTTTGGGAGGCCGAGACGGGCGGATCACGAGGTCAAGAGTTTGAGACCATCCTGGCTAACATGGTGAAACCCCGTCTCTACTGAAAAATACAAACAAAAGCTAGCCGGGCGAGGTGGCTGGCGCCTGTAGTCCCAGCTACTGGGGAGGCTGAGGCAGGAGAATGGCGTAAATCCGGGAGGTGTAGCTTGCAGTGAGCTGAAATCCGGCCACTGCACTCCAGCCCGGGCGACAGAGCAAGGCTCCGTCTCAAAAAAAAAAAAAAAGAATGGAACAAATAATACAGAAAAATCACTCAGTCTTATTATACAAGCAGCTTTTTTAAAAAACTCATAATATACCCGGCCATAGATAGTGCTCCAGCAAAGGTATAGTCTCTTCCAAGTAAAGAACATAAAATTAAAACACACATACACACATATACTACAAAACAGAATATATATGTATTATATACTTAATTAAGAATTAAAAACATATGCTTAATTTGACAAAATATTTAACACTGTGTTCCTTCAAAGCATAGATTTATATGTTTATTTTATTTTATTAACTTGCCTCAGGCAAATTCATTATCTCTTGACACCGCCTCTCTCTCTCTCAGCCTCACTATCTTATGTCCTAGCAAATATTCTATAAAAGGAGCTTTTCTGCCCAAGGCCTTGTGTTCATTTTTTGATAACAATCTCTCTGCTTCCGTCTTCATTCATAGCCAAATAGACATCAAACCGCATTGCAGGAACAGGCAGGAGGGGGCCCCATGTCATAGCCAAATAGACATCAAACCACAGTGCAGGAACAGGCAGGAGGGGGCCCCATGGGCCTTCAAAGTGGGTGGCTGAGTGTGAGTAGATCAAAGATGTCATCTCAAATGAATGAATGTAGCGTAGGAGGTACAATAACCAGAGAAAAGGTATAATGAATACCACCAGAGGCAGGAAAATGAAAAGATCCTTTAGGTGGCCACAGAAAACAATTTGTGCACAAGTAGTGTGTGTAATGGAACAGAAACCTTCTCAGGAGGAACTATTACAGTTAAGAGGATATCTGCTAGGAGGTATGTTTTGTTGACCCCCCACAGTAGTAAACCAGATGTCCCTAAGGTACACAAGCCTTTATTCCTATTTTTCAGGAATATGTTGGATGTGGTAGCTGTGGAGTGGTGTCCATTCATTGCTTTAGTAAGTGTTTACTGAATATTGAATGTGGATTCAGTAAAATATGTAAAATGTGGTCTTTGACTTCAAGGAAACCCTCAGGGTAATTGAAAAACGAAGGCATGCACGCACCAAAATAAAACATTCATTTAAGACCATGTGTCATGAAGTTTTCAATTGTTGGCTTTGGAAATGGACCTCAGAGATCCTCCAGTCCAGTGGTTTTCCTCCTATATTCTCAAGATCTGGAGCTCCACAGAAGTAGTTCAAGGATTAAACAGTGCTCAGAAGGGAAAGGTCAAGCTCAACGAAATGCATTCATCCTTCTATGTAACAGAGAAGTTGAGTTATTCGTTTCCCAGGGACATTTGCTAGTAATCAGCAGATTTGAGATCAGAAATAAGTTCCAATAAGTGGTAAAGGTAATACGTGCTGCTTGGTTTTAGAGGGGAGAGGTATTTGATTAATACATACACAGCCTCAAAGCATTTTCTTTCTTTTCTTTTTTCTTTTTTTTTTTTGAGACAGAATCTCACTCCGTCGCCCAGGCTAGAGTGCGGTGGCACGATCTCAGCTCACTGCAAGCTCTGCCTCCTGGGTTCACACCATTCTCCTGCCTCAGCCTCTCGAGTAGGTGGGACTACAGGCGTCCCCCACCACGCCTGGCTAATTTTTTTTTGAATTTTCAGTAGAGACGGGGTTTCACCGTGTTAGCCAGGATGGTCTCTATCTCCTGACCTTGTAATCCGCCCACCTCAGTCTCCCAAAGTGCTGGGATTACAGGCGTGAGCCACTGCGCCCAGCCGCCTCAAAGCATTTTCTAATCACTCTTGGAGGCTAGGATCTAAATCTCTCAGTTATCTACAAGTAGTATACCATGTAAAAGATTGTATGCTGAAGATGTTTAATTTTAGAATAAACAATAAGGACTGAATTTGCCTTTCTATTTTTCTATCATGAAGAGCATAAAGTTATTCCAGGGTATAATATTTCAGTATTAGCATAATATATAGCCTGAGTAATGTGTTATTAGGAAGGCAAACTTGTCATACAAAAGTCATATGATGAACTTCAAAGCCGCAAACAAATGACTTTTGGATGGTGTGTTTTTTTCATAGCTTATTTCCATTAGCAAGAATTATTAAAAATTAGCCTCTTAAAATTTTCATTCCACGTTCAAAATTACTCTTTATAAGGCTAATTGATTTGAAGTGGAAATATAAGCAGAATGACTAAACAGAATTGTATGTTCTAAAACCATCTTTATATGAAATTTATTAACTTATGTATTTAAAGAGATAATTGAGAAAATAATTTAATATAGAGGTTTGACTCACAATTAATAAAACGAGTTTCTTAATTCTCATTATTCTTAACTCTTTAGATACCTTTCATAACTATATACATGAAGATATATAAGAATTTTAGATATATGATTATATGGGAATTATATAGTCATTCAAGTATATGGTAATATGTATAGGCTTTCAATGGTATCACTCTTTCAATGCTTTATCAAGTTAAACTTACATGTTTAAATCTCTGAAACTTAGCACAGTTTCAGAGATTTACTTAGTAAACACTGAAGAGATGATAGCAATTAACATAAGTACCGCTCACCTAGAAGGCACTGTGCTAGGTGTTGTAGATAAATAAACGAAAAACTCTCAGAATAATGGAAGAAGATATGTATATTAAATGATTACTCAAGAACTATAAGCATAGGAAAAAGTGAGTACTCATAAACTTACTTCTATGTAATGGTGGTGGGAACCATAAGGAGAAATTTACTTTGAAATGAAAGAATCAATATGCTTGCCCCAGAATAATGGTTCAATGAAACATTATAATTGACTGGAAGAAATACCGTAGATAGAAAGATGACCCCTTATAATAGTAAAAAATTCAGGCTTTTTATCTATCCCTATGTTAAATTTTTGGAAAGAAGAAAAAAAGAGAGAGAAATGATGTAATAAGTAAATACTTATTTTTGTAATTTCTAGTATTTTTCAAATGATTAAATGAAAATGTGATGTTGTAGACCGGGCACCATGAGAACAAGGTAAATAGGTAGGTTGCTGTGTTCTGGAAATCTCAATTTATACAGCTCTGGAGAGTGTTTTCTGATTGAGATTTCCTGTATGATCTCTGATTCTCCCTAGAACTTGGGTATAGGTAATTGAAGACTGTGGGAGGACTCTCAGAGTCCTGATGCTGAAAAACATGAAAACCTATTCCTAATATGACTCAGTTTTCTTATGCTAAGTCAGATAGAGACTCCTTTTTATTTTCTCATAGGTTGCCTTGGACTTTTTCAATTGTTAAGTATTTCCACATGGAATAATCTCTGAAACTAAGAATTACACATATCTGAATTGCTTTTCATAGCCACACACAACTGAGTTTAATGTACCATGAGCTTTTTAAGAGTAATAACTCTGTCTTGTTCCTAGGTTTACTTCTATTCTTTGGTGGAGTGCTTGAGAAAGCAAGGTATTAATAAATATCTCTGGAATTAAATTAAGTTGTTTAATTTAATAATATTTTTTGAGTGTCTCCGTGATGGGCACTGTGAAAGGTGCTAAAGGTAAAAACAGGAAAATAGCACGATTTCTGCTCTCAAGCAGCTTATAACTGAACATGAGAAATATATATATAAATATATGTGAGGCAGAATGGAATAAATGCTTCAATAATGGTAAATTACAGGAAAGAGTAGAAAATATACATCTATTCATCTATATTAGAAAGTATTTCCCAAACAAAAAATGAGGTATGACTTAAAGAATGGATTAAATTTGGTTATAAAATGTAAAATGTGAAGAGTATGATGTGTTTACCTTTTTCTATTGCTAGGTAACTGATTTGTTTGCTTTTTTTTTTTTTTTTTTTTTTTTTTTTTTTTTTAGACGGAGTCTCCCTCTATCACCAAACTGGAGAGCAGTGGCACGATCTTGGCTCACTGGCTCACTGCAATCTCCACCTTCCAGGTTCAAACAATTCTCCTGCCTCAGCCTCCCGAGTAGCTGGGACTACAGGAGCACACTGCCATGGCTGGCTAATTTTTTTTTTTTTTGTATTTTAGTAGAGATGGGGTTTCACCATGTTGCCCAGGCTGGTCTCGAACTCCTAAGCTCAGGCCATCCGCCTGCCTCGGTCTCCCAAAGTGCTAGGATTGCAGGCGTGAGCCACCGTGCCCAGGCCTGATTTGCATTTTTATAAGTCCAAAGACTACTTTATCTTCTGCTTTATTAATTAAGTTAAAAATATAAGTGAAAATATGAGACTTGGTAGATGAGAATTTACAAGTCTGATTAAGGAATGTTTACTGCCTCAGATATGATTGTGTATGAGCATAAAATTCCCTTTGAACTCTAGTTAGCCTCTCTCTTATATAGTGTTCTCAAGTTGAACTCTCACCCATCATATCTCTATCTCCTTGGCATATTGCTATCCCGTGCTGTGAAAAGATAGGCACTTCAAAAGAAAGCACATTAGTTAAGCATCAGTTGCAACTTAACGGGCCAACGTATTTGAATGATACTCTGCAATGACATTATAAATCTTTTCTTTAGACTGTTGGGGGAATATGCTACACCTCACTGAAAATCTCTGATGTGACTTTGATAGTAATAATTCTTTCATAGAAGAATCAATTGAATAGAGAGATATATTTTGAGAAAAAAATAATCCAGAATGAAAGCAAAAATAGAATAATGTAATGGGCTCAATATTGGAGTAAACATAATCTGTTGTGGAAAAAATATGACTTAGGGAGATGGAAAGAGGGAAGGGGAGAAAAAATGAGAATTAATATGAACACATGAATCACAAATGCTGTGTTATTTTTCTGTCTTCTTTATTGGATGCTCACATCATTCCATCGTCAATCAAGTGAATAGCAGGTGGCATTTTTATGTGGCTGAAAGAGAAGACTAAATCAGCCAAGTGAGTAATAGCTAGCTGTAAGCCTGGCCAGTTTTACTCAGCTATGAAGAAACTGTGACTGCATAACTGGGTTTAAATATGATGCACTCACCCCATTTTTCTCTCAGTTGTATTATACAAGGTACCGATGTTAGCAAGTGCATCAGGACTGGCAGAAGAGATGATTCAAAGAGGGACAGTGTAAGACTGTAAATTTAAGGGTACATAAAAGAAGCACTAACATTCTTCTATCACTTGATGTCTGTTTATGATGGTACACAATCTCAAAATGTATACGTGACATTAGGCATTTAAAAGGAAAGTGTTATGAAAATAGAAATTGAATAACTAAAATTTCTCATGAGATATTAGTGATAAGTAGAAAATGTTTTATAAAATAAGTAATTTCTTATAGGATGCAGTAAGGGAAGATAAAAAAGCTTGGAATGTCTGAAGGAGGGAGACATACTTGATTTGTTTTTACTTCTTTTGATTTGCATTCGTTTGTTAAACACATTAATTTAGCATCTACTGATTACCAGCACTCGAGATTCAGCAGCGAACAACAGATTCAAATTTCTGTACTCAAAGGGTTTACATTCTGATGGAGTATTTGGGAAGGGGAAAGAACGAGGATTCAAGAAGATACTTTAAAAAAATTAAAATATAAAACATGTTAGATGAATCAAAGCACTATGGAGAAAAACAGTACAGGTAAAGGAAAGGTAATAATGGAGAGAGGCCTGAAATTTAAATTACGGTGTTTGAGGTAGTTTCACTGAAAAGGGGACATTTGAGCAAAGACCAAGAGTAGGCAAGAGAATGAGCCATGTGAACATCTAGGAAAATCTCATTTTAGATATAGGGAGAAACATATGCAAAGCCCTGAGGCAAAAGTGGGCTTGATGTATTTGAGGAGCAGTAAGGATGGTGTGGCTGGAGCAGTGAACAGTAGGGAGGGGAGTAAGAAATGAGATCAGAAAACCAAGCGGAAGGGACACACTTCCTAGGACCCTGTGGGCTGCTGTAAGGAATTTGCTTTTGTTTTGCATGACACAGGAAGGTATACTTCTGCGTTGAAGACAGATTGTAGGGGACAAGAACAGGAGCAGGGAGATAAGTCAGGAAGTTGTTGATTAATCCAGATGAGAGACAATGGTAGAAGTGGAGACCTGTGGTCAGACCCTGCATGTGTTTGGAACAGGGATGTGGATGAATTAGATATGGCATATATGAGAACAATTGTACTTCTAAAAAATAACTATTGAAATGATGGTGTTGCCATTTACCTAGAAAGGGAAAAGTATAGTAGAAGAAAGTTTTGATAGGGAGATCAAGACTACAATTTTGAACATGTGAGTTTGAGAAGCCTACTGGACCCACAAAAGGAGACATCAACGTTATTTTTACTTGTACATTTTTATATATAAGTGTGGAGATCAGAAAGAACTCTGACCTGAATATTATTATTAGATGCTATTCAAAACTGTAATATTGGGTAAGATTCACAAGGAAGTAAGTATAGAAAGAGAAGAGAAATTGTACAAGTGCTGAGACCTGAAGCATCTTATATTAAAAGGATGCTTTTTGAGGAAAGTGAGAAAGAACAAGCAGCAGTCTGATTGGAAGGAGCCAGTAAGGTAGGAAAAACAATCAGGAGAGTCTAGAATTAGGAAACTGAGAAGAGAAAGTTTTGTCTTATTTTCTCTCCTATGAAAAGGAGCAGGCCGGGCGCGGTGGCTCAAGCCTGTAATCCCAGCACTTTGGGAGGCCGAGACGGGCGGATCACGAGGTCAGGAGATCGAGACCATCCTGGCTAACATGGTGAAACCCCGTCTCTACTAAAAAATACAAAAAACTAGCCGGGCGACATGGCGGGCGCCTGTAGTCACAGCTGCTTGGGAGGCTGAGGCAGGAGAATGGCGTAAACCCAGGAGGCGGAGCTTGCAGTGAGCTGAGACCCGGCCACTGCACTCCAGCCTGGGCGGCAGAGCGAGACTCCGTCTCAAAAAAAAAAAAAAAAAAAAGAAAAGGAGCAATCAGTGGTGTACAATGCCACTAATAAGTCAAATGAAATGAAAATAGATTTAACCATTGGAATAAGCAAATCATAAATTATTTTCTACCTTGAACAAGAGTTACAGTGGAATAGTAGAAGGAAAACGAGTGGGCTGGAGTAAAAACAAGAGGTGCTAAATTGGAAGAAAGTAAGTATAGATAAATCTTTCAAAGGATTTTGTTGTATGAAGTCACAAAAATATAGAGTTAGCTAGAGGAGAAATAGAATCAAAACAGAGGTTTTTTTTTAATGAGGAGAGAGAAGCAGAAATTACAATGTGCTGTGCGAAGATAGAACTGATGATGTAGGAGAATGGGGAAAAAGTGTATGGGCAGTGTACTTACTGCCGATAAATAGGGGAGAAGAAATGGGATAGAACTGAAAAGTGAAAGCAGTGGTCTTACTTGGGGTCTGGATCGTTTACAAAAGCATGGAGCAAGCTGGTGGGAAGGCAGGCTATGTAGGCATGAATGTAAAGAAGGTTGGGTAGATATGATGTTAAGACTGTAGAAGTGAAATTGAAAATAAAATCATTAGAATGACTATGAGGAGAAGGTTCTGGAGATACATGAAGAAAGAGTATGAAATACAATAACTGTCTAGGAGCTGGGAGAGTAGATTGGGGAAATGCAGCACAATTGCTTGACAGCAATATAATGCAGGCATGTGTCACTTAACAGTTAGGATAAGTTCTGAGAAATGTGTCAATAGGCAATTTCATCATTGTACAATCACCATAGAGTGGACTTACACAAACTTAGATGATACAGCCTCTCACACACCTAGGCTATGTGGCTTATCCTATTGTTCCTAGGCTACAAACCTGTACAGCATGCTACTGTGATGAATACTGTAGCCAATTGTAAGACAGTGATATTTGTATTTGTAAGTACAGAAAAGGTACCGTAAAAACAATATGGGATAAAAGGTTAACAAAGGTACAGCAAAAACCGATATGGTATAAAAGATAAAAAGTGATATACCTTTATAGGGCACTTACCATGAATGGAACTTGCATGACTGGAAGTTGCTCTGGGTGAGTCAGTGAGTGAAGGAATGGTGAGCGAATGTGAAGGCTGAGGACATTACTGTACACTACTGTAGGCTTCATAAATGCAGTAAACTTAAGCTGAACTAAATTTATAAAACAAATTCTGTTATCAGTATTAAATTTAACTTACTGTAGTTTTTCATTTTATAAACTTTTTAATTTTGTAAAACTTTTTACTCTTTTGTAATAACACTTAGTTTAAAACACAAATACATTGTGGGGAGGTGGAACAAAATGACCAAATAGATGCCTCTAGCTACTTTCCTCCTGGCAGAAACACCCAATTGAGCAACTTTCTACACAAAAAAATCACCTTCATAAGAACCAGAAATCAAGTGAATTATCACAGTATCTGCTTTTAACATCATATCAAGGCAAGAAACACTGAAGAGAACAGGAAAGAAAGTCTTGAATCACCTACACTCCTCACCCATCCCTCAGCAGAAACCTGAGTTTTGACAAGCTCTTCCATGGCAGGCTGAAGTGTTCTGGGGTTCAAAATAAACTTAACAGGCAGTCTAGGTCACAAGGACTACAATTCCTGGGGCCGTCCTGGTGCTGTGTTAGTCTCAGAACCAGTGGACTTGTGGTGAATACAACCTAGTGAGACACCAGCTGAGGCATTCTAGGGAGTGCTTGCATTACCCCTCCCCCAACCACAGACAGAGCAGCTCATAGCCCTGGGAGACTCCTTCTCTCTGCTTGAGGAAAGAAGAGTAAAGAGGATTTCGTCTTGCAACTCAGATACCAGCTCAGTCACAATAGAATAGGGCACCAGGCAGAGTCCAGAGGCCCCCTTTCCATGCCTTAGCTCCTCCATGAGATTTCTAAGCACACGCTGGGCCAGAATGGAACCCACTTTCTTCAAGGGAAGAACGCAGTCCTGACAGGATTTATCACCTACTGAATAAAGAGCACTTGGGCTCTGAATAATTGGCATTGGTAGCCAGGCAGTACTTGTCGTGAGCATTGGTTGAAATTCAGAGGACTTCAGGCTTCAAATGTGACCCAGCACATTCTCAGCTGTAGTGGCTATGGGGAGAAACACCTTCTGCTTGATGAAAGGAGAGGAAAGATTAAAGAGAACTTAGTTTTGTGGCTTGGGCACTAACTTGACCACAGTGGGGTAGAGCACCAAGCAGGCTCCTAGGGTCACTGATTCTAGGCCTTGTCTCCTAGAGAGCATTGCTGGACCTTCCCTGGGCCAGGGCGGTACCCACAGCCCTGAAGGGAGAGACTCAGGACTGGTAGCATCCACCACAAGCTGACTGAAGAGCCCTTAGGCCTTGGGTGAACATAGGCAGTAGACAGGCAGTGGTCACTGTGGGCTTTAGGTGAGACTCAGTGCTGTACTTGCTTGAGGTAGGACCCAGCACAGTCCCAGTGGCTGTGGCCAAGGGCATGCCTCCATCACCCATCCCCAACACCAGGCAGATAAGCACAGAGAGAGAGAGAGAGACTCTTTGGGGGAATGTAAGGAAAGGAGAACAAAGGTCTACCTGGTAATCCAGGGAGTTCTTTCAGAGCTTGCTAAGACCACCAAGGTGGTACATCTATGAGTGTGCTAGAGCTGGCAAATTACTGGGCTTGGGATGCCCCCTAAAGCAAATGAAGCTGGAGTGTTCAAAGACTTACATCACAATACCCAAGTTTCTTCAAATATCTAGAAAGTCATCCCAAAAAAGGATAGGTACAAACAAGCCCAGAGTGTGAAGACTAACATAAATACCTGACTCTTTGTGTAAGTCTATTCTTTCATTGCTATAAAGAAATACCTGAGACTCGGTAATTTGTTTTTTTTTTTTTAAAGGAGGTATAGTTGGCTCATGATTCTTCAGGCTATGCAGGAAGCATGATGCCGGCATCTGCTTGGCTTCTGGAGAGGTGTCAAGAAACTTCCAATCATGGTGTAAGGCAAAAGGGGAGCAGACACATCACATGGCCAGAGAAGGAGCAAAGTAGGGAGAGGTTCTACACACTTTTAAATAACCAGATTTTATGAGAACTCACTCACTATCGTGAGGAAAGCACCAACAGGATGGCACTAAACCATTCCTCAGAAATCCCCTCTATGATTCAATCACCTTGCACCAGGCCCCACCTCCAGCATTGGGGATCACAATTTTACATAAGATTTGGGCAGAGACACAGATCCAAATCACATTATTCTGCCCCTGGCCCCTTCTCATGCCCACAGATCCAAACCACATTATTCTGCCACTGGCTCCCTTCACAGATCCACACCACATTACTCTACCTTGGCCCCAAATCTCATGTCCTTCTCACATGTCAAAATGCAATCATGCCTTCCCAACAGTCCCCCCAAAGTCTTAACTCATTCTAGTATTATCTCAAACGTCCAAAGTCCAAAGTCTGATCTGAAATAAGGCTAGTCCCTTCTGCCTGTGAGCCTGTAAAATAAAAAAACAACCTAGTTATTTCCAAGATACAATGGAGATATAAGCATTGGGTAAATACTCCTGTTCCAAAGGGGAGAAATTGGCCAAAAGAAAGGAGTGACCAGCCCCATGCAAGTTAGAAACACAGCAGGTCAGTCATTAAATCTTAAAGCTCTAAAATAATCTCCTTTGACTCCATGTCCCACATACCGGACACATTGGTGTGAGTCACCCCAACTAAAATGGCTTTTGTCCAAAGACAGACAATAGCAAATTATGGTGAGGATGTGAAGAAAATAGAACAATTTTACACTGTTGGTAGGAACATAAATTTGTACAACCACTGTATAGAACAATTTGGAGATTCCTCAAAATACTGCAAATAGAACTACCATATGATCCAGCAATTCAGCTGCTAGGTATATGCTGCTAGATTTTCCCCCAAAAGGAAATCAGTTTATGGAAGAGATGCCTGCATTTCCACATTTATTGTAGCACTGTTTGCAATAGTCAATATTTGTAAGCAATCTAAATATCTACCAACAAACAAATGCATAAAGAAAATGGTATACATACACATAATGGAGTCATAATAAGAATGAGATCCTGTCATTTGCAACATGGATGGAACTGAAGGTCATTTTGTTAAATGAAGTAATCCAAGCACAGAAAGACAAATGTCACATATTCTCACTCATTTGAGGCAGATAAAAATATTGAAACAATTGAACTAATGGAGATAAGGAGTAGAATGATAGTTCCCAGAGACTGAGGGGTAGTGAGGTACCGAGAAGTGGGGATAATTAACAGGTACAAAAATATAATTAGATAGACTGAATAAGATCTAGCATTTGATAACACAACAGTGTCACTACAGTCAACAATAATTGATTGTACAGTTTAAAATAACTAAAAGAGTATAGTTGGATTGTTTGTAGCACAAAGAAAGGATAAATTATTGAGGTGATGGATACTTTATTTACTCTGATGTGATTATTATGTATTATATGCCTGTATCAAAATGTATCTTGTCCCCCATAAATATATACACCTGTGTCCACAAAAGTTAACACAAAACACAAAAAACATTGTATAGCTATAAAAACAATTTCTTTATATTTTTATTCTATATAATTTATCTATGTTTAAAATTTATTATTTTACTTTTTAAACTTTGGTAAAAACTAAGACCCAAGCCCACACATTATTGTAGGTCTACACAAAGTTGAAATCATCGGTATCATTGTCTTCTGCCACTACAACTTGTTCCATGCAAAGGTATTGAAGGACAATAATATGCATGGAGCTGTCATCTCCTATGGTAACAATGCGTTCTTCTGGAACACATCCTGAAGGACCTGCCTGAGGTTATTTTAGAGTTAGTTTTTTTTTTACCCTTGAGTAGAAGATGTGCCCTTTAAAATAACAATTAAAAATTATAATATAGTAAATACATGAGCTGTTAACATAATTATTATTATCAAGTATTAAATACTGTACATAATTGTATGTACTTTTATATGACTGTCAGGGCAGTAGGTTTGTTTATAGGAGTACTGTGTCTGGAATTGGTGGGTTCTTGGTCTCACTGACTTCAAGAATGAAGCCGCGGACCCTCGCAGTGAGTGTTACAGTTCTTAAAAATGGTGTGTCCAGGCCGGGCGCGGTGGCTCAAGCCTGTAATCCCAGCACTTTGGGAGGCCGAGACGGGCGGATCACGAGGTCAGGAGATCGAGACCATCCTGGCCTACACGGTGAAACCCCGTCTCTATTAAAAAATACAAAAAACTAGCCGGGTGAGATGGCAGGCGCCTGTAGGCCCAGCTACTCGGGAGGCTGAGGCAGGAGAATGGCATAAACCCAGGAGGCGGAGCTTGCAGTGAGCCAAGATCGCACCACTGCACTTCAGCCTGGGCGACAGAGCGAGACTCCGTCTCAAAAAAAAAAAAAAAGTGTGTCCAGAGTTTGTTCCTTCAGATGTTCAGATGTATCTGCAGTTTCTCCCTTCTGGGGGGGGGGGGTTTGTGGTCTCACTGACTTCAGAAGTGAAGCTGCAGACCTTCAGGGTGAGTGTTACAGCTCATAAAGGCCGGTGGACCCAAAAAGTAAGCAGCAGCAAGATTTATTGTAAAGAGTGAAAAAACAAACCTGCCACAATGTGGAAGGGTACCCCTGGGGGCAGCCTGCTTTTATTCCCTTATCTGGCCCCACCCACATCCCACTGATTGGTCCATTTTACAAAGAGCTCATTGATCCATTTTACAGAGAGCTGATTGGTCCGTTTTACAGGGAGCTGATTGGTCCGTTTTACAGGGAGCTGATTGGTCCATTTTTACAGGGTGCTGATTGGTGCATTTACATACCTTGAGCTAGACACAGAGTACTGATTGGTGTATTTACAATTACAATCCCTGAGCTAGACACAGAGTGCTGATTGGTACCTTGACAATCTGTTAGCTAGACACAGAGTGCTAGACAGAAAAGTTCTCCCAGTCCCCACTAGGTTAGCTAGATACAGAGTACTGATTGGTGTATTTACAAACCTTGAGCTAGACACAGGGTGCTGATTGGTGTATTTACAATTCCTTAGCTAGACATAAAGGTTCTCCAAGTCCCCACTAGACTCAGGAGCCCAGCTGGCTTCACCTAGTGGATCCAGCAGGGGGGCTGCAGGTGGAGCTGCTTGCCAGTCCCACACAGTGCGGCCTCACTCCTCAACCCTTGGGTGGTTGATGGGACCTGTGCCTGCTGCTCAGGGCATTGCGCTAGTCAGGGAGGCTCTGGCCACGCAGGAGCCCATGCTGCGGGTGCGGGGGGGGAAGGGGCGGGGGAGAAGGCGTGGTGGGGGGGCGGCGAAGAGGGGGGCCGGTGCTCGGGCTTGGTGGGCTGCAGTACCACCACAAACAAGTGAGTAATGCATTGTGCTGTGATGTTATGATGGCTACAACAGATGTCACTCGGCAATAGGAATTTTTGACTCCATTGCAATCATATATGATCACTGTTGTATATCATTTATCTTGACTAAAATGTTATGTGGCACATGACTGTAATGCTCTTCAGAATAAGATCATAATCATGAATGTAAAGAGGTATTAGTGGTGGTTGTGTTTTCTACCAACTATGTTCAGCTGAGGAGGTGCAGTTGTGTAGTGTGGATCAATAGATGTATTTGCAGTATGGATTTTTCTCAAGCAATTAAGGAGTAAAGGAAAAATGAAGGAGTTCATGGTATATATAAGGAAGTAATTTTAATGATGAACAATGAAATTTAAGGGAATAAAAATGAGAAATGAATGTAGAATGAGGTTTAGGGATAGAAAAAAAAATATTGGGATCAATGGATAGCAGATTCTAGAAGGCTGGTATAAGAGAAAGTGCCAGTCAGGATCTAGAAGCTTATAGGCACAAGGAGGTGAGCACCAGGGGTTTATAGGTGTCAATTGAAGAAAGATGAGGGTCATAGACTTGGAAAGATGAGCTTTATTTCTCATAAAGGCTTATAGCCTGCAGGGTGGCCATTCTGACAGGCTGCAAAGTGTGGCCTGTGTGTAGAAGCCAGAGACAAACACTTGGAGGAATTTATGCTGAGCTGAGTGGCTGAACATACATATTAAGTAAGCTATAGGAGGAATCATGAATATTTATTAAAGGTGAAATGTGCACATGCACAATTGGGCTTTATGCTCTTTCATGGGCCTCAGGTACAAAAAAAATAATAATAATGGCAGCATTAGCATGATCCAAGGGTGCAGTTTTCAGCCTTCTAACATCAAACAGCGAAGTGGAGGACATGAAAACCTTTATTGCACGTTGTCCATAATCTGGTCAGAACCACTCCATGATTGGTGGTCTCTTATCAGGGAAAAAAGGAGGTGTAGTGTCAGAAAGTTGGTTGATATTGGTTGTGGAGTCTTTTGAAAGGACTGCTTTCTGTTTAGAAGAAAGACTAGTAGTGGTTAGCAAGGGAAGGGCTGTAAGAGGGCATGTCTGACCTCTTAACCCCTTTCAGGGCCGACCAAGCTTATTCTGGGGTCCCCATGGCCAAGAGATAACCCATTCAGCCAGTTGGAGGGTTTAGAATTTTCACTTTTATTTCTCAGAGATAAGTATGGTAAAAAGGAGTAAAGAGTGTTATGGTCTTATGGAATAAGATTCAAAGTTTGTGGGATTTTAAGGATGGTTTGAAATTGACAATGAAGATCACGGGGCACATCTGTCTCCCATGTAGAGCAGAGGAGTATAGGCTTTCCCCACTTGAAAAGACTGACAAGGAAAAAAAGTGCTCTAAGAAAAACTGGTTTCCATAAAAGCAAGAAAACACAGGAAATATTCGGAGTAGAGGTTAAAGATATACAGGATTTTTTTCTGATGAATGATAATGGGTTTCATTGGATACGGTGAGGGGATTTTTGGAAGTAGAGAGTGGTGGGAGATAGGCTTTTAAAAAAGGTACTATAATAACAATATGATAGGATTAGAATGTGGTGATAAGGTCTGCTTTGGAAGATAAAAGGTTTTTGTTGTCGTTTTTTGGTTTTAAAGTGACTCATGAAAATAAGGACAAAGGCATGATATAATTGATGTTAATCATCTCAAAGCAATGATATGAATGCCAGGTCAGGGTATTGAAGGGGAGCAGAAAAGAGGATCTCTCCAGGACAACACAGAATTACACAGTTCATATTTGACTTCTGCTAAAGCAAGATGTGGTGGTATGGGCATTGGGTACTGTGTTACTCTGATTTCACATAGTTCCAGCGGTCCCTCTTTTTATTGTTCTGATATAGTTCTGATATATATTGTTCTGATATATTCAGATGCATTTATAACTAGTCCACTACTCAAGTATGTTATTGATAATTTCCTATCCACTTGTTTGCCTTAATAAATTCTAAATATTAAGTATAGTAGATACATGGTATCTCTACTAAATATTTAGTGGGACAAAATTGTTGATGTTTTCATATATCTGAAATCTAGGGCATAGTTTTAAAAGAGTGGGATCAAAGTTATCAGTTTTCACCAAATAGTGACATGCAAGGATATATTTGTGTCTGATGTGGCCATTTATGCTCACACAAGAGAAACTTCTATCAGTAATCTGTTACTGGTTACCATACATGAGTAGCCCATCTTAGTCAGAAGAAAGTTATTATTTGGAGATGAAACACCAATAAGAAGGAGATACATAGGGCAAAGAAATAGAAAGTAAAAAGAAAGTCACTAAAACAGAGATGAATGCGCAAATTTTAGCTAACAAGAGGCATGTCTCACAACTTGTACGGCACAGCTGAGACAGGATTTTGAAACACATTGAAGACTGTTTTAACTTTTTGGAGCCTTGTTCACTTTTGGACTTGGAGAATCCTGTGGCTTTAAGTGTTCATTTTATCTTTAGAGATTAATCAGTAGGGAGGAATAATGCATGCTGGCAGATCATGTCTGTCTGACACGTACTATCAAAACTTTGAACTTGGTAGTTGGCAGCAAAGTAATGTCATAAAATTCAGGATAAAGAACTCAACTCCCACACTAAATATTGTGGGAACCTAATGACTATCATTTTTACAGTTATATGGTGAGACTACCTTTTATAATAGATGGTAATTTACAGAAGAGCAAATAAATTGGGCCTTTTTCATTATTGTATTCTTAAAGATTAGCACAAGGGTCAAACAAAAGAAAAAAAGATCATGAATGTGATATGTCTATGCAATTCACAATATAAAGGTAGAGCTCCATGGTGCTATTCACATTGACTTCAATATGAATAATGCCCCCTAAAGTTTTACAAATTAGTTCATCTATGCTTTTCTTTGCTGAATGAATTCTATACCCTCTAATATTTATTAAGTTCTTACTGTGTGCTATGCATGTGCTACTTTACTTATAAGATCCTACTTAGTCCTTATAAGAAAGACAGTGAAGCAAATAACACTTGTATCTTTGCCCAAAAGTATGTAGCTGGTAAGTGAGAAGGCAAGACTCGCAGATCAGTGTGTTAGCTGGTTTAGCTATCTACAGATCCCTTTATTACCATTATCAGAGGTATGATATGACACTTATGCATTTGTTCTCAAAGTATTTGTGTTCCAGCTGGGGGACAATTTCAACAATAAAAGAGGGAGAAACAAGCCAAGCTTCCCAAAAGTATCAGTGCAAAAAGGGTTAAAGACAGCCCCTTTTGGGATAGAATAACTTGATAAGTAATTTCCAGAACAAGATAACATGAATTTGGTTCTGGATGATACCTGTGGTTTGGGGAGCCAAAAGGGGTCCTGAAAGGTTTCCATGTAGAAGCAGCAGCTTAAGCAAAGGTAGAGTGGAGAGTAAGAGAGGGCCTTTATCAGATTAGAAAACAGTGTAGAAATTATGTCACAGCAATTTTTCTTAATATTTTGGTGGCTTTTAGGTTATTTTTATTTAGGCAGAGGTAGCAATCAACTTCTCAGCTTTTCTTGTGGCCTTTGTAACTTTTGAATGGCTATACCACCAGATATTCCCATCTAGTTCTCCTCTCTATCTTCTTTGGGATAATGCAGGATAATCAGTTTTCAAGGGTGATGGGCTTGCAAAAATAAAAATTGTAAAAGCCATAGATAACTGTTTTTTAAAATTGGAATGTTAATCAAGAAGTCCAAGCTTTCTTTGAAAATGCCTACAGTGTATCTTGTATCTCTTCTTTCCAGGTCCCAGATAAGACATGACTATATTCTTCACAGAGCTTCTTTCTGTATGAGTATCAAAGAGAAAACATTACATATTCTTAGTTTCCTTCTGAGGGACTGATCCACCAGGTGTCTAATTGCATCTGGGGTCTATTTTTTTTGTTCCATATGAATAATTGAACATTTCTGAAGCTTGGAATAAGTGTGGGTTCTTGTGTCTCTCTTTAAATAGAAAAGTTAAAATAGAAAATACTTAGAAAAATGTTACTTTCCTTCTTCTCACCCCAGTTCCATTCATTGCAGTTCTTTTCTTAGTGTTTTACATTATCCTTTCAGATGTATAGTGGAGGGTTTTAATTTGAACCCCTGAGTTTCTTTAGTGTTATAATTTAAATTAATAATAGCTAACACCTCCCTTTGAGTTTCTATAGCAGCTATTACAATGGTACCTACTGTTATTAATATTTAAGAAGGAACCATTAAAATTTGAGGTATGAGACAAATTGAAAATGTTAGCATTAATTGAACACTATTGTTAATAGCACCTTTGCTAATTCATGGTGAAGCCAACTTGTATTGCTTCATTAGAGACAGAAACCTAGAAGTACAGTGGTGGGAATAATTTCAATGGGCAACAGTCTGTCAAGTGCAGTAATGTAACAAATTATATTTCATTCTCAGCTTAAAATCCTGAAAACATTCAGACATCTGAATATTGTATAAATTAAACCCTACAACCTCCAGACATCTGAATATTGTATAAAAATTGCCAGTCTAGTAGTTTAAGAAACTGAAAGGAAATGCTTAATCTATCAGTGTAGCTACTCCTCTAGTAAGCACATCTTTGAACAAATACATAGAAAGGAAAGGACTCATATGCATAGATATTCTTTAAAACAATAACATTCAAAATTTTCTACTTTTTGTAGAAAAATGTGTTACAAGTCTAGTTTGGTATATTTCAAGGTTTTTATAACTTCTTTTTAACATCCTTTGTGTTCATATAATTTACATGTTTTGCTTCTTCAAGATCATTTGATACTATTGTTGTTGGCTTGGAAAGACCCTCCACATATTTGACACAAAGGAGTTGGGTTTTACACATGTTGATAGGAAAGTGGATAAAGAATATTGGAAGGATTATCAGGGAAAGGCCTATCAAAACCACAATGAGATATCATGTTACTCCAGTTAGGATGGTTATTATCAAAAAGACAAAAAGTATCAAATGCTGGTGAGGATGTAGAGAAAATGGAACGCTTATATAGTAAGTCTTGGAACTCTTGCATAGTAAGTCTTGACTTAATGGTGTCCATTAGTTCTTGGAAACTGTGACTTTAAGCACAATGATGTATAATGAAACATTTTTACCATATGTGGGGAGAATGTGCAAACTCCACAGGACAATGGCACAGCCAGGAATCAACTTTTTTTCCCCATCAATGTTATAATGAAGCGACCTTGAACAAATAACATTATTCAAGAACCTGATGTACACTGTTTGTGGGAATGTAAATTAGTATAGCCATTATGAAAAACATGGAAGTTTCTCAAAAAATGAAAAGTGGAACGACCATATGATCCAGCAATCCCACTACTTGGCATTTATCCAAATGAAGGAAAATTAATGTATTGTGGGGGTATCTCCACCCCCGTACCTACTGAAGCACTATTCACAATAACCAAGATATGGAATCAACCTAGGTATCCAAAAACAGATAAATGGATAAAGAAAATGCAATATATATAAACCATGGAATACTATTCAGCCATAAAAAGATGAAATCCTGTAATCTGTGGAAACATGGATATGCTTGGAACACACTATATTAAGTGAAATAAGAGGCACAGAAAATAAACACTGCATGTTCTCACTCATATGTGGAAACTAAAAAATTAATTCAGCTCATAGAAGTAGGAAACAGCTGGGCACGATGGCTCACGTCTGTAATCCCAGGACTTTGGGAGGCTGAGGCGGGCAGATCACTTGAGATCAGGAGTTTGCGACTAGCCTGGCCAGCATGGTGAAACCCTATCTCTACTAAAAATACAATATTAGTGGGGCGTGGTGGCGCATGCCTGTAGTCCCAGCTACCTGGGAGGCTGAGGGAAGAGAATGGCTTGAACCCTGGAAGTGGAGGTTGCAGTGAGCCGAGATCGCGCCATTGCACTCCAGACTTGGTGACAGAGCAAGACTCCATCAAAAAAAAAAAAAAAAAAAAAAGAAAGAAAAAAAGAAGTAGGGAACATAATTGTGGTTGTTAAAGATTGGGAAGAGAAATGGGGAGGGAAGGACGGAGAGAAGTTGGTTAATGAATAGAAAATTACAGCTAGATAGAAGAAATAAATTCTAGTATTTTACAGCACTGTAGGGTGAATATAGTTAATTATAATTTGTTGTATATGTTCAAAAACTTAGGAGACTGCATTTTGAATGTTTCCAACACAAATAAATGATAAATGTTTGAGGTGATGAATATGCTAATTACCCTGATTTGATCATTATACATTGTATACGTGTATTGATATATCATTCTGCATCCCATAAATATATACAATTATTTTGTGTCAACTAAAAATAAAAGAAAAACACTCTGACAATAAATGAACAAAAATAATATTTGTAGGAAAAATGACAGAAAAGAGATTCAGAATTCATTGGTGGTTATTCTGGTGACCTTGGAATTTCTACAGTCTTCTTGTGAGCACATTTGAGTGTCAGAAAAATTTTACTTTAGACTCCAGCCATCTGCCCATTTCTTCCTTTTTATATTGGCCTCTAGTTTTGTCCTCTTTCTGGGGATACAAGGCTGAATTTCTCCAAGTCTATTGGACGTCTCCAAATTACCTCTATATTTAATACACTCTACACAGAAATCCAACTTTTCCCCAAATCCCTACTTCCTTCTCTTGCCCTTAACCTTGTTAATCACCATTCTCTCAGCTGATTAGTGTTGAATATCCTCCTTACTCAATTAAATTCATATCATGAATATTCTCTGCATTCTTACCCAGACTATTGGATTGGAACACTAATCATGATGTGAAGATGAATTTAATAAAAAAGATTTTATTTCAAAAATTAAATGCAGGCCGGGCGCGGTGGCTCAAGCCTGTAATCCCAGCACTTTGGGAGGCCGAGGTGGGCGGATCACGAGGTCAGGAGATCGAGACCATCCTGGCTAACCCGGTGAAACCCCGTCTCTACTTAAAAAAATACAAAAAACTAGCCGGGCAAGGTGTCGGGTGCCTGTAGTCCCAGCTACTCGGGAGGCTGAGGCAGGAGAATGGCGTGAACCCGGGAGGCGGAGCTTGCAGTGAGCTGAGATCCGGCCACTGCACTCCAGCCCGGGCGACAGAGCGAGACTCCGTCTCAAAAAAAAAAAAAAAAAAAAAAAAAAAAAAAAAAAAAAAAAAAAAAATTAAATGCATTTTATGACAGAACAAAAGAGTGATTATTAAAATTATACAGCACAGCACTTTAAGAATAAATTTTCAACATTGTAGGGAACACTGAAGAACGTCCAGAGAGAAA
Source organism: Trachypithecus francoisi (assembly GCF_009764315.1). NCBI lineage: Eukaryota > Metazoa > Chordata > Mammalia > Primates > Cercopithecidae > Trachypithecus > Trachypithecus francoisi. Next base: position 87,010,037 of record NW_022681473.1, read on the forward strand.
AAGCAAATGTGTATAAAAAGTTAACCCCAAATTAATTGTTTTTGAAAATAACTAAAACTCATAAAAAATAATGGGATAGCATGTCTTTAACCATTATATCAAAGACAAGGGTGTGGTGTCCGTATGGGCCACATTTAAAAGTAGAAGAAATGAATGATTAAGCTTTAAAATTTTTTTTGAGAAAGATTTATTCTAAGCAATAGCACTTTATATAAAGAATAAGATAAAGTTCTTTGTTTCTAGAAAATGTTTAGGTAGTGTCTCCTTTCTGCATTAAATTGGCACTGCACATGGATTAAACACATTAATTTTGGATGCAAACAGGTGGATCTGAGCCCTTAACTTTGTCCCTTACTAACTCTATGACCTTCAATAATTTACTAACCTTCTCTAAGCCTCATTATCTTCATCAGCAAATTAACAATTATAGTAATACCTTATCAGATTTTTCTGAGGATTACAATAGATAATGTGTATAAAATGTTGAACACAGTAAGTGATTAAGAATAAATACAAAATAAATGTCATCTAGTTTTATTGAACCCAAATTTGGTAAAAAATGTATAATGATAATTATTATAATACTTGTTGAATACTTTATTGCAGGTATCAATTTAAAACATAAACACATTTCTTGATTTTTCTCTAACTTATATTACTTAATGTCCAGAATTTATTCTGTGAGTGGTAAAACCAGCAAAAGTCAAAAACCAAAACCAGTAAACAACTCCAGTAATACAGGATCATTCTCTATGTTCTTAGAGGTGCATCTACATCTGCCTAGAGAATGGTTGCTTGGTCACCCACTCCACCCAACCACACCTTTTAAATTTCTGGGCTTACAACAATAAAGGTGGCACTTTTTGCCTAGATATCTTTGCAATTCTGCTCATGGGTAATCTTTTGTTCCATACCAGGAAGTGGGGAAACTGCCCAAATGAATCATACAACCATGTCTGTGATCTTCCTGCTTCTCTGGGATTCTGATATGAGGTATGTTTCTCCACTTTTCTGTTTTCTAGAAAATTAGAAATTTCCATAAAATTTCAGTGGAAGCCATATTTTCCGTTAAATTAGGAGCCTCAGTCATCCTTTGCCCCACTGAAGCTTTGTAGGAGGGAGCCCCAGTGGTAGGTGGGGCTCACACTCCTTCCTCAGCCATAGTCACTTCAATGATCTCTTTATTCCCTTCCAACTCTCCTCCAACCCTCAACAAGAAAATATTTTCTGGTGTTTCACAGTGGTCCTTTCTGTTTTCCATAATTTTTCTATATTTACTTGAAAGCCAGGAATTTTGACTTATATTTATTTTCTTTGTTCTGTTTCCTTGTATCAGTAGGCATGCAATTCTATGGCAAACTGAAGAGCAAGGGATAAAATAACTAAAACTGATGCATAAATAATAAAAATAGGCATTTTCAGGGTATAAAATTTGACTTTTTTAAAACGTATCAGATTCAGAGAAATTTTTAAGCAAATATTATTAGCCATTGCTAATATTTTGGACTCAGTTTTTAAGGATCATGCTGGAGTTTACCCATGTTAGGAGTAGGAGTTAATCTATTAATCATAAGTGGAACTCTAAGTGAGTCCTGTATTTAATTTTTCATCTCATCGTTGTTAGGAGATGGTTCAGAGTGGAACCTTAAAAAACAGTTGGAATTTTTCAAAATTAGTCCTCTACAATTGGTTAAAATTATTTGAGTTTTGGATGATAAGGCAAAAATTTTTGGAACAATCAGCTATCAATTTGATTTTTTAGAGTATTTTGAATGAGAGATACTGGGAAGAAACAAAAGTATTAACTAAAATGTGCAATGAGGTATCTAGGTTAAACACAAGGGGCATTTTGGTTAATAGATGGGAGATATTGGAAAGTCTTATGTGACATTTTACTTTTCAGGGGCTCTCCATGACAAATAAACATAACAAAATATAATTGATCAAATACTATTAGTCCCGCATAATTTGTTAGTTATCCTCTAACATTTCAACATAGTACTCATACAATCACTCCCAGATTATAAAAGCATAAAACTTCAGGATTCTTTTTATACAGTTCAAGGATCACAGTCTTTCATATTTGTTTGTTCTTGTCTGTGAGTCAGGTCTTAGAATGAATGCACACTTTCTAAATTGCTGCTGCACTTGGTAATGTGTAGCTATTGTCTGTCAAAATAGAAATATTTTACTGTCTGACTCATAAGAACATTTTAAAGGTTCACATGAAAGTTTTTTATGTGAAAAAGAATTGGGAAATTATTTTAAAGAGTGCATAATGAGAAAATATAAATAGATTAGCTTGAAATTTAGAGCAGTCTCAGAAGTAATATAGGACTATTTCAATCTGATTTGTTTTCTGCCTCTCAAGCAACATATCTATTGGCTCAAATGAAGTGAAAGAGAAAAAGAGTGAGTGAGTAGCAAAGAGGAATAATTTTGCACTCCACTAAATAGTGATTTAGTAATGAAGGTAGTGATACAGACACTAGGAGATAAAGCAGACAATACTTTAGGGTTATAGAAGAGAAACAGTGGAAACATCTCTTCCTCCTCTTGTTTGTTTCTGTTCTAGTTCTTAAAAATTATGGTGATGGAGAAAGTTTTCTGGGAATACGAAGTTGTGATGTATTTTTACAGGTGTACAACTGGTTTAATGTGGTTATCATTAAATCATCATTTGATTTCTTCTGATTGCTATGACTGTCCTGTAAGGTGAATAATTTAAAAACAGCTGAAGTTCAAATACTGTTTTAAGAAACACTCTAAGACTCTTTTTGAATCTAATAAAAACCATGGTAATGCAAAGGAGGCCATATGTCATAGTCAAAAGGTCATTTGATTTTGAAGCAAACAGATTTGGATTTAAAGTCAAGTTTTGATAGTTATTGGTGACAAGATTTAGGTTAAATATTATCTTACATATCTGAGTCTTTAATTCCTTGTGTATAAACTTAGGACTTGTATCTTATTGTGGATAATAAAATGATAATGTGTAAAACATCTGGGAGATTAGTAGGGGCTTAATGGATAGAAATTGAGAAAAAGCAGAATGGGGTGAAACTAAGAAGTGTCTTCCCATTTCTATTAAGTGAATAAATAAATATTTTTACAGTGGGACTTAGTGCTACTTGATAAATAAAAGGTGAAATTTGACTGAAATATGTAACTTTGTCTGGAGAAAAGGGTTCTTAAAGTTTTTTTGAAATCCCACCAGATTAAACACAGTGTAAATTTTTTAAATGTTCTGGAAAAATTTAAAAAACCAAAATGCTTCTAACAATGCTTCTAACAATGTTTTCAATGTTTTACAGTATTGTTTAAGTGTCTTAAAATATTCCTTTAGTTTATCTGATAAAGAAATGATATACTACAAGCTACAATAATAGGGAAATAATAGAAGAAATCAAGATATATATATAAGTGTGTGTGTATATATATACACATATATATACACACATATATACACACACACATATATATCCTTAGTCATATTTTTGTGAAGGTTCTTAGAAGCCAGTCAAGTTATGTTGAAATGGAAATGATTGATATTTTCAGCTGTGCTACAAAAAAGCCTGTAAGTAGCAAAGGATCCCATCTTCCCTTTTTCCTAATAGAAACCCAAATTTAGTTTCTTCTTTTACCATTTTTCTCTTACATTTGATGCTGTAGCAGCATATACATTTTTGTAATTTCAGCACAAACCACATTTTCTTTGTTCAGCCATTTCTCCATGCTTTCCTGAGGTTTGTGCTTCTCTTTCCCCATCCCTCTCCCTTTCCTCATTCCTATGCCTCATCAGATCTCTCGTAGATGCAATAACTCTTACTCATTCTGAAAGACAGTGCCACAATCTGTACCTCCAGAGAAATCTGCCTTATCCTCTAATATTAAGATGACCACATAATTTATCATGCAAACTGGAACTCTTTTGAGAATAAAAACGAACACAATGCATAATTACACTGGGAAAACAGGTGTAAACTAAGAAAATCCTGGCAAATACAAATATGTGGTCATCTTGCCTAAAATAGATTAGGTATTTTTAGAGACAGAATTATTCCTTCCCACTCTAACATCCAAGAGAACTGTAGTAAGTTATTTTGGCCTCTTTCATCTCTCCACTTATTCCACTCCAGGAAGGTGACATGTTTTTACCTGATAAGTTTTCTAAGAATGAGCTAGGCATGTGAGGTCCACTTTTCTCTTTCTTCTCTGAGGTCCAGCATGCCAGCTAAGAGTTTGCCATCATCACTGCTCTGGGCCATTTCACAAGTAGAGCATTAAGACCCCCTTCTCTTGGGATGGCTCACAGTTCTTAGGACTGGTTACTTCTGTTTCAACATAGGAGTTGGTAAATCCATTTTGCCCTCCCGTTGAACTATGTACCGCAAGCCCACAATTTATCAGTATTAAAACGTGTGTTTTTCACTTCTAGTTATTTGATTCATTGTCATAATTCAAGAGACAAGTAGAAAAAAGCAGTGCTATCTACCCTTCAAGGCTCCAACATTTACTAGCTCTTTGTGTTTTCAAATTACTCTAATAACTCTCTATTTGATTATTTTTAATGATTTGATAATTATCTGATTATGTGTCTGTCTACAGGTTATCAAAACTTATTATGTAAAGGATAAATAAGTGTTGGTTTCTTCATATGTGCCTAGGCTCAATATGTCATGGGTTTGTGTCATAAAGAACCAAGAATCTAAGCTTCATATATGGAAAACATCTGGCATAAGGTAGTCTGAATGTAAGGCATTTTTATTATAATCTATCATTTAATTAAATAATAATACTGCAAAATAGCTCTTACTGTTCTTAGTCCATGAATAAAGAAAGTAGATTTAGACAGTAACTGAAGTACCCTAATGTTATACAGCTGAGAAATAGTGGGCATGAATTCAGTTCAGGACTGTCTGCCTTCAAAGCTTGCAGATATATTTTTTTTTTCCACCCTGCTATGATGATGCCTCTTCTCAGGTACAGGCATAATAATTCCTATTATACTTTTGCATACAAATCAATACGAGATTCCCCATTAATGTTGAAGTGAAACTTTTTTCACTATATTGATGGAAAAAGATGAGTTACATAGGGGGCCCAGGTGCCTTATTATTTCCAGAAGAGCATTCTGAAATGAGGAATACGAGAGCCAAAGGTTGCACTGGAAAATTTCTGATATTTAAACACATAGAAAGTGTCATTTCCAGGTTTTCTGGTTTGAAAAAGTGCAATATGAAGAGATGACGCTGGATTATCTCAAGGGAGTAGCAGCGAGCCATCTTGATTAACCTTGAGGAGTCGTTAGTATCATGTTTTTATCTGATATGAAACAGCAAAAAAAAGTTGATGCCAGCATATAGCCACATATGGTTGTTCTTCTATATCATCATTGTGCAACGTTCCCATTTAGTAAATTCCTAAATGTAACTTTGTATAATTCAATTTAATTTAACATATTTTTGGCTTTCTTTTTGTATTCATATTACTGTGCTAGGCAACAGAGTATAAGGAGATAACTTCTAATAACACAAAGATATTTAAACTCAACAAATAATACTAATGTTGAGTCAAACTAATGCTTAAAAGAGACCTAAGACATTGCTGTAAAGATTTAGAGGAAGAAATATGACAGTTTGAATGGGGAATGGGGACGGAATGGGGAGTGACATCACAGAGGAAGTAAAATTTTGAGTTCAGTTAAAGGATGGGTAAAGACTGTTACTGAATATAGGAAAGGAATCATGTCATAAAAACGTATGTCCCATTTAGGATTTAAGAGTGAATCTGTGTGGCTGGATCAGTATTTTTCTCAAGCAGTGAATAGGTGACAAGTCTATAAAAGTGATTTGGAGTGAATAATACGGCCTCGATGTCATGCTAAATAGCATGACAATTTCATGGAAAGCATTCGATAGAACAATCTTTTCCCAGACTAAGGGCTAATGAACTGATCTGCTGAGATTTTAATATCTGCTGAATGAGTTGAACTATCTTATATTAACAAACGTTAAACGATCTCTTTACTATAGGAACTTCTCACAACCTTTAATGTTTTTATACCTGTTGGGAATCTATAAGAGAAACCTATAATATGCTTTGTTTTCCTATCTTATATTCATATGTGTTGTTTCTCAGTCTTATTAACTATGGGGCATGATACAAGAATAGTGTTCTATGAAGCATGTTGGAAAACACTTATTTAAAAAGCAAAGTCAAGGAGTTCTTATTTTAATAAGGCAGTTGAAGACCCCCTTCTTGTTGCCATCTTTATGAGGCCTTTCTTCAATCTACATATGCGTATATGCCTGTGCTGACACACTTACATACTAAGTGAGCGACAGGGTATATCTTCAGCAAGATTCCTTTGGGTAGGACCCTTGCAGCCTCTAATCCTATTATGGTGATTTACTCCATTTTATTTCATGACTAGGCTTTGTAATCTAGCTTTTAGGGCTCTACTTTTTTTTTAGACAGAGTCTCACTCTGTTGCCCAGGCTGGAGTGCAGTGGTGCAATCTTGGCTCACTACAGCCTCAGCCTCCCGGGTTCAAGTGATTCTCCTGCCTCAGTTTCCTGAGTAGTTGGGATTACAGGTGTGCACCACCATGCCTGGCTAATTTTTGTATTTTTAGTAGAGATACGGTTTTGCTATGTTGGCCACACTGCTTTCGAACTGCTGGTCTCAGGTGACCTATCCGCCTCAGCCTCCCAAAGTGCTGGGATTACAGGCATGAGCCACCATTCCCTGCAGGGCTCTACTCCCTATTATGACTTCAGGCCACAGGTTTCTGACTCAGATTAAACCCAAGGTTTGCTATTTTTTTTTTCCCCAAGTGATTTAACTCCCAGACTGAGGCCTATGATAGTTCAGGTGATTTCCTGTGTCTGAACCAGATAATGCTGTCCTTGGTGCGCATGCCTCCAGGCACCCCACCTGAATTAGGACCCTGCTGAAGCACAAACTGTCAGAATCTCTGAGATATATTCCAGGGGAAATAACACTGTGTAAAAATCTGTTAAAAAGGATTCATAGGGGTCATTATGACATTGGGCAATATCACAGAATATGACCCTCTTGTAACACCTCTCCCAGGAAAAGAAGATGGTGTAGAGAATCTATGCTTCACTTGTTCAGTATAAAATTATAGTTGATTCTTAAGGAAAGTTATAGTAATATTTTGTGAAAATGTCATTAATCATACTCCTTCTATAAAATAATGGAAAAACAACTCAAAAGCAGATAATAGTGATAATGATAATAATAATAAAGAAAGAAAAAGCTGTTTATCTGCTTATATTCCCTGGGAAGGTGAAGTATCACTTGTTTGGGTGATTTAACTGTGTTGTCAAGACTCTCTTTCTCTCTTTCTTTTTCCCTTTCTCTCTCTCTCTCTTTCTCTCTCTTTCTTTTCTTTCTCCTCTGCTTTGTTTTCTCTCTCAAACAGGCTCTGCCTACATGGTAGGCAAATGACTGGCAGTAGTCTCAGATACATATTCTGTAAGTAAAACAATCACTATGTAGTCTTTTTTCTCAAAGCCCAGAATTTTGTGGTGACACTAGGATGACATCTGTACCCCCCAAACTACACACAATAGGTTTCCCACCAAAAAAAGATTATGTTAACAGAAAGAATAGGAAAGTGACACTAGAATATGCTGACAAATAAATATACTCCCCATGTCCCATCTGCATTCATTTTCTTACAAATTATTTTAAGTGTATTTCCTCTTAATATAGACATCTGTTCTAATACTCTTCATCATAACTGCAACTCTTGTGCAGATGCTGCTGCTCCAGATCCCAGGATCAATGGGTGGTAAGCATTCTAATCAATCTTGTCTAAATGTGGCTTCACACAGTCTGTAGTCTATGCCTAGATTAAGTTAAACAAATTCTCAGACCTTCCATAAAGTATGGAATAGAAAAAAATGGGCTAACCACAGTAATAACACTTACTTAGAAATGTAAAACAATAAAAGAAAGTGATAGCTTCTGTTCCACTAATCTACTGCTGCTTACAAAACCAACCAAAACATAGTGGCTTAAAACAACCACTTTATTATCTTTCATGGTTCTATGGGTCTGACTTGTTTTTTCCCTTGTGGTTGCAGTGTGATGGCAGCTGGGGCTGGTCGACATTATCTGGAGCTACACTGGTATGCTGGGCTCCCTCTATTTCCATGGAGCAAGTCTTCTCTCTATTTGTATGGTCTCACAACACAGACTGTCTTGATGGGGTCCCTCCAGTCGGGTAGATACATGGCGGTTCAGGGATCTCTAAAAGGTTCTTCTAGGCCTTCTGAAAGTTTAGGCTCTGAACTCTCATAGCTTCACTTCCACTGCATTATCATAGTTAAAGCTAGTCACAAGGGACACCCTAAATTAACTATAGAAGGGACTACACAAGAGGATGGATGTTAGTGGTTCACTAAGGGACAGTTGCGAAGGTTGGCTACAACAAAATAGCACCATTGTATAGCATATTTCAAAATTTTCTGGACCAGAATAGCAGGGGCTAATTTTTCTCCAATGGAGTTAGCCCCTGGTCTTCCACTGCTTGCTTCAAGTCCTGCCTCCTGGGAGAAGATCTGTTTTCATTCATCCTCCATGACTTGACTTTAGTGGGGCTAGATATGTATTTCTTATTTTAGGAATTCTATCATATTAAAAGTCCACTTCATATTAGTAAAAATTATGGGGACCTAGGGATTGATATGTTTTGTGAACAACTAAAGATTCAACATTTTGCTGGGATTTACCACAATTACTAGTTGGCTAATTCAATTTCTGGTCATAGTTTGGTCTAGAAACCAAGCCAGATATCTTATAGAGAAGGGGTCACTAAAACTGCATCTGCTCTTATAGCTTCTATCTTTTAATGGCAGGCCTCAGGGCTCTACTCAGTTCCTCAGTCTAAGATAATGAAACAGAACAAATCAGCTTCCACTAACAGGCTACATCCTTGATGATGGAGAAAATTACTTTTTTGGGTCAATAAAGTATTTGAGAAATACCTAGCAAGTCAGACTCATTTCTTTGGGCCTCCTTGATCCAGTTTTCATTCTTGTTTCTTGCCTCCTGGATTTTGCGAGCACTAGCTTTATCATCAGACAAATAATTTTGACTTTGTAGTTCTGCAAAATTTATGGTGATCAGATGATCAGTGTTCTTGGATTTCTGGCTGCAGGCAAAAAATGTTTTATTAAATTTCTATTTTTTTCTATGTTAAGTCAGGCAAGCAGTGTGTCTCTTTCTTGCAGAACTTACTGAATTCTATAATAAGTGGCCAAGCATGTTGAACAGCACATATATTTCTAGCAAGTTTTTTTTAAGTTATTTCCTTTCCAGGTACATGTTTTGATGTGACATGTTAACCACATGCTGTCAGTCTCACAGTGAAGATTATCAATTATTTGGCATGTGTAAGTATAAGGGATTCATAGGAATCTATACCAACTTGTGAAACATTCAATATGTTATGCTCTTATTCAAGACAGATGGACAGACAGGAAGGATGGAATCTCTTACCTCTGTCAGTAAACTTCCTTTCAAATGTGGAAACCTAAATCTCTCCTGCTGTATTTCAAAGCCCATTTCCAGTCCTGCCATGACCTCAGGGAAGGTAGTATCCTCATTTTAGTCAATTGTTATTCCTCCCTGCCCTGTACACATTTGAAAGCCCATTTTGGTCATTTTTTAGCTGCTGCTTTTCCAGAGAAAATGATCAATCCTGTCTGTGAAAGGAATGGACAAGTAAGATATCCTCTGAAGGCCCAGAGACTAATTTGTTTTAGATATCAAATTCTTCTATTTCTTCTTAACAAGCATATTCCAGAGCAGTAAATCTTGACAAGGAGCAACAATAGCAATAGTAGCTGCATCATGCTGAGAAACTTATTTCAGAACAGTTTTTTATCTTTGGGCACATGACATGAGCACTATCAAAACAACAGTTGGCACATCCTAACCAGCAACACATCACTGCAGAACATTATCTTCAAAGCCACGCCGCCAAAAAAAAAAAAAAAAAAAAAGAACTCCGGAAGGAAAGCATGTTTTGGCTTTAGTGCTTTTATTATTTATTTATTTATTTATTTATTTTTTGGCAGAGGGTGCAGTGTATTGAACATAGTACCTGCCTTCTCTCATAGCAAGGAGTAAGTAAGTTCTTTAATTCTTTATTCACTTTCTCTTTTAAAATTATCTTCTGATTTTAAGTAACATTTTTGATGTCATTCGTAAACATCTACTGTAAAAACTTTTCTCTGGCCAACAATCTTCATTAAATACTAATGAGAGTTTATGTTTGGTGAGAGTGGTGGCAAAAAAATAGGTTTTTTTTTTTTCATTCACCTCCTTTATTCAAAGCTATCCTGATCTTTTAGATCAGGAATGATGTCTTCTTTGATTTTCAACCTCTTTATGCTTAGCAAAGTACAGCACAGTGCTAGCACAGAAAGCATAAACTCCTTTAGCCAATTTTTGCTTTTTCAATATTATAAAGGCATATAAAATAAATGAAAATTTAAAGAAAAAATAAGCATTTCATTTTAACTTGTGAATGTATTTTCTAGACATTAAACATAGAAATGTAGTGAGAGCTATTTGATATTACATGATGACTAATAGACTAACACTGAAATTCATGAGGTAGAGGCCAGTTGTGCCTACGGTTCCCAGTATTGTAAAGCGGCAAGACGCAAAAATCTACAAGAGGGGAATCTACAGAAATGGATTTTTATTATTTCCAGATAGATTTTGCAGACTAGAAGTTTTATAAATCAATTTGTTATTGTCTCTGTTGAAAAAGAAATCCAAAAGATTGTGATTTATTAAAATAAAAGTATTCTTCAGTCTTGCTTCAAGATCTGTTTTGTAGGGAAAAGGCATTGGTGATCTTAGTAAATTTCCATAGACATTATCAAGATAATATGTGCAGATATGAAAATCTGAGACTGGGAAATGTTTATTAATTTTGCTTATTAACATCGTATAGAAATAACCATACCCTTGTATTGTAAGAATTCACCATCTGACTTCTTTCTTTCATACAGAGTTCTTTACTGTGTAATGCTGAATATCTTATTGCAGTTACACAGGAGAGTTCTTTTGGTTATGTGTAGGGACCTTGCAGGGTGAGGCAAATGGGCCCATGCTAAGTATTTGTTCAATAGGATGTCACATAATCTTATAAAAATCTTGTAAATCAACAAATAAAACTTGTAAAATGGCAAATGTTCAAACTCCATGTGATTAAATTGGGTGAATCAAAATAACAGATGCTATTTTCATCTTTTGCAGTGCCGAGAGTTTGTTATTGTTATGGACATATACAACAGCTGCAAAGATAATTTTTATGTTCATTATATTTACTATGTTACTGGGAGAATTAGAAGCCTCTGAAGTACTTCTTAAAATATTTTATTACTCTATAAAAGACTCTGTCACTTTAAACTCCATTAGTAGAGCTCTTTGGATTAGTAATGACATTCTTAGGAGGAGGCACTAGGAAGTTGAGTTTAGGAGTCTCAGTTTAGCCCTTCATAGGCAGTGATGTATGTTAGCCCATCCTCAGGGAGAAGGGTTTATATAAAAAAGTCAATGAAGTTATTGGGTAATAACAGAGTGGGGTTTGTTTTAATTCCTGTTTTCACGCCAATGTAATTCATATTCCCTACTTATGAGTTTCCAACCACTTTATTTTACTTTTTTATTTTAAAACCCATGAAATAACTCAGAGTTTACAGCAATTTTAAATATTAACAAAATATGGTTTAAATCAGTAGTGGACCAATCCTTTTACTTCATGTCAACAAACCTATCACATGTCCAAAGCATGGTAGGAGGTCAGGGGAATACCCAAGCACTATACATTTTCTCCATTCAAGGAGCTTAACTACTAGATGGGGAGCAAGAGTATTCCTGGAATAGTAAATATGACAACTTAATACTTTTGATTGAACATAAAAACTATTTCTTATACAAATTCTGTAGGAGCATTTTATAGATATGAATAATATTTACCATCAGTTGACTTTAAATAAAAGGTGGGCCTCATTTATCTTAGCCTCATACAATAAGTAATACCGTAATAGATATTAGAGCTAGTAGTCAATTAAGTAGTCAGGGAAGGTCACATGAAGGTCTTGACCCAGGAGATGTGTGGACTGATTTTCCCCATTATATAAAATTGCTTTTCACTATGTATCCAGTTTACAGAACAGGCAGGACTGGTGTCTATAATACAGATTTCTACTCGAGAGAGTATACTCTTGGACAAACATAGCTCCATCATTATAGCGATAGCCTGTTGTATCTATGATGGTACTTGGCATACATTTGACACTGTGACAGTCAGTCCCTATGTGTCAACTTGGTTAGGTTATAGCCTCTAGTTATTCAATCAGACCCTAAAAGTGGCATTGTGAAGGCGTTTTATAGATATGACTAATATTTACAATCAGTGGACTTTAAATAAAAAGTGGGCCTCATTTATATAAGTGAGATTGATACAATAGGTTGAGAAGTCTTAAAAGCAGAACTAAGGTTTTCATGAGGAAGATGAAATTTCATTTACCAGCTACAGCTTCAGCTCCTGTCCAAGAATTTCTAGCTTAGACTTCTTCATGGCCTTCCCTGTGGGTTTTGGACTTGCCTGGCTAGATCCCACAATCCAGTAAACAACTCCGTGCAAGAAATCTCTCCTTCCCTCTCTCTCTCTGATACTAGTCCTGTTTTTGTGGTGAAAACTTGACTTATTTGAGCACCAAAAGTGGATCTAGAATCTTGACAATGTGTTTTCTGAATTGGTTTTGGGTTTCCCAGAATAGATTATCTAATATGGTTACATTTAATGGCATTAATGACTCTATTTCTAGTGGCAAAGAAGGCATTGGTAGTCCATGGCATGATGTGACAATAGAAATACACAAAATATAACCATTGGATACTCTTAATGAAATAATTATAAAAGTCAAAACCTTGACTTTTACAGTTATTATACATACATATATATATATATAATCATTTTACTATACATAGGTGACAATGTATTTGATAGCATAGAACATTTTTGTTAAACTTAGGACTGTTAAAATATTGATGGGTTGCCCCCAAATGTGCTAGAGAAAGGCAGGAAAGAAAAGAATGAGATCAAGGTTTCAAATTTCCAATTCAAGCTCTACCTCAATAACCTGAAAGCATCTGTGTCTGACCTGAAGGCAACTTTTATTTCCTATGGCTGCAGGGCTAAGATTTCTAAAAACAAAACCCAGAAAACTCAGAGTTTCATCTTGAGAGTGGTTAAATTATAACAGAAATAGAATGACCAATCTTGTATGGTATCTGCTGTAAAAGTGAGTGAGGGCATATATTGAGAAGGAATTGAACCCAGACCATGGGAATGGGGACAAATGAAAAGACCCCGATGAAGGTGAGAATATCAAAACCCTAAATCCTACTGAGTCTTTTTTGCAAGTAGAAGCAGCCCTCCCACCCACCCCAGTCTGCAAAGGTTAACCCTGAAGAATCTTGCCTGAAGAACATGTAAAAGTCTCACTTGATGTAATTGGCTTAATAGCTGCTGCTAGTACTCCTGCTACCTCTCTTTGCTTTTAGACCTAACGCTAGACACAAGACCCAGTAGTTCCCAAAGGGTAAGGTACCAAGTGTGATCCATGAAGAGGTATGATACTCACCTACAGAGTTTTCTGACTTTCTACTTTATACAGAGAAACCTAAGGAATATATGTAAGAATAAATATTAAGGGTGTAGGATAATAATGAGAGGATATAAAGTTGGATCAAACTGAATTTATTGATACAGGTCCAGTTAGTAGGGATTCTTCATTCAATGTTATAGCTTGATGTGTGAGAAAGGGCTCTAAAAGTTTATATGGTTGGATGAAATACAGACCTAAAGACAGCCTACACTAAATGCCAGAACTTCTTTGGCATACTGTAGAGGAAGTCATCCAAAGGCTTAGAGAAATTGAAATTTTTGAGTAGATTTAATCATGTCAGATCGACTCACCCAACCTTAGAGGGTTAATAGGACGTTTTCAACACAACTGTGAGAAGTGAGTTTGTGAGAGGAGTATAAGCATCATTGAAGAACTCTTTGGTCACTTTCCTCAGTAGATCAGAAACTACAGTGAGAGCTGCTGCCATGGAACTGGCATCTCTAAATGCAATGGGGATAATTGGGCCTTGAACATTGGCCCTGAACTAATGCTTAACCTAAGACAATCACAGTGTCACTATGGTCCAATAGTCAAACCAATCAAGAGTAGAGGCTTATGGAGTGTGTGTGATTGTGTTAGGGTTCTCCAGAAAAACAGAACCAATGTGGGTGGGGGAAGACAGAGACGGATAGATGGGTGTAGATTTATTTTTTAAAATTAGCTCATGTGACTGGGGAGGCTGACAAGTCCAAACTCTGCAGAGTAGGTCAGCGGCTTGAAGCTCCAGGGAAGAGTTGGTATTGTAGTCAGAAGATAATCTTCAGTCAGAAGAGAGTCTGCTGACTGAATTCCCTTTTTTCAGAAGAGCTTAGTATTTTTTCATTTGAAGCCTTCAACTGATTAGATGAGGACTGCCCATATTATGCAGAATAATTTGCTTTAATCAAAGTCTACTGATTTAAATGTTAATTTTCTCTAAAAAAATGCATTCGTAGAAACATCTAAGTGTTTGGCCAAATATGTGGGTACCATGGCCTAGCCAAGGTGACACACTGAATTAACTATCACAGCGATCAATGTAACTTTAGGTTCTGGTTCATCTCACAGGATTCCAATGGGTTGCAGAATCCATCTTGTGTTTATTTCTCCAGTTCCAGAGTATGCAATTGGAATAGACATAATCTGTCAACTGACAAAATCCATACATTTGCTCCTTGACTTGTGGAGTGAGGCTTATTATGGAAGGAAAGGGCCAAGTAGAAGTCATTTCTGGAACTAGTAAACTAGAAGCACTCCTGCATTCCTGAAAGGACTTAAGTTAATGCCATCATCAAGGACTTGAAAGAGTCAGGGATGCCGATTCCCACAATATCTTCATGCAACTTGCCTATTTAGTCTGTGGGGAAAAAAAAAAAAAAAAAAAAAAAGCCAAAACAAAAAAAACAGATGGATCAGGGAGAATAACCATGGATTATCACAAATTTAACCATATTATGACTGCACTTGCAGCTGCTCTTTTAGATGCAATTTTGTTGCTTGGGCAAATTGACACACCCTTTGGTAGCTAGTATGCAGTTATTGATCTGACAAATTCTTTTTTCTCTTTACCTGTTTGTAAAAATCACTAAAAGCAGTTTGCTTTCAGCAAGGCCAACAATATACCTTCATTCTCCCGCCTCTGGGGTGTGTCATGTTTCCATTCCATAAAACATTGCACTGGTCTATTATGTTGATGATATGTTGATTGGGTATAGTGAGAAAGAAATAGCAACTGCTGTATACATATTGATAATAATTTCGTGTGGTAGAGAGTGGAAAATAAATCCAGCAAAAATGTAGGTGCCTTCTACTTCCGTGAAATTTCTAGGGGTACAGTGGTGCTGAATATGTAACGATATCCCTTCTAAGATAAAGGATGAGTTGCTACATCTTGGTCTTCCTAAAACCCCAACATGGGCACAGTGCTTAGTGGGCCCCTTTAGATTTTGGAGGCAACATATTCTGCATCTGGGTTGGCTATCTAGCCCTTTTACTAAGTAACTCAAGGCCCTTTTGGTTTTGAGTGGGGCTCAGAATAAGAGAAAACACTACAATAGGTTTAGGTTTTCCTGCAAGCTGTTTTCCCACTTGGCCTGTATAAGCCAGAAAATCCGATGTTGCTCCAAGTGTCAGTGGTAGATAAGATGCTGTTTATAGCCTTTTACAGCCCTCATTATGTGAATTACAACACAGACCCTTAGCATTTTGGAGCAGAGCACTTTCATCTACTGTGGATGATTATTCTCTTTGAGAAACTGCTGTGGCTTGATACTTCAGCTTAGAGGAGGCTAAATGCTTAACTGTGGACCAGCAAGTTACCAGAAACTTGAACTGCCCATCATGAACTTGGGGGTTATCTGACCCATCAAGCCATAAAGTTTCAGGAATGCACAGTATAGGGATACATTATCAAATAGTAGTAGTACATACGAGCTTAGATTTGAGCAAGCCCTGAAGGCATAAATAAGCTAAATAAGGAAATTGTATAAATGCCATGGCCCCTACTCCACTATATTACCTACTGTCTCCCAGCCCATACCTATGGCCTTACGAGGAGTTCTCTACAATCAGTTGACTGGGGAAGATAAAACTCAGGCCTAATTTACAAATGGTCTTGCATGATATGCAGGGACTGCTTGAAAATGGAATACAGCTGCAGAACTGAGACATCTCTGAAAGGGAGTAGTTTTAAAAATCTGACCAATGGGCAACACTTTTAGCAGTGCACCTGGTTGTCCATTTTGTTTAAAAGGAGAAATGGCTAGAGATAATGCATTTATATCAATAGGCTGTGGTCAAGGGCTTGGCTTGGAGGAAATATAATTGGAAAATTGATGATAAGGAAGTCTGAGTATGTGAGGTAAAGTATGTGGATAGACCTCTCTGCATGGGTAAAGAACATGAAGTTATTTTTGCCCCGTGTCAGTGTTCACCAAAAAGTTATTTCAGCAGAGAGGGATGTTAATAATTAAGTGATTAGGACAACTCATTTTGTGGACACCAGTGAGCCTCTTTCCCTAGCCAGTCCTGTCATGCCCAATGTGCTCATGAACAAAAAGTACCTGTGGTGGCGGGGATGGAGGCTATGCGTGAAATTCAATGTGGAATTCCGCTTATCAAGGCCAATCTTTCCACTGCTGAGTGCCTTTTCTGCCAATAGTAGAAACCAACACTGATTCCCCAATATGGTATAATTACTGTGTGTGATAGAGAGCTATTTTGTGGAAGGTTGATTGCATTCAACCACTTCCTCAATGGAAGGTGCAGTGCTTTGTTCTAATTGATATATTAATTTACTTTGGATATGTATTCGCCTTTGCCATACAAAATGCTTCTGCCAAAATGACCATCTGTGGACTTAAAAAATAATGTATCCAATGTCATGGTATTCTTCATAGCCTTCTTCTGATCAAGGAAATCATTTCACACCAAATGCAATGCAGTAGTGGGCCTAGCTCATGGAATTCACTGACCTCACCATACGTTTCATCATTCAGAAGCAGCTGGCTGGATAGAATGGTGGAATGGGCATTTGAAGACTCAATTATAGCACTAGCCAGGCAATAGTACCTTGCAAGGCTGGGGCAATGTCCTGCAAAAGGCTCTATCTTCTCTATGTAAGCATTCAATATATGGTGCTGTTTTATCTCCATAGCCAGGATTCAGAGGTCCAGGAATCAACAGGTGGATGTGGGAGTGATACTGCTCACTATTACCACTAGTGAGGCTTTAGAAATATTTCACTTCTAGTCCCCATGACATTCTTCTCTTCTTATATAGAGAGGTCTTACTTCCAAAAGGAGAAGTGCTTCTATCAGAAAGAATTATTTAGGCTTCTCATTCCTCTGAATCAACAGGTAAAGTAGAGAGTTATTATACTGGCTGGGTGATTACAATCCAGTTTACTCTTAGCTTAGACAGGGTAGTCCCTTAATTACCAAGGGATTGTCACTATGTAATAGAGGTCAGGAAGATTATGTGAACTACAAGTGATCACTCAGGGTATATCTTAGTACTATCATGCCCTATGATGATTAAAGTCCGTAGAAAACTACAACTTAATTTAAACAAGAGTGCTAATGGCATAGTCCTTTCAATAATGACAGTTTGGTTAACTCAGTTGGGCAAAGAACCATGACCATCTGTGTGTCTGTGGGGCTGTCATAACAAAATACTACAGGTTTGGTGGCTTAAACAACAGAAATTTATTTCCTCACACTTCTGGTGGCTGGAAGTTCAAGGTCAAGGTGTTAGCAGGTTTGGTTTCTCCTGAGACCTCTCTCCCTCCTTGTAGATAGCTGTCCCCTTGCTGTGTTCTTATGTAGCCCTTCCTCTGTCCATATGCATTCCTGATATATCTTCCTCTTCTTATAAGGACACTAGACTTATTAGACTAGGGTCTCATCTTCATAATCTCATTTAACTTTACCCCATTAAAGACCCTCTTTTCAAATACAGTCACATTGGAGGTTAGGGCTTCAATATATTAACTTGGTGGGACACAGTTCAGTCTATAATACCAACTAAAGTGCTTTTTGAGGGTAAAGGCCATATAAAATGGCAATGCACGAAGGTAGTTATAAATACCAGCTACAACCACATGGCCAGTTGCAGAATGAGGACTGAAATCATCAAACATATTTCTCTTATTTTGATATGAGTATGTTTGTATGTGTCTATCAATTTTTTCTTCACTCTCTTATTTCCTTTTTTTTTTTTTTTTTTTTTTTGAGGCGGAGTCTCGCTCTGTCGCCCAGGCTGGAGTGCAGTGACGCAATCTCGGCTCACTGCAAGCTCCGCCTCCCGGGTTCACGCCATTCTCCTGCCTCAGCCTCCCAAGTAGCTGGGACTACAGGCGCCCGCCACCTCGCCCGGCTAGTTTTTTTTATTTTTAGTAGAGACGGGGTTTCACCATGTTAGCCAGGATGGTCTCGATCTCCTGACCTCGTGATCCGCCCGTCTCGGCCTCCCAAAGTGCTGGGATTACAGGCTTGAGCCACCGCGCCCGGCCCTTATTTCCTTATTAACTAACACAAGATGTATTAATCATAATTAACTTTATATCACTGTATTTAAGTTGCATGATATTAAGGAAAAGACTCAACATCATCCAAATATTTGAATTATCTTCTAGGGAAAGGATTAATGCATTTTTAGTGGTATGCAGGATAGGTACCGTGTTAGGTGGAAGTATGACCTGGCTATTGTCTTCATTTGCAAATTACGGATTAAGGAGATGTATATGAGTGCCAAGTTGACAAGGGTAAACTGTGATGATCAGTTTTGTTTATCAGCTTGGTTAGACTGTGGTCTCCAGTTATTCTGTCAAACACTAGGTGTTACTATGAAGGAATTTTGTAGATATGTTTGATATTTACAATCAGTTGACTTTGAGGATATTATTGTCATTAATCTGGATGGGTTTAATTCAATCAGTTGATAGACTTTAAGCAAAAGACTGAGATTTTCATAAGGAAAAAGAAATTCTGACTGTAAATTGCAGTTTCAGATCCTCCCCGAGTTTCCAACCTGTCCTTTTGATGGCCTGCCTGCATATTTTAGACTTGGCTTAGCTAGTCTCCACAATCACATAAGCCAATTCTTTGTAATTAATGTATACTTTTATATATATAAATGAACATATATGTATGTATATTCTAATATCTCCAATTACTATTAATAATTCTGTTTCTGTAGTAGAACCCTGACTGATACAGATACTTTCCAAATATTGAATGAATGGTTGTTTACATAGATGAATGAAGAAATGAGTTAATACATAAATCAATCAATAAATTATTGTTTATATTATTATTTGTTGATGGTTATGACTACATCTATATATAAGGGAAAGCTAAAAGGTTTTTAAAATTGATTAGTGAAAGAGGGGCAAAGAAGTTTAACAACGCAGTAATATGTAACTTCAGCAGAAAATTACTGAAGAATGGTTTAGTAGAGAGCTTGCACAGACTCAAACATCTTACAGAGGAAGCTCTTAGGTTAATGAATTAGCTTCCTCATTTATAATCCAGAATTAAACGTTCTCATTATTTTCAATTTAGGAGTTAGGGAAGGACTATGCCTTTACTTAGTTGGTGAGGAAGGTAAGAATACAGTCCTGATTCTGTCATGCAGAGAAACACTTGTCATTAAATTAAATTGTCTACCTTATGGTCCTGATTCCTTGGTTTGTTTTCTCTCAGGGAGACCAATCACAAATTTATCCAGTACCAGAAAAGTTTTCTTCCTCATTTCATTTCAGTTCTACCCACACTAGAATGTATCCGAGTCTAGAATATTAACTGACATGTTAGATTTTTGGAAATAAAAACATTTTTTTACATATTTACCTATACAAATAAGGAAAAAAAATTCTGATTTTGTTTTAAATCTACCAAATACCTAGTAAGACCTCTTCTATGCTACTTTGCATTATCTTAACTTCATGATAATGATTATGTTTGTTTTTCCCCAGGTATGTACATGCCCAAACTTCCCCTATCCCTAATAGAAGTCATAATTCATAATTTTCTACTTCACAAGATACAAAACAAATTATGGTCTTGTGCTTTATTTCACATTACAATATATATTTCAAAAAATAACACTCAAATCCCTTTTGTTAAGGATATCACTCCTGTGAAAAGAAACCACTCAGTTTAATAAAAAAAAGATTATTTTGCCATGGTTCAGTGTGTCTGAGTGACTTACAGTTTTTTTTCTCCAGTTGGGATACAATATTCATTGAATATTGGACCTATATGCTTCATCACTCAGTGTATTTTTTTTTTTAAAGAAAAACTTCTGTTTTTGCTAGTTATACATAGAATTCAACACATTTTTATTTTGAACAGGTTTAGGACTGTAAAGCTCCAGTCCTATTATACTGAATATCTTAAGTCTTTTTTCTATACTGAATATAAGACAAGAGAGTACTTGAAGAATTCGCAGAATATTCTGTACTTGGCATATTTTGCGTATTTTGCAATTCTGAAATATAAAAGATAAATAGGAAATTTGGTAGTATGTTTTGGTCTTTAAAACTCCTTGAATGTAGTGTTAGGAAGGAAGCTAGAAAAACACACCCAATTCCATGGAAACCATTGACTGTCATGATTCACCACTATAAGACAACATCATTGATATAGTTTACTATTGGTAGTTTAAATATAATCCTAAATGGCATTTCAAATATTGCTTTTTTATAAAAGAGCTTGCTGCCATTGTTAGGAGAAAAAGTAAGCAGAAATGCTTTTCTAGAAGGAAAAAACATTATCCTGGGGAAAACAGGTAGATTTTCTCTTAATTTAGCTAAATAGTTTCTGCATTAAAGATTCCATATCTCTTCCACATTATTTATCCACAAGCAAGTCTTTGGAACAACAAGGTTACTTCTAAAAGATAAAATAGGAAACTTTAAGGGTATTGCAGTAGGCAGCAATAAAAAATGGCTTCTAATATTCTTGCACCCTGTTGGAGATGCCCTGAATAATCCTCAACTCTTGAGTGTGGACTGTGATTATAGTATAGTACAGAAGATTCTACATTAAAAGAATTGAGTGTAATTGCTCTACTTTTTTTTTTTTTGAGAAGGAGTCTTGCTTTGTCGCCCAGGCTGAATGCAGTGACACGATCTCGGCTCACTGCAACCTCTGCCTCCCAGGTTCAAGCGATTCTCCTGCCTCAGCCTCCCAAGTAGCTGGGATTATAGTCATGTGCCACCATGCCCAGTTAATTTTTGTATTTTTACTAGATACAGGGTTTCACCATGTTGGCCAAGATGGTCTGGATCTCCTGACTTCGTGATCCACCCACCTCGGCCTCCCAAAGTGCTGGGATTACAGGTGTGAACCACTGGACCTGGCATGCTCTGCTGGTTTTGATGAGGTAAGCTGCCATGTTGTAAGAGGTCTGAATGGCAAAAACCTGAGGTAGCCTTAAGGAGCTGAGAATGATCCCTGACAGACAGTCTACAAGAAAATGGGGACCTCAGCCCTGCACTCAAAATAGTGAATCCTGCTAACAAGCTGAATGAGCTTTGAAGAGGACCCAGAATCTCATGTGAGATTGCAGCCCTAGGTAGCACCTTCATTTCAGCACCAGGAAACCCTGAGCAGAAGACCCAGCTAGCCAATACTTCACCTTTGGTTCATGGTCGCTGTTAGATAATAAATATATGTTAGCTGAAGTTGTTAAGTTTGTGGCACTATTTTACATAGCAATAGAAAGCCAATATAGGTGGTTTCCATAAAGTTTGCTCACAAATTCTGGGGTTTCAACCATAACTCAGATATATTATTTATGGGCTTCAGCCAATAAAACCATCCAACAGTTTCAGAAAACAAATGACCACATGCCAAGTTCTATTCAGGAATAGTGAAAACTGTACAAAGTAGGGCTTATTCCTACAAATGACAGTCATAGTTTGGGTATCACCGACAATCAACTAATGTTGACCTGTATTATTATTATCATTATTATTCCTCCCTCCCTCTCCCCTTCTTTCCTTCCTCTTTCCTTTCTTCCTTCTTCCTTTCTTCCCTCCCTCATGCCTTTCAAACTTGCTCTAATGCTCACTTTATCGCTCTCTGTTTTTCTTTTCTCTTTTCTCCTCAATTGTTTGCTGTCATGCTAATGTGTTGGGGGCTGTTGGCTATTGTATGACTTACATTTCAGGTCATTATCAGCATTAACATCTTTGATGCCTTCAATTATCTATTTGAACTTTGAACGGAAATGGGACATAGAGTATGATAGATATGCATAGAGGGAGTAGAGATGTAGAGCAACAGGAATTTCAATAAGAACTGGAGACTTAATGGGATATGAAAGTAAGATGAACTAAATATCAAGGCAAGTTATTAAGACAATGGGATAGATTGAAAAAATAAAACAAGATAAAAAATGTCATATGTTTACTGCTGTGTTTAGGGGTAGCATTAACTTTGTAGGATATTTTTATCTGGTTCTTTACCATATACTCAGTGTCTAGAATCATCCCTGTCATCTATAATATGATATAGTACTTATATTATCATATATACTATTTATATCACATATATTTATATCTGATATATGATATATAATCCTTTATATCATATATAATATAACATTTATTGAAAGAAGGAAAGTTATGTTAAGGAACCTTGATGTTTATATAGCCTCTGAACTTTTGATTCTAACCTTTAGGGAGGGAAGTACACAGATTTTGGAGGTAGAAAGATTTCGCACAATTGTTTAATTAATTTAATATTTACCAGATACATTTAAGATAAAGGGATGTAAGATACTAATAGTATGTGGATTTAAATATGCATATGTGTATTTAGAAAGGATTTTAACATTGCCTGGTCCCATGGGATACTAAATTATTATACAACAGGTTAATATTGGGTATTTGTTGGCTAGTACAACCTAAAGGGGACACTGAAGTGGAATGAAAGTTGCTAAAGATGGGCTTTTGGTTTGTTAATTTTTGTTTCTGAAAACAAAAAACTTTTGAATTTAATGAAGAAATGGCAATAACTGGTACACACATTAATTCAAAATATTTTCACTAAGTACCACATAGAATATTTCCCAATCTTTTCACGGAGAACCACTTTGAAAGAATGCCTAAAACTTATCAGTTTATCAAGACATCTAAAGCTGTCAATCAGAGTTCCTAATTACTATGAGATTACAAGGTTTAAAATCTTGAGGTCAAATAGTATGAACTTTCAAAAGCTTTGTTGAATGTATATATTCCAACTGAGGGGATTTCTTGGCCTCAGACTGGTAGTCACAAGTCCATGTGCCAGATACCATACACATGCAATCAAAACTGAGTAATAAGTATCATGTGTAAAACGTAAAGAATATATGGTCCCTGTATAAGAATAATGTCTAATTCCCACTGGTGCAAAATTAGTGAGGGACAGAGAGACAGATCCAAATTACCACAAGGAAGAACCAAGCATGGGCAATAGAAGAGATAAAAGTCCTGTGCCCTGGGGATGCAGCAGAAAGGGCTTTGGGAGGTTTCAGAGACCAGGTGGCATCCAGGTCTCACCAAGAACATGAGTGGACATCAAGGCGTGTGGGAAGGGGTTCTCGAGACTGAAGAAAACAAAATGAGAGAAGACATGGAGGCCCAGGAGTACCAGCTGTTCAAAAGACCATAAAGCATTTATTATGGCTAAAGGGATGTGATCTAATAAGAGACGTAAAACTCAGGAAAACCCAAACCAACAAGAGCCAAACACAATGCCGGTCTGTATTTCTTAACAGCAGTTCAACAGATAATCTTAGGTGGCGTGCAAAACTAACAAGACAGTAAAATATCTTCCAAAAGGTGGAGGCGTCACATGCCCCTGGTGGAGGTCCCTTGGAATCAAATCCACTAGCAATAATCTTCCTTAATGGAAAATATTTTCCCTCCCCAAATGTAAAACAAAAACAGTGTAAGTGAACAAAACTCCAAACAAAAAGAGACCATCAGCGCACACTTTAGCCCCTTATAGCTCACCTATGCCCCAACTGTCATGCTACTGGGGACAAGGTCTGCTCCATTACTTAAAGTGACTCATGACGGCAGAAAGTAACAAAATTTAGCATATCACTGCTTTTATTACATCCTGCTGCATCAAAAGTAAATAAACACCACAAAAAATATAATTTTACCCCAAATAAAAGTCAGCATCAACCTAAATATCCTACTGTAATATCGCTATACTCACCCAGGATATTTTAATCCTTTTCCAACCTGTTTACAAAAAAATCTTCATTCTGACAGCTCTGGAAGCATTGCAAATATTGCTCCATTAGATTCTTCTTGAGAAAGTTAGGTCTTGAAACAGAAAATGTACATATTTTTTTACACTACCACTGAAGGTCATGAAAAGGCCTACAACCAAAATTCTCATCCCCTGATTCTCAGGCTATTTTAATTTTTTTTCCTCAGATCAAACAAACAATGAGAGAGACACATAAAAAGATGAAAAGTTATCAAAAACTTAAAAAAAACAAGCAACAGAAAACCCCATAAAGTAGAATCTGTGTCATCACATTAATAGTCTAAACTTTGCTAAAGACAAAAAATATTTTTTTACTTGATTTTCCCAAGCTAGAGGCATTTTATAATGTGTGCACAAGATTAACAGTTTATAAAAACAATGGAAACATTTTTAGGTGGGGGCATTAAACTAAAACCACCTCATTCTCTGGCAAAGAGTTCTTCCAAAATGTTAAGATCACAAGGAATGTGTGGCAAATCACCTGCAAAGGGCTGCATCACACTCTAACCTATGTTCAGGCTTTGCCCTTCTGCTCAAGTCAGCTTCAGAGGTTCAGGGATATTGGCAGACATCTGCTCAAGGTAGGCCCAGGAGCCTGAGGGATGTCGGCTGGCTTTTGTGCTACACCTTCATGTCCTGCAGCATCTGCCACCAATGCCTCAGTTTTGTCAATTACTTCTGGACCAGCACATCTTTTTCGGTAATTCATTCCTTGGTTCTGAGACATCCTCTTTTTGATAACTTGCTCTGGTTTCTGGACAGATAATTGCAGTTTTTTTTTTCTGTATGAAAATATGTTCTGTCTGTATTACAATATCTAGAAGCTTCTGATACTCTGATCAACATCAGTTTGAATTCTTCCTGATTGGTATCATTGACATAGTCCTAACTCCCCAGAGAAGCAAAGCAAGCACTGAAAGATGAGGCTAGGCGCCCCAGCAGGGATGGTGTGGCCCCAGTGGCTGCCCAGAGAACATACCGCCTAGTGGAGCAGGTATATCTGGAATCTAAACTTCTTATTTTATAATTTATCCAGTGGTTGGCTTTATTTATTCCACCACAAGGATGGCCTTAGTATCAGATCATAGGAAAAATGCTATTATAGAAATTATGTAATAAACCTTATGCTGATTTGAAGAGGAATGAGGGATATTACATCTAACAAAGTTGCTTAATATATTACCCAAACTAATTAGCTTCAGCTGGAAGCAACCAGCATTTCAAACTGTGTGTTAAATATAAGAAACTGAAAATGACCAGGAGTTAGTGACTCATGGGCTTATTATAATGACAAAAACGTAGTAACTGGAGGAAAGCTCTGCATTTGCCATTTTGGCTGGTTCGTGGTGATCCTGAAGCTGTGGTTTTGGTTTCCTGGGGAAAGAGGAAAACAGCCTATTACCATGCCATATTCAAATTACTACTCAAAGTGAGAAGTTAATGTAACATTTTTGTCTTTTTTTGACATTAATATAAATGTATCTGTTAAAACAGGTTTTGATCGTGAATGCAATTCATACACTAAAATGTACCATTTGTGTTGCAACAATACCACCTCAATAGTGCTTGTCTGCATTATGAATCAGTGATAAGTGTTTGATAAACTTAAGAAAATAAATACTAAGTATCATGCATCTTATTGTGTAAATGGAACATAATGTGTAAGTTACTGTACTACTCACTTTGAATAAAATGATGAGCAGTTTACATGCTTTTCTGCTGTGGGGGATATTACCTTCTACTGAGAGAGACAGAAAAATAAACAGATGAGCAAAAACAAGGGCAATTGATAAGAGAAATATGTGGAGTTGCTCAGAAACGGTACCCAAGAAAGTTTAAGGGATACTCAGAGAACTCTGCCTAGATGAAGCGGTGTATAAATCATTGTGAAGGAACTAGTGGGATTTAGCCAGGTTTTGGGAGTGGAAGGTTAGTAGAGGTTCTAGCATAGCCAACAAATTTTATGGCACTTTAAATATAATAAGCTACACTTGAAAAAATATTAAAATGGTTGTTAATGCCAAAAAGTAAAATAATTCAGCTGAAAGTCCTAGTGTTATAATAAATATAATTTAAAACTGTTATTTAGTATAAGAATTTAACTTTAGAAATGGCATCTATCATCTTTATTTAATAATTTTGTTTGCAAAAATGTCTACTCTGTTTTTATTAAAATATAAAAATTGACAAATCAAAAATGTAGGACATTTATCCCCAAAATTAAACATACCGGTCAGCAAAGAAGTCATACAATGGCCCTCTATAGATCTACTTAATAAATTATCTGATCATAATGATGACAAAAATGGATCAATAAAAAGCCATAGTAACTTCATACTGTATTATTTCTGAAGGCACAGAATTAGGCGATGCCTTTTTCAGTAGCTTTTATTCTAAAAGCAATAGAACAAAATTGTAATGTATAGATGATAGACATACCAGATGACTAGAAATACTTATATACACCTTATGTTACAGCCTTGTCAATTTATTATATTTAACGTTGACGACTACAAACCCTCTCATAATAGATTTTGCAATTTAGACTGGCCTTGAAGAGTTGAAAGCATTTTTTACAAAGAATGATAAGAACAAGGCATTCCAGAAAATGTATTACTTATTCACCTTGGTATTCTTAGTGATAAGAAACAGATATATTGAAACTAAATATGCAGTAATTATTATTTTATTTAAAAAATTCACTTCTATTCAACATGTCATGAAATAGTTTTACAAATCTCACTTTATTTGACACCTAAAACCTTTAGTTATTTCTGTTTGTCCTCTTTCACTGGCCTAGATAATGATAGTATTAATATACCTATTATTTATTAAGGACTTACTTATTTTGAGCATTTAAATACATAGAACCTTTAATACTTATAACCACCTATGTAGCAGATACTATCATTTTCTTTTTCTTTTTTTTTTCTTTTTTGAGATGGAGTCTTGCTCTGTCTCCCAGGTTGGGGCGCAGTGGCACGATCTCGGCTCACTGCAAGCTCCGCCTCCTGGGTTCACGCCATTCTGCCTCAGCCTCCCAAGTAGTTGAGACTATAGGCGCCAGCCACCACACCCGGTTATTTATTTATTTATTTATTTATTTGTATTTTTAGTAGAGACGGGGTTTCACCATGTTAGCCAGGATGGTCTGGATCTCTGGCCTCATGATCCGCCCACCTTGGCCTCCCAAAGTGCTGGGATTACAGGCGTGAGCCACCGTACCCCGCCGATATTATCATTTTCTGTTGGCACATTATGAAGATAATATATGACACTCCTATTTTATATGTCAGAGTTGAGAATCCATTGAGATGTAGACACTGGAGAGATAGTTGGAGAGATAATATTTAACCACTGATAATTTTTAGGCAATGTACCTTAGATGTATTGGTAAAGGTCTGGTTATCACTTGACCCTGGATTAGGTACCCCAGGATTATTCATCCAGCTAGTAATACAGCTTCCTGCCTCCCCAGGAACCATTTTACAGATAGCGCCATGCATACTCTCAGTACCCCACCAGAGCCCTATGGGAATATTGAAGGAGATGAGCCATGTGTGCTCATTTATGTCTTTCAAGTTCAGTAAAACTTGAACTCTGGGAGGTCAAAAAGAGACCAAGACGCTTACTAAATGGAACTTCTTTTTCATGATAACGTGATGTTGGGGGTAAACAAAATGTGTTTGTAGTATCCAAAATATGATTCTCAAAAGACGATCATATTCTAACACCTGCAGCCTATGAATGTGTTATGTTACATGGAAAGGAGTAATTAAAGTGAAGATGAAATTAAATTTGCTTATCAGCTGTCTGTGAAATGGAAAGATTATCCTGGATTATCTGGGTAGTCCCAATATAATCACAGGGATCCTTGTAAGTGAGAGAGTTAGAGAGTTAGCATCAGAGTGACACAATGTGAGAAAGCCTGGAATGACCATCAATGGCCTTGAGGAAGGAAGAGGCCCCTAGCCAAGGTCTATGGCAGCCTCTAGACACTGGAAAAACTAAGAAAGTAAATTCTCCTCTAGGGGCTTAAAAAGGGAATGCAGCCAGTGGATGACTTAATTTTAGCTCAGTGAGGCCCATTTCAGACTTCTGTCCTCCAGAGCTGTAAGATAATAAATGGGTTTTGTTTGAATCTGGTAAATTTGTGGTAATTTGTTCATAGCAGCAATTAAGTACTCATCAAGATTTAGTATAATAACAGAACCCTCTATTGTTGGTTTTTTAAGCAGGTAGAAATTTAATACAAGATTTAGGTACTTGCAAAACTGTTCTAAGGATGAAAAGAATGGAATAAGGTGATATAATTGGACTTTTTATTGTCCAGGTTGGTCTCAAACTGTTGGATTCAAGGGATCCTCCCACCTCAGCTTCCTGAGTAGCTGAGACTGCAGATACCTGCCAACCTGGGTGGGTGGATGGATAGATAGATAGATGGATAGATAGATAGATAGAATTTTTTATTTTTTATTTTTTATTTTTTATTTTTTTAGAGATGAGGATCTTGCTTTGTTGCCCAGACTGATCTCAAACTCCTGGCCTCAAGCAATCCTCTTGGCTTAGCTTCCTGAGTAGTTGGGATTGCAGGCATGAGCCATCATACCAGCTGTCCTTGGACTCTGATTTAAAATCACATAATGTCAACTCCCAACATTACCAACATCCCTGCTGTCCAGTACTGAAGAAGCTGGTGAGTAATAGTTGTATAATATTAAGTCAATTGTTTTTTACTTTGGATGGTTACCTCAACATTCCCAGATCACTGTCCAACCTTAAGATAGCACCCTGAGTTTTTATGATGTTCCCCTCCCATTCTCCAGCATACACACAAACACACACACACACCCCTATATGTATGTACACACACACACACACACACACACACATCTATGTTTATGTATAGGTATTTACAACATTTCTGCTCACCAAATTCAGTCCACACAATGTTATCAATGCAGTGGACCTGTCTAATAGCCTGTAGAATAGTCAGATAATCAAGATTTTGGGGGCCAGTTTGTGCAGAGAACCAGAGGTGAACTAGTAAATGTGTACTTCTGACCTGAAGCTAAATTGCATCTGCTTATAAAGATGGGGAAAGAAAAAGAATTTACGCTTTCAAAACTGCTTACCAGTTATCAGCAGAATGTTGATTTGCTGGAATAAAGCTATCACAGGAGGAATAGCAGCCTAATTGCATTTAATTCCCTGATCAAGTTTAAAATAATTCACTCTCTTTATCCAAGACCAATCTATCTTCTCTTCACAATAGCAATCTATCTTCTGCTACTTAAATTGAGACATGAGAGAAATCGCCACCTGAGCATCCTTCAAGACTTATGGTGGCGCTAGTATTTTTGCTTCACCAGGGATGCAAGATCGAATTTGGTTTATCATTTCGGTGGAGTGGGGACATTCAAGGACTTTTACCTAGGCCTTATAAGCAAAATGGTACCCATTCTATAAGTGAGGGAATCAGTGTGGAAATTCATCTAGCTGCCAATTATGTAATTATGTAATCAAGTTCCAATTATGCAATCAAAAATGATAGAAATAAACAGAGAGTTGTTTTATAGAATTGCTGTAGGAGCTGAACTCAAGCTAAACTCTCTATTACTTGCTTCATATACACTCTTATTCTAACTGGTAGAGGTCAGTAACATAGGATAATACAAGTATTATTGCTAACTGGGAGCCATTGTATGGTAATCCTTGAAAAACCAAGGTTGCTTTCTTTCCTTTGTGTAAAATATAGACCCATCTTTGTAAATGACTGCAAATCCTTTTAGGAAGCCTAAAATAATATATATTTGGTGACCTTACAGGGTGATATAGATGAGAGTGGGTGAACAGGTCATAAAAAATGTACTCCAGAACTCCTATTTCCTTAAATTGTTAGATTTCTTCCATCATGTTATAAAAGGAGTTTCTAAAAACTTCATTTAATTTAGGCAACTGATGTATCCAACACTCATTTAAACATCCAACAATTCAAGTCACTTTTAGCTGCCCATATCTCTTATTTGTTAACACTCTTATAGTACTTTCTATGTTCCAAATACTTCTCTAAACAGATACATATATAAATTAATTTAATATTTGCAATAGTCTGATGGGGCCAATATAATTATTTTATTCATTTTATAGGTGTGAGAAATTAGGCAAAGAACAATTAATCATCTTATCCAGAATCACAAAGCTTGTTAGTGCTGGAGATGGAACTGAATCCAAAATTTTGTGTATGTGCATCTTTAATGATAAATTCAGCTTCTCTAATATGTTCATTCTTCCCTTGTCAGAAGCCACAGAATCAATTCTTATACATATTCCCTAAGTTTGTGACAGTATAAATCAGGAAAACCTTGCAGCTGTTTCTTTCTGATATGTGCACCATTTCCTCTCAAGTCGGATTTTGCATTTGTCCTCCTGAGGCTTGTTAGGATGTAAGTCTAGTTATGAGTTTGAAATTCACAAGGGGTGGCAGCAACAGAGCATGAGGATAATCTACAAGTCCTTTGAAGTAATGGCCTAAGGTGATGTGACAGTTACTAAGGGATTATCTGTCAGCTTCCAACCAACCCTTCTGTACGCATGATCCCAGAGCTGGATCTCTGCAAATACATTGCTGGTTGGCCACCGGGCTCTGTACTAGGATCTGCAATAAAGGGGCACTAGAAAGAGACTGCAAGCCTATAGGAAAGAGAAGCTTCTTTCTTCTTCCGGTTTCCTCCATGTGAATTTACTGTTTGCTTCTTCTGGTTCCTGTAACAGTAACCCCAGCAACGGTTCTCCACCCGGGCAGTGGAAGTTTCTTCCAGTGGAAGCAACTATATCCATTGTGCAATTTTTCCAGCACTGGTATAACCAACTTTACTATTCACCCTCTTTAACTCACCAGACTTAGCAGGCTGACATCCCCTCTTCAAAGGTCTGGGTCCCAGCTTCTCAGGCTTACTTCCTGTAAGTTTCTAATTTTTAATAATGCCAATCATTCTCTTTGTTTCCTCAGACTTTGGGACAAAAGCTGTCTTCTTCAGCCCCGGCTTTATAATACGTTATAGTTGTCATTTTATCCTCTCAGGTACCTGGCTATGGTTATTATTTTTCTACTTAGCAATCTTTTATATTAAACTATCTGTCCGTTCAAGTAATTGGTATGGCTTCTGTCTTTTGTGCTGGACCCTGGCTGATGTAGGTAAGATCATTTCAGAGATGATCTTCAGAGATGTATTTGCAGAGATCCATTGTCTTCAAGCAAGGAATGATTTTCTTTGACAGAATGGTAAAGAGCAGCTACTTCTATAGGCAAGGAAACATCAATGGGATATGGAAATTATAAGATTTATTTTTATTATAATTCACCCAAATATTTCCTTATGATTCTGAGAGGCTCAGTCTTTCCCAGTCACTACCCTGACTTTCACACAAGAGACCTGGCAAGGTCAGGAATTCAAATTACTGTGTAATTCTGTAACTCCTTGAATTGGTTTCTGTGTCTGATTTATTGTTATTTCAGTCAGTGGCTATGGGAGATAAGAGATTGTTTTCAAAGACTCAAATAGACTAAACCTATTGGCACAGGTGAGTTGAGAAGTAGAATAAAGCCAAGTGTTTACAGCCCTGAGCTATAATTTTCTCTCTTCATGCTACCCAGTTCAAGCAGAAGAAGACCAGCTCACCTCAGTCTCTGTATTTCTCATTGTCATCATAGTGCTCATTTGCAGCAGCCACTTGAACTCTCAGTCCTACTCACTGATAAGAAACTACGTGCCGCCAACAACCACGTGTCATGGGTCATCTGCAATCCATTTTTTCCTGGTGATGAGGTAATCACTCCTTTCAAACCCGGTCACATAATCCATACAACATATCCAGCTTTAGGGCCTTTC
The DNA here is from genome assembly GCF_009764315.1 of Trachypithecus francoisi. NCBI lineage: Eukaryota > Metazoa > Chordata > Mammalia > Primates > Cercopithecidae > Trachypithecus > Trachypithecus francoisi. The sequence goes on from NW_022681473.1 coordinate 87,042,431, forward strand.
TCTGGAACTTTTCCAGCTCTCTGTGTTTTAGTAAAGTTTCATGTGAGAAACAAAAACTGCTTTAGATATTTCAAAGTGACTTAATATCAATATTTTTATTCAAGATCTAGGAATTTATTTATGTCTACATATGGATATCCTTTACTTAGAAACTCTAAAAAAGCATTAATATTCTATAATTGCTAAATGATTTTTCCTACTGCTATTGGCCCAATATATGCATTATAAATTCCAACAACAGACAATTATTGTATCATGTTATAACTTACAAACTCTTCAAGTTTTGAGTTTTTATGTTTGCATGGTCTTGCCTTCTTTTTCTGGATAGTTGTTTTCCATGGGGGTATATATATGGGTGAATCATTTCTTTGCCCTCTTCCATTTGATTGTAGAACTTAAGATATCATTCTGAAGTAAGACATAGATGGATATGAATAACATATATTAGCTGTGTGATACTAGAAAAATTATTTAACCTTCTTGAGCACTGAAACCTCTCATTATAATGGCTATAATTGTTATCTATCTACAAGGTTGCTGTGAAGATTAAATAAGGCACTTTGGCATATTTTGGCATAAAATGTGTTACTAATATGAGAAATTATTTTTATAAGATTTTTCAGATGCATTATCCTATGCTGTTAAGCTTATTGCTTTGAATGTACTATCCTTCTGAGAAAAGGTAGGAAAGACCGGAAAAGGGGTTAGGCAAGTCTCACATCAGTGGTCTTGCTTTTCATCCTCCCTCACTACCCTCATGAGAAGCCAACTTTCCATAGGAGAGCTCCTGAGAGGCTGAAATCCTGTATAAGAAGATCCTCACTTGTCTCAGAGCCAGTCTGATCATGGGAGAAGAGATTATATTGATTTGTGAGTGAATATTGGGGAAGAGGCTGGATTGATGAGTCTAAGACAGAGATCCTGTCTCCCATTAGCCTACAGGAGAATGCAGAGGACCCAAAAGTTTCTTCATGTTCCTGTGGGAAACCAAAGATATGCTAGATTAATAGACTTTAGCTGGAGCTGAGAATGAGGAGATTGCAATGTACAGATATTTTTATGACCAAAAGGAGAAAAGTTGGGAATTCATCATCAGATACCAGCTTAATGCTGATTAGTACCTGAAGTATCTCAAGATATATTAATTCAGAGACCACAAAAATGATGATGCCTGGCTGCATAAACAATCTGCTTGGGAAGGTAGAGTAAGGACTTATCAGTAAGAACATCAAGTCTTCTTTGGCCTCTCTGCTATCTTCCTTCTTCATCCGCCATAAGATCTATTACAATTCCCACCCCAGACACACAGAGGTCATCTTGAGGGGCCATGTGGATAGGAAATTTTAATCTGAAATCCTGAGCATTTATCTGAAATCTTAAATGAATTAAGGGAGTATTTAAAACCAAAAGAAATTAAGAATATTAAATGGAAAGTTTGAAGTTTTTGAATCCAAATTTTATTTATTACTATGCAGTAGGTTGTTTATACAGACCATTAGATCAGTTATTGAAAACTAAAGAAGTTATGCTTCTCTGTACATCTCAGCTGCAGTGGATTTACATATGTGAATCTGATATCATACCAGATATATTATTTCACTGAAATCAAAGGACTTTTTTTTACTGCTATTTGCGTGAACTAAAGTCATACGTAGGAAGACAGTGTTTCTACAGAAGCAGAGAGAATAGGCCCCAGAGTACAGGATGCACATATATACTTTAAATAATATGTCAAGTATATATCTTTTAAAATAACTACAAATATTCTATTGAGGAAATAAAACCAAATAGAACCAATCATGCATTTACTGTAATAAATTGACTGAATCATTCCCTAGAGTCATAATACTTTGCAGAGCATTTTTGAAAAATCCAAGTTTTCTAAGGGAAACCAGAATTCCCTTTTATTCAATAACGTCTCATTGTACCCCTCTACAACCTTCAACTTTATTTTATTCATGTTTGCTCTTTTTTGGATCTTAAAATAGGCTTTGGTTAAGCCAGCTGTTCATAAAACTGAGAGGAGAGGAAAAAAAAGCAAGCTCAGGAAAGCACAGTGTCTGGCTTAGATTTTGCATAGTTGCTATACTAATCAATATCACAGTAATTAAAATCATCCATGATTAATGGGCTGGCATTTTTATAGGGCATTGTTGTCTGCAAAAGCATTTCACACTCTATTTTGTCTAACTGCCCAGTAGGAGTGAGCCTCAAATCACCAGGCTACCTTTTGTCCTTTTTTTCCATCTGAACTATTCTTGTCTTTGGAATACCTTGCCATAGGATGCAATTGTGGATTCCCCCTCTTTCTGTGTGAGAAAGTCTTTTCTCTCAGAGGCAAAGACTGCTGCTGGAATTTAAAGATTGCCACTTATTTTACCAACTATTCACTGAATTTACCTTCTCTCTATACAAAAAGCCCCCTGAGATACCAGGACTTTGAGAAGCCAATGTATATTTTTGTGACCCTAAGGCTGTACCGATTATTTCTCTCTGGAAGACAGAGTAGTCAATACTATAATTCTTCTCTTGTCTAATCGACTCTAGGCTGAGACTCTAAATTTTGAGTTCTGATCCTGGCACTGAGATTAATGTAATAATGGAAAATTGACATTTTAACCACACACCAAAAAATAAGCTTGAGTTTTAGGAAGGCAATTCCCTTAAGGAGGTAGTAAGACAAGTCATTGCTTGCACTTGCTTAAATGAACCAAAATGCTTAAAGTAAATATTCCTTGGATACTAGATCGTGTTTTTGATACCCCCTTGTCTTCCGTTAATTTCAACAAGGATTTTTGCACTTACAGCTGCTGAGAAAAATAAAAGACTGCACAAAAGCCTTTGAGGGCTTTTGAGGATTGACTTTCTATACTTCATCAGAAAACAGTTCATAAAGAATCTAAATTTGTAATCCTGATTTTCATCAAGTATCAATGAATAGTCAAATTGGTCAATTTTAATTTCATTCTTTGCAAATGATTTGCACATTTCCTTTCAGACCATACCCACTTCTTTCTTCAGAAATCTTTTAAATATTCTTTAAGAAGACAACAGAAATCATGTGGAAATGATATAGACTTGAGAGTTTTATTAGTATGATTCTTGATAATTTGCTACAGCATTTTTATAGCTTAACTACAGTACTACAAAGTGTGATCTATTCAAAATCTGAATGAACCTATAATTCATTCATAAATCATTTCAACAGCTATATGCAGAAACTCCACGTTAGAATCAGAGTGGTTAAACTCTCTCTGGCTACACAAAAATCCAACAAAACCACTTCTTGAAGCAAAGCTTGTAAGGGAGTTCACTACCTTGACAGTCTTAGTAGTGAGAGGTGAAGCCAGCTGGACTTCCTGGGTGGAGTGGGAACCTGGAGAACTTTTCTGTCTAAAGGATTGTAGACACACCAATGAGCACTCTGTGTCTAGCTAAAGGTTTGTGAATGCACCAATCAGCACTCTGTAAAAACACACCAATCAGCACTCTGTGTCTGGCTAAAGATTTGTAAATGCACTAATCAGCACTCTGAAAAATGGACCAATCAGCAGGATGTGGATGGAGCCAAATTAGGGAATAAAAGCTGGCCACCCAAGCCAGGGGCAGCAACCTCCTCTGGGTCCCTTCCACACTTTGGAAGTTTTGCTCTTTTGCGCTTCACAATAAATCTTGCTGCTGCCCCCTCTTTGGATCCATAAGACCTTTATGAGCTGTAACACTCACTGCCAAGGTCTGCAGCTTCACTCCTACAGTCAGCCAGACCACAAACCCACCAGGAGGAAAAAACAACTCCGGAGATGCCACCTTTAAGAACCGTAACACTCACTGCGAAGGTCTGTGGCTTCACTCCTGAAGTTAAGTGAGACCACGAACCCACCAGGAGGAACAAACAACTCTGGACACGCCAACTTTAAGAGCTGTAACACTCCCTGCGAAGGTCTGCAGCTTCACTCCTGAAGTCAAGCGAGAACACGAATCCACCAGGAGGAACAAACAACTCTGGGCGCGCCACCTTTGAGAGCTATAAACCTCACTGTGAAGGTCTACGGCTTTACTCCTGAAGTCACACAGGACCATGAACCCACTGGAAGGAAGAAACTCCATACACATCTGAACATCTGAAGGAACAAACTCCAGACACAGCATCTTTAAGAACTGTAACACTCACTGCGAGCGTCCGTGGCTTCATTCTTGAAGTCAGTGAGAACAAGAACCCACAAGAAGGAACCAATTCCGGACACAGTAGCATTTGTAAGTAGAGAGAGCAGAAGCAGAAGAGTTTTAAGGTTTTAGAGCCTGGTTTTAGGTGGATTTTTCGAAGCAGGGGCTCCATTAAGATAAGGTCCATGATTTAATAGTTGAGGATTGACAGACACAGTAAGGTAGGAAATTTAATTTGAGAATATAAATAATCTTGAAATCCTAGGTAGCAAACAGTTCTTTGACATTGTCTATTTAGAAGTTGAATAATTTGATGTTCATTAAATGATTTCATGGGAAGTTCCTAAAATGAACAATAAAGTGATTTACAATTTTATTTTCCTGGGCAAGAATTCCCTGCAATAGAAAAAGCATGGTAGTGACAGTAGTTAAATAGTTAAATCATATCACTTTGACTGTAAGCTATATGTTTATAGAGGCCAAAAAACAAAAAAAAAAATATGCATATACATAATGTAGAAAAGAGAATAAACAATATTAAACAAGAGTAAGAAATAGAACAATTGGATTGTTGAAATAGTGTAAAGGACATTATAGCTTATATGTAGAAATTTGAAGTGCTTTCAATCAATCTTTACTTGCAACACTTTCTCAACAAAGCTAGAAAAGTAAACATTTAAACTCCATTTAGCCTTATTCTACATTTTGAATTATGTCTACATTTCCATTCTATTAATACATATTTTAGGCACCACTTTCAACATAATTACTTAGCCTCTGGTTCCCATGCTGCTTATGAATTTAAAATGTGAGGAATCTGTGGGAAATGTGGCATAAAATATGGGGCCTACTTCAATGCATTTGCCTTCTCTCTGGGATCCTGGAGAAAGAGAAATAATAATCAACTCTCAAAATAGATTTTTCTGTCTGCCAGTCTCACCAACCTGATCTGCATGAAAGCCAAAGACATTGTCTAATCATTTAGTGCAATATCCCCAGTGCCTAGTATAGTGTCCACCTTATGGACAGTGGCCATTAAACATTTGTTGAATGCATGAATCCACTATTCTGTGTAACTTCTGCTTTCTAATTCCAGAATAGTGCCTAGAGTTTCCTGCACTTTTTTCTACTCTTTTTTATGTATTTTATGTTACTTGTGATGCAGCAAATGGATTGAGAACAAATCAATGTACTTTATTAATTGCGCAACTGTAGCTGGTTCAGGGATAAACATAGGGTCTGATTTGGGCATGTGGTATCCCCAAAATCTTGGTTATAAGCTGCTCTTTTTTTTTTTTTTTCACATGGTGAGACTGCAGGATGGTAGGCAGGATCTACTACAGTGATCAGGCCACTCTGAAGGAAAATACCCTTCGGAAAATGAAGGCAACCCATGGAAGAGCACAGCTAGCTGATCAATACAACCTGGAAGCTGTTTTGTTAGACTCTGAATGTAAGCTATGCCTGAAAGACTTTTCAGTTATGCAATTCAGTGTATTCATTGAATGCTTAAGCCAGTTTTGATGGAATATTTATGAAGATAAAATTAAATAATATAACTAAGAATACCTTAACAAGTACATAATAAAAACTATAGGGCACAAAAAATATATGTCTTTTTAAAATTTCTTTCTTCGTGCCTTCTTTCATTATGCTTCTAGAACACTGGTATTTCTTTAATATTAACTTAGAGCATTGAAATTATTACACTAGATGATATAACATTTTGTATCTGTAGTGAATTATTTAAGGGCAACTTGAAATCCATTTCCCCCAAATTTCTTACTTACCAATAAGAAACTGAAGATCCGAAAATAACTTGATAATAGACATAAAAATAGTTAAGAATGACCTAGAAATTGCATCTCAGTCTTTTACCTTGTTAACTACAGGCCCTTTTCACTATATCACACCAGTTCTCAGTTTAGTATATGTTTTGCATTTCACATGTTTTGGCACATAGTGATACATTTTGATAAAATGTTATCTGTTTTCCAGAGTGTTTTTAAACAATCATCTCCCAAATCCTCACCATGGACAAAGATTTAAGTATAATCTCATTTTTAATAACCTATCACCAATGATTTATTAATTATCTATTGCAAGGCTTATACTGTGTTAGTCCTGGATGATGAATGTAAAACATTCCACATTAAACTATGGAGGTAATACTTGTAGGAAACCTAACAAATAACAACAGCAACAACAGTAATAATAAAAAAAAAATTATGAGGTAGTTCTTCGGGCAGTTGTAATCATCATACTTTTTGCCTCCAAGCCTGTATCCTTTCGAGGTCCCACCTTAAAATGCCTGGTAAACTGATGTGACCATGCTGGCACAAAGTAATCCTAGCTTCTTCATTCACAGCGGATTGAACTGATAGTGTACAAGCTGGGCCAATCATATTCCCTATCTTTCAGGAGATCAAGCTCAGAGACACTAAGAGACTGAAGCATTTAATCATAAGGAACTGATCTCCAAAATCATGTGTTATTGAGGAGGGACAAATTACATCAGGAGAGTTTGTCTTTCTTATTGCTCACAGCATTGACATATCCACTTTTCAGTGAGACTTTGTCTTCACCTCCTAGCTGGGCATTCAAACAGCTATGCTACTCTTTGATTTAAAATTTGGGACATAAGAACTGGACTAAAGAGCCTTTTTCTTTGTGATTCACTAAACCAAAAGTTTCAGTTTGTTCACTATTTGATGAGAAAATTATTACACTTTGCTCAGTTGAGCACTTGGAAGTACATAGTTTGTACATAAACAGGTTTGTGGAGGAGCAGGACTTTATATTCCATGGTAAGAAGGTTCAGATTTAGAACCAATACTGTTAATATATTTATTAATGGAAAAATACTTCATACTGTCACATAAAAGTAGTGATTTTAGATTATAGTGTGTGTTTTTGATGGGCTGAATAAACTCAATTTCATCTGGAAAGCAATGAAATGTTGCTTTCATTTTCAGAACACTAAGGGATAAAAATGGACCCACAAGACATGCAGGGAAAATCTTTGTATTAGATGTTGGACCTTTGAGAAGAGGATGCAGAAAACACTGTTTGCCACTTAAAAGTTCCTCTAAGCAAGAAAATAATTATTTACTTAGTCTAAATCCACCAATTCGTCAAAATTGAGAAATATACTGTCAGTGATCAATGAGGTTTGCCTGTGCAGTTGAAAAGATAGGAAGTAGGCTCTGGCAGTCGTTATGCCTCAACAAAAGGGATTAAAATATTCCAGAGGTGTCTATCAAGTTAAGGGCTCATGTAAACCAAAGTTTTGGGGAGTAAAGTAGCAATATACAAGCAGAAGTATCAGAACTGAAAAGAAAAGTATGAGTATTCTGACACCAATTGGTGTACTGCAATTCAGTGCTGGCTCTAACCTACTGGAGTTACTGCAGACCCCATGAGTTAAGGGCTCAATTGTCCACAAGATGACTCTCACTTCAGATACCTGCTGCACTTCAGGTATCCCCAGACAAACAGTACTTCTGTCCAACTGGCTACAAATTTGGAGGTTCCCACTAACAACTGCCTCACGTTCAATAATTCACTGGAATGACTCACAGGACTCAGAAAAGCACTGAGTTTGTGGTAGCATTTTTATTATAAAGGATTCAAGTGAGGACCAGCCAAATGAAGAGACACACAGGGCAAGGTTTGAGAAGGTTCAGAATACAGAGCTTCTGTGTCTTTTCCCCGTGGAATAAGGGTTCATTACCCTTCCAGCATATCATGTCTTCCCTAACCAGGAAACTCTACTGAGCTCAGTGTCTAGAGTTTTTGTTGGGGCTTCATTATGTAGGCATTATTGATTGAATCCTTGACCATGTGATTCAACTCACCCTTTAGCCCTCCTCTTCTCCCAGCAGTTGGGAGGTTAGGCTGATACCAAGTGGCTAGAAGCTGTAACCCTCTAATCATGTGATTCATCTTTCTGGCCATATCCTGAGTCATCTCCTCAGCACAGACTCGGATATGATCTAAGGACTAACCATGAACAACAAAGATAATCATATTATTTGGGAAATTCCAAGAATTTAGAGGTTATCTCCCAGGAACTAGGCACAAATATCAGACATATGCTTTACTATACAATAAAGAGACTGAATAGATTTTCAAAGACAAGCAGAGAAGATTTCAAAGAAAAGCCAGGAAAGGAAGAGGTAGTCTGAATACTTAACCTCGGGTTTGAATCCTTTATAAAGTTTTCTTTATTTTCAGGCGTTATACATCCATGAGGTAAAAATAACTTCTACTTTCATTAGTTTCCATTCTGTTAATCAAATCATCTTTCCTATTTAATAGAAACTCAACTTCTTGACACTCAAATAATTTCCTGTCCATAAGACCGTAGAGCATCAATATTTCAGTTGAATATGTAAATTATATTGATCCTCCACAGCAGTGACAAAAAGTAAGGTAAAGATTCTTGACAAATGACCTATCTAGTTATTCCTGGTCACTCTATTCAAAAGATAAGAAATAGTAAAATGACATGATAACACTATAACTTAAGAGCACAATAGTGAACTAATTTGATGTTGGATTCCTAAGTAGAGGATGCAGAATATTCCTCCACTATACTTGAAGCTATCTCGTTAGAATTTGGTAACTACATTTAACACATAGGCTTGAGTAGAACAGTGGGAAGAACTCATTTCAGGGAATAGTAAAAAATACAGATGAAAATATTGGATAGAGCAAACTATTAAGGACTTTGAAAGCAAACTAAATAACTTAAACTTGGTATGATTCATATTTTGAGTATTTTTCCCCTGGAGTAACTGAAGAGAGCAATTTAAGATCAATCTGGAAAGAATATATAGGAAAAATTAGAAGGGAAGACAGGATAGCAAGTTAAATGGTTGTGGGAGGTTGATGAAAATTGCGAAAATGTATTCAAAGAAGACACAGGAAATGATGTTCAGAGCAAAAGAAAAGGAGGTGATTTTAATGAAGGATATCTTTTCTCTGAGTAGTAATTATTATAATTACTACTAACAGTTATTTCCCCATAAATCTAGCTTTGTCTGGATACTTCAGCCTGCTGAGACTCCTCTGGTTCTTTATTGCTTCTTCTCAAGGAAAAATAATTTATGCAATAGCTAAAAGCTTTTTTCAGCATGTCCAGGTTATAGGGCAAGTGTAAGCAGTCTGTGAAGACAGTTAAGCATGATGAACATATTCTAATACATTTTTCTTGACTCCTCTGCCTAATGAGATGACAATCTTGTTTTCCTTCTGTGGTTCTCCTTTTTCCTCTCCATTTTGTTTTGGGAGAAACTCAGGGTTGAGTTTGAATTTCAGAGTTGTTTGAATTATATTCTTTAAGATACACATGATAACATAGATGCATCAAAAAGGGAAAGCCAGATTATTATTTATTCAAAGACCCCAGAGGTTTTATGGACACTTTTCCATGTAGTATGACTGCCCAAATAAGTTTTTAAATTATTATTATAATTGTTAAGAGAAGAACTAATCCAAATGGCTACAATTTTGAGTCCAAGGGAAGTCAACTATTGCAACTCAGTTTGCAAATATGGTGTAATAAGAAAAGCAGTTCATTCTCTAAATGTATTTTGACCTTTTCCCTCTCTGTTAATCACTGTACTCTCTACATCTTTGTCCATAATGTTAAAATGTCATTATGTTCTAATTGACAGTCTTCTTGGATGCTATCTGAAATTTTTAGAAATGAATTACATAATTCTGTTATAAGTATATATGAAAGTATAATAATTAGACCAGTAAATAGAACTTGATATTCCATTTTAGATTTACAAAGTAGCATGCATCTACTTAGTGATATATAGCATTTTGGTACCTCTTGTATTATTATACTAGTCCCATACTTTTCCCAACACTCTTCTCCCCAATGTGTACATGTGTATGTGTTGAATGTGAATATGTGTGTGTGTTTAAGTATTTCTAGGGTGCCCTTAAAATGTAACTGGAAAATGTGGGATATCTAATCATGAAACATAAGCATGTCCCCAATTCATTAACTGAAGATTAATTTGCCTATACTAATAGTTCTTGGTTGGGTTGTATCATAACTTCGAGATATTTTGGAAATTTCAGGGAAGCAGGTTGGAAATTTCCAATGAGAGAATTTTGTGTGTCCTAATGATTGGGAGAGGTTTTTACTGGCATTAGTGTTTGAGTCAGGAGAGAATCATTAATATTGACAGGATCACAAAATTAAGAATATTATAAAGTTGCTCTCAACTCTCAAATATCCCTCTAGATATTCTAAAGGTGAAAGCCTTGTTTGTCATTCAATCCTAGAACCTAAGTCTGGTTTAGTCACAAAGCACATTTCTTTACATAGTTTTAATGTAGATTGAATTTTTTTTTTTTTTTTTTTTTGGTGGGTCAGGCATCATGGCTTACACCTAGATTTTAATACTAAGTGTGAGCCATGTAATTTTTTTAAAAAAAATTATTATTATACTTTAAGTTCTAGGGTACATGTGCACAACGTGCAGATTTGTTACATATGTATACATGTGCCATGTTGGTGTGTTGCACCTATTAACTCGTCATTTACATTAGGTATATCTCCTAATGCTATCCCTCCGCCCTCTCCCCTCAATAGGACCCGGTGTATAATGTTCCCCTTCCTGTGTCCAAGTGATCTCATTGTTCACTTCCCACTTATGAGTGAGAACATGTGGTGTTTGGTTTTCTGTTCTTGTGATAGTTTGCTGAGAATGATAGTTTCCAGCTGCATCCATGTCCCTACAAAGGACACGAACTCATCCTTTTTTATGACTGCATAGTATTCCATGGTGTATATGTGCCACATTTTCTTAATCCAGGTAGACTGAATTTTTGAAGATATAATTACTGTGTCATTTGAAGAAAGAGTGCCTTTTCTTAATTCAGAATTTTCTCAAGATTTATCTGTTTTAGAAAAGTTATGTTAATGAAAAGAACAATGGTTATGGGATTTGAACCTCCACACAATCCTCCTGTGTTCTCCTACATTCATAATAATTCATAATTATGGATGTTGTCACATTCACAATAATTCTGTGAATGGATTCAAATGTCTGAATATTTTATTTGTTGATGTTTATAGTGAACTTATTATTTAATGAAATTTTTTTTTCCCACAGTGGATGCTGTACTGTTCATCTTCCCCTTAACAGCCTATACCTCTATACCCCCATACCCTAGCTGCTATGGAAGTTGACTGCTAACCATTTAAAAACTCATTTCAGGGGTGGAGCAAAGTGGCCTATCCTATGCAAAAATACCATATTTTAACAACTAGTTACACACAGAAAGCATCATCAATAGAACCAAAAGTCAGTGATCACTCACAGTACCTTGCTTTAACTTCATATTGCTAAAAGAGGCACTGAAAAGGGGTAGAAGAGACAATCTTGAATCACAAAAGTCAACCCTCCCCTATCACCCAGCAGCAGCCACGGGGCACAGAGAATCTGTGCACATGAGACAGGAAAAGCACAAATACTAGGGAACTTTAACTCAGTGCTGCCCTGTCACAGCAGAAAGCAGAACCAACTGTACCCAGCTGATGCCCACCTATAGAGGGAGCATTTGAACCTGCCCTAGCCAGAAGAGAATTGCCCATCCCAGCAGTCAGACCCTGAGTTCTGGCAAGTCTTGGAACCACAGGTTAATGTACTCTGAGGCCCTAAGGAACTTGAGTAACAGTCTAGGCCAGAAGGAATGCAATTCCTAGGCAAGTCCTAGTGCTGAACTGGGTTCAGAGCCAGTGGAGTGGGGGTGGCACATGACCTACTGAGATACCAGATGAAGCAGCTAAGGAAGTACTTATGTCACTTTGCCCCTATAGCCCAGCAGTGGCCACATGACACGGAGAAGTCTGCTTGGGAGAGTGAGAACACACAGATTGTGAGACTTCAAATTGAGCTCAATACTGCCCTGTTATAGTGGAGAGCAACGCCATGCTGGGCTCAGCCAGCACAGGCACACAGAGACAGCATTTGCACCAGACCTATCCAGAGGAGAATCACCCATCACACATCCCAGTGGCTGAAACTTGAGTTGCAATCAGTTGGCAGGCCTCACCCCAACATAAGCTAAAGTGCTATAGGGTTCTAGATAAACTCAAAAGGCCGTCTAGGACACAAGGACTGCAATTCTTAGTTAACTCCTAGTGGTGGGCTGGTCTTAGAGATCATGGACTATGGTGGCACATGGCCTAAAGAGACATCACCTGGCATGGGAAAAGGAGTGTTTGTGCCATCTCTTTCCCAGCCCCAGGCAGTACAGCTTGCAGTAACAAAAATGACTCATTCTTTCTGCTTAAGGAGAACAGAGTGAAAAGTAAAGAGGACTCCATCTTGTGTTTTAGATACAAGCTCAGCTACAGTATGTTAGAGTACCAGGCAGAGTCATAAAGCCTCCCATGCCAGGCCCTAGCTCATTGATGACATTTCTAGACAAACCCTTGTTGAAAAGAGAGCTTGTTGCCTTAAAGGAAAGGACCCAGTCCTGGCAGGATTCATCACCTGCTGACTAAAGAGCCCTTGGGCTTTGATTAAGCAACGACAATACCCAGGTAATATGCCATAGACCTTGGGCTCTGAGATATATTGGCTTCAGATGTGACCCAGCATATTCCCAGATGTGGTGGCTATGTGAAAGACTCCTTCTGTTTGAGAAAAGCAGGGAGAAAAGTAAAGCATACTCTGTCTTGCCCCTTACGTACTAGCTGGGCCACAGTGGGGAAGAGCACCAAGGAGGCTCTTGGGTTCTCTGAGTCCAGGAACAGGCTCTTGATTAGCATTTTTGGACCTTCCCTGGGAAATAGGATAACCCACTTTCCAGAAGGGTGAGTCCCAGGTCTGGCAGCATTCACCACAAGCTGACTGAAGGACATGTGGACTTTAAGTTAACATTGGTGATTGCCTGGGAGAACCCCTCATAGACTGGTAGTGGTGATGGCCAAAGGGGTAGCCTCTTCTGCATGTAGAAAGAAGAGGGAAGAGTGACAAGGACTTTGTCTTGTGGTTTGATTGCCAGCTTAGTCACAGTAGAATAGAACATTAGGAAAATTTCTAAGGGGTTTGACTCTAATACCTGGCTCCTGAACAGCATCTCTGAACCTGCCTGGGGTCTGGGGTAACTCACCTAGCTGGCTTTACCACCTGCTGATCAGAGAGCCCCGGAGCCTTCATTGAATGTAGGTGGTAGCCAGGTACTAATTATAGTGGGCCTTGGGTGAGACCCAGTGCTCTGCTGGCTTCAGGTGTAACTCAGTGCAGTCCCAGTGATGGTGGCCACAGGGATGATCATGTCCCCTTACTCCCAGGTCCAGGTAGCACAGCACAGAGAGATTCTGTTTGTTTGAGAGAAAGTAAGAGATAAGAACAAGAGTCTCTGCCTGGTCACCTAGAAAATTCTTCAAGATTTTATCTAATACCACCAAGTCAGTGCTTCTACAAGTCCACAAGAATCATAGCATTATTGAGTTTGGGGCCTAATTCCCCTTTAATCCTTGGGAAGACTTCCCAAGAAGGATGGGCACAAAAAAGTCCAGGCTGCAAAAACTACAATAAAACCTACCTATTCAATGGTCAGACATTAATGAACATCCAAAAGCATCAACACTATCCAGGAAAACATAACCTCAGCAAATGAACTGAATAAGTCTCCAGGGACTAATCCTGGAGAAACAGCAATATGTGACCTTTAAGGCAGATCATTCAAATTACCTGTGCTGAGGAAATTCAAAGAAATTAAGGATAACACAGAGAAAGAATTCAGAATTCTATCAGATAAATTTAACAAGGAGATTGAAATTATTGGAAACAATCAGGCAGAAATTCTAGAGTTGAAAAATGCAATAGACATATTAAAGAATGCATAAGTCTCTTAATAGCAGAATTGATCAAGCAGAAGAAGTAATTAGTGAGCTTCAAGACAGGCTATTTGAAAATACATAGTCACAGGAACCAAAGGAAAAAGAATACAAAGAATGAATCATGCATACAAGATTTAGAAAATAGCCTCAAAAGGACAAATCTAGGAGTTATTGGTGTTAAAGAGGAGTAGAGTGAGATAGCGAGGTAGAAAGTTTATTCACAGATATAACATCAGAGAACTTTCCAAACCTAGAGAAAGATATCAATATGCAAGTACAAGTAGGTTACAGAACACCAAGCAGATTTAATCCGAAGAATGCTACCTTAAGGCATTTAATAATCAAACTCCCAAAAGTCAAAAATAAAGAAAGAATCCTAAAAGCAACAAGGGGAAAAAAATAAATAACATTCAATGGAGCTCCAATATATCTGGCGGCAGACTTTTCAGTGGAAACATTGCAGACCCAAGAGAGAGTGGCATGACATATTTAAAGTGCTTAAGGAAAAATATTAAAAAAAACTTTTTACAGTAGAATAATATATTTGACAAAAATATCCTTCAAGTATGAAGGAGAAATAAAGCCTTTTCCAGACAAACAAAAGCTGAGGGATTTCAAGGGATTTCAGTAACACCAGACCTCACCTAAAACAACAACAACAACAACAACAACAACAAAGCTAAAGGGAGTCCATCAGTCTTAAAGAAAAGGACATTAATGAACAATAACAGATCATCTGAAGGTATACAATTCACTGGTAATGCCACATAGAAAAACATAGAATATTATAGCACTGTAATTGTGGTGTATAAACTACTATTATTTTAAGTAGAAAGATTAGATGATGATCTAATAAAAAATAATAACTGCAACAACTTTTCAAAACACAGACAATAGAATAAGACATGCAGAGAAACAACAAAAAGTTAAAAAGTAGGGAGTGAAATTAAAGGGTAGAGTTTTTGTTAGTTTTCTTTTTGATGTTTGTTTATGCCATCAGTGTTAAGGTGTCATCAGTTTTAAATAATAGGTTATAAGACAGTATTTGCAAAGCTCATGGTAACCTCAAACTGAGAAACATATGATAAATACACCAAAAAACAAAAAACAAGAAATTAAATTATACCACCAGAAAAAATCACCTTCACTAAAAAGAAGACAGAAAGAAAGAAAAGAGGGAAGAGTAGACCACAATACAATAAAATAAATAGCAAGAGTAAGTTCTTACTTATCAATAATAACATTGAATGTAAATAGACTAAATTCTCAAATCAAAAGACAGAGTGGCTGAATGAATGAAAAAGCAAGACCCAGTGGTCTGTTGCCTGCAAAAAACACATTTCACCTATTATAAAGACACACATAGACTGAAAATAAAGGGATGAAAAAAGATATTCCATACCAGTGAAAACCATAAAAAGGGCAGCACTAGCTATTCTTATATCATACAAACTAGCTTTCAAATCTAAAACTGTAAGAAGAGACAGATTTCAAATCTAAAACTGTAAGAAGAGACAAAGAAGGGCATTATATAGTGATAAAGGGATCAATTCAGCAAGAGCATATAACAATTGTGAAGATGCATGAACACAACACTGGAGCACCCAGATATATAAAGTCAATATTATAAGAACTAAAGTGAGAAATAGACCTCAATGTGATAATAGCTGGAGACTTCAACGCCCTACTTTCAGCAATGGACAGATCTTCCAGACAAAATATCTACACAGAAACATTGTACTAATTTGGCACTATAGAACAAATGAACCTAATGAATATTTACAGAACATTTTACCCCACAGCCGCAGAATGCAATTTTTTCTCCTCAGCACATGGATCATTCTTAAGGATGTGCCATATGTTAGGTCACAAAACAAGTTTTATGAACGTTTAAACAATTGTAATAATATCAAACATCTTCTCTGACCACAATGGAATAAAACTAGACATCAATAACAAGAGGAATTTTGGAAACTATACAAACACATGCAAATTAAACATATGGTCCTTGATGATGAGTGACTCAATGAAGAAATTAAGAAGAAAATTGAAAAAATTATTGAAACAAAAGAAAATGAAAATATGACATACCAGAACCTATGGGATACTGCAAAAGCAATACTAAGAGGGACATTTATAACTATAACGGCCTACATCAAAAAATAAGAAAAACATCAAATAAATAACTTATTCATTTAAAAAAAATTGAAAAGCAAGAGAAAACTAAACCCCAAATTATGAGAATCAAAATAAATAAATAAAGAATTAGAGCAGAAATAAATTAATTTGAAATGAAGAAAATAATACAAAAGATCAACAAAATGAAAAATTAGGTTTTGAAAAAAATATAAAATTGGCAAACTTTTCGGCAAACAAAAAAAGAAAAAGACCCAAATAAAGACATTGGAGATAAAAAATAAACATTATAATTGATACTGCAGAAATTCAAATGATTATTAGTGGCTACTATGGTTAACTGTATGCCAACAAATGAGAAAATCTGGTAAAAATGAATAAATTCCCAGACACATACAATCTACTAAGATTGAAGAAAGAAATCCAGACCAAAATAGTTCAATAACAAGTAATGAGATTGAAGCTTTAATAAAAATTCTCCCAGTTAAGAAAAGCCCAGGGCCCATTGGCTTCACTGATGAATTCTACCAAACATTTAAAGAAGAAGTACTACCAATCCTACTCAAACTTTTCCAAAAAATGGAGGAGGAGGTAACACTTCCAAACTCATTCTTAGAAGCCAGTATTACCTTGACACCAAAACCATAGAAGGACACGTCAAAAAAAGAAAACTACAGACCAAGATATCTGATTAACATTGATGCAAAAATTCTCAGCAAAATACTGGCAACCCAAATTCAACAATATATCCAAAAAAATCATTTATAATGACCAAGTAAGATGTATCTCAGGGATGCAAGGATGGTTCAACATATGCATATCAATCAAGGTGATACAACATATCAAGAGAATACAAGAAAAAAAAACCTATATGATCATTTTATTTGATACTGAAAAAGGATTTGATAAAATTCGACATCCTTTCATAGATAAAAATCCTCAAACTACTGGGTATAGAGGGAACGTACCTCAGCATAATAAAAGCTGTATATGACAGACACACAGGTAGTATAATACTTAATGGGAAAAAACTGAAAGCCTTTCCTGTAAAATCTGGAAAGTGACAAAGATGCTCACTTTCACCACTGTTATTCAACATATTACTGGAAATCCTAATGAGAGCAATCAGACAAGAGAAATAAATAAACGGCATAAAAACTACAAAGGAAGAAGTCAAATTATCCTTGTTTGTAGATGACTTGATATTATATTCATTATAACCTAAAGACTACACTGAAATCTATTAGAACTGATAAACAAATTTAGTAAGTTGCAGAATACAAGATCAACATACAAAATCTATAGCAATTCTATGTGTTAACAGTGAACAATCTGAAAAAGAAATCAAACAAGTAATCCCATTTACAGTAGGCAAAAATAAAATTAAATACCTTGGAATTAAATTAACAAAAGAAGTTAGAGATCTTTACACTGAAAACTGTAAAACACTGATGAAAGAAATGGAAATGAACATACAAAAAAGGAAAGATATTTCAGGTTCATGGATTGGAAGAATCAATATTGCTAAAATGTCTATACTATCCAAAACTATCTGTGGATTCAGTACAATCCCTATCAAAAAACCAATGACATTTTTCACAGAAATAGAAAAAAACAGTTGTAAAATTTATACAGAGCCACAAAAAAATCAGAATAGCAAAAACTATCCTGAGCAAAAAGAATAAACCTGAAGGAATCACTTTACCTCACTTCAAATTATGCTACAGAGTGATAGTAACCAAAACAGCAAGGTAAAAACCCACATAGTCTAATGGAACAGAAGAGAGAACACAGAAAAAAATTAAAATACCTATAGTGAACTAATTTTTGACAAAGATACCAAGAACATACATTGGAGAAAGAACAGTCCTCTCAACAAATGGAGCTGGGAAAACTGTATATCCATATGTACAAGAATGACACTAGACCCCTAGGTCTCACCACATAAAAAATCAAAACGAAGTGAACTAAAGACTTAAATCTATTACCCCAATTATGAAACTGCTACAAGGAAACATTGGGGAAACTTTCTATGACATTGGTCTGGGCAAAAATTTCTTGAGAAACACCCCACAAGCACAGGCAACCAAAGCAAACGTGGACAAATGGGATCACATCAAGTTAAAAACCTTCTGCACAGCAAAAGAAACAACCAACAAGGTGAAGAGACAACCCACTGAATGGAAGAGAATATTTGCAAACTACCTTTCTGTAAAACGATTAATCACCAGAGTATATAAGGGACTCAAACAATTGTATAGGAAAACAAATCCAATAATCCAATAAAAATGAACAAAAGGTTTGAATAGACATTTCTCAACAGAAGACATACAAATGGCAAACAAGCATATGAAAAGGTACTCAACATAAATGAGCATCAGAAAAATGCAAATTAAAACTAGAATGATGTATCATCTCACTCCAGATAAAATGGCTTTTATCCAAAATGCAGGCAATAAGAAATGCTGCTGAGAATGTGGGGAAAAGGGAACCCCTGTACCTTGTTGGTGGGAATGTAAATTAGTATAATCGCTTTGGAGAGTGGTTTGGTTTCCTCACAAAACTGAAAATAGAACTACTATATGATCCAGCTGTCCCACTGCTGGGTATATACACAGAAAAGAAAAAAGAAATGAAAAGAGAAAAGAAGAAAAGAAAAGAAACAGAAAAGAAGAAAAGAAAATTAATATGTCAAAGAGATATCTGCACTCCCATGTTTGTTGCAGCACTGTTCACAATTGCTAAGATATGGACACAAGTTAAGTGTCCTTCAGCAGATGATTGGATAAAGAAAATGTGGTACATACATACAACAGAGTATGATGTAGTCATAAAAAGAATGTGATACTGTCATTTGTGACAACATTGATGGAACTAGAGGTCATTATGTTACGTGAAATAAAGCAGGCACAGAAAGACAAATATCACATATTCCCACTTATTTGTGGGAGGTAAAAGTCGAAACAATAAAACTCTCAGAGACAAGATAGAAGGATGGTTACCAGAGGCTGAGAAGGGTAGTAGAGGGCATGTAGGAGGAAAGTAGTGATGGTTGATAGATACAAAATAAAAATAGAAGATAGAAGTAATGAATAAATCCTAGTATTTGATAGCGCACCAGGGTGACTATAGTTTATAATAATTTAATTGTGCTTTTTAAAATAAATAAAAGAATATAATTGAAGTGTTTGCAACATGAAGGATAATGATGATAGAATAGACACCTCATTTTCTTTTTTTTTTTTTTTTTTCTTTTTTTTTTTTTTTTGAGACGGAGTCCTGCTCTGTCGCCTGGGCTGGAGTGCAGTGGCCAGATCTCAGCTCACTGCAAGCTCCGCCTCCCGGGTTCACGCCATTCTCCTGCCTCAGCCTCCGGAGTAGCTGGGACTACAGGCGCCCGCCACCTCGCCCGGCTAGTGTTTTGTATTTTTAGTAGAGACAGGGTTTCACCGTGTTAGCCAGGATGGTCTCGATCTCCTGACCTTGTGATCCGCCCATCTCAGCCTCCCAAAGTGCTGGGATTACAGGCTTGAGCCACCGCGCCCGGCAGACATCCCATTTTCGATTGTGGAATACTACAACTTGCATGCCTGTATCAGGGTATCTCATATACTCCATTAATATACACACCTAGTATGTACCCACAAAAATGAAAAAAAAAAATTCCCTTCAATGAATTGCCTTTGGCTGAAATGGGACCTCCCCCAACCCATCAAAGAAAGTCCTCAGTCAATGACTGGCTGCCATTGAGGTTAAACCACCCAGTCTTTTGCCTTGAGTTCAGCCCTTTGCCAATCCTTCAGTTACGGTCTGACAGCAATATCTAATATGGTAGTCTCTAGCCACATGTGGTTATTACATTTATATTTAAACTAATTAAAATTAAAATTTTAGTTCTCATTCTCACTAGCTACATTACCTGGGTCCAAGGGCCATGTGTGGCAGTGATTAGAGTATTCAACAGTTCAGGAATAGCGTATTTCCAACATTACCAGAAGTTCTACTGGATAGCATTACTCTAGAACACAGCTATCTAATAAAAATACAGGTCATATCTGAAATTTTAAATTTTCATGTAGCCACATTAAGCCACATTGAAAAGGTAGAGAAATTAATTTTAATAATATATTTTATGAACCCAAAGCATTCAAAGTAGTAGGTTGAAAATATGTAATCAATATTAAAATTATTATCCATATATTTTACATTACTTTTCACTGTAAGCCTGTAAACTTAGAATATACTTTATACTTGCAGCAATTTAGTTGTCAATTTGACAACTAAATTTTCACTAGAAATATTTGACCTGGATTTTGATTTTACAAAACTTACAATTGAAAAAGTAGGTTCTTGTATTCAAGTTTCTCCAAACATACGTAAACATTTTTCAATAATTGAATAAAGTACATTTTAAATTTTACTTTAGTTAAAATAAAATAGTTCAATTCTTAAGTCACCTTAGCCGCATTCAAATGTGCATCAGGCACAAACATCTAGTGGTTACTGTATTGGATAATGCAGTTCTAGAGCACTTTGTAGTATGGGGTTGAAGCAATATTCCCGCTGAGAGGTGCACATCCTTATGCAGCTCCTACTTCTCTCCTTTCCTACATCCCTCTCTTCCTTTCTCCTGAAAGCATTCCCTCAGTAAATTACATATGCCCAAGTCCCTGTGCCAGACTCTGCTTCTAGGGAACCTGACCTAAGACATTAATTTTTTATTTATCTCTTCTATTAAAGTTAATGTATTACATTTATTTTATATATATCTGCATTTTATAGCAGCTATACATTTTAAGGAAGGGAGAGATTTAAAAATATTTTTGTTTTCTTAAAAGAAGGCATTAATCTGAGGGTCTGAGAGCCACTTTGCTACAAACATAAATGTGAGTTTATATGTTTACATTTTCATTTTGATGTATTTTATCTACAGAGCACATCAATCAGGACATTTTTGATATTCAGTAAATATAAATATTATTACTATATAAAATATAAAATTGCTAGCAATAGTAATTTGCAATGGTCAGAGTCATTAAATGCAGAATAGCACTGCTGACCATCATTGAGCAATTGGACCACAGATAATTCAATAAAAAAATCAGGATTCAGCTTTGTTTTAATCTCCCTCCACTAACAAGCTCCCAGAATGAAATTGTGGCAATAGCTTATGTGGCATTTCATATGTAACATATTATAACTAAAAAGGGAATATTTTTCACTGTTGGTAATTATACCTATCACCAAAATGCCTATGCACAGAAGAGAAAAATCAAAGGGCATGTAGATACTTTGAAGAAGGTTATGAGAAAACATAAAGCTGGGCCATATGGGAAAAAGGTGGAGTCACCTCTAACTTGCACCAGAACAGCCCTAGCACTAGAGGAGATCTGTCTGTTATTTCTTGAATGCTTTTATTCATAATCATTTTCTTGTATTCTCATATAATATCAGTAAAAAGTATGGGCACAGTAGAGTGAACAGAAGTTTTGAAAACAGTTCATTGTCTAAACTTTTTGAACCTCACCCTTTAAAAGGAGATAATAATAGCTGTTTTACTGGGTTGTTATGTGTGTGAATTAAATGTGACAGTTTATATTAAATTATATCTACATTGTTATCTAGATAATTCAGTAGAAGAATAATGTGAGCAAAATGAGTACTTGGGCTTTCAGGATAATAGGCTCTACCAACAAGACTAGAGACTAATAATCTGGCAAAATTTCTGAAATCTTTGCAACTTTCTGTAAGTCTCAGAGAGTGGAAAACCTTGAGAAATAAAATAGGTTGACATGGCTTTTGTCATAATGGGAAAAGAAAATCTTGCAAGTCACCTTGATCTGCTCACTCCACAGAGCTCTTTGAGGTGCTCAGGAGGGGAATGGCTCTAAGGAAACAGAAGGCATTGCTCAGAGATGTACTTGATGAGAGAGTGCTGCAGTGATGGATACTGTATTGAAGTCTATGGTTAGAAGCTGATGAGAACCATTTACCTGAATGTGTTGACTCAGAAACAGTCAATTTATGGAGGCTAATGACCATCACAACTGGTAACCTCCTCCATTTAATAACAAAATTGACACTTAATTGAACTAGTCTGTGATGTGCATGAAAATATAGTACCTCTGAGCTCATCTTAGCTTGCCTATGAGTTATGCCACCACAGTCAAGAAGGCTGCCTGGCTTTTCTATAAGTGTGAATTCAGGAGCAACTATTTGGCCACTGCCAGAAGAAGCTGTGCCAACAGAGCATTTTGTAACTAATGGGGTGTTACAAATATGGTCATGATGTATAGTCACACAGGCCGGTGAGGCCTTCTCAATCAGCATGGTACATCTGCCACTTGGCTTTGGGAATACGTTGAGGACGTTGATGGGCATGTGCAGTTTCAGAATGTGTAGATTCTACAAATAAGAGAAAATGTTATGGGGTAGGGTTTTTATTTACGTTTTATTGAAAGTTTCATGGCAAAATACAGCTGGATAAAATCTTTTAGCACTAAACATAGAAAAATATTCACCAATGGCTGCTCAGGAGACTCCACTGGTTCCTGTTCTGTTCTCTTACTCTTACCCATAAGTTATAGAGTTTGGTAAGAAAATTCCTTTTATATTGCCAATATTTTCACAGATGAAAAGTATTTATTTTTAACATAATATTCTGCAGCATTATTAGTAAGTTTCATTTTTGCATATCTGTCATATTTTTATAGCCAATAAAGAGTGCCATTATTAACTTACTGTAGACTAAAAGGTCTATATCTGCTTTGGTCTATGTAAGCATTTGTAATTTGTTTTATTTTATACATTTCCAACTTTTATTTTAAGTTCATGAGTACAAATGCAGGATGTGTAGGTTTGTTACATTATAAGCATATGCCATGGTGGTTTGCTGCACAGATCATCCCATCACCTATGTATTAAGCCCAGAATCCATTAGCTCTCCCTCCCCCAGCATCACATTTCACAGTCCCCAGTGGTGTGTGCTGTTCCCTACCATGTGTCCATGTGTTCTCATCATTTAGCTCCTACATTTTTTTTTTTTTTCTTGAGATGGAGTTTCACTCTTGTTGCCCCGGTTGCAGTGCAATGGCATGATCTTGGCTCATGGCAACTTCTGCCTCCCGGGTTCAAGCGATTCTCCTGTCTCAGCCTCCAGAGTAGCTGGGATTATAGGCATGTGCCACTACGCCTGTCTAATTTTGTATTTTTAGTATAGACAGGGTTTCACCATGTTGGTCAGGCTGGTCTCAAACTCCCGACCTCAGGTGATGCACCTGCCTCGGCCTCCGAAAGTGCCGGGGATTACAGGTGTGAGCCACCACACATGGCCCTTCGCTCCTACTTTTCAGTGAGAACATGTGGTATTTGGTTTTCTGACCCTGCATTAGTTTGCTAAGCATAATGGCCTTCAGCTCCATTTATGTCCCTGCAAAGGACATGATCTTATTTCTTTGCTATTGTGAATAGTGCTGCAATGAACGTACCTGTGCCTGTGTCTTTATAATAAAATAATTTGTATTCCTTTGGGTGTATACCCAGTAATGGGATTACTGAGTTGCATGGTATTTCTCCTTCTAGGTCTTTGAGGAATCGTCACACTGTCTTCCACAATGATTGAAGTAATTTGCACTCCCACCCACAGTGTAAAAGTGTTCCTTTTTCTCCACAACCTCACCAGCATCTGTTGTTTTTTGACTTTTTAGTAATAGCCATTCTGATAATTAGATATTTTGAAAACACCGTGATAAGTCGCCTGTGTATATTATCTCATTTAATCCTCATGACAGCTCTACGAAGGAGTGCAGAGTACTGATAAGGAGCAGTCAGACTGCATGGCTTCAAATTTTGCAGCTCTTCATTTGCTTCTCCCAACATCAAAAGGACTCTCCTGTCTTTAGATTACCACTCAAACATAAACCAGTGTGGGCTTCCTTGATTACCCTGCACAGAATAGCACCCTTTAGACTCCCCTCATCTGCTTCATTTTTATCCATAAAACCTGTCACCATTTAATATACTTTATGTTTATATGTTTATTTGACAGTAGTCTATCTCCTTCCAATACACTATACAGTCCATAAAGGCAAAGACTTTATTTTAATAATTGCTATATCTCTAGTACCTAAAATTGTGCTTGACTCATAGTAGAAAAAAAAATTGAAAATAATAAGTGAATAAATTAATTAGTTTTCTCCAGCACTAACCAAATGGAATAACCATATGGAATTATCTGCTTCTGTTATTAAATTATAGTAAATATTTAGAGTGTTGTTTCAATTGGATCTATAGGCATACATGATTTAACAAAAATACAGCTCTCTATAAAACAATAAAGTTGTTTTCTTGCACTTGAATTAACAGGCATTAAATGAAGAGATGTCATTCTGATTTTTATCTTATGATCCTTCTCTTATCAGGTGATCTTCTTTTGTTCACAGGTATTTGGGTTAGTGTTTTATTTTTAATCTTGGTTCTCATGTTTTTGTATTTTAGTTGCAAGTAATTTGCAAACATTCATTTGCTAAATAAGTATTTTAACGAAAAAGCATCTCTGCTGTATTTGAAAAACATTTCCTGATTCTTCCTGCTGCAGTATTGTTCTCTCCAATGCACTGACTGAACTATGTTTTTACTTTCTTCCATTTCAACCTTGCACCTTTGTGAACCATGTTTTACAGTTCCAGAATCACTTTTTATCACGTGTTTACAGTTTGGAATTCAGTGTCATGTACCTCATCTTCAATAAGATAATATTTTTCAGGGCATACTGAAAGTCTGGAACAGTATTATAGGAACAATAGGAAAAACTTGTACAAGGCACATGATAAAAGTTCATGTATCTTTTAGAAGTATAAGCACATGAAGAAGTGATCTAAAATGTATTATGGGAAAATATTAGGAGGAATGATTAATTAATTATGCCTGCATATAGTGGTGAAGGATAGTGTCACAACATACAGGAGTACAAAACTTGAGAGATTGTAACATTTGATTTGTCCTTAAAGTTTAGATAGTGGTATATGTGAATAAGGGAGCAAGCGGGCAACAAGAGTAAATGAAGAAAACAGCATGAGCAAACTATGTTTATTGATTGTAGATAGTATTTGCAAAGCAGCCAATGCAATGTCTGGCACATAATAATTCTAGAAATTTTATTAATTGTATTAACATACTGTGTATACGAAGAGCTGAAATTCTAACTCAGAACATGAGTTCAGGATCTGGTCTGACTTCAGAGCCTGTTTTTTTTTTTTTTTTTTTTTTTTTTTTTTTATTATACTTTAAGTTCTAGGGTACATGTGCATAACGTGCAGGTTTGTTACATATGTATACTTATGCCATGTTGGTGTGCTGCACCCATCAACTCGTCGGCACCCATCAATTCATCATTTATATCATGTATAACTCCCCAATGCAATC
This sequence comes from Trachypithecus francoisi, assembly GCF_009764315.1. Lineage (NCBI taxonomy): Eukaryota > Metazoa > Chordata > Mammalia > Primates > Cercopithecidae > Trachypithecus > Trachypithecus francoisi. The sequence continues at coordinate 87,068,034 of NW_022681473.1, forward strand.
CCTCCCTCCTCCCCCCTCCCCATGATAGGCCCCAGTGTGTGATGTCCCCTTCCCGAGTCCAAGTGATCTCATTGTTCAGTTCCCACCTATGAGTGAGAACATGCGGTGTTTGGTTTTCTCTTCTTGTGATAGTTTGCTAAGAATGATGGTTTCCAGCTGCATCCATGTCCCTACAAAGGATGCAAACTCATCCTTTTTGATGGCTGCATAGTATTCCATGGTGTATATGTGCCACATTTTCTTAATCCAGTCTGTCACCGATGGACATTTGGGTTGATTCCAAGTCTTTGCTATTGTGAATAGTGCCGCAATAAACATACGTGTGCATGTGTCTTTGTAGTAGAATAATTTATAATCCTTTGGGTATATACCCAGTAGTGGGATGGCTGGGTCATATGGTACATCTAGTTCTAGATCCTTAAGGAATCGCCATACTGTTTTCCATAATGGTTGAACTAGTTTACAATCCCACCAACAGTGTAAAAGTGTTCCTATTTCTCCACATCCTCTCCAACACCTGTTGTTTCCTGACTTTTTAATGATTGCCATTCTAACTGGTGTGAGATGGTATCTCATTGTGGTTTTGATTTGCATTTCTCTGATGGCGAGTGATGATGAGCATTTTTTCATGTGTCTGTTGGCTGTATGAATGTCTTCTTTTGAGAAATGTCTGTTCATATCCTTTCCCCACTTTTTGATGGGGTTGTTTGTTTTTTTCTTGTAATTTGTTTGAGTTCTTTGTAGATTCTGGATATTAGCCCTTTGTCAGATGAGTAGGTTGCAAAAATTTTCTCCCATTCTGTAGGTTGCCTGTTCACTCTGATGGTAGTTTCTTTTGCTGTGCAAAAGCTCTTTAGTTTAATGAGATCCCATTTGTCAATTTTGGCTTTTGCTGCTGTTGCTTTTGGTGTTTTAGACATGAAGTCCTTGCCCATGCCTATGTCCTGAATGGTACTACCTAGATTTTCTTATAGGGTTTTTATGGTATTAGGTCTAACATTTAAGTCTCTAATCCATCTTGAATTAATTTTCGTATAAGGGGTAAGGAAAGGATCCAGTTTCAGCTTTCTACTTATGGCTAGCCAATTTTCCCAGCACCATTTATTGAATAGGGAATCCTTTCCCCATTTCTTGTTTCTCTCAGGTTTGTCAAAGATCACATGGCTGTAGATGTGTGATATTATTTCTGAGGACTCTGTTCTGTTCCATTGGTCTATTTCTCTGTTTTGGTACCAGTACCATGCTGTTTTGGTTACTGTACCTTGTAGTATAGTTTGAAGTCAGGTAGCGTGATGCCTCCAGCTTTGTCCTTTTGACTTAGGATTGTCTTGGCAATGCAGACTCTTTTTTGGTTCCATATGAACTTTAAAGCAGTTTTTTCCAATTCCGTGAAGAAAGTCATTGGTAGCTTGATGGGGATGGCATTGAATCTATAAATCACCTTGGGCAGTATGGCCATTTTCACGATATTGATTCTTCCTATCCATGAGCATGGTATGTTCTTCCATTTGTTTGTGTCCTCTTTGATTTCACTGAGCAGTGGTTTGTAGTTCTCCTTGAAGAGGTCCTTTACATCCCTTGTAAGCTGGATTCCTAGGTATTTGATTCTCTTTGAAGCAATTGTGAATGGAAGTTCATTCCTGATTTGGCTCTCTGCTTGTCTGTTACTGGTGTATAAGAATGCTTGTGATTTTTGCACATTAATTTTGTATCCTGAGACTGTGCTGAAGTTGCTTATCAGCTTAAGGAGATTTTGGGCTGAGACGATGGGGTTTTCTAAATATACAATCATGTCATCTGCAAACAGGGACAATTTGACTTCTTCTTTTCCTAACTGGATACCTTGATTTCTTTCTCTTGCCTGATTGCCCTAGGCAGAACTTCCAACACTATGTTGAATAGGAGTGTTGAGAGAGGGCATCCCTGTCTTGTGCCAGTTTTCAAAGGGAATTTTTCCAGTTTTTGCCCATTCAGTATGATATTAGCTGTGGGTTTGTCATAAATAGCTCTTATTATTTTGAGGTACGATCCATCAATACCGAATTTATTGAGCGTTTTTAGCATAAAGGGCTGTTGAATTTTGTCAAAAGCCTTTTCTGCATCTATTGAGATAATCATGTGGTTCTTGTCTTTGATTTTGTTTATATGCTGGATTACGTTTATTGATTTGTGAATGTTGAAGCAGCCTTGCATCCCAGGGATGAAGCCCACTTGATCATGGTGGATAAGTTTTGATGTGCTGCAGAATCCGGTTTGCCAGTATTTTATTGAGAATTTTTGCATCGATGTTCATCAGGGATATTGGTCTAAAATTCTCTTTTTTTGTTGTGTCTCTGCCAGGCTTTGGTATCAGGATGATGTTGGCCTCATAAAAAGAGTTAGGGAGGATTCCCTCTTTTTCTATTGATTGGAATAGTTTCAGAAGGAATGGTACCAGCTCCTCCTTGTACCTCTGGTAGAATTCAGCTGTGAATCCATCTGGTCCTGGACTTTTTTGGTGGGTAGGCTATTAATTGTTGCCTCAATTTCAGAGCCTGCTATTGGTCTATTCAGGAATTCAACTTCTTCCTGGTTTAGTCTTGGGAGAGTGTAAGTGTCCAGGAAATTATCCATTTCTTCTAGATTTTCTAGTTGATTTGCGTAGAGGCATTTATAGTATTGTCTGATGGTTGTTTGTATTTCTGTGGGGTCAGTGGTGATATCCCCTTTATCATTTTTTATTGCGTCTATTTGATTCCTCTCTCTTTTCTTCTTTATTAGTCTTGCTAGCGGTCTGTCAATTTTGTTGATCTTTTCAAAAAACCAACTCCTGGATTCATTGATTTTTTGGAGGGTTTTTTGTGTCTCTATCTCCTTCAGTTCTGCTCTGATCTTAGTTATTTCTTGCCTTCTGCTAGCTTTTGAATGTGTTTGCTCTTGCCACTCTAGTTCTTTTAATTGTGATGTTAGAGTGTCATTTTAGATCTCTCCTGCTTTCTCTTGTGGGCATTTAGTGCTATAAATTTCCCTCTACACACTGCTTAAATGTGTCCCAGAGATTCTGGTATGTTGTATCTTTGTTCTCATTGGTTTCAAAGAACATCTTTATTTCTGCTTTAATTTTGTTATGTACCCAGTAGTCATTCAGGAGCAGGTTGTTCAGTTTCCATGTAGTTGAGCGGTTTTGATTGAGTTTCTTAGTCCTGAGTTCTAGTTTGATTGCACTGTGGTCTGAGAGACAGTTTGTTATAATTTCTGTTCTTTTACATTTGCTGAGGAGTGCTTGACTTCCAATTATGTGGTCCATTTTGGAATAAGTGCGATGTGGTGCTGAGAAGAATGTATATTCTGTTGATTTGGGGTGGAGAGTTCTATAGATGTCTATTAGGTCCGCTTGGTGCAGAGATGAGTTCAATTCCTGGATATCCTTGTTAACTTTCTGTCTCGTTGATCTGTCTAATGTTGACAGTGGAGTGTTGAAGTCTCCCATTATTATTGTATGGGAGTCTAAGTCTCTTGGTAGGTCTCTAAGGACTTGCTTTATGAATCTGGGTGCTCCTGTATTAGTGCATAGATATTTAGGATAGTTAGCTCTTCCTGTTGAATTGATCCCTTTACCATTATGTAATGGCCTTCTTTGTCTCTTTTGATCTTTGATGGTTTAAAGTCTGTTTTATCAGAGACTAGGATTGCAACCCCTGCTTTTTTTTGTTCTCCATTTGCTTGGTAGATCTTCCTCCATCCCTTTATTTTGAGCCTATGTATGTCTCTGCATGTGAGATGGGTCTCCTGAATACAGCAGACTGATGGGTCTTGAGTCTTTATCCAGTTTGCCAGTCTGTGTCTTTTAATTGGAGCATTTAGTCCATTTACATCTAAGGTTAATATTGTTATGTGTGAACTTGATGCTATCATTATCATATTAACTGGTTATTTTGCTCGTTAGTTGATGCAGTTTCTTCCTAGCCTCGATGGTCTTTACATTTTGGCATGTTTTTGCAATGGCTGGTACTGGTTGTTTCTTTCCATGTTTAGGGCTTCCTTCAGGGTCTCTTGTAAGGCAGGCCTGGTGGTGACAAAATCTCTAAGCATTTGCTTATCTGTAAAGGATTTTATTTCTCCTTCACTGATGAAACTTAGTTTGGCTGGATATGAAATTCTGGGTTGAAAATTCTTTTCTTTAAGAACGTTGAATATTGGCCCCCACTCTCTTCTGGCTTGTAGAGTTTCTGCCGAGAGATCTGCTGTTAGTCTGATGGGCTTCCCTTTGTGGGTAACCTGACCTTTCTCTCTGGCTGCCCTTAAGATTTTTTCCTGGCCGGGCGCGGTGGCTCAAGCCTGTAATCCCAGCACTTTGGGAGGCCGAGACGGGTGGATCACGAGGTCAGGAGATCGAGACCATCCTGGCTAACACGGTGAAACCCCGTCTCTACTAAAAATACAAAAAAAAAAAAAAAAAACTAGCTGGGCGAGGTGGCGGGCGCCTGTAGTCCCAGCTACTCGGGAGGCTGAGGCAGGAGAATGGCGTAAACTGGGAGGCGGAGCTTGCAGTGAGCTGAGATCCGGCCACTGCACTCCAGTCCGGGAGACAGAGCGAGACTCCGCCTCAAAAGAAAAAAAAAAAAAAAAGAAAGAAGATTTTTTCCTTCATTTCAACTTTGGTGAATCTGGCAATTATGTGTCTTGGAGTTGCTCTTCTGGAGGAGTATCTTTGTGGCGTTCTCTGTATTTCCTGAATTTGAATGTTGGCCTGCCCTACTAGGTTGGGGATGTTCTCCTGGATGATATCCTGAAGAGTGTTTTGCAACTTGGTTCCATTTTCCCCCTCACTTTCAGGCACCCCACTCAGACGTAGATTTGGTCTTTTTACATAATCCCATACTTCTTGCAGGCTTTGTTCATTTCTTTTCTTCTTTTTTCTTTTGGTTTCTCTTCTCGCTTCATTTCATTCATTTGATCCTCAATCGCTGATACTCTTTCTTCCAGTTGATCGAGTCGGTTACTGAAGCTTGTGCATGTCACGTATTTCTCGTGTCATGGTTTTCATCTCTGTCATTCGTTTATGATCTTCTCTGCATTAATTAGTCTAGCTGTCAATTCTTCCACTCTTTTTTCAAGATTTTTAGTTTCTTTGCGCTGGGTACGTAATTCCTCCTTTAGCTCTGAGAATTTTGATGGACTGAAGCCTTTTTTTCTCATCTGGTCAAAGTCATTCTCTGACCAGCTTTGATCCGTTGCTGGCAATGGGCTGCGCTCCTTTGCAGGGGGAGATGCGCTCTTATTTTTTGAATTTCCAGCTTTTCTGCCCTGCTTCTTCCCCATCTTTGTGGTTTTATCTGTCTCTGGTCTTTGATGATGGTGACGTACTGATGGGGTTTTGGTATAGGTGTCCTTCCTGTTTGATAGTTTTCCGTCTGACAGTCAGAAGAACTGTCTGTTGGTCTATTGGAGATTGCTTGAGGTCTACTCCAGACCCTGTTTGCCTGGGTATCAGCAGCAGAGGTTGCCAAAGATAGAATATTGCTGAACAGCGAGTGTACCTGTCTGATTCTTCCTTTGGAAGTTTCCTTTCAGGGGTGACTCCACCCTGTGAGGTGTGGGGTGTCAGACTGCCCCTAGTGGGGGATGTCTCCCAGCTAGGCTACTCAGGGTTCAGGGACCCACCTGAGCAGGCAGTCTGTCCGTTCTCAGATCTCAACCTCCGCGTTGGGAGATCCGTGGCTCTCCCCAAAGCTGTCAGACAGAGTCGTTCGCGTCTGCACAGGCCCCCGCTGCTTCCCCTATTGGACTTCAGCTGTGGGCTGTCCCCAGAGGCGGATTCTACAGAGACAGGCAGGCTTCCTTGAGCTGCTGTGAGCTCCACCCAGTTCGAGCTTCCCAGCGGCTTTGTTTACCTACTTAAGCCTCAGCAATGGTGGGTGCCCCTCCCCCAGCCTCGCTGCTGCCTTGTGGATAGATCACGGCAGACTGCTGTGTTAGCAGTGAGGGAGGCTCCGTGGGCGTGGGACCCTCCCGGCCAGGTGTGGGATATATTCTCCTGGTGTGCCTGTTTCCTTAAAGCGCAGTATTGGGATAGGAGTTACCCGATTTTCCAGGTGTTGTGTGTCTCAGTTCCCCTGGCTAGGAAAACGGATTTCCTTCCCTCTTGAGCTTCCAGGTGAGGCGATGCCTCGCCCTGCTTCAGCTCTCGCTGGTCAGGCTGCAACAGCTGACCAGCACCGATTGTCCGGCACTCCCTAGTGAGATGACCCCAGTACCTCAGTAGAAAATGCAGAAATCACCGGTCTTCTGTGTCGCTCGCGCTGGGAGTTGGAGACTGGAGCTGTTCCTATTCGGCCATCTTGCTCTCTAATCCGAGCCTGTGTTTTTAAATACCGTGCAGTATTACACCTTTCCGCCAACCATACATATATTTATTAACATCCTTTTGCTTCTAACATCTTAATGCATTTATCAAGATCCTAACTGAAACTAGCTTTAATTTGTTTGCCTAACAATGTTTAAAGGGTTTAGCTTAGGACTTTATAATGCAAAGAGTTTTTGAGCATGATTGATGCTATAATTTACACACAAGTTTGATGACAATATAAAAAATAAGGCATTTCCCTGATATGAACAATTCTTGCTTGTTCTTTCATTTGGCATGGTGGTGTCTTGAGTGACAGAAAGAACATGTCAATCTCTTCTGTTAGGAAAAATAACTTCCTGTTTGAGTTCTCCATTAGCAACTGATTCCTTATCTAGAGAATGGAACCTTCTGTATAAGATATTTAATATTTAATTAATGGCTTGGAGGTATTAATTCATGTTTCAAGTTGTTTGTTCTCGTATCTGTGCAAATTTAGGGGAGTATCCCAAACTAATACCCTTCAGTCCTGCAGAAGTATAAGGTTAACTATTCGTGGATCTAATTTTTGTCACAGAGAACTTAATCACTGATAAAGGAGAAAGTTGTTTCCAACGGACTAATTTTGCCAGGGTCAAGTAAAGTTTCAGGTCATAGATAGATTTTAGTCTTTCTGGACAAATAAAACAGTGATGCATTCATTTTCATAGAAAGTATTCATGGAAAGAAATAAGAAAAACTGTTAGTAAAAACCTCTTCCAGCTCGCTTGCAGCCCTCACTTTACTGCCTGCATGGTCTCTAGGTGCTGTGTGACTCTCTTTTGAGATGCATAGTGTTTACTAACATGGAATTGGACAGTCTAGCAAAGCTGCCTCCACCCCTGTAACCTGACCTTTTCAAGTTTGGATTCCACTGACCTTTCCCTTTTTAAGGCCTGATGTTACCTCTCTTCCTTAGACTGCAGGAACTCCAAAATCAAAATCAGCAATTTTATTTACATAGTTAATATTGCACCATTGAAATAGGTAAGGGAAGGAAGAGCAGCTTACTTTTTTTCTAGAAGACATAGAAACCCACAATTCTCTACCTTCTGATTATTTTTGTGGTCTTCAAACTATAAAAGAGCTATATTAGTTTATAGTTTATTTATTTATAGTTTATTATCCATGTAAATACAGATCCAGTTAAAAACATGTTTTTCTTACATTACTCAAATATATTAGTTTTCTCTTTTCTGGCCTGAAGGAGTAATGAAGTCAGCTTAAGGGGTGAATTGGGAGACAAATTAAAGGAGATCTGGTGAAAGTAATGGAGTAGTATCTTCTGCAAGCTAGAGATGGTGGGGAAAGAAGAAATTTAAAAAGTGCATTTTCCCCATTGTCCTTTTAGGTATTGTTCATCTACTTGCTTTTATTTTCTTAAATTTTTACCTATATCAAAAGTTCTTCTTCAGTTGCTTTTGCAAAAGTCTCATGTTTCTTTAAATCAAGGAGTAAAATATACTGAGAATCTTTTACTAGTTTCTGCTTAATATATGTGTGCAACTATGGTTTGAAGGTGCTTGTAGATAGGAGATCTAATGACCAAAAAAAGAACAGAAGGCTGCGAAAAAATAAACTTTTTTAATGCACTTGCTAAGATGCAACTAAAATTTAATTCCAATAAAAATAAAGTAACAAATTCTAAAAAACTCCAATGAAAAAAATAAATTCTGTAGCAAGCTACAGAAATGCATTAGCTATATTAGCTTGGAAATCAATAATTCCACATAAAGTTGGGAGTTATTATAAAACTATTCCCCATAGCTTAAAATCCACTATGATTCTATATTGAAAGAGGCAAGTAAGAGTCTAGAGAAATACAGTATAAATCAAAGAGAGGGTCTTATTGTATATAAAGTAGTTAGACTTTACCTGAAGTACTATAAAATATAGTTCACAGGATGCCTGAAGACAGGTGTAATTGTCTGTAAAGGTATAAAACAAGGTAGATGGCAGGGTCCTAAAGATGTTCTGTGAGGAACATAGGAGTATTTATAATGGTCAAGGGAGAAAGTGTGCTGATACACAGGACATATTTCAATTTTATTCAGGAATTAATTGAATTGCATCCAACTAGCCATGTTTCATTGATCTTGATATGGAAGCTAATTTTTAAAAATTTGAGGAAATTTTTCCCTTTCCTTATCTTTATATTTTTGTCAGTAATAAAAAAAGTTCGATTTGGAACCTCCCATCAAAACTTTTTTTTTTGAAAAAAAAAAAAGCGCCTACCTTTGTATCACTCTTTCAGCCCTTTTGGCTGATTTTTGGTTGTATCTATCTCCAACTCGTTCTATGAATCATCCTATTATCTTGCATGTCCTTCTATAATCTGCCCACTGTAATCAAACTCTAATCCAAAAAGGCCTCATGAGCATACAAGGAAATGTTTGCAGTGAGTTGCAAGGGTGTTCATACTGAACAACTCTATTCAATAATAAAATAAGTTGATAATGAAATAGAACCCATTGCAATAAATCTGAGATTTAAGGGACAGTCATTTGTCTTGATTTTGTGAAGCCATTTTACTTGATGTAAATACAACAAAGTGATTTACATGTTGATTCCTCTCCCTGTTTCTGGATTCTTTCTTACGGATAACTGCAATTAACTCTGGTCAATAATATTTTGGTATTACAAATATTTTCAGAAACGGCTAATTCTTCAATATCATTTAATGGCTTTGGGGAATTTTTTGACCACTTTCATCCTTTTCATTATTCTTCATTTTATAGACTTATAGTTTTTGTTTGTTTGTTTTGTTTTGTTTTGTTTTGTTTTGTTTTGTTTTTAAAGCTAAGGTAGAGGTTAAAAAGGAAACTTTTGATTTCCAACTTGCTATAGCAGTCTGAGTGGCAGTGGCCATTTTTATCTTGGATCATGAAGTACTCAGTCTTGTGGAGTGGTGGCATTTAGTCATGTAGATGCTTTTGAAGGCAAGGTTGCACAAGTAATCTTGGGAATCAAGCTTTGAGAGTCAATCAGGTTGGCACAAGCAAAGCATGTGCCAAAGCCCTAGGCAGAAACACACTTTGTTCTTAATAGGTGCAGGGCAATAAAGCAGAGTCCATGACTTAGCCTCAGCTGGGATTAAAGAGCTCACCATGAAGAACAAGGGAGAGCATGCTGAAGCTTCCCGGAACATTTGTTCATACTTCCATCTCCTAGAGGATCGTATACCAATCTCAATATTGCCTGGAAAGCAGAATTATGTCTTATGGTAGACTGAATAATGCCCAATGTCACCCCAAAGATGGTTGCATCTTTATTCTTGGAGCCCCATAATTTGTTAATTTACGTGGCAAAGGGGAATGTAATGAAGTTTGCATATGAAATTATGATTGCCAATCAACTGGCCTTAAAATCGGGAGACTACACTGGGTTATAAAGCAGGACCTATGTAATCAAAAAGGTCCTTAAAAGTGGAAGAGAGACTTGGAGGGAGGGTCAGTGAGATGGCAGAGTGAGGACTTGGGTCAATGTTGCTGGTTTTGAAGACTGAGTAAGGGGCCATGAGTCAAGGGAAGTAGTGGACCTTTAGAAGCTACAGAAGTCAAGAAAATGAATTCTCTAAAGTTCCCAGAAAAGATTGCAGCTCTACTGACAACTGATTTTAGCCAATTGAGATCCATGTTGGATTTCTGCATACAGAATTGTAAAATAATAAATTTGTATTATTTTAAGGCGATAAATTTGTGATGAATTGTTACAGCCGTGATAGAAAGCTAATACACGCCCTCCAACCCCCACTTTATCTCTTTGACCAAATCATCTCTTTCAGCTGAAATTAACATGAATCTACTTGGTATATGAGTTATGCACTTACATTTTAGCTGCAGGGTCTTTTTGGAATTTTCTTTTATTTCTCCAAAGCCTAATCTAACAAAAATGTCTGAGCAACATAACCAATTGTTACAAGGTTAATTACTGATTTTCTTAAATGTGTCAAATTCCTAAAATTCTAATTATTGTTATTTTGCCAAGATGTGGATAGTTCTTCCTAGCTTCCTTTGTGCAAGATCCTTCTCAAAGTCCTCTAATAGATTAGCTTACATAATTGATTTAAGCTCTCTTTCCATTTGGCTTTCCTAATTTCATCTTCAGAATTAATTATGTATTCTCCTGTTACTTTACTTCTTTGCTTGTATTTCTAATATAACACTTTTCACAGTCCGCCTTACATTTTGTGGAACAAATTACTCTCCCAATATCCCAGAGCTGCTAATGCTTGTAACACCACCATGGAGAGAGAAAGACTGAATGTATTGATGAAGCAGCACTTGCTTACACTATGTAACCTACTGACCCCCAAATCTTCATAGCTTACAACTAACAAGGTTTATTTCTTACTCATGCAAAATGTCCATCAGGGAAATATTTCCTGTAGTTGTGAAAGAAAAAAATCAGCACAAGGAACCGCTCCTCACAATGGCTCTTAAAACTGCTGCTGCCTTAAAATGACCTACACCACATTTGCAAATACTTCAGTGGCTAAAGAAAGTCACATGACAAAGCCTGTGCACAACAGGGCAAAGAAATATGATCATTCAAGAGGATAGCAAAAATTTAGAGATGATAACTCAGCCTTCCAGAATAAACTAGCCTTCTTTAGAATGCTGTATAAAGTAGCAACGTCTGTGAGAATGTCAGTTAGAAGTGCAGTGTGTTTGAGTAATCTGATGAGGAAAGAGAAAGTGAGCAGAAAAACAATGTGCTTCAAAGGCACTTGCTGTGTGGCATTGATGTATTCATGTATGGGGAGAGTGAGATAGAGACTGTGGAGGTAAAGAGAGAAAAAATAAGACACTTTTTTTTTTTAGCAGTTTATGTGTATGACATACTTAGGAAAGGGAGAGGTGTCCACAGAGAAATTTATGAAATTGTCCAGGGGAGTTGTTTCCATTGGACTTTCCTAATTTCATCATCAAAATTAGTTATGTATTCTCCTGTTACTTTACTTATTTGCTTGTATTTCTAATATAATACAATGATGCTGCAAAGAGCCACGTTGTTTCAAGGCCTCTGGAGTTGGACTGTTGTTTATTTGAATGTGTAATATGAAGATACCAAAAACGGGGCTTCACTTATACACAGTTTTGAAGTTTGGTTCTTTTTACTTACTTAACTGTCATGGAATTGTGAATGTCCAGAGAGTAAAAAATGAAAATAATCAAAACTACAATTAGTGGATAATATGAAATAAAAGTGACAAAATAAATCCCATTATAGCAATAATTATATGTCAGAAGTTTTTTAAAAAAAGAAAAAGATATTGACTCCCCTTATGAATATTTAAGTAGCCAGCAACTTATATGAGATATAGAAAAAGGAAAAATATACAGAAAAATGGAAAATAAAAGCATGTGCAAAAAAAAAAAAACCAAGAAAATATGAAGCAAATGTCCATAAAAGAAAAAGTTGAAATCACAAAATTCCAAAATAACACAGGCATTATAGAAACAACTGGTTTTCTGGTTTGGGTGGGGAATTGGAAAAAAAAAAAAAGCAGAGGGTGGAGAATAAATATCTATCTGTGCCCAAAAGGATTAACATGTTAGCAAGTATTAGAATCCAACATGTGGGGCATACCTCGCTTCTAAATCCCTGGTTATTGAGACTGTGCTCTAAACTTGATTTTCAGGAATTTTATGCATATTTAGATTTATTTATCTCATTGTTATTTCATATTATACTTGGAGAAAACAGTGATAGATTATTATGTTATAATCATATACAAGAAGGATGAAATGGGGAGATATGAATTTGAATTTATTACTGGGGTATGGAGGTTTATCTATAATGTAGGTGACTAATACTAGAACATTGTGATATGATATTCAATGTATCCAAATAGTTCTTTCTTCAAGCCAATTCTCCATTTTCTGCATTTAGAGGAAGCATTGAAAATAATTGTTTTTTTAGGGTGTATTACTTGTTTAGAGTATAGCATTCTGAGGAGAGTATATTTTTCTTGTGGTTTAAACGTGTCTAAATATTTCTTTGCATCTCAAAGAAATGAAATCACCTCACACTTTCTTTTATCATAAAATGTTTTATTTTTACATAAAGACCGACTTCTGTGAAAGTAATGCAGATACAAAGCAGAAAGACCTTGATGCTTTTCAATTACATTGATTCTCAGATAGCTTTCAGAGAACACTGTTGAACTCAACAAGGATGATCTGAAGTCTATGCTTAGAGTTTACTTTTCTTTCAGGTCTTTGAGGGGGTCTCTTCATGACTGCTTGCTCACAAAGATTTACAAAAATACCAGTGAAATGAAATTTAGAACAAGAGATAGCCTTGGCTTACTCACAGTGGCAATGAAATAAACAATTCATTGTGAGGCATTCGAAGGAAAAGACAATAAATAGAAGACAGACTAGCTGTAGCCCTTTCGTCCTTTCAGGGTCTTTTTATTTTGAGCTGCAAATTTTTCACAGGACAGAATTTAAATAAGAGTGTGCAAGAGGTGTGTGTGTATGTGTGTGACTGAAACAAACAGCTGAAAGCAGCTGGGTTGTATAATTTTAAGTAAAAGAATTTTACGATGTGTAAAGTTAAGAAAGCTAACCTATTCTCTTCTGTTTTTAATATTTTCCAATCACTTTCAACTTACTATCTTCCTAAATTCAGTGTCTTCCCTTGTGAAAGGGAGGAGACAGAAGACCCTAACTAAAAGGGTTATTATGATAATTAATTAAAAGAACACTATTTAAGTACTTGGTGTGTTATACAGCAAATGCTCCATAATGTTAATTGTTGCTATTTTTTATAACTTAATATAGTTGAAACGTATTTCAGCCATACAGGAAAAGTTCAGGAATAAGAAGAGTACAAAGAATATCATCTTTATATAGATTAAATTACTGTAAACATTTTACATTATTTTAATAAGTAAACTACAGCCCTTTACTACCAGATAGTTCTGTGTATTTCCTAGGAATGCTATATTATCATATATAATCATAGAACAGTCAAAAACTATAACAGTAATTTAATAGTGTTATGTCATCTACAGACTGTATTTCAATGTTTTCACTTGAGTAATCTCCTTTATTGCATTTATTTTTGTACCAGTGCAGAAATGCAGGTCTGGTATTAAATTATCTTGTCTGTTTATTTAGTCTTTTTAATTCTAAAACATTACCATAGCCTTTTCTTTTTGGTCTTTATTACATCGTATATATACACCATGGAATACTACATAACCATTAAAAAGTATGAAATCATGCCCTTTGCAGCAACATTGATGCAGCTGGGGGCTGTTATCCTAAGCAAATTAAGGCAGAAGTAGAAAACCAAATATTGGATGTTCTCACTTACGAACAAGAGCTAAATCTTGGGTTCACAAGGACATAAAGTTGTAAACAACAGACACTGGGGACTCCAAAAGGAGGATGTGGTGGGTGGAGGAGGAGCAAGGCCTGAACATCTTCCTGTTGGGTACTATGTTCACTATCTGAGGGACACGATCAAAAGAAGCCCAAACCTCAGTACCACACAATTGTCCTTTTAAGAAAACCTTCACATGTGCCTCCTGACTCTAAAATTAAAATGGGAAAAAAATAACAAAAATAATAATACATTATCTACGACTTGTATTCTATAAATGATTCCTCAACCTGAGCTTTCTTGATGTTTCCTCATCATTAGATTCACATTATTTATTTCTTGCTGGAATAATACTTAGGTGAAGTTGTGCACTTCTCAGAATATCACATTTGAGGGCACATGGCATTCTTTTGCTTCCACTGGTTATATCAGTTTTCAATACCCCGACAAGGGGATGTCTGATTTGTCTACTGTATAATTTACTACATTTTCCTTTGCAAATAATAAGCAATTTGTGAGAAACATTTTTAAGGCATGAAAATATTCTGTGCTCACTGAAATTTCCCCCAAAGCTTATCATCCATTGATGATTCTTAAATTAACAAAATTTTACTATATATTTGCAAAATGACAATTTTCCAATTATAGCATGTGCTTCATGTTTTATTAGCTAGAACTTAGCCACCTCCCATTTATAAATGTATTTATGTATTTGTAAATGTATATACATAAATTTTAACTGTTAATTATTGGTTTGGGAGCATGGATTTCTATTTTTTCAATTGCTTGTAATTATTATACTTAATAATCTTGGTGTTCAGCGTTTCCCAGATCTAAACAGTGGATCCCCTTTAAGCTAGTACTTCTGCCCCTGTCACATGTCCTCATCATTTTTTTTTTTTGAGAGCTACTTCATTATGACATAGTCGCCCTGAAAATGTTTTTCCTTTAAGTGGGGAATGTGACTTAAAAAATCAAGATCTCTGAGTTGCTAGGTATGTATATTGTTAATGAATATATCTGTTTATAGACCCCTGCAGTGGTCAGAGATAGGGAATACATGCATATGTGTGCATGACCATATACTTATATATCTATATCTACACCTATACACATGTGTGTATATATATGTACACATACATATATATGTACATATACATATATATGTATGTATGTGTATGTATATATGTACATGTAAATACACATTCAAATACATATATTTGAAGCCATGAACTTACACCAATATCCTAAATTTAATTCACTTTCACAAGGTTCTTTCTTCCCCTATTTTATATTTTCATTTCCCTCCTTCAGCTCTGGTTCCCAACATCAATACATTTACTTATTTTCTCAAATATATAATATATCTGAAATGATTTGAAAATTGCTTTGTTCATATGACTAAAAAATAAAACGTTCTAAGAATGGCCCAGGGTTTGTTTGTAGTAGTTCCCTCCCTTCACTAACCCATACTGCTCAAGATTGATAATAATCACCCAGCCAAAGAATGCCTGTATAAATTACTTGAATTCATTTTTTCCTTTTTTTTCTTCAGTGTGTTTTTGATATTTCTTTGAAAAGAATTCTTTGAATTAGATTCATTTGTAGGCTTAATATTTTTAATGAATAATCTTTTCAAAAAGACCCTCATGATCATGCAAAAACCATATATTCAAATAAATGTCTTTCCATATCCATTCCATTGTTTTTCCTGCACAGTTGAAAGTAATACATTTCATAGTTTTTTGGTTTACCTTTTCTGTATTTCTTTTTGGAAAGATAAGCAAATGTGTATATATTTTCTTTTCTTTCTTTCTTTCCTTTTTTTTTTTTATTTTTTTGAGAAGAGTTTTGCTTTGTTGCCCAGGCTGGAGTGCAGTGGAGCAATCTCAGCTCACTATAACCTCTGGCTCCCGAGTTCAAGCAATTCTCCTGCCTCAGCCTCCTGAGTGACTGGATTACAGGCGTGTGCTACCACGCCTGGCTAATTTCTGTGTTTTTATTAGAGATGAGGTTTCAGCATGTTGGTTAGGCTGGTCTCAAACTTCTGACCTCAAGTGATCCACCCACCTAGGCATCCCAAAATACTGGGATTACAGGCATGAGCCACTGTACCTGTCTCTATATTTTCTTTTCTTTCTCTCTCTCCATCACCCTCCTCTTTTTTCTTTTCCTTGAGCCAGGGTCTCACCCTGTCGCCCAGGCTGGAGTCCAGTGACATGATCACAGCTCACTGCATCCCTGACCTCCCAGGCTCAAGCAGTCCTCCTGCCTCAGCCTCCTAAGTAGCTGCAACTACAAGCACATGCCACCATGCCTGGTAAGGCTAATGTATTAATATAAGTCACTTCATACTTTACTTTTTAAATTTTACAATATCTCTCAGAAATCCCTTCATAGTTGTTCATAGAATTGTTCTTCATTTTATTTTTTAAAAGGCTTTATGTGTCTGTTGGCTGTATGAATGTCTTCTTTTGAAAAATGTCTGTTCATATCCTTTCCCCACTTTTTGATGGGGTTGTTTGTTTTTTTCTTGTAAATTTGTTTGAGTTCTTTGTAGATTCTGGATATTAGCCCTTTGTCAGATGAGTAGATTGCAAACATTTTCTCCCATTCTGTAGGTTTCCTGTTCACTCTGATGGTACTTTCTTTTGCTGTGCAGAAGCTCTTTAGTTTAATTAGATCCCATTTGTCAATTTTGGCTTTTGCTGCCGTTGCTTTTGGTGTTTTGGACATGAAGTCCTTGCCCATGCCTATGTCCTGAATGGTACTACCTAGATTTTCTTCTAGGGTTTTTATGGTATTAGGTCTAACATTTAAGTCTCTAATCCATCTTTAATTAATCTTCGTATAAGGAGTAAGGAAAGGATTCAGTTTCAGCTTTCTACTTATGGCTAGCCAATTTTCCCAGCACCATTTATTAAATAGGGAATCCTTTCCCCATTTCTTGTTTCTCTAGACATTCATACAGCCAACAGACACATGAAAAAATGCTCATCATCACTGGCCATCAGAGAGACGCAAATCAAAACCACAATGAGATACCATCTCACACCAGTTAGAATGGCAATCATTAAAAAGTCAGGAAACAACAGGTGCTGGAGAGGATGTGGAGAAATAGGAACACTTTTACACTGTTGGTGGGATTGTAAACTAGTTCAACCATTATGGAAAACAGTATGGCGATTCCTCAAGGATCTAGAACTAAATGTACCATATGACCCAGCCATCCCACTACTGGGTATATACCCAAAGGATTATAAATCATGCTGCTATAAAGACACATGCACACGTATGTTTATTGCGGCACTATTCACAATAGCAAAGACTTGGAATCAACCCAAATGTCCATCGGTGACAGACTGGATTAAGAAAATGTGGCACATATACACCATGGAATATTATGCAGCCATAAAAAAGGATGAGTTTGCGTCCTTTGTAGGGACATGGATGCAGCTGGAAACCATCATTCTTAGCAAACTATCACAAGAAGAGAAAACCAAACACCGCATGTTCTCACTCATAGGTGGGAACTGAACAGTGAGATCACTTGGACTCGGAAAGGGGAACATCACACATCGGGGCCTATCATGGGGAGGGGGAAGGGGGGAGGGATTGCATTGGGAGTTATACCTGATATAAATGACGAATTGATGGGTGCTGAGGAGTTGATGCGTCCAGCACACCAACATGGCATAAGTATACATATGTAACAAACCTGCACGTTATGCACATGTACCCTAGAACTTAAAGTATAAAAAAAAAAAAAAAAGGCTTTATGGTATCACTTTGCTTGTAGGTACCATAGTTCATTCAGTGGATCTTCTATGCTGTAATATTTAGCTATTTTCCAACATTTTGCAATGATCAGTTATACAGAATGACTAACTTTGTGCATATGTATTTTTCTATTTTTGGAGGTGTTCCTAGTATATTCTTAGAACTGAAATTTCTGAGTCAAAAGATAAATATGTATGCATTTTTGTAAAAGATTGCCAAACTCCTCTCCATATGGATTGTATCAATTTGCAATCCCACCAGCACTGTATGAGAGTTCATGTTTCCCTTTGTTTGCACCAACAGTGTACTATCAAGCTTTTGAGTCATTGCCAGTTTGGTGGGTTATGATATTATGTTTACAGAAAACTTGTGAAGTAAGCGTTATTATATGTGTAACACAGATAAGGAATAATATTACATAATGTGCAAAGAGATTATTTAATGTTCTAAGGCTCCATAGTAAGTAACTAGTAAAAATTAAATTTAGCCCTTCATCGGTCTTCCAAGCCTTTATTTTATTGAAAGGAAACTAGAGATTTAGTCTTTTTCACAATTTCACAGAAAAGTGGTCAACATAGAATTGCATGGTAGTAGTTCATGTCAACTGAAAAATAAAGACATTAGTTTCCAAGAAAAAACAGAAAGTCATTCTTAATATGTCAAAAATTATAAAAATTGGTAATTTGAAGGGGATGAATCAGAGGCTTGGTGATGATAACAGAAACATAAAAATAATAAAATTAGATTGGCCATATAATTAATTGTTCATCCATGATCACTTTGAGAGTAAAGGAGGACTAATAGAATATTTAAAGTGATATTCATATAGTTCTAATATTTTGAAATATTTATTGACCAACACATTTATATGTCAATGGACATATAAAATAATTCTATTCAACAAGTACTTTCAAAAATAAAATTATTTCTAAAGTATAAAAATAGCATAAATCCAAGCATTTCATTGTGAGTAAAAAGGTTTACTATTGATTATCTGAACACTAAAAGTAACAGAAGCAGTATAGTTAATTTTTGATGTATATTTACATATTTTAAAAGTATATTAACTTATGAAATGTCTCTAATAACATGTTACATGTTTTTCTCTAAAGACTATATTTATCAACCTGATATTTTATTTTGTTGGTGTAAAAGTAATTGTTGTTTTTGTCATTACTTTTAGTGGCAAAAACCGCAATTACTTTTGCAACAACCTAATACATTTATCAAAATTGCCTACATTATTTTTATGGCAAAAAGCATTTGATAAATACATTTGAAATTGTTGATACCATCAACTGACCTTCTCTGTCTATGTTAATATTTCAAAGTGAGGAAAAACAGTGTATTCAGTAAGCTCAGAACAAATTCTGCTACGTACAAAAAAAAAACCTCTTAGGTGGCGCCTGTAGTCCCAGCTACTTGGAGGCTGGGGCAGGAGAATGGCGTGAACCCAGGAGGCGGAGCTTGCAGTGAGCTGAGATCTCGCCACTGCACTCCAGCCTGGGCCACAAAGCGAGACTCCGTCTCAAAACAAACAAACAAAAAAAAACCTCTTAATTGTAATTTTTAAAACTGAAATGTGTAAATATAGTGGTTCAAATATTTTCACAGGTATTTTCTTGCCTTATTTCAGAGCAATTTTCAGAATTAGTTTTTTTAAAGGATAAAACACATCAAATGTGTTGTCTCTATTTATGACTCTTTTGAATATTTTATTCAGCATAGATACTCTTAAATAATAGATCTCAGTTTCATTCTAGTTGTGCAGAATATAAAGGAGTCTTTCCAAAAGTTGACGTACCCAAAGCCTACCTATAGAATTGAACTCTTATTATTCAATTTTCTTTTTATAAGAACAAATTTTATTGCCTTTCTATTTGCAAATCTAGTTATCAATAATTTGAAGTGGTTAAGAGCTTCAAATATTGAACTTTTGTGACATTCTATTTGTTGAATATTTTACAGATTTCTCATTGATTTCTAACAAAATAAACTAACATATTGAATTAATTACTCATCCCAATCCTATACCATTGTAGAACACGTAGACTGATTTACAAAGTGGTCATTTAAAGGTTCAGCATTTCTAAAATCCTATTGATTAAGGACAGTAAGGAAAAGTACTTTTAAAATGTATATTCAATTTCTTCATGATCATCAAAATTTTGTAGTTGTTTTGGTATATGTAAAATTTATCAGCTATAGCATCTATTTAGTTGGATAGGACATCAGAACTTGTTTGGATGTAACATCGAGTTAGGTATATTTTACAAAGACTTTGAAGTGTATTTCTGTCACATAAGTTTGTTAATTTAGACAAAACTTTGGATTTACCATGATGCTGTATTCCACCAATATTTATATTTGCATTATACTATTTAAAGTATTTTTATCTTTGATATTGATAATTTTAACTTAATTTACAATAGCACTTACTGGCATAAAAACAGAAATATAGACCAATGGAACAGAATAGAGAACCTAGTAATAATCCACATATCTATAGCCAAATTATTTTTTATAAAAGCATCAAGAACATACACTGGAAAAATGACAGTCTCTTCCAAAAATGGCACTTGGAAGACTGTATATTTATATGTCTAAGAAGGAAACTAGATCCTAATGGCTTACCTTTGACAAAAATCAATTCAAAATAGATGAAAGATCTAAATGTAAGGCCCAAAACTATAAGTCTCCTAGAAGAAAACATAGGGGAAATTCCTTAGGACCTTGGTCTGGGAAGAGATTTTATGAATAAGACCTCAAAAGGACAGGCAACAAAAATAAAAATAAACCAATGGGATTATATCAAACACAAAGCTTCTGCAGAGCAAAGGAAACAATCAACAGAGTGAAAAGAAAACCTACATAATGGAAGAAAATATTTGCAAACCATTCACCTGGCAGGAATTAATTTCCAGAATATATAGGAAATTCAAACATCTCAACAGCAAAAAATAAGAAAGTCAAATTAAAAAACTGACCAATGATCTGAGCAAACATTTCTCAAAAGAATACATGCCGATGGCCAAGAAATATATGAAAAATGCTGTCATCACTAATCATCAGGAAAATGCAATCGAAAACAAAATGAGGTGTCATCTTACTCCAGTTTAGGATGGCTATTATTTTAAAAAATAACAAATACTGGAGAGGATGTAAAGAATGGAGAACTCTTATACACTGTTGGTGGGAATGTAAAATAGTATAACCATTATGAAGAACACTATGGAGGTTTCTCAAAAATCTACAAATAGATTTACTGTATTATCTGGCAATCTCACTCCTGGACATGTATCCAAAGGAAATAAAATCAGTATGTTGAAGAGATGTCTGCACACCCACGTTTACTGCAGCACCATTCAAACAGCCAAGGTACAGAATCAACCTATGTTTCTAACAACAGATGAATGGATAAAGAAAATTTAGTGTATTTATACAATGGAATACTATTCAGCCACACAAAGGAATAAAATCCTGTAATTCATAGCAATATTAATGGAACTGGAGGATATTAAGTGAAACAAGGCAGGAACAGAAAGTTAAACATCATATGTTCTCACTTATATGTGAAAGCTAAAAAGAGTATGGATAGAAGTACAAAGAGGATACAAGAGGCTGGAAACGGTGGCGGGGAGGAGGGATAGAAAGAGATTTGTTAAATGAGATAAAATTGAAGCTACATAGGAGGAATAAGTTCTATTGTTCTATAGCACTATAGTATGACTAGAGTTAACAGTAATATACATTTTCAAAGAACTAGAAGGAGACTATTGAATGTTCCATAACAAAGAAATGATAAATATTTCTGAAATGATTGGTATGTTAGTTACCTTGAAATGATCACTATACATCACATATATTGCAACATCACTCTGTAATCCGTAAGTATGTACAATTATTACATGTCAGTTACAAAATTTGTTTAAGCTGGAAGAAAAAAATCAATTTGAATAAGCTTTCAAAAGGCTTATTTTGATTTTTTGAAGTGCATGAAAATATTGAACATTTATTATCATAATTTATACTCTCATTTCAAGCATTTGGTAACACTAAAATACTAACACTGGCATCACCCTCCTATCTTGAAAATTCTCCTGCTAAAGGAGTCAGTGTGTTAAGAGCCATCACTTTGTTTTTCAAACATACACAAAAATACTTGGAATAAATAAAATAGTAAAGTCAATTTGTATCAAATAAAAAATGCTTCACCAAATAATACATAAATGTACCTTCTGCACATGCCCATGTGATTTATCTTTTTCACATCCGTCTTATAATACTAACTTTTAAACTCCATACTGATACTTTTTCAGCAGAATTATATCTTCTCATAGCCCTATGTCAGGGATTTTGCTGCAGTCTCCATGGTGGACAGTAAATTTCAATGTGTTTGAATTTTATACCTTTATTGTCAGGTTCCTTGAGAAAATGAAATTGAGTTTATTTCTAAATGGAGTTTTAATCCAAATAAAATTTTAGTTTATTCTTGCCATCAGAGTTGCCTGTAAAATAAAAAGTTATTTAAAATATTAAGATATATAGTTAAATATTTAAAGTAAAATACAATATATGGCAAGGACATGTATAGCCAAAAATGTTTAGACTATTCTTTCTACACAGTCTAAATACGGAATCTCTTTTTCCTTCTCATATTTCACTTATAAATAACTGACAACTTACTACAGTGTTCACTAAAAGAGACATCTGGTGGCTTTGCAATATTGCACAGGACATGGCACAACTGATTATTAATGAAGTAACTGGCAGGTGCACCAGCATTGAATATCCCTTCCACTACTGCCAGAAACTAGATGGAGTCAGCTATTCCTAGCTATTCCTGCTTGAGGATAATTTGCTTCATTCAGTAGGACTCTCTATTTATCCTCCAATTGAAGTATTGGTTATGTTGTATCTGTTACAGTTGTCTAACGCATCTTTGATATTTCAAACATGTTGAAGAGATAATTTTCTTAATTACAGGTTTCTGAAAGTAAAGAGACCAAACAAATCCCAATTTATGTTCACATTTGATAACAACCATTCATTTAAAGGAAAATTCCAGGAAAATTATTGAGTGGCATGGGATGCTGGGACAACAGGTATTAATTGAATCGGTCCCTGGCAAATTAGGATGTATGGTTGCTCTAAATGTAAACATCAATATAAATACCCCCTCTCTCTTACCTTCTAGTGACAATAAGGAGTATATAAAAAATAAATCCACAAGTACACTGTATACACATTAATATTAATTCATCAATTGGTTCATTGTTCTAAATCCACAAGTACACTGTATACACATTAATATTCATCAATTAGTTCATTTGTTCAAAATTCACAAGGCATGATACAGCTATATGGATATTAATGAGATATTATTCTTGTGGTTGTTTTAAAATGTATTCACAAATTATTCATTGCTCTTCTTTTCAACTAGTAGAGTCTAATCTTCCTCCACTTGAGTTTGGTCTATACTTGATAACTCATTTCTAACAAATAAAGTATGGCAGAATTGATGACATATGACTTCTGGGACTTGGTAATAAAAGCATTTTAGCTTCCTTCTTGCTCTCTCCCTCTTGGGTCACTCATTCTGAGGGAAGCTACCCGCCATGTTGAAGAACACTCAAGCAGCTTAACAAGTAACTGAACACTATCCCTAACAGCCAATGAGGAACTGGAACCTCCTTTCCATAGCCATGTACATGAGCCAAGTTGAAGACGGATCCTGATGACTGCAGCTGTGGTCAAATTTCGACTACAACATTCATAACAACCAAGTCAAAGCATATAGCTAAACTACTCCCTAATTCCTGACCAATAGATGTTTATTGCCTTAAAATACTAAATTTTAGGTGATTTATTATACAGCAATAAATAACTAACAATGTTTTCAACTTAGAGGAACTTAAAAGCTGATAGGAGCAATTGTATATAAACACAAATGACTAAAATGTAACACAACATGTAAACAAAAGGCTACAACTTTAGAGAAAAAAGGGAAATTTATTCTCAATAGCAGATCAGGGAAGGCATTATGGAAAAAGTTTGAGCTGAAGTTGAAGAAAGTTAGGATATTGAGAGGAAGAAATATCAGTAGGGATTATTATTGGTGATGCAAAGATCTAAGCAAAGTCAGAGGCAGGAAAGTGTAGGACTAGAGTTAGGCAATTATGACATTTTACTTTGATTGCAATTTAGAATATATGTAGTAAAAGATAACATTATTGATAGAGGTAGAAGTCAGCTTGTACAAAGCTATGACTGTAAAGACATTCGAGTATCATTTAATCTTCATTTTATACATTTCAGGGAGTAATCATTACAGATAAAGCAGTTTGTGCAAAATAAGTTCTTGATCTTAAAGTTACTTAACTCCAAATCTCTAATCTCTTAAGTGTTTTCCCGACAGCCTTTATCAGCTTAGCACAGTTTAGCAGGCTGTAACAGCATTAGGAATTATTAATCTTTTGGAGTAACCTCAGATGTGAATCTCAGACTTAGTACATCTGTCCATCTGAGTAGCATATATCAAAAGACATATTTCCCAGGAAGAAATAGCATTACTTGCGTGCTAATCAGGAAATATAAATATATAACATCTAAGAAAAAATACGCCAAATCATCTTGACACAAAGAAACACATATTACCAGGGAGGGGAGCGAATAAAAAACAACATTTATATAAAACCTGTTATGTACCAGACAATATCTAGGTACTGGTATCAGGAGATTTAAAAAATCTTTAAAATTATTGAGAGTAAGGCATGTAACCAAAAATAACTATTAATAAAATGTATAGATATTCTGAGAAGTACAATATAGAGGCTAATCAAATTATTTTAAAAAGAATAATCAAATTAATCATAATTAAGTAGAGAAATAAAATCAGCCAAGAAAAACATATATCTTTGAATAGGTCTTTAGAAGATGATGGGTGAACTTGTCAGCTGTGTTATTTTTTCTAGTATTAGTTTCCTATGATAATACTGATTTTGGGGAGAATAATTGACACTTATTTGCAGCTAGCAATTCCTAATGTATTTTATCCCTATTATAGGTACTATTGAATCTTGATTAGCTGCTATGAAATCTAAAATTAGAAAAAAATGACCAGTTATTACAGGTTAAAGAGTTTCTATGTTCTAGCTTAATGTTCTATTTTATTACCTCTGAAATAAAATATTTTATAGAAAGTTGGATTGGATGTAATCAGGTATGACAAAGGTATTCTGGGATAAAGTTAAGGCAAAAAAGACTCCCTAACTTCACTCCTCTCAAATTGTATGTAAGAAATACTGATTTAGGAAAAGAAATACCAATTATATGTTCATGTCTGAATAGAATGAAGTAGTTTGGGTATCTCAACATTCCTGCTGAGATCAATTTAAGGACTCTGAGTTAATGGAAAATCATATAATGGAAGGCATCAGAGAGCTGGAAAATCATTCAAAGTTAGAAAAACTTAGACTTTCAAGAAAGAAGTATCTCAGAGTAGATAGCTAATAGTCGACATCAACTTTTTATTTGGAAACATTTTATAATTTGGAGTATGACTAAGAAGCTAAAAATACAGATTTCTCATGGGAGAGGCCCACTGTTGAGAGAACATTTCAGCCATACTTTTGTTATTCAATATTAAAGTGACAAAAATTGAAGGCTTGTGTTTCCTCATACACATAGCTATTTCGCTTAAGCCATTTGCTGAATTAGGAATCTATATGTGTGAGGGAAGCCAGAAACTAAGGGAAAAACATGGAGTGGAGCATCTTCCACTGCAGAGAAATATATGTTGGGGGAAGAGCCCGTGGTAAAGAGACAAGTTTCTCAGTTAAAAGTTCTGAAGTGCTAGCTTTAGGAACAGGGGTAAACCAGAGGTAGATTATTTTTAATAACACTTCAATGTGAGCATCGTAGAATTTCAACTTAGTATTCCTAATCAGATTAAGATGATTAATTTCCTATTGTATAAGCATAGGAAAAATGTAAATATTCTCTCACAGATGATATCATAATCTCAAGCCTTTGAATGATTTATACTACATTATCTAGAAAATAATTAAAAATTACAAGACATGTCAATAGAAAAGATCATATGACTGGACAGTAAAAAGAAACATAAAAACACATCTTGGGAATAGGTACATAAATGATCTGAATGATAGAGATCACTGACGATAGTATTAAATAATTATCATTAGCAATTCCATGAATATAGAGAGAAAATTTGAAATAAAATACTAAAATTATAACTAAATATAGCTGGTTATTGTATTTATATTTATTTTATAAACATATTTATATAACATGTGTATTATAATTATAAAGATTCTTACACTTATATTTCAATTAATTAAATTGATGTAAGTAAAACTTTAGCTTCTCCATTTAATTAGCCACATTTCAAGTTCTCAATAGCCACCTGTGACTATTGGCTACTATATTTGACTGCACAGATATAAAATATTTCAAATAAGGGCAATAAAGAGTGCAGCCTACTTGGCTGAGATTGGCTGGGAGCCAGGAATTACTTCCCAAAATGGGGAAACTGTAAGTGAGAGACTTCCAGTGGCCAATACCACCCCTGTGGAATCCAGGCCATGGGAAAGCCCCTTGACCTTCTCAAGCCCTGAACCTATCCCAGGGAGTTTCCTTGAGGGGGATTGTGTTGGGTCCTACACCTTTTCTGAGACTTTAGTGGCTACAGCAAGGTGCCATTTTTAAACCTAGCTTTTGACAGACTGCATACTGTCATGGGACCTAGCAGCATAGGGTTTGAGGCATCAGGGATGCTCTGGCTATCACTGCTAGGACTGTGGTAGAGGCTTGGATTGCTCCCACAGCTGGGGCTGAGAAGCAAGCAAGGATATAGCTACTGGTTCTGGAAAGCAAGCATTGCCAGAACTCAATCTAGGATGTGAGGGGTACAAGTGGCAGTGGGAACTTAGTCACAAACTGAGCAAGGACTTCTACAGCTAGGATTGCGGGAGTGAGCCCCACCAGGACAGGGGAATGAGAGACAGGCATATTCTCTGCCTGCTGGCTCAGTCTGTGACCCCTGAGTCAGGCCCAACCCTTTCCAGCAGCAAAACTTCAGTGCAGCTATAACTGCCCCTCATCCAAACACTGCCTGTGGCCTGGATGGCCCTGTTCCCACCCTATAGCTGGTGCCTGCTCTCACCATTGGGAAGGATGAGCACAAGACCTCTCTGCCCAGTTTTGCCCCTCCCTAAGACAGAGCACATAGTCTGGGCCACTGGGGGTTTCCCAATCCAATCTACCAGCTGGGAACCTGAGCACTCCTCCCGGGACGCTGAGGTTGAACTTATATCCTC
Source organism: Trachypithecus francoisi (assembly GCF_009764315.1). Taxonomy (NCBI): domain Eukaryota; kingdom Metazoa; phylum Chordata; class Mammalia; order Primates; family Cercopithecidae; genus Trachypithecus; species Trachypithecus francoisi. Next base: position 87,094,857 of record NW_022681473.1, read on the forward strand.
AATCCCCAGTACCTCAGCTGGCACCAACCTCCAAGAGTTACCTGCAGGCCTGGAGACTGGCTCACCTAGCCTAGTCCATGGTAGCCATAACCAACATCAATGCACACTGCTTGAGATCCAGATAATTGTCTTGCCACTGCTACTGCCACCACCCACAACATGCCAGCTGCCCAGGGGCCTGAAAACTAACATAGTCACCCAGTCTACTACTGCCACTGCCAGTATCTGAGCAAGCCACCTGGAAGTCCAAGAATTGGCCTACTAATAACCGTCAACACTGCTGCCAGTGTAAATCCCCCGGGACACAAAAATAGTCACTCTCAGCTCACCATTGCCCTAACTCGAGCCTGAAGACTGAAATACTTGGCACTCTAGTCACCAGCACAGCTTCACGACAGCCTCCAATAATAACTGCACCCTAAACCATTGAGAAAAATCACAGAAACATTAATGCATTTTACAGTCAAATAAACCATACAGAGACTACACTACTGCATACATCTAGAATCAAAACCAAATTGCTCTACACAATGAAAACCACAGATACATCTTGAGAAAAAGTCCTACCGTATGGCAATACATTCAAAAATGGGAAGAAGAGATTGTTTACACAAGACGTGTAGATATCAACATAAGGAAACAGGAAATGTGATAAAATAAGGAAATATGACACCTTCAAAGGAACACGATAATTCTTTAGAAATAGATCTTAGTCAAATAGAAATTTTTGAAATCCCAAGTAAATAATTCAAAATATTGATTTTTAAAGAAGCTCAGTGAAATAGAATTCTGAAAACAATAAGAGTAAATCAGAAAACAATTCTGGATATTAATGAGAAATTTATCAAAAAGATAGTTTTTTTAAAGGAAGAATTAAATAGAAAATATGGAACAGAAACAATTTATTAAACAAAATACAAACTATGTTTGAGAGCTTCAACAATAGACTAGCAGAAGAATCTCAGAATTTGAAGTAGAAGAAAGAATCTCGGAATTTGAAGACAGGCCTTTTGGAATAATCCAGTCAGACAAAAATATAGAAAAAAATGGCTAAAAGAGAATTAGCAAAGACTTTGTGACATTTAGGACAACATAAAGTGATCAAATATGCAAATTATTGGTATTCGCAAGGGTGAAAAGAGGATTTGAAAAATCTATTTAATGAAATAATAGATGAAAATTCTGCAAGTCTAGCACAAAATACAGACTTTCAGATACAGGAGTCTCAGGGATCCCCAGGCAGATTTTGTTAGTCTATTTGCATTGCTATAAAGGAATGCCTGAGACTGGGTAATTTATAAAGAAAAAATGTTTATTTTTGGCTTATAGTTCTGCAGGCTGTACAGAATGCATGGCTCTGGCATGTTCTCTTGATGGTGGCTTCCCATCATGGCAGAAGGCATTGGAGAAGCCAGTGTATCATGTGATGAGAGCGGCAGCAAGAAAGATAAAGGGAGCCAGTGCCACACTCTTTGAAACAACTGAATTTTGTGTGAATTCAGAGCAAGAATTACTCACTACTCCATGAGGTCAGCACCAAGTCATTCATAAGGGACATGCCTCTATGATCTGAACATCTCCCACTAGGCTCACAACCAGTATTGGAAGTCACATTTCAACATGAGATTTGGAGGGAAGGGAGAAAACATCCAAACCATATCACAAATACAATGCAAAATGAGTTTCTCTGTGGCATATTATAGTCAGACCACCTAAAGGCAAAGCTAAAGAATGAATTCTAAAAACAGCAAGAGAAAAGCATCTGCTCACCAATAAAGAAAACCACATTAGACTAACAGTGGATTTCTCAGCAGAAACCTTACAGGTAGGAAGTGGTATATTCAAAGTGCTAAAATGAGAAAGAAAACCTCTCAGTAAACAATACTATAGCAAACAAAATTATCCTTCGTAAATGAAGGAGAAATAAAGTCTATCCTAGAAAAGCAAATGCTGAGAAAATTTATTACCATTTGACTGGCCCTACAAGAAACTCAATAGAGCCGAAAACTTAAAAGCAAAAGAATTATATTTATCATTATAAAACATCCAAAGTATAAAACTTGCTGGTAAAGCAGTCACATGAAGGAGGAAAAGAAGGGACTCAGATGGTACCACTATAGAAATCTACCAAACCATAATGACAAACAGTAAGAGAAAAAGAAAGAACAAATAATATGTAAAACCAACAGAAAATAGCGAACAATATGACAGAGCAAAACCAACATATCAATAATAAACCTGAACATAAACATATTTAATGCCCTGCTTAAAATATATAAGTTGACTGAATGGATAAAAAAATCCAATTATATGCCACTTATAATAAAATTATATTATCAGTAAATATAAATATAGACTGAAAGTAAAGGGATAGAAACAAATTTTTGCATAAAAGCAAATCTCAATCAAGTAGTAGTAGCTAAATTTGCATCAGATAAAACAGACTTTAAGTTAAAACAGTAAAAAATAAAAGACAATGCCATTATATAATTATAAAGAGAAATCCAGAAATAGGATTGATCAATTCTAAATATATATGCAACCAACACTGAAACACCCAGATTCATAAAAAATATTACTAGATATAAAGAGAGAATGATAGATTGAATGCAATAACAGTGGGAAATCCTGCTCTCAGTATTAGATAGATTAACTAGATAGAAATTCACCAAAGAAACATTGGATTTAAACTGGACTTAAGACCAAATGGACTTAACAGACCTTTACAGAGCATTCTATTTCACAATTGTAGAATATGCATACCTTTCATAAGCACTTGGATCATTCTCCAGGATAGACCATATGTTAGGCTACATGCAAATCAGGTGTCATAACATTTAAAAATATTGAAATGATATCAAGTATCTTGTCAGACTAAGGAAATAAAGATAGAAATCAATACTAAGAGGAACATTGGACAATATACAAATACATGAAAATGAAACAATATGCTTCTTAATGACCATAAGGTCAATGAAGAAATTAAGAAGAAAATCAGAAAGTTTCTTGAAACAAATGAAAATGAAAAGGCAACATACCAAAACCTCTGGTATGGAGCAAAAACAATGCAAAAAGGGAAGTTTGCTGCGTTAAATACCTACATCAAAAAAAGTAGAAAGATCACAAATTAACAACTGAATTTTGCACCTCAAAGAATTAGAAAAGCAAGAACAAACCAAACCCCAAAGAAGCAGAAGAAAAGAAGTAACACAGATCAGAGTATAATCAAATGAGAAGCCAAAAACAATATAAAAGATCAACAGAATAAGAAGTTGGTTATTCAAAAAGACCAACAAAATTCATAATCCACTAGCTAAACTAAGAAGAGAGAAGGTCCAATAAATACAATCAGAAATGAAAAAGGAGATGTTACAACTAATACTACAGAAATACAAAAGATTAACAGATTATTATGAACAACGGTATGCTCACAAACCAGAAAACCGAGAGGAAATGGAGAAATTCCTGGAAAAACACAACCTCCCAAGATTCAATTTGGAAGAAATTGATCTCCTGAACAAACCCATAATGAGCAGTAAGATTGAGTCAGTATTAAAAATTCTTCTAACAAAGAAAATCCCCAGACTGAATGTATTCCCAGCTGAATTCTAACAAATGTACAAAGAAGAACTAATACCAATTCTCCTGAAAATATCTTTAAAAATCAAAGAGGATAAATTTTTTCCTAACTCATTCAACAAGGCTAGCATCACCGTGATACCTTGATACCAAAACCAGACAAAGACACAACAAAAAAAATCCAGAAAACTGTAGGTCAATATCGTGATAAACAGATGCAAAAATCTTTAACAAAATAATAGCAAACTGAATCCAACTTCACATCAAAAAGATAGTATACTATCATCAAGTGTGATTTATACAAGGGATACAAGATGGTTCACCATATGCAAATATATATATGTGATGCATCACATCAACAGAATAAAGGACAAAAGCCATATGATCTTCTCAAAAGATGAAGAAAAAGTATTTGATAAAATTGCTTTTTTCATAATAAACTAGGAATAGGAGGATACCTCAATATAAAAAACGTCGTATATATAAACCCATAGCTAATATCATAATGAATGGGGAAAAGTTGAAAGTATTTTCTCTCAGAACTAGAACAAGATAAATATGCTCACTTTTACCTCTCCTGTTTCAACATAGTACTGGAATTCCTAGTCAGATAATTAAGTCAAAAGAAAGAAAGAAAAGAGTTCCAAACAGTAAAAGAGGAAGTCAACTTGTTCCTCTGATGATATGATCTTATATCTAGAAAAATCTAAAGATTCCACCAAGAGACTCTCAGTTTTGACACATGAATTCAGTAAGTTTGTATGATACAAAATCAATGTACAAAAATTCAGTAGCATTTCTATACATCAATAATGATCTAGCCAAAAAAAAAGTTGCATGTCATTTACAATAGCTAGAAAAATAAAATACATAGGAATAAATTTACTCAAGAGGTGAAAGACTTCTACAAGGAAAACTACAAAACATTCAATGAAAAAACTGATGATGGCTCAAATAGAAAAACATTTCATTCTCATGAATTAGAAGAATTATTATCATTATAATGACCATATTCTCCTAAGCAATCTGAAGATTCAATGCAACTCCTATCAAAATACAAATGTGATTCTTCACACAATTAGAAAAAAAATCCTAAAAATCATGGTAAACCAAATAAAGTCATAGTAACCAAAGAAATCCTGAGCAAAAAGAACAAAACTAAAGACATCACATTACTTAACTTCAAAACATATTCTAAGGCTATTGTATCTAAAACAGCATTGTATTGTTATAAAAATAGACATATAGACCAATGGAACAGAATAGAGAACCCAGAAATAATGCCACATATTTACAGACACCTGATCTTTGACAAAGTCAACAAGAAATTCTACTGGGTAAAGGACACCCTGTTGCATAAATGATAGTGGAAAATTGTATAGCCATATGCAGAAGAATGAAACTGGACCCCTATCTCTCACCATATACAAAAATCAACTGAAAATGGATTAAATGCTTAAATGTAACACCTGAAGATATAAAAGTACTAGAAGAAACTCTAAAGAAAATTCCCCTAGATATGATCCAGACAAAGAATTTATGACTAAGACCTCAAAAGCACAAGCAACAAAAGCAAAAATAAACCAATGGGATTTAACTAAAAAGCTTTTGCACAGTCAAAGAAATAAACAAAACACTGAAGAGACAACCTGTTGAATAGGAGAAAATACTTGCAAACTATTTATCCAACAGGAGACCAATGTCCAGAATATACAAGGAACACAAACAATTGAACAGGAAATTAACAATCACATCAACAAAGTGGGCAAAGGACATGAATAGGCATTTCTCAAAAGAAGATATACAAATGGCTAATAGGTATATGAAGAAATGTTTAACATCTTTAATCTGCAGAAAAATTCAAAAGAAAAACACAATAAGGTATCATGTAACTTCAATCAGAATGGCTGCTATTAAAAAACCAAAAATAACAGGAAGTAATGATGCTCAGGTAAGGGAGCTCTTATACACTCTTGGTGAGAATGTAAAATGGTACATCCACTATGAAAAACAGTATGGAGATTTTACAAAAAACTAAACACAGAATTATCACTCAATATAACAATCCCACTACTTGCTACCCAAAGGAAAAAATAAATCAATATATCAATGAGATATCTCTACTCTCATGTATATGGCAGCACTGTTCACAATAGCAAAGATATGAAATCTAAGACTCCACCAGTGGATGAATGTATAGTAAGTATGCACGATGGAATACTATTTGGCTGTAAGAAGAATGAAATCATATCATTTGCAGCAACATGGATGGAACTGGAGGTCACTATATTGAGTGAAATAAGTGAGGCACAAAAAGACAAATATGGGAAATTCTCATACTTATGTATGGTAGCTAAAACATTTGATCACATGGAGGAAGGGAGTGAAAAGATAGATAAGACTGGGAAGGGTGAGTAGGGAGAGAGGGAGGATGGAGTGAAGTGAGTTAAAGGGTACTAACATACAGTTAGAAGGAATCAATTCAATGTCTGATTGCAGATTAAGGTTACTATAGCTGACAAAAATTTATCGTACTCTGATGATGGAACCCTAAATACTCTGACTTGATCACTACACATTATATACCATAACAAAATTTCACATGTATCCCATAACTTTGTACAGTTATTAATTTATAAAAATAAATTATTTCCATCACATTGCAAAGCTGAAAATATTTAATGGACTCTATCTGATGGATATAAAACACTAAACCTAACAACAAATTTCAATTTATTTTTAAGTGAACAATGAAACATTTACAGCAACTGACCATCTGCTAAGACATAAAAATAATACTCAATGTAATTCAGAGTTTCTTCTCCTAGTACAATGGAATTAATAAAGGAATCAAGAACATAAAGATAATTAGAAAGTCCCTAAATTCTTTGAAATTAAACAATATGCTTTGAATTAGCTCCAGGTGGCAGAAGGACTCAAAATGAGAAAACAGTTTCAAATGATAGATAATGAAGATGTGAGACACCAAAACTAGGGAGATGCCACAACATCAGTATTTCAGAAAAATGTGATGTTTTAAATGTATAAAATATAAAAAGAAAAAGGTTGAAAGTCATTTAAGTTAAATTCCATCTCCCAAAGGTAGAAAAACAATAACAAATCAAAGCCAAATTGCTAAAGTGCAAAATAAGAAAATTAGGAACAGAACTAAAAGAAACTGAAAGTAAATATAAACAGAATCTTAAAAATCTCAAATTGGTTCATTAAAAAGATTAATAAAATTGATTGATATTTAGCAAAGCTGATGGACAAAAAATAATTAGAACAACACAAAAATTACCAACAGCAGGAATTTTAAAAAACCCTTTCAAATGAAAGTACAGATATTACATAGATGAGAGAACATTATGAATAATTTTAAGCTAATAGTTTAAAAAATTTTGTTGGAATGGAAAAACAGTGAAATACAACGTAGCAGCAATGACACAAGAAGTAAAAGAAAATCTGAATATTTTATATTTATTAAAAATCTTATATTTATTTTTAAAACCTTTCCAAATAGAAAATTCAGATCACATCACCTTAAATGGTAAAGTCTTCCAAAGATTTAAGGAACGTAAAAATTCTGAAGAGAAAAGAAGAATGTAAAACACTTTCATGTTGGTTTTGGAGGTTTTCATAAACTTCATATCAAATTTTGACATGATTATTTATAAAAAACAAAATTGTATATCACTATTTTCATCAATATTTGTGTTAAATTGTTAAAATGTTGATATATAAAACTCAATAATGTATAAAAATGATAGCACAACATTTTATGGCTTCAGTTCAAGAAAGAAATTGTCATTTAACATTTGAAAACCTGTATTGCAATTCATGGCAATAATATAAAAAGAACAATTATATATAATATTTTGATATACACTAGAAATGCATTTGATAAGATTCAATGTTCATTTAGACAAAAACAAAAACAAATTGGTAAACTATGAGTATAAGATAATTTCTTCAATCTGGTATAGAGTATATAAAAAAATCCAATATCAAACATCATATTCAATGGTGAGTTATTGAAAGTTTGTACCTTAGATGATGAAAAGATGCCTGCCATAATCCTTTTCAAGTCAACATTGTACTAGAATTCCTACAGTGTACAATAAAGTAGTTACCAAGGCCTTCATACTGTCTTGTAAGCCCATACTAGGCCTCAGAAATTTATCAACTATTTTAGCCGAATTATTTTTACAAGTGTCTGTTTCTGCCTGCCCCAGGTAAACAAGTGTTCATGCACTGTGAGCATCTTTATTTCTACAGATTTTAGGTTAATTAGTTACCTGATATTTCAATTCTTTGATTCAATTCTTTGGTTCAAGAAAAGTTCTGTACTTGCATTTTGCCTGGATTTTTTCTTGCTGTAAGTTTGAGGGTAATACTCTTTCCAGCTTTGTAGATTCTCACAAAGAAAGTGGACTTAAAATACCTTTATTAAAACATAGTATTCAATTTTCCAATAAGTATATATAAAGATACTCTACTTCAGAGGCTTTCAAACATAAATATGCATACAAATCAATTGGGAATCTTGTAAGTTTTTATTATGATTTTTTCCTTCAACTTTTATTTTAAGTTCTAGGGCACACATGCAGGATATGGAAGTTTGTTACATAGGCAAACATATGCCATGGTGCTTTGCTTCACAGATCATCACACTACCTAAGAATGAAGCCCAACATCCCTTAGCTATTCTTCCTGCTGCTCCCCTACCCCTAACAGGCCCCAGTATGTGGTGTTCCCCCATCCTCCATGTGGCAGTGTGTTCTCATTGTTCAGATCCCCTTTACAAGTGAGAACATACAGTGTTTGGTTTTCTGTTCCTGTGTTAGTTTGCTGAGGATAACGGCTTCCAGCTCCATTCATATTCCTGCAAAAGACATGATCTCATTTCTTTTTATGGCTGTACAGTACTCCATGGTGAATTATGTACCACATTTTCTTTATCTAGTCTATCATTGATGGACATTTGGGTTGATTTCATGTCTTTGCTATTGTGAATACTGCTGCAGTGAACATATGTGTGCATGTATCTTTATAATGGAATGATTTATATTCCTTTGGGTATATATCCAGTAATGGGATTGCTGGGCCAAAAGGTATTCATGCCTCTAGATCTTTGAGGAATCACCACACTGTCTTCCACAATGGTTGAACTAATGTACACTCCCACTCACAGTATAAAAGGATTATTTTTTTCCCTGTAACCTCGCCAGCATCTGTTTCTGGACTTTATAATAATTGCCATTCTGTCTGGCATGAGATGATATCTCATTGTCGTTTTGAATTTCATTTCTCTAATGATGAGTGATTTGAACTTCTTTTTATATGTTTGTTGGCTGAATCAGTCTTTTTTTTTTTATTTTCTTTTTTTGAGAAGTGTTTCTTCATGTCCTTTGCCCACTTTTTAATGAGGTTGTTTATTTTCATGTAAATTTGTTTAAGTTCCTTGTAAACTCTGGATATAAGATCTTTGTCAGATGGGCAGATTTTAAAAATTTTCTACCATTCTGTAGGGAAAATGGGAGATTCTCCCTACAGATTTCTCCCATTCTGTTCACATCTTTTGCTGTGCAGAAATTCTTTAGTTTAGATTCCATTTATCAATTTTTGCTTTTGTTGCAATTGCTTTTGATGTTTTCATCATGAAATTTTTCCTGTGCCTATGTCCTAAATGGAATTGCCTAGATTTTCTTCTAGGATTTTTATAGTTCTGGGTTTTACATGTGAGTCTTTAATCTATCTTCAGTTCATTTTTGTATAGGATTTAAGGAAGGAATCCAGTTTCAATTTTCTGCATATAGTTAGCCAGTTCTTCTAGCACCGTTTATTAAATAGAAAGTCATTTCCCCATTACTTGTTTTTGTCAGGTTTGTTGAAGATCAGATGATTGTAGGTATGTGGTCTTATTTCTTAGTTCTCTATTCTGTTCCATTGGTCTATGTGTCTGTTTCTGTGCCAGTACCAAGCTCTTTTGGTTATTGTAGCTTTGTATAGTAGTATAATTTCAAGTCAGGTAACTTGATGCCTCCAGCTTTGTTCTTTTTGCTTACAGTTGTCTTGGCTATCTGGGCTCTTTTTTGATTCTGTATGAATTTTAAAGTAGTTTCTCCTAATTCTGTGAAGAATGTCAATGGTAGTTTAATGAGAATAGCATTGAATCTATAAATTGCATTAGGCAGTATGGCCAGTTTCACAATATTGATTCTTTCTATTCATGAGCATGTAATGTTTCTCCATTTCTTTGTTTTCTCTCTGATTTCCTTGAGCAGTGGTTTGTAGTTCTCCTTGAAGAGGTCCTTTGCTTCCCATTTTAGTTTTATTCCTAGGTATTTTATTATTGTAATGACAATTGTGAATGAGAGTTCATTTATGACTTGCTTCACTGCTTGCCTATTTTTGGTATATAGGAATGCTTGGGATTTTTGCACATTGATTTTGTAACCTGAGACTTTGTTGAATTTGCTTATCAGCTTAAGAAGCTTTTGGATTGTGGCAATGGGATTCTCTAGATATGGGATCATTTTATCTGCAAACAAAAATAATTTGACTTCCTCTATCCCTATTTGAATACCTTTATTTTTTATCTTGCCTGATTTCCCTGGCCAGAACTTCTAATACTGTGTTGAACAGGAATGATGAGAGAAGGCATCCTTGTCTTATGCTGGTTTTCAATAAAAAATACATCCAACTTTTGCTCAATCAGTATAATATTGGCTATGGGTTTGTCATATATGGTTCTTATTATTTTGAGGTATGTTCCTTCAACACCTAGTTTATTGAGAGTTTTTAACATGAAGGAATGTTGAATTTTATGGAAGGCCTTTTTTGCATCTATTGAGATAATCATGTAGTTTTTGTCTTTAGTTCTGCTTATGGGATGAATTACATTTATTGATTTGCATATGTTGAACCAACCTTGCATCCTGGGGATGAAGCTGACTTGATCACGGTGGATAAGCTTTTTGATGTACTGCTGGATTCAGTTTGCTAGTATTTTACTGAGGATTTTTGCATCAGTGTTCATCAGGGATATTGGCCTGAAGTTCTCTTGTATTGTTCTAACTCTGTCAGGTTTTGTTATTAGGGGGGCCTCATAAAATGAGTTAGGGATGAGTCTCTTCTTTTCAATTTTTGGGCTAGATTCAGATGTCTAGTAAAATTCACCTGTAAATCCATCTGCTTCTGGGAATTTTTGTTTTGATTGTTAGGCTATTTATTATTGCCTCAATATCAGAACTTGTCATTGTTCTATTCAGGGATTCAATTCCTTGTTTCCATCTTGGGAGAGTGTATGTGTCCATAAATTTATTCATTTCTTCTAGATTTTCAAATTTATGTGCATAGAGGTATTTATAGTATTTTCTGATGGTTGTTTGTGTTTCTGTGGGGTCAGTGGTAATATCCCCCTCATCATTTCTGATTGTGACTATTTGATTCTTCTCGCTTTTCTTCTTTATTATTGTAGGTACTCATCTATGTATTTTATTAAGTTTTTTCAAAAAACAAGCTCCCAGATTCTTTGAGTTTTTGAAGGGTTTTTCATGACTCTTTCTCCTTCAGTTCAACTCTGATCTTGGTTATTTCATGTCTTCTGCTAGCTTTGGGTTTTGTTTACTCTTTGTTCTCTAGTTATTTTAGTTACGTTCTTAGGTTATTAATGTGAGATCTTTCTAGCTTTTTGATGGCATTTAGTTCTATGAATTTCCCCCTTATCACTGCTTTAGATGCATCCCAGAGATTCTGGAATGTTGTATCTTTGTTCTTATTGGTTTCAAAGAACTTCTTGATTTCTGCCTTAATTTCATTATTTACCCATGAGTCATTTGGGAGCAGGTTGTTTAATTTCCGGGTAGTTGTGTGGTTTTGAGTGAATTTCTTAGTCTTGAGTACTAATTTGATTGCACTGTAGTCTGAGAGAGTGTAGGTTATGATTTTAGGTTTTTGTGCGTTTGCTGTGGAGTATTTTACTTTCAATTATGTGATCAATTTTAGAGTAAGTGCCATATGGTGATGAGAAGAATGTATATTCTGGTTTTCTTGTGGGGGAGTTGGAGAGTCCTGTAGATACCTATCAGGTCTGCTTGATCCAGAGCCGAGTTCAGGTCCTGAATATCTTTGTTAATTTTCTGTCTCAATGAGCCATCTAATATTTTCAGTGGGGTGTTAGAGTCTCCTATTATTTTTATGTATGAATCTCAGTCTCTTTGCAGGTCTCTAAGAACTTGCTTTATGAATCTGGGTACTCCTGTATTGGGTGCATATATATTTAGAATAGTTAATCATTCTTGTTGAATTGAACCCTTTACCATTATGTAATGCCCTTCCTGTCTTTTCTGGTCTTTGTTGGCTTAAAGTCTGTTTTATTAGAAACTAGGATTGTGACCCCTGTTATTTTCTGTTTTTCATTTGCTTGGTAAATTTTCCTCAATCCCTTTATTTTGAGCCTATGTGTGTCTTTGAATGTGAGATAGGTCTCTTGAAGACAGCATACCAATGGGTCTTGACTATTTATCCAGCTTGCCATTTCGTTTCTTTTAATTGGGGCATTTAGCCCATTTACATTTAAGGTTAATATTGTTATGTGTGAATTTGATACTTTCATCGTGTTCATCATGATGTTAGCTTTGTTTTGTTTTGTTTTGTTTTGCAGACTTATTTCTGTGGTTTTTTCATAGCATCATTGGTCTGTGTACTTCAATGTGTTTTTGTAGTGGCAGGTAATGGTTTTTCATTTCCATATTTAATGCTTTTTTCAAGAGCTCTTGCAAGGCAGGCCTAGTAGTGATAAATTCCCTCAGCATTTGCTTGTCTGAAAAGGTTCTTATTTCTTCTTTACTTATGAAGTTTAGTTTGGCTGGATATAAAATACTGGGGTGAAAATATTTTCTATAAGAATGTTGAATATTGGTCCCCAATATCTTCTGGCTTATAGGGTTTCGACTGAGAGATCTGGTGGGTTTCCCTTTGTAGGTGACCTGGCCTTTCTCTCTGGCTGCTGTAAACATTTTTTCTTTCATTTTGACCTTGGAGAATCTGATGATTATGTGTCTTGGGGTTTGTCTTCTCATAAAGTATCTTCCTAGAGTTCTCTGGATTTCCTGAATTTGAATGTTGACCTGTCTTGCAAGGTGGGAGAAGTTCTTCTAGATGATATCCTGAAGTTTGTTTGCCAACTTGGTTCCATTCTCCTGTCTCTTTCAGGTACCCTAATCAGGTTCAATCTTTTTAGATAGTCCCATATTTCTTGGAAGTCTTTTTTTGTTGTTCTTTTTCATTCTCATTTCTTTAGTCTTGTCTGTCTGTCTTATTTTAGAAAGATAGTCTTCAAGCTCTGAGATTCTTTCCCCAGTTCATCTGTTCTGCTATTGATATTTGTTATTGCATTATAATTTTCTCATGTTGTGTTTTTCAGCTCCTTCAGGTCAGTTATGCTGTTCTGGCTATTCTGGTTATCAGCTCCTGTATTGTTTTATCATGATTCTTAGCTTCTTTGCATTGGGTTACAACATGCTCCTTTAGCTCAGCAAAGTTCATTATTACCCACTTTATGAAGGCTACTTCTGTCAATTCAGTCATGTCAGCCTCAGCTCAGTTCTGTGCTCTTGCTGGAGAGGTATTGCAGCTGTTTCGAAGAAAGGAACCACTCTGGCTTTTTGAGTTTTCAGTGGTTTTGTGTTCATTCGTTCTCATCTTTGTCAGCTCATCTACCTTCAATTTTTGAGGCTGCTGACCTTTGAATAAGTTTTTTGTGAGGTCTTTTTTTTTCATTAGTGTTGTTAATGTTGCCTTCTGTTTGTTTGTTTTAACATCCTTGCCCAGTGAAGAGGGATGGATTGGGATCCCACTTAAAGAAGCAGTCTGGCCATGATTTGGCATAGCAGCTGGGTTGTTCTGTGGGGCACTCCTCATTATCAAGACTGCCTAGACTCCCTAGAGCTGGCAGGCTAGAATGGTTGAGTCAACATAACCACAGAAGTTGTGGCCACCCCACCCCTTATGAAGTCTTCCATCTCAGGCAGTCTCCAGTCTGTTGTGCTGACAAACTGGAATTCTAAGCCAGTGGGTCTTATATTGTGAGGTGCCATGGAAGTGGGACCCAGAAGGATGGTGCTTGGCTCTTGTGGATTCAGCCCCCTTCCTAGGGAATGTGCTGAGGGAACTCTCACCTTACTGGGATTTCTGGGGCTGTAGACTGTAAAACTCCTGGGTCTTTGTGTGAGCCTGAGTGACCACTCTTTTGAGATTCCAAACAGCTCTGTGTATTAGAGCCAAGTCTCTGGCGGGATGGGCTCACAAGGGGATCTCCTGATTGCAGATTGCAAAGATCTGTGGGAGAAGCATGTTTCTTGGATGGAGTCACACAATCACTCACTGCTTTCCTTGGCTGGGGGTGAGGGTTCCTTTGGTTCCATGCCACTCCAGGGTGGGCTATCACCCCACACTGCTTTTCTTAGTTCTCTGTGGATCAAGTCAATTGCCTAGTGAGTCCTAATGCAAGAACCTGGATATTTCAGTTGAAGACGCCAAGTTCACACACCATTTTCCTTCCTCTCTGTGAGAGCCAAGGACCACAGATGCTTCTAGTTGGCCATCTTGGCGCCTGCCCCAGGGATCTTTTTAAGGTGTATATTCCGGTTTAGTAAAGTTGCGATAGGACCTGAGATTCTGCATTTTTAACAAGCTCTCAGGTGACATAGATGCTGTTGCTTAATAGGCCATACTTTGATTAGCGAGGCTGTAAATCATTAGTCATCAAGGAAATGCAAATTAATGCCACAAAGTGATTCTACTCCAAACATACAAATGGTTAACAATATAAGAAGTGATAGTACTACATATTGGCAAGGATGTGGAGTAATAGGAACTCTTATCCACTGTTGGCAGGAAAAAAAATCACCTTGGAACATGCTTTGCCAATATCCACTAAAGATATATATATATCTTCAATTATCAGCAATTCCTGCCTTAGGTATATACTCCAAAGTAAAAAAGCATAAGAAAGTACGTGTGTTTACTAAAAAACATCGACAAGAATTTTATTAACAGTGCTATTTGAATTATCTCTAACCTGGAACAATACAAATGTCTTTCAGTAGTAGAAAGCATACGTAAATTATGATATACTCACATGATAGACTATTATAATAATGAAATTGAACTATGTACAGTTAACCAGAATAGAAAAAAAAAAAAGTCAGATTGAAGATTATATACATATGGTTACAGGTATATAAAGTTTAAAAAATGGCAAAACTAATTTATGGTGTTAGAAATCAGGATAATGGTGAAAGAGATTGTGCCCCCCTTTCCAGATGGCACAAGTTGGACTTATGGGTTACTAAGATGCTTCTAATTGGCTACCCTCATCCCTCCCCAAGGGATCTTTTTTAAGTGCATATTCTGATTTAGTAAATTCTTGGCTCACTGCAATCTCTGCCTCCTGGGCTCAAGTGATTCTTTCGCCTCAGAGCCCCCAGTAGCTGGGACCACAGGAGTGTACCACCATGCCAGGCTATTTTTGTATTTTTAGTAGAGAGATGAGATTTCACCATGTTGGCCAGGCTGGTCTCAAATTCCTGACCTCAAGTAATATGCCCACCTTGGCCTCCCAAAGTGCCAATATTATAGGTGTAAGCCACCATGCCTGGCCCTGGGTTTTGTTCTTCAATACATTAGTAAATATGTACAAATTTCCTACAGTACAAAATATATTAAAATCTGATAACTATACTTCAATATAATTGATTTTTTATGTATTTTATTTTGTGAGTTTGAAAACCTTATTCTGAGAGGTTTATAAAATTCACCAGACCGCCAAAAGGGTCCATGGCTCAAAAGAGTACAGTCTGTTTCAGTTTTCCACTGCTGTGCAACAAGTTACCCCAAAACTTCACAGTGTGATGTAATTTCTCTCTCCTTACAGAGAAACTACTGGCAGTAGTTTTATGTTTCTTAATCTTGGAGTTGGCTACATAGTTTTTGTTTGTTTGTGTTCTTGTTTGCTTTTACTTTATGACAATTTAGCTGAAACATTAAGAATTTTGTCTTTCTCTGTAATTAAGTATAATTACATAAAATTTTTACTTAAAATTATCTAATTAATGCTAACTATGACAATTGTCGTAAACTACTCTAAAGAAAAGGGAATGAAGTCCTGAAGGTAATGTTTTCCCTTTCAGTTTTACTTTAAGTAACTACATAAAGCAGGATTAAAATAGGTATTTTTAAGTTTTTCTCTCTCCTTTGGAAATGCAGTTTTTCAAAATAGGTAGCTTCTTTGATTTACTGCTGCATTATCTCCTGAACATAAATTCTTTTATTCATGAAATATTTTGATAGCATTATATTAAATTTCTATAGCATTTCATGTAACTTGAAGCTTATTCTTGCATATTTTCCTATTTTTATATTTAAACTTTATAACACGTCTGCAGGATTAAAAGGGCACTTACATCAGTTTTACTGGTTTGATATTGTCCTTCCTTCCCCTTGCAGATTAAGATTTTTTTATCCAAAGGGAAGAGAAGAGCAGAATCTGGGCAGAGTTCCATGCCCTCACTCCTGACGCTGCTGTTCCCTTCCTGCAGGCCTGCACAAAAAGGGGAACTTGCTCAAGGCTCTCTCCTGTTTTCCCTTTGAGAGTGAATTTTAGGGCCATACTTTCATTGTTCTCCAATGTTGGCTCTTATAGCCTCCCAGAAGTGCTCAGAAAAGACTGGAAAACTAGCAAGTAATCATTGCCACTAATAACTTCTATAATTTATATATTATCTAAATATTATCTTAGAATAATATTTATGAACTTTAAATACTCCTACAGAGTCTATGAAGTGTTAAGAGAGTATGGCCGTATATATCCCGGGATAGTCTATATCTGTTTCAGAAAGATAAATATTCTCTCTCTCTCTGAATATACACAGAGGTATTCCTTTCAAAGGCCTGAGGCACACAATCTCTGGGCCACAGCAACCTTTTTACAAAAGTTTTCTCCTATCTCAACCATCCTTGCTCCTCTCTTTTCCTGGCTAAGTTGTATCCATTCTGTCTTCTCAGTAAACTTCATGGGCACTTTCCTATCTACCCTCACACAGTATTTCTGGATCCAGCAGGGTGTCTCATTGCATGGCAAATGTCCAGTTAACTTTTTTTTGAATGAATGAAAGTAATGACTCATTTTAAATGAGTTTTCAAGTTTCTATAATATTCTTTTGTTGCAATTTAAATAATTTTCCACAACTCAAATAGACAGAAAATTATACATCATTAGAAAGTCAAGCTTGCCATGGAACTAAAAAATGTTTAAATCATTAATTAGTAAAGGGAGTTTTAGGATGAAAGAAAAGAAGTAAAAATCTCTTCAATGAGGGAAGATAAACTTCAAACTTGATATCTGCTTATGGATTTTGGAGAATAGCATGTCTATCCTGAAAACTTAAAAAATTATGAGATAAAAATCAGAAACTTAGAAAATGGCTTCATTCAGTTTCTTTGTCTGAAATGTTTATAGTAACATAAAAGGGGTAAAGCGGATTGCGCACATTTAGCTTAGTGGGTGTCATACAGCACCTGGTAATTTTGTAAGGGATTATTTTCTGTCAGGAAAGAGAATTATTGAAACAAAAATGGGGAGCTACCCAGTGGGGAGACAATTACTAGCTTCAGCTAACAACTAATATAATTAGCATGCTTACAAGTTTTGTTTATTTGGGAATATAATTTTATTAATTAAATATAAGCCATAAAGGTGGCTACCTGGTGCTTTGTAAATGTAAACACCTTGCTGAATAGTAATGTGAAGTCTATTAACTTCTAAGACTGCCAGGCAGAAGTTTCATTATGAGTTTGCAAGATACACTCAAAATGGAAGCATCAGCTCATTAATGAAAGAGTTTGAGAGGAGCTGGCTTTACTGTGTTGAAGGTCATATAGAAAGGGTGGAGAGCCCAGCAGTGTTATCCACAAACCACTTCAGTTCACTGTTAAGAGGAAGTGATCAGTGTCAGTTAATTTTGCACAGCCAGGGAAAAATGCTCATTCACAGCTATGGAAAGAAATGGTCTTAAATCCAAGACTACATCTTACCACACATGTTCCAAGTGGGAAGTGTCACTGCTTTATGGATGTGGATAACTTGCATGAAATCTTTCCATTACCAGCATGATTTTATTTTAAAAGATGCTGAAGTTACTTTTAGAGTATGAATTCATGAATATTAAATTTCTTAAGTTTTTTTTTATTACTTTTAGAATTTATAAAGCAAAGTCATCATTTTCTCTTCCCTATTCAGTATCATTCCTGCTGTTGAGATTTCACACTGATGCCCTCTTATACACATTGCTAGAGAGAAAAGTCTTTAAGTGGAACAACAAAGTCACTGGTGATAAAAGTAATAATATTAGTAGCTATTATTTAGTGAGCACTTAAATTGTTCCAGGCGTTCTTCAAAGTCTTATATATTATAATATTTAAATCTCTAAAGAATCCTATACATGCCATTTCCCAGTCATCTATAAAGCTAGGTGTGGCCTTGTGATAGCTTCTAGCCAATGGAATGTGAGAGGAAGAGATACATGCTATTTCTGGGACAAAGCCCTTACGAAGCTGATAGGCATTCTCCTCAATTGCTTTTGCCCTTAGCAGGCTGGTATATCAAGAACAAGTCCCTGGGGGGTGACAAAAGTATATGTGGGAAGAAACACATTTTCTGATTCACCATAAGAGCTGTGGTTCAAAATCTGCATTACTGCTCTAGGTTTCTATGTGAGTAAGAAATTAACTTTTATTGTGGTTGAGTTCTTACACATTGGGTCTATTTTATATGGTATTTTAGACTACTCTAATGAGTACTAAACAACATCATTATCCTCATTTTATAGTTGAGGAAACTGAGGCACAGAGTTTTTAAAGTAAATTCATAAATAGCTAATTAGTCGAATGAGCTTTTGAATCCCCACTGTCTGATGCTGGAGACTGTTTTGCAACTACATTTCTATGCTTGTGACCACAAATCTGAATGGTATCTGGCTAAGTGATAGTGCCATGTGTCTGATCCAGAGGGAAGTAGCACAGTTAGTATATCACATAGAAACTAGAGGACTGACCTATTGTAATGGCTTGTTGAAGTTACCCCTGTTGACATAGAGAAGTTGCTGATGGATAAAAAGTAGGAATCCTTAGACAATGAGATTGCTCATTAAGGGAAATATTTCAATATAAATCTGAGAAGCAGAACTTTTTTTTTTTCTACTTGCCTTTCCTACTTGCCCAATGCATTAGAGGAACGAGCTACTAAGGAGAGTGGGGCAGGTGATGGAGATAATTGCAGGAAGAAGATCTCCAATTCTCTTGAATTTCTGGAGCCACATATAGCTCTACCTAAACTGAAGAATGGAGAATAATTTTGGATTAAGTTTCAGATTAAATATTTTTAAAGTATTTTTATGGTAATACATTGATTGAGATTTAGAAATTGAACTTAGCCTATTCCATTAGCCAAAATATGAAAGCAAAGCTATGATGTATTATTACAGAAAATCTAATATACTGTAGATTAATTGAAGCAAAGTTTAAGAAAATAGCATCCACAACAAACACATTTTTGTTCTTATTCTAGTTGGAATGACCAATTGCCTCAGTTTTCCTAGTTCTCTCCCTATTTTAACATTGATGTCCTGTGTCCTGGAAATCCTGAAGTACCACATCAACCAGGACAGGTGTTTACTCTGATTCCAGTTGTTAATATTCCTTATCAACCCATTTACATGTTTTTCACCTTCAAAGTCACTGTCATCTTTCTCCAGTTCGCCTTTGCTCCCTACTTGTTCCTTCATGTTTTCCAGCTCAGCACTTATGATCCGCAAAACTGAAGCCACACATTTACTAAGCATGCTGCTGGTCCATGACTTTATGTCCTTGCACATTCATTTTGGTGCCTCTTTTCTCTAGGAGGCCCCCACTCAAACATGCTGATGGTCTGTCAATACTGTCTCATCTTTCAAAGCTTAGCTTAAAAATCAACTTCTCTATGAACTCTTTCTTGATCTCCCCAACTCTCAATAGAATTGACAGCTCTTTTTTTGTACATTGTATGGACTTTTATTTCAGTAGGTATGACCTATTATTGTCTCTTTAGTTTTTACATGTCTAGATCTCCTTCATAAAGTGTATCTCAAATTAGGATCTGTGGTGTAACTCCTGACATCTGCAAATATACTTTAAGTTTGTATTTGCAAGAAAAAATGTAAGTATTTTTTTTACCTATTAAGAACAAACCTCTCTTTTGCTGTGATAATTTGTAATTGAAATATATTTTCACAGAATAAAATTTTAATTCCTGTGTTGAGTTTTTATAAATTTCAGCTTATGACTTTTTAAATAGTCCTTCAGATTTTTTTTTTTTTTTTTTTTTTGCTTCAGAAAGAATCTGTATGTCATTATATACACGTAAATTCTAGTGTAATTATCATGGCAATTGTTATTTACTTTCTACTTCTTTATAGATTTCATGAAGCTGACATTGTCCAAATTTCTCAAGAATTTGCCTGTTAATAACAAAATTGATAGTGAATTTTCCCTCAATTTTTGCCATCAAATAGCAGAGATAATCCTGAAATAGTCTATTTGTGAACTGGGCAAGTCATGTAAGCTCAAGAGAATTAGCTTCACTACCCTTCATTGAAGGTGCTAGGACAGATGGACTTTAAAGTTCAATGGAGCTCTAAATAGTTTGCTACAACCAGTAAACCCATAGCCTTTGCTGACTGATATCAAGGCTTTGGCCCTGGATCCTGCGGTTGCTGGGGTAAAGATCCCACATACGCTTAACCCCAACGAAAAGATTTCATATATAAAATTATGGTAAGATTTAAAACTCTAGAGGACAGAATTTGGATTAGTAAGATGAGAGTAAAGACTCTAATTCCAAATAAACTAGCTATATAATCACTTATGAAGGCTATAATAATTACTTACAAATATTTGAATAGCATAAATGATATAGGTGATGAGCAATCTATGGGAATACATGCACACAAATATGCACATGTATATAAATTAGATTTAGAGAACATAACAGGTTCTTTATATTCAGAATCACCTTTATAAGAAAGAGGGTAATAGTTTAATGTTGTAGGAGATAGATCTCTCAGGGAAAGCCTCATTACTTTCTATTAAAAACAAAACTCACATCTCTTAAATATGTTGAAGAAATTGTATCTGGATTTGAAAAAATGTTTAATTGTCTTTTTGAATTATAAATATGCTGACCATTTGCCTAAAGTTAAATTGGAAGCTTCCTATCTAGTTTGCTTTTTTTTTTTTTAATTTGTAAAGCTTCTTTAATGAATTGAACAGGATGTAGAAAATAAAATGGAAAAGAAATATTTTCTAGTACATGCAAACACTATGTGAATAGTCCTGAGCAATGATTACTTTCTGGTGATTTATTAATTATAATATTTAGCAATAAAACTATCATGTCAGAAGTCAGTACAAAATAAATATTTTCCCTAGACTAGTGATTTGTTTTTTAAAATTACCTTAGCTTCCTTTGTCTGTAAAAACTTACTCCTCATTATGACCATTCTGTTTTTATAAGGCAACAATTAAGAACAGTGAAGGGCCTGAGAGTTTACCCTACTTACTAGCTAATTAATTAGCTTGCCACAAAAATTTTATGGATACTGACAGAAGACAGAAAAATTTTTGGATCAAAGAAAAAGGACTCCATTACTTACAGCACAGGATCAACATGGGATTAATATTCATTTCAGATGCTGTTGACTCCCAGTTCCCTCATGGGGTCAAAGTAGAGAGGCCCAAGTAGATGCTGCAACATAGCTGAAGAATGTCAAGCTTAGAGAACCAAATCTTTTATTATAATGGGTTGCAAGCAAATTTGCTGAACTCTTTTCTTCAGAGAAGTATTATCTTTGTTATACAGAATAGCTAACAGCAACAACAAAACAAGCAAAAACAAAACAAAATGAAACAAACTTGACTATATAATCTGGAACAAAGGCCATTATTGCCAATTCTTTCAAATTGTTCAGAAATGTGGAAAACCGTGGGGAATTGTTTTCCAAAAGCAAAATGAAAAGATAGCTCTACTAATAAAGGTAGAATTATTCGTTTAGACAAAAAGTTGATTTTTTGTTTGTTTGTTTGTTTTTTAAAGAAAAAGCTATTTAAAACCACACAAGGCTGGGCGTAGTGGCTCATGCCTGTAGTCCCAGCACTTTGGGAGGTCGAGGCGCCTGGATCATGAGGTCAGGAGATCAAGACGATCCTGGCTAACACGTTGAAACCCCGTCTCTACTAAAAATACAAAAAAAAAAAAAAAAGAAAAGAAAAGAAAATTAGCCGGGCATGGTGGCACGCGCCTGTAGTCCCACCTACTGGGGAAGCTGAGGCAGGAGAATGGCATGAACCCGGGAGGCAGAGTTCGCAGTGAGCCGAGATCGTGCCAATGCACTCCAGCCTGGGTGACAGAGCAAGACTCCGTCTCAAAAACAAAACAAAACAAAACAAAACGAAACAAAACAAAACAAAACACACACACACACACGCACGCACACACACAATTCCATTTTATTGCTTTCCAAGATCTAGTGAGGTATTATCTCTTCAAGAGAAAAATACTTTCAGAAAAGGCTTTTTTATTTTTTGTTATGCTAAGAACTACTAGAACTTTGATGGTGGTGACGTTACACTTGTTATGATAAAATCTGTGTATTTTATTTTGTGTAATTTCCATGAAATAGAAAGCAATATTGTATGCTATAGAGGTATTTATTTAGCATTCTCTTTTAAAACCTAAAATGTAGATTACCAAAATTGATGGGTATATATTATCACACTCAGATTATGCAATATAGTCATTAAAAGACAAGTTTCCAAATGATATTTAATATTAATATATGAAAAATGATCAGAGTATTATTAAAGTAGAATACAAAGCTCAATGTGCTGTATGTACCAATTTTGCACATATAGCCCATACGATTTTATACATGCAACACATACATACATATAGTATGTACATTGTGGAGTATAAATCTGTTCATATTAATATCTGGATGCATGTGCGCACGCACACACACACACACACACACAGATGGATATACAGCAATAATTTAAAAGTGGGTAATTTTAAGATGTTTTGATGAGTAACATTTATTTTATTTTCTATAAGTTAGTTTGTAAATTTTCTACAATTTGTGGATAGATTAATTTTATAAACATAAAACAATAAAAATATTGTAAAATCCAGTTGAAATGGTCCAGAGAGTCTATTTAATTCATTTCTCCTATTTTATAATTGAGTGAAGTAGTGTGTAGTGGCTTGGCCAATGTGGCACAGTACATCTAGGCCAGAGATAGACTGATTGTAATTCTCTTGGCTCCTGATCAAGGGATTTTTCAATTAGTACTCTCTCATATACTTTTACTGTACTCTGTTTTTACTTTATCTATATCCGAGGGACTTTTCATGTCTCTCTTGAGAGTTAACTTTTAGTCATGACTTGAAAGCTCTTTGAAATTTGAACATTTATAAGTTTGATAGTAAATTTGTGGGAGTAAAAGGATGCCTGATGCTGGATTTTGCACCTAATGGCCAAGACATTTCTGGCAGGCAGAGATCAGTCCAGAATGTCTGAACAGAGCTTCCAATGCACCTGAGGAAGCAAGACAGAGAAGAGAAAAAGACAGATTATAAAACTGCCTTTACAGTGGTGAGCAGATGGGACTCTTAAAGGATGCTGATTCAAGTTGGAAAACTGATAGACTAGAAATAATGGATTTAATTTGAAGTAACATAAAAATCAGTTTAAATAGCAGCGGGGGGAAACTTTTTAAGAAGCGCTGACTTTAAGAACCACCAAAAACCAGGAATAACTGAGAGCTGTAGAAATAAACAAAAATATTTCAACTCTTGACCAAACCAAAAATTAACAAATATGATCTAAAATTTAGAGGTACATGAACCATTAAAAACCTGTTGAAAAAATGAAAAAAATACGCAAACAAATATATATGGTGGAACCACAAGCTAGCCTAAGTTATTTTTGTGTATTCTTAAACTACATAGGTGCTAAGTTATTTCCATAAAAACATTACCTGTATTCTTTTAATATATTAACAAAATATTTTTCAAACATAAAGGGAAAATGAAAGAATCGTACAGTGAAAATGTATATTTGCCACATAGATTTAAGAATTAAACATTAAAAATTATAAACTTTAGATTTAAAATTCTAGATTTAAAAATATAAATGTACATTCTGTATTTAAAATATAAATCAGCATATTCATTTTCCTTTTTTTATTCCTATTTGCAACAACTCTCAGATATCTTGACACTTCACCTACGCTATCATTCATCTGAAGAATATGCAGCTAAGAAATTAAATAATAATATCACTAACCAAAGTCATCCTTTCTACTTCTCAGGTTTTCTTTTAGTCTTTGTGAATTGAAGCACATTCAGCATTTAGTTAGTCCACAATTAATAAAACCACTTGGTTATAACTGCATCAGAGGAAAGCATGCTACAATTTCTTCATTCTGCAATAGGTACTTCAGTTCTCTGCAGATTCTAAATTCTGCCAATAACTTATTCACAGGAATATCAAAGAACCTCTATATCTGAAAAACATGTAAGTTCATAATGATGTAACGATCTTCCATGGCCACTGAATGCAGCTTTGCTGTGAGTTTTATGGGTATATGACTGTTGTCTTTTTCATCTTGTGCCCATGAAAATAACAGGCCTCTGTAGTCACTGTGGACAATGATGTAGCTTTGCAAGCTTTTATTATAATGAGAACTTCCTTCACATCATCATCATTTTCTTCCAGCTGCTAAGAGTAGTGTATATACATCTTTGTCTTTTGCATTTTGCCAGTCTCTCAACTGGCATCCCAGTTATTAGACTTCTTAATCACCTTTTCTAGTTATAAGGCTGTCTGTTAGCTCCTTGCTAGCACATGTACTCAAACAAACTACCACCGAATAGCTTGAAGTTTGCCAGGGCAGAGGTTCAACTTATCTGATGGGTCTTGGAAGCTGCAGTTGCGGAGAAGGGAAAGATACCTGATCTCCCTGTCCCCTTCCCTCCGCTTCCCTCTTGTCTCCTACCTTCTCTTTTCTTCCTTTTCTCCTTCCCTCTTTCCTTCCCTCTGTCACTACTTCTCTTCCTTCCTTCCTCTTTCTCTTAGTTTTTATTTAAAAAATTAAAACTAGAAGAAAGCTGAAATAATACGATAATGAACAACCACATAGCTTCAACAAGGTTCTCAAATATTTACCATTTGCCACATTTGCTTTTCTTTGAAACCTATGCACATATGTGTGGATGTGTACTTTTCTTTAAAAGTTTGCTTCAGGTATACTAAAACTTCATGAATTGGATACTTAATGACCCTTCATGGCTTCATTATGATTTTATTTACCATATCTATCACCTCACATAGTTCACATCATTTTGTGTATGATGAGAACACTTAAGATTTCCCTTAGCAAATTTCAAATATATAATACAGTACTATTAACTACTGTCACCATGCTATGATTTGATCCTTAGAACCTGTCCATCTGGTGATTTTACAACTGTATTCCATTGCCCCTGCAATATCAAAGCCATCAAGGGAATAATTTTAAATAATCCGGTCCTGTTCTCCTTTTGAAGCAGCCTTCTCCTACTTTTTTCTAGGACAAGTGCAAGATGTGGTTGCACAGGAGGAAAGTGAAGGTTTGTAACCTTTGACCATCATTTTCCTATTTCTCACACACACCCAGCCCCTGTACTGTTCTACTCTCTGCCTCTATTAGTTATTTTTATTGATATTTTCTCTTTGACCATGTTAAATCCTATTTGCATATATTTGTGTAAAATAAATGCAAATTAATAAAGGATATTTTGAGAAACGTAAGTGGTAAGCATTTTGGAATACTTAGGTGCCCTTTCAACACACACTTTTGCCATTTGTACTGCCATTGTGAAAAAACAAATTAAGATTAGAAGGTTTCTTTGTAATCTAACTTAGATCAGACAGATTTTTGTACTATTTCATCAACACTAGGATATCTCAGTGAATTCTTTATTACTTTAAGAATATTTTGTAATGTGTTGTAGGATTTCTCTAACCTCTGATTGTCCAAGGCTTGGGCTTAGTGGTGAGAATATTAATGCTAAATAAATTAATCATAACAATTGGGCTTCAGACATAATGGCACCAAAAGGTCAATCAAACAGTCTCCATCATGGTGGCAAGATGAATTAATGATTTACGTGTTCCTAAGGCCCTGATTTTGATTGATTTTTTTCAAACACATACTTTATTTGTATGTTAAAGACGTGAAGCTTTGCTGTTTGTTGCTGTTAGAAAGAAAGATCTGATAATGTTAATGATAACATTTCTCTATGGAAATGGGAGCGAAGAGGATTTGTCTATGGAAGAAGTTAGCATATTAACAACACTTCAATTTCTTTATTTAGTTGAATTATTTTTTAGGAGTGTATATAGACCAAAAACAAGAACGAACAAAAATTTCAACAACAAAATCAAACAAAAACGTGGATTCAACACTATACAAGAAATGCTGTCATAATTCACACCTCTATTTTTTGTACTTCCATTCCCTTCACAGCACTATATTTTCCCTTTTGCTTGTCTTACAATGTTGTAGGTTATATAGGATAAAACAAGATTCTGAAATTCCATTTTCAGTGAACACATGGGAGCTTTTGAATTAGATTTTCTACTGTCTTGTGTCTTACCATACCCAGTGGGAATTCTCCTGAGTTGTAAATGAGAGAGTGTAATTAGACAATTCTTTAAAAAACCTTGTTATACAGTACATAGAAGTGTGAACACTTGAGATCTATAAAGGCTATTGGATAGGGATGATCCGGAAGGAAAAGCCTCTGAGATGGAAAATACCAGTTTAAATGATTTTGTATCACTTTCATCATCGAAGACACACTCCTTCAATCACCACCACCTTAGTCTGGCAGGGGTGTTTAATTAATGCTTTCTCCTTTGTCTCATTTTACTAATGAAGAACTAAGGCCCAGAAAAGTAAACTGACTTTTCAAAAATCATAAGCAGTGTGAGAAATCTCGGAATAGACTTCTATTATCCTGTTACCTGGATGAGTATCTTTAAAACATCACTCTATTTAAGAGTTTGCTTCTTGGAAGGGTATAGCCTAGGTACCATTTCTCTGATCATGTTCTTCAGTTTACATCTAAAGCATCTAGGGATAGAAAGGCAGTACAGTACATAGAATTTAATAACATGGACTCCTTCCAGATTGCCTGGGTTTGAATATTAGCTCTTGGAAAGGTACTTTACATTTATGTTATTAGTTATCTCTCTATAAAAGAGATAGTAAGAATTTTAACTACCTCATATTGTTTTTATTAGAATTAACTAATGTAAAACATTTGAAATTGAGCCTAGCATCTATTAAATGCTTTATAGGTATTACTTGTTAACATTAGGAATGCATGGACTTATTTGACATCAGCTTATGCCATCATTATGGACTGAATTTCCCCAAATTCATGTGTGGAAGCCGTCATCTCCAATGTAATGCTATTTAGAGATAGGACCTATAAGAAGGTAATAAAAGTTCAAAGAGATCAATAGGACCAATAGGACTGGTGATCTTATAGTAACAGGAAGAGACACCAGAGATTTCTCCCTTGTCTGCGTATGCACAGAGGAAAAGCCATGTGAGGACACAGTAGAGATCAGTCTTCTACAAGCCTAAAGGAGAGCCCTTGCTGACAATCAAACTGGCTGGCACCTTGATCTTGAACTTCCAACCTCCAGAACTGTGAGAAAATTAATTTCTGTTGTTTGAACCACCCAATCTGTGTCATTATGTCAGCCATCATGGGGATTATTTCACATGGGAACTTCTGAATCTCTGTCTCATCGACCTAGACCAGGGTCTGGTTGCTACAGTAAATTTTTGCATGCTTCCTTCAGAAACATGCTTTTCTTTTTAGTTTTCCCTTCATATATGAACCTTCTAAGGTAATCTTTTTCAAGATTGTGATCATGTGGAGAAACAAGTTTTGTTCTCAAATTTCTAGGGCTTGGTTTAGGTAGAAATGTCCTCCAGGCCTAATTGCTTTGAGATTCTCAAATTTGGGCGAGGGTTGATAGTTTCAACATTTCAACACGTTTCTAGAAATCTAGCCCCAAAACAATTCAGTGAGAAGCATTTCTTTTTCTACTGTGTTGTCACAATTAGGAAGACTGCAAATTCCTGTATTACTGGCAGATGGCAGCCCTGTGCTGCTAGTAAGAAAGAATAAGGTCTGAGTTACAGACCACAGCCTCCTTGACTCTGTACACTGATCAATGAGCAGGTTACTTTAGCAAAAAGTAAAATATGTGACATTTTAGATAGCTTAACAAAAATTATTGTTGAAATAATTACTAATAAAAAGAGGAGACAGTCTACACTAATGTCTAGTTTTCATAAGATATATTCTCAAAATAGTAAGGATTTAGAGTAAGAAGACATAAGCTTGTAACCTTATAACCTGTGTGTTCCATCTAGTAGCTGCAATTTCTTGAAAGGAGTCACTCTAAGTTTAAAACTTACATAATCTGTAAAATGAAGAAAATAAGGACGTTTTCCACAAGGTTATTCATAGGAGCAACTTAGTGATTGCTAGAAGGTATTGCCTTTAATTTTTCCACCCCGGGTCCTTATTTTGA
The DNA here is from genome assembly GCF_009764315.1 of Trachypithecus francoisi. Classification (NCBI taxonomy): domain Eukaryota; kingdom Metazoa; phylum Chordata; class Mammalia; order Primates; family Cercopithecidae; genus Trachypithecus; species Trachypithecus francoisi. The sequence goes on from NW_022681473.1 coordinate 87,123,194, forward strand.
AAAAAGGATTAATTCTTACCTGTCAGGCTAGAAAAGTAGCCCAAAAAGACAGTACAAAAGTAAAGTGTCAATGAAGTCTTCCTGTGTGGTTTTGAAAACAAATTCCTTCTACTCCATAGTGTGACCGTATCTGCGTAAATGAAAAATTTAAAGTTTAGGTGACATATTAAATAAACTGCTAGACTTATGTAGTAACATATAAAGTCCTAATACTGTATCTTGTACATAATAGGTATTCAGTAATTGGTAGCTCTTTTATTACTACATATACACCACAGCCAGGAGCTTTACAAGGCTAATGTTGTTTCATCTTCATAATACCCTTTTAAATTTGTATCATATCTGCAATTTACATTTAAGAAAACAACCCTTGTGATAAGCAATGATAAAAAAGCTTGCCCAGGGTCACATAAACTGTAAATGGAGGAGCCAGAATTTGAATTCAAATCTTACTATCTGTGTCACAAATGAATTGTGATTTAAAGAAAATTGCTTAATGTCTCTGAACCTGGGGTGATTAATGTGTCACGTGGATAGATTACTTTCCCTGGCTGACTACAATATGATGCTGCATGTAGAAATTTAGGTAACTAAGACTCTCTACGGTCATATAATTACTATTGAAGGATATTGAATAAAGGTTTTCTATTGTCTGATGTCCCAAAATATAAAATAAAAGACTGTAAGTGCTCCCATATTCTAGATAGAGCTAGTAGACGTTTCTTTATTAGGAAGTGGCCACACTGTTCTTTTTAGCTTCACCAGCAATACCCTTTCAGTCTCCATAAGCAGAGAGTGGGGAAGTTCTAGAAGAATGGTGCAAAAGCCTAGAAAGTTCTTAGGATTTTATCCCTCTTTCCCAGGCAAATGAGATCATTTGTAGAGATAAGGGGTGCTCATGCAAAAGTAAGACTAAAATCACATTGTCTGAGTGGGTGCTTGCAGAGGTACAGGAGCTCACTGGAATTCAATGAGAGCTCTGAAGAGCTTCAATATGTTGAAAGCACACAGAAACATACAACACAGGACATACCTAAGCACAAAGACTGGTATCTGTTTATTGCCTGAGGAGTTTTGAAAGTGGAAGTTAGCTGGAATAGTTGGAGGAAACCACGTAGCTCAGAATATTTTGAAGTAAGGGTTTTTATTGCATTCAGGGAAGATAAAGAGATATCGATGTTTCTGTTTTGTTTTGCTTTTCAGAGAGACATGGAATGATTTAGCTTGGGATCACAGTGGCTACTGCATGAAGGTGAGGCTATCAGGTGAAGTAGAAACAGTGATACCTTCAGAAGATTATTGCAATGAATGGTGAGGTTTGATCTAAAGTTGCAGCAGTTCAGATCTACGTTTCTCTCTCTTCCTGCATTTTAATATTTCCTTGGAAATTAGATGAAAATAATTAGGCCGGGCGCGGTGGCTCAAGCCTGTAATCCCAGCACTTTGGGAGGCCGAGACGGGCGGATCACGAGGTCAGGAGATCGAGACCATCCTGGCTAACACGGTGAAACCCCGTCTCTACTAAAAAAATACAAAAAATTAGCCGGGCGAGATGGCGGGCGCCTGTAGTCCAGCTACTCGGGAGGCTGAGGCGAGAGAATGGCGTAAACCCGGGAGGCGGAGCTTGCAGTGAGCTGAGATCCGGCCACTGCACTCCAGCCTGGGCGACAGAGTGAGACTCCGTCTCAAAAAAAAAAAAAAAAAAAAAAAAAAAAAAAAAAAAAAAAAAAGAAAATAATTAGACATTTTGGATGACAATTATTACTAAAATATGAATAATAAACAGATTTAATGAGCTTGGGATGGGAAAAAGGACTATGTGCTTTTGTTCCTAATGGGTGAGGAGCTTTTGATTTGAGGGACCTTGATAATGCACTTAATTTTCTGCCAGTACAAGGGTAGGCGTTTGTCATATTGTTGGCATTCTGTTCTTTCTAGAGGGACAAAAGAAACCTATGGTTGTCTTTAGTAGGCTAGCAAATTGCCCCAGCCTGCCCTTCAACTTCAAATACATAATCATCAAATATTTATTTGACATTTACTAAAGGAAAATGTAAGAACAGCATGAGGAATGGAGGGTGAAGATGCCTTTGGTGATAGCACTCAACCGCCTCTCCACAATTTAGGAAAAACAAAGTTTTATCATTTCAGAATACTTTTTTTTTTTTGAGATAGAGTCTCGCTCTGTCACCCAGGATGGAGTGCTCCCTGCAACGTCCACCTCCCAGGTTCAAGCAATTCTCCTGCCTCAAACTCCCAAGTAGCTGAGACTACAGGTATGTGCCACCACACCCGATTAGTTTTTGTATTTTTAGTCGAGACAGAGTTTCACCATGTTAGCCAGGCCGGTCTTGAATTCCTGACCTCAAGTGATCCACCTGCCTCGACCTCCCAAACTGCTAGGATTACAGACATGGACCACCATGTCTGGCCTCAGAATACTTTGCGTACAAGGAAGAGTAGCCAATACCAATTGTTTTGCAAGGAGGTCACTAATGGGCCTCACTTCCTACCTCAATTTCCTACTGAAATATGCTTTCGAGACATACATTTTACTCTATTCTTACAAATCCTTTTCTGTAATTTCAGAGTACTGGTAACATTTTCAGGCTTCTTTTAAGTCAATGCTCAGAGAACCTGTCTGGTTGTCTTGCTGTTTAATCTAGTTCTTCTAATAGTGTGCTAGTTTTTGGCGATTTGCTTAATATTTTTGTGTTCAAGAAGGATGAACTTCACATCATTTCACTAACTGGTAAGAACAGACTGGGGTGATCAAAAATTTTAATGAAATTGTGGCCATCAGGAAGTCAGCACTTGAAGCATTTTCAAAGGCTGTGCAAAAAAATATATATATAACAGATCTGAGTTATATTTCATTTTAGCACATTGAGGAATTTTCCAAATGGAAGCAAGGTTTCAAGCAGATACTTCACAAAATCCAACATAAAATCAGGAACACTAGTATGAAGAAAGTAGTTTTGAATGAAGACATCATGTTCTTTGATGTTGAATATGTATTTTACATACAGGATAGTAGACACATGATATTCAGATAGAAAAATTAGACAATGGGAAACATTTTCCAGTTGACCCCTTCCTACACACACACCATTCTTCTCATTTTAGACCTGCTGCTAATTTCAAAATCATACAGGCATTAAGGATGCTAAGGAGGGCCTTGCAAATTAGCCTCTATTATGTGATCAGAAGAAAAAAGCTGAAGAAAGTATAGAGATCATTAATCTTAGAATTTATCTTGAGGTCACCTTTGCTGGAAGTGGGAGCCCAGATAGGAAGTGGGAAGTTTGAGAAACCTCACATTTAGATGTATTAATGCAGAAACCGATGGAACAAGAAATTTTTTCATCATCCATCACTGACTATCTGTATATTACTGAATTTTATGGTGAAGAAACCTATATTGTACCTTCAACATACCGAGCTTTTAACAAAAATAAAACACATGTAGCCTTGCCTTCTTTTACTCTCTGGTTAAAAGAATTCACAGTGCATTTCTAGAAAGACAGAAATGAGTGGTGAGCAGTATGAGTTTGGAGTCTTTGAATTTGGCAATGTCCCTGACTTCCTTATTTATTGCTTCAAAAAGTTCTTAACTTTTTCCTCTCTGCAGAATTAGGATAATAATACATAATCACATTATTGTTTGAAGGATTAAGTGAGATAATATTTATAAGTTGTTCAGCATATTGAGTAATGCTAGCTGTTAGAATCAGAGTAATCAATCAGTCATGAGATCAAAATTCTGTTTCTTTCCTAGTTAAGACCAATTGAATATTGTTGTTGTTTTTCCAAGAGGACAGATTAAAGGCCTTTAGTGTGTCTCAGTCACTTGGAAATAGCAAGATAGTTCACAAAGATTAACTCTGTGAACTGTAATTCAAGAGGCAAAATGAGAATCCCCCAGAATCTTGAAGGACACACCTGATCCTGGAGTGGAGAACACTGGCAAACAGCCACTGTAATGGCATCTGGCTGATAAAAGTGAGTGAAGCCCAGTACATGATAGAGGCAGAGTCTTCCTCTATAATTCACCTTTGCACTGGAGATCCAAGTGACTCATGCTGAGGGAGAGCAGTTTGCTTCTCCCAAGCCCCGAAGTCAACTTGGGGAGAGGCTTGGGGATGCTGTGAAAGAAAGATATTAGGAAGAACTGCAGACATTTTCCAAGACCCAGGACTGAGAGCAGAATGCCATTTTCATTCTGGGGGCATACAAAGTCAACCATTCTTTGGCAACCTGACAGCATGGCTGCACATGCATTTTAATCTCAGGCTAGAGATTGGAGCTCCTGCTCTGGTGCAGGTTAAGGGTTTCTACAGCCAGAGCTGTGGAAGGTGCCTCAGCAATAGGTGCTAGAATTGTGCTCTCCCCTATTACAAGCCTGGGGTGGGAGGAGAGCTGCTACAGCTACAGTTTTTCCCAGGTGGCAAGATTTGCAGCCAGGGCGAGCTTGGCAACTGAGAACTGATCTGCCTGAGACATTGCTGTGTGCCTCAATCTGCTCCACTGAGATTGTGTTTTACTCTCTGGATAAAACAATACACAGTACATTTCTAGAGAGAAATGCAGTTTGCCCTTCACTACTTCACTCCTAGAGAGAAATCCAGACATTTAGAATACCTGCTTGCCTAGATCAGCAGCCTGAGCTTCCCAGCATGTTATGGACATTGATTGTGGTGCATCAGGACCTCTCCACTCCACACCCAGGCAAATCTCCAGGCATTCAGAGCGCCTGCTCACCTGGATCAGCAGCCTGACCCACCCCACCCTTCCTGTACAGAGATCCTGGTGCAGGGAGTCCCTCTTAGCTTCATGCCCAGGCAGATGCCCAGACATTTGGAACACCCATTATTCTGGTTCAGTAGCCTGAGCTGCCCTACCCTACCTGGATATAAGTCATGGTGCAGTGAGGCCCTCTTTGCTCTGCACCCAGGCAGAATGTCCAGATATTTAGAGCACCAGCTTGCCTGGATCAGCAGCCTGAGTCACCCCAAAACTCCTGTGTAGAGGTTCTGTTGCAGGGATCCTGTATTCACACCATGCCCACATAGATCTCTTGGCATCTGGAGCACCCACACTCCTAGATTAGGGGTTTAGGCCACCCCCAATCCCTATGCACAGAACTCCGGGCTGAGGCAGTTTCTCAGCTCCACACTTAGGCACACCTCTGGCTGTTTGGCAGCTACCCACTGGTTTCTCCTTGGCACTGGTGTGTCTGCCTGCCACTGGGGGAACTGTAGGTGGAATTGCCCAATCTGACCCCACCTTTGTGGCCCCCACTGACCTCCTGGGGCTGAGCAGGAAGTCCAGATCACTATGTATTCCACAAATGAGACATTGCTTAGACAAAAGAGAACTTCTGCCAGTAAATAAGGATCAAGTATATACATGGCAATATTGGCTGCAGCTGGCTCTTACCTACAAGCACTACCTACTGGCTTTTAGGAAAAACTGTGCAGCCCATTATAAAACCTACAGAAAGAAGTGCATAGGGCTGTGGAAGCAAAGCCAAAAGACCCACTATGGAGGAGTGGAAGTGAAAGGGAAATAATAATAATATAGGGGAAGAAAGAAAAATAAAAAATCCCACTTGCAAGAAAATAATCACAAAAATTAGAAGTGCCAGAGTGTTCAGATAAGAAGTAACCAATGCAAGAATTCTTGCACCATAAAAAAATCTGAATGTAGTGACACCACCAAAGGATTGCACTAACTCTCCATCAATGGTCCCTCACAAAAATGAAAATTAAGAAATGACAGATAAAGCATGCAAAATAAGGATTGCAAGGAAGCTCAATGAGATCCAAGATGAGGTTGAAAATCAACAAAAATGTACTTCTGAAGCAACCCAGGAAATGAAGAGATGAGAGTCTTAAAAAGGTATCAATCAGAGCTTCTGGCATTGAAAACTCTCTTAAGGAAGTTCAAAATATGATTGAAAGCTTTATTAATAGACTGGACCAAGCAAAAGAAAGTATTTCAGAGCTTGAAACCCAGTCTTTTAAACAAATCCAGTCAGACAAAAGTAAATAAATAAGAAATTAAAAAATGAATGAAGTCTTCAAGAAATATAAAATTATGCAAAGTGACCAAACCTACAGATTAATGACATTCCTGAGAGAAACAGAGAAAAAATAAACATCTTGGAAATTATATTTGAAGGAATAATTCAAGAAAACTTCACTATTCTTTCTAGAGAGGTAGTCATCCGTATATAAGCAATCCAAGGAAACCTGTGAGACACCATACAAACTGAACATTATCAGTGCATATAGTCATCAGAATGTCCAAGTTTAATGCTAAAGGAAAAATATTAAAGGCAGCTGGAGAGAAAGGTCAAATCACATGTAAATGGAATCTTAGGCTAGCAGAGGACTTCTCAGCAGAAACCTGACAAGCCAGGGGAGATTGGGGTCTTATTTTTATCATTCTTAAAGAAGACATATTTCAACCAAGAATTTTATATTTCACCAAGCTAAGCTTTATAAGCGAAGGAGAAATAAAATCTTTTTCAGATAAGTAAGTACTAAGGGAATTCCTTACCACTAGACCAGCCATACAAGAGCTCCTTAGGGAGTTCTAAATATGGAAACAAAAGATCAATACCTACAACCACAAAAACATGTAAGTACATAGCCTGGAGACACTATAAAACAACCGCACAATAGAAACTACAAAAAAAAAACCAGCTAACAACTTCATGATAAGATCCAAATCACACATAACAATATTATCCTTGAATGTAAATGGTCTAAATGCCTCACTTAAAAGGCACAGAGTGAAAATTTGTATGAAAACACAAACCCCAGGCATCTGTTGCCTTCAAGAGACCCATCTAACATGTTATTACAACCATAGGCTCAAAATCAAGGATTAGAGAAGACCTATCATACAAACAGAAAACAAAACAAAACAAAAAAGCAGGAGTCAACATTCTGACATCAGACAAAAAAGACTTTAAACCAACAACAGTAAAAAAGGACAAAGAAGGGTATTACATAATGATAAAAGGTTCAATTAAACAAGAAGATTTAATGATCCTAAATACATATGCACCCAACATTGGAGGAGCCAGATTTACATAACAAGTACTTTAAGACCCACAAAAAGACTTAGACTACCACATAATAATAGTGGAGGATGTCAACATCCCACTGACAGCATCAGACAGATCACCAAGGCAGAAAACTAACAAAGAAATTCCAGACTTGAACTCAACACTTGGCCAATTGGACCTAATAGATAGTTACAGAATACTCTATTCATCAACCATAGAATATATATTCCTCTCATGTTTACACATAACATATTTCAAGATGGACCAAATGCTCAGCCAAAAAGCAAGTTTTTTTTTGTTTTGTTTTTTGTTTTTTGAGACAGAGTCTCGCTCTGTCTCCCAGACTGGAGTTCAGTGGCAGGATCTCAGCTTGCTGCAAGCGCCACCTCCTGGGTTTGTGCCATTCTCCTGCCTCAGCCTCCTGAGTAGCTGGAACCACAGGTGCCCGCCACCATGCCTGGCTAAATTTTTTTTTTTTTTTAATATAGACAGGGTTTCACCATATTAGCCAGGATGGCCTCGATCTCCTGACTTTTTGATCTGCCCACCTCAGCCTCCCAAAGTGCTGGGATTACAGGCATGAGCCACCGCACCCAGCCGAAAGCAAGTCATAATATATCCATATACGTCAAAATTATAGCAACCATACTCTCAGACCACAGTGGAATAAAAACAGAAATCAATACCAAGAAAATCTCTAAAACACACAAAATTCCATGGAAATTAAACAACCTGTTTCTGAATGACTTTTGGGTAAACAATGAAATAAAAGCAGATATAAAAAAATTCTTGAAAGTAATTGGAAACAGAGACATAACATACCAAAATCTCTGGGATGCATCAGAAATAATGTTACAAGGGAAGTCATGAGTGCTGAACACCTACCTCAAAAATGTAGAAACATGTCAAATTAACTATCTCACCTCACACCTAGAGGAATTAGAAAAACAAGAACAAACTAACCACAGAAGAAAATAAATAATTGAAATAAAAGTGGAACTGAAAAAATGAGTCCCAAATATCCATACAATCAATGAAACCAAAAGTTAGTTATTTAAATGCTAAACAAGATCTGTAGACCACTAGCTAGATTAACAAAGACAAAAAGAAAGAAGATCCAAATACACACCAACAACAATGACAAAGGTAACTTTACAACTGATTCCACAGACAACTATGAATACCTCAGTGCACAGAAATTGAGGAAATGGATAAATTCTGGAAACACACAATCTACCCAGATTGAATCAGGAACAAACTGAAATCCTGAACAGACAGACCAATATCAAATTCCAAAAATTGAATCAGTAATAAAAACACCTACCAATCAAAAAAAAAAAAAAAACAGGCTAGCTGGACTAGATTCACAGCTCAGTTGTATCAGATGTACAAAGAGGAGCTGATACCAGTCCATTAAATCCACTATTCCAAGTAATCAAGGAGGAAGGCTCATCCCTAACTCATTCTACGAAGCCAGTATCACCCTGATACCAAAACCTGGCAAAGACACTATGAAAAGACACTATGAAAAAAGAAAACTACAGGCTAATGTCCCTGATGACCATAGATGCAAAAATCCTCAACAAAATACTAGCAAACCAAATTCAATAGTGCATCAAAAAGTAATTCACCATAATCATATCAGCTTCGTTCCTGGAATAGAAGTTTGGTTCAACATATACAAATGAATAAATGTGATTCACCAAAGAAATAGAACTAAAAATAAAATCAATATGATCATCTGAATAGACATGGGAAAAGCTTCTGATAAATTCTAACATCCCTTTATGATAAAAACCCTTAATAACTAGGGTTAGAAGAACATACCTGAAAACAGTAAGATCAATCTATGACAAATACACAGCCAATATCATACTGAATGGTCAAAAACTGAAAGCATTCCCCTTGAGAAATGGAACAAGACAAAGATGCCCACTCTCACCACTCCTATTCAACATAATAGTGGAAAGCCTAGCTAGAGCCATCAGATGAGATAAAGAAAGAAAAGGCATCTAAATAGGAAAAGAAGAAGTCAAACTACCCCACTTCATGGATGATATGATTCTATACTGAGAAAACCCTGAAGACTCCTCCAAAAGGCTCCTGGAACTGATAAATAACTTCAGTAAGTTTTCAGGACACAAAAATCAATGTATAAAAGTCAGTAGCATTTCTATACACCAATATTTTCAAGCCAAATCAAGAATGTAATAGCATTTACAAAACAGAATAAAATACCTAGGAATACAGCTAGCCAAGGCGGTGAAACTACAAAACACTGCTAACATAAGTCATCCATGACACAAACAGGAAAAACTTTCCATGGTCATAGATTGAAAGAATCAATATTGTTTAAATGGCCATACTCCCCAAAGAAATCTACAGTTTCAATGTTTTTGCTATTTAACTGTCAAAGTCATTTTTCACAGCACTGGGAAAAAAAAAAAAAAAAAACTATTCAAACATTATATGGAACAAAAAAAGAGCTGAATAACTAAAGCAATCCAAAGCAAAAAGAGCAAAGCTAGAAACATCACATTACCTGACTTTAAACTATACTGTAAGGCTACAGTGATGAAAAGAGCATGGTACTGGTATAAAAACAGACACATAGACCAGTGGAACAGAATAGAGAACCCAGAAATAAAGCCAAACACCTACAGCAATCTGGTGTTTGACAAAATCAACAAAAATAGGCTATGGGAAAAAGACTTCCTATTTAATAAATGCTGAGATAGCTGGCTAGACATATCCAGAAGGAGGAAACATGGCCCCTCACCTCCACTATATAAAAAAAAAAATCTCAAGATGGATTAAAGATTTAAATGTAAGTCCAGGCTCAGTGGCTCACGCCTGTAATCCTGGCACTTTGGGAGGCTGAGGCGGGTGGATTAGTTGAGGTCAGGAGTTCAAGACCAGCCTGACCAATATGGTGAAATCTTGTCTCTATTAAAAATACAAAAATTAGCTGGGTATGGTGGCGGGCACCTGTAATCCCAGCTACTTGGGAGGCTGAGGCAGGGGAATCGCTTGAACTCTGCTACCGGGAGGCAGAGGTTGCAGTGAGCCGAGATCGTGCCACTGCACTCCAGGCTGGGGCGATAGAGCAAGACTCCATCTCAAAAAAAAAAAAAAGAGGTTTAAATGTAAGACCTCAAAATAGAAGAATCCTAGAACAAAGCCTAGGAAACACCATTCGGCTAGAATTGTCCTTGGGGAAGAATTCATGTCCATGTCCTTGAAAGTAATTGCAACAAAAGCAAAAATTGACAGGTAGCATCTAATTAAAGAGCTTCTGCGTAGGAGAAGAAACTATCAACAGAGTGAACAGGAAACCTACAGAATGGGAGAAAATACTCACAATCTATACATCTGGCAAAAGTCTAATATCTAGAAATCTATAAGGAACTTAAATAACTGAACAAGCAAACCCAAAATAACCCCATTAAAAAATGGGCAAAAGATGAGAAGATATATGAGTGGCCAGTAAAGATATGAAAAAATGTTCTATGTCCCTAATCATCAGAGAAATGCAAATTAATACCACAATGAGATACCATCTCAGCCGAGTCAGAATGACTATTATTAAAATGACAAAAAACAACAGATGCTGGCAAGGCTGAGGAGAAAAGGGAATGCTTATACACTGTTGGTGGGGAATTAAATTAGTTCAGCCACTGTGGAGAGCAGTTTGGATATTTCCCAAATAACTTAGAACTACCATTTGACCCAGCAATTCCATTAATGGGTATATGTTCAAAAGGAAACAAACCATTCTACCAAAAACATGCATGCATTTGTATGTTCATTGCAGCAGTATTCACAATAGTGAAAACATGAAATCAAGCTAGGTGCCCATCAACAGTGGATTGGATAAAGAAAACGTGGTGCCTATACACCATGGAATACTACACTGCCATATACGTGAACAAAATCATGTCATTTGTGGCAACATGGATGCAGCTGGAGGCCATTATCTTAAGTGAATTAACACAGGAACAGAAAACCAAATATCACATGTTCTCATTTATGTAGGAGCTAAATATTGGGTACTCATGGACATAAAAAGAACAATAGACACTGGTGACTACTAGAGTAGGGAAGGAAGGAGGGCAGCAAGGGTTGAAAAACTACTAGGTACTATGCTCAGTACTTGGGTGACAAGATCATTGATACTCCAAACCTCAGCATGACACAGTATACCTAAGTAACAAACCTGCACATGTACACCTGAGTCTAAAATAAAAGTTGAAAAAAATAAAAATAAATAAATTAAAAATAAATATGCATATACTAAAGCATATACCAATGGAAAAATACTGTAGCCTATTACCAGGTATCATATTTATTTTCATATTATATATCACTTTATAGACTCTTAAACTTGACCTCTGAAATATTTTCTGTGCACAATAAATGAACTCACTATATGTAATATGTGAAGAATCCTTCAGTCATAGCATTTCAGTGCTTAGAAGACACCTTATAATTCCTCAGCTATAATTTCTGTTCATGCTATTATTCCTGAAAATAATTATTTACAAATTCAGCAGAAAAGAATTTACTATGGCAATGTTGTGGGATGAAATGTGTTTCTCTAAAATTCATATGTTGAAGCCTAACCCCTGTATCTCAGAATTTGACTGTATTTGGAGATAATGCTTTTAAACAAGTGATTAAGTTAAAATAAGACCATTTGGGTAGGCCCTAATCCAAACTAATTGGTGTCCTTCTATGAGAGGCCATTTGGACACACAAGGAGATATCAGGGGTTCACATGCAGATACAGAAATGACCACGTAAGAAAACTGTGAGAAGGCAAGCCAACAAGAGAGCCCTCAGAAGAAGCCAAACCTGCTGATACCTTGATCTTAGACTTTTGGCCTCTAGAACTGCAAGAAAATATATATATATATATTTTTAAAAAAGAACACTTGGAATTATAAAATTCAAGAAGAGAAACTACGTATCCTGGATGTGTCATTTTTTCTTGCATTTTTGCCTTATTCAGTCCATCCTTCCAATTCAGTGTTTATCAACCCCTGGTAAACAGTACAATCATTTGGAGAGATCTTAGAAAATATTGAAGTTTGGCCCTTTTTCTAATCAATTAAACCACAATCTTAGGTGATTCTGTTCTGTAACAGTGTTTAAGAATCTCTGTTTATACCCACAGAGACTCATTTCTGGTCATCATTTGGAGCCTGTGTTACAACAGAGGGCCTTTCCTGTGAAGAGATCACTCTCAGAAGGGTTGCAAGTCTAGGCTGAACAATTACAATTTCAGAGGTTAAATATTCAAAATAGTAATAGTATTGGTTCTGGAGAATAAATACCTATATTGTTTGTGTGGTTTATATACTAATTGCCACTGTAATACATACATTGTTTGTGTGGTTTATATACTAAGTGCCACTGTAACAATAAATCCTGGTTATCTTCCTTCTTCAATCACACCCCGTTTACCTTTCTCAAAATTTAGTCATTGAAACAGTAAAACATGGAAATACAATCTCATAGGTTATGGTGAAGAACTGCTCAGATGCCAGCACAAGAAAGAAGCATCTAAATGCAGTGGAGAAGGATTTTTAGTGGGGATTATACCAAAGTTTAGTCATTCATTTATGAAAAATGTTTCAACAGGCTCTAACAAGAAAGCAACTAAGAACATAAACTTGGCTCTTGATATGGAATCCATAATTTAGCAATATTGAACAATGTGTGGACTTAGTTAAAAAGTAAGGTAGTGACTTCTGGGAAGAAAGACCAATATATGGGTGAGCACAGGTATGTGATGCGAAGAATTTTGGAGGAATAATATAAGATGGGGATAACAAATATGATATGGGGACTGTCATTGATACTCTGTGCTTTTGAACTTGATCCTAAAGGTTTGATTCTAGAAGCTATGAAGGTTGTTTTTCCTGTAGGAATGAAGTAAGTAAACCTTATGGGAGATAATACAGTAATTCATGGGAGACATGATGAAAATCATAGTAAGTTTTGGAATAATGGAGGTTAATGTAAGTTATATTAAAAGTTAACATATAAAAAATAGATAAATGCCTGAAACTAATGGGTGAATGAGAGGATGAATAGCTTCATGTTTCTGTTGGGGACTTTAGAGTAGATATTGTTTACCATTAATGACAACGAAGAACTCCAAATTAGGAACTGGATTGAGGAATATTTGAAGAATAAACTGCGAGGTATCTGAGGAGCAATAACAAGTAAGCTACATTAGATATATTTTGTGTGTGTTTTGCAAAAGATATGTGATCCAAGTAACTGATACAAATTTCTTATGATTATCCCTCTTCATTAGATCTAAAAATACTAAATGGTTATATTCACAGACTACACTAACCAGACAGTGTCCTGTATTCTATCTGCAGACCCTTTAGGCAAATCATACTAAGAATTTTCTTTAGATACAAGATTCTGAAGCATGTGTGGCAAATATTTAACACGTAGGCTGTACATGTATATGGAAAATTCCAGTGTAATCTTAAATTATACACGTCAATTTGCTAATTACTAACAAGCAAAGATAAGGACCATTATTCCAGTTCCATATGGTAGTCCTAGCCATACCACCTCTCCTTTATTCTTAGCCTTGCAGTTTTCCTAAAAGAGGTTAAATTTCTTTCTCCTCCAAAAACTACCCTGGTTTTATCTTTGTCTAGATAGTTCCTTCTCTTGCTTAAGGTTTTATCTCATTATCAGCATAAATTCTATGTTTTATGATGTTGGAATAAGAAAAAGGCTCATTGAGAGTCATACCAGGGCACTGTGATTTCTTATTGGCCTAGCTGATGATGTGACACTCTTGTTTTTCACCTATTCTGGGTAGCAATTTGGAATTAAAAAATAATATTACCGTGGTATAAGTCCCAACAGAAGTATTAACCCTGGCTAGCACTACTTGTTATGACGGACTAAATAAATACATTTACATTTCACCTTGGTTACTTTTCCATAAGAGTAATTTTATAAGTAGAGTTACTCTGCCTTAACAAATACTGAACTGTTGGGTAAAAAATGTATATGCTAACATGAATCATGCATATGAGTGTGCTTAGGTAACCATATATGGTAGAAATAGTGATATTGATGTCATACGAATTTTACATATTGATTATACTGTATCACTGTATACATATATATTACATTGATTATATATTATCAATGTTATAAATAATAGTTGGAGAACTAATACATACATGTCATATATTACATATTATACACATCATCTATCCCACCAAAAAGTTCTCTTTGAGTGAGAGAGATGTTATTTACAAAAATATGATAGCAACTTTCTAAATGTTTTTTCTATACATTCAAAATTATATTTTTGCTGATGAGTAGAAAAGTTAGCAACATAGACAATGTTTATAGATTAGTTGTATATCTTTTTAAGCTCAGTAGTGGGATTATCAGGTTTTATTTAATAATTCACTGAAAATTATTTAGAGATGAAAAGCTTTTTTGATAAAAAAAATATAAATTTCAGAAGTTTCACTGAGATCACTGATACTTCAGAGTATTTTTCTTGAAATTTTAGTAAAAAGCATTCCTGTCAAAAAAATACAGACAGTGTTTGGTAGTCAAGAATAACCCACTTGTGAATAGCATTGGTATATAATAAATTTAGTATTTTTATTTTTCTATTATTGTTTTTAGAGATTCTGTGTTCATATATGAAGCACAGAGCAAAACAGGGTCTGTCTGAAAAAAAGCCTCATGCCAGTCCAGAAAACACCCCATCCAGGGATATAGATATTGCAGAATTAACCATGAACCATGATCTGGTCTTCAGAAACTTGATTTGAGTGAATCAAGTTGATTGAGAGTGAATGTGTGACTATGAACATTAACTAAGGAAGACTGAGGAATTTTCACCTTCTTTAACTTATCTTCTTAACCTGGGTACCATAAATGAAATTTAGGGGACCTAATAACTTGTCTAAAACAGTGCATATTTCTAAAGAGATAGGCAAATTCTCAAAGGAGTCAGTGAAAAAAGAAATTGGTCAGGTTAGAAATAGGCAAGCCAAAACTGTCAATATTTCCAAGCAAGACTCTCCCCTTGTCCCCCTAGGAAAATGTTTGCTTTTCTCTCTCTCATTTTTATTCTCCATTTCTGTCAGTCTGTCTCACATTTTTTCTCAATCTTTTTTGAAAGTAAAATTCTTATTATCATCTTTTTCCTAACAGCATACAAGTAAATTATCACTAAATTGTCATTCCAGTTATCCAACAGTGATATGATTTTCAAATTACCTTGATGTTATGTTGAGTGTCAATGTTATATGTGTGTGTATGTATGTGTGTGTTTATATATATATGTATATAAATGAATTAAAATATCCAATATCTGTCAGTATATCAACGTTACTATTTGAATCTAAGGATATCCTTGTTTCTTGGCAGTCTTGATGCATCTCAATGTTAACTGTCATTTGAAGTAAAATTTACTTTTTCCACACAGATGATTTTTCTCCATTTTAACATAAAATGAATTATGATATTATAACAGAAAATTTATAGCATTTGTACTAACTACAAAGATTAACGTTTTTATACAAAATTACATTTGGGTTTGCCTCTTGATGGGGATGTCATGATTTATTTCTTTATGTTAAACATAAAATCAGGAGAAATGTAAGGAATTACAAAGTATGTCATCTATATCTAATTGGGAACTTTTTATTGAGAATTTATAGATGTTGTTTTGAGAACCAGGCACGTTCATGCATTCTGGTTTGATTTACCTTAGGTGGCATACACCACGTTTGTAATTTATTAATTTTTCATAATTTTCCATCGGTTTTGGAAGCTATACAACCTATTCTTGCAGCACGTTTCTATGGCTGAGAACCAGAAGTCAGGTAGAAAAATATGGACAAAATATCATTCTTATAAAAATTCATGTGAACTTTGATATTTTATAGTTGCACAGATGAACTAGCAAAATTTCTGGAATGAATATATCAGAGGTAGTTGCAGTTTTTATATTATATTGATCAACAGCAAGCCTAGATGGGAATGGGGAAAATTTTTCACCTTATTCTCCCTGAGAATGTTATCAGAACATATTGTTTGTACTTATAACATTTATAGCTGTCATCCTCTGTATTTACGTTTTATCTGCCCTTTCAACTAGATCCTGAACTCCTAGATGGCCCCGGCAGTGTTTCTATATCTTCATCGCACTGCACAAAGTGATATTATACAGTTGCTATTCTTTAAATGTGTGTTGAATGTCATAAAATTGATTGCTATATTCATCTAGAACTATCCTTTTCAATGCTATGAAGAATAGGTGACATTAATAAACTACTTTCAGTTTGAATTTCATAGTTTTCTACATTTTGGAAAGAGATATAGAGAAATAGTTAAGAAGCAAAAAATCGAATAAAATACTGCCTCTGAGAATCTCATATGACATTGAAAAAATTAGGTAAGCTACCGGAGTTTTCATATCTCTGAAATGGGGATGTTTTAAAATGGGTCACAGCTCATAGGCTGGGGCCTTATCTCACTCCTCCTTTAATATCTTCACTAGCTCAGCGTGCTTCAGATGTCCTCAAAGATTCTCTGCCTTACCATCTCACATAGCTGTTTACTAAGGAGAACGGCAGTCACTTGATGTCACTCATAATTTTCCTCTGAAGTGGGTCAAGAAGATTGCTATAATTTTAAGTAAATGTCACCAATCGACAGACATTTCACAAAGGTTTACAAAGTAAAGTTTACATTTTAACGTTTACATATTAAATTCCAGTTCAGTTCTCCCAAGGGAAAAGTCCAGGCAGAAGATCTGTGTGAGTCTAATAATCATACAGATCTTTGTCCTTTTAATAAGATCATGGGGAAAATGTATCCTGCAGGTATGTAGCATCTGAACATGTTATCATTTACAACTTATGAGATCTATGTACATGATCATAAAGATGCATGCGATGTTCACTTTCTCTTCGTTCAAATGTTGTAGTTAATACCTCATAAGCTTATTTTTAAAATTAAATGAGATACATGTAAGCCATTCTAACACTCTCTGGCACAGAGTAAGTGACCAACAATGGTAGTTAATGTGGTTACAGTTCAGAAGGCACATAATAGTAAGAAATCTTTCTTGGTGAGAAATTTCTCATATCTTTCACTTGGAATAAACTATTAAAAATAGTGGATAAGATTAGAGCCCTAGTTATGTGCTATAGGTAGTACAGAACACTGCATATGCATTACCACATTTTACAGTTGAGCAGTTAGAGGCATGGAAAGGTTAAGTACCTTATTCACAATCCCATAGATGATAAGTAGCAGAACAAGAATTTGAATCAAGAAAGGCTGACCTAAGAGCCCACACTGTGTTTCTGCAAAGGGCCAAATAGGAAATACTTTAGGTTTGTAGGCTGTAGGCTCTCTATTATAACTACTCAACTCTATTCCTACAGTGTGAAAGCAGCTATGAACAATATGTAAACAAATATGCATGGATGTGTACCAGTACAATTTTATTTACAGAACAGGTAGCAGCCTTGATTTGACTCATGGATTGTAGTTTTCTGATATGTGCCCTAAACCAGCAGCTCTCAAGGTTTTGAAATATCATTAAACATCTTCCACAGAGTAAGAGGGCATCAATTATTAAAGAATTCCACACTCTCCTGAAGACTTATACTCCTTTACTACCTGACTTATACCAACTGGCCCATCTCCTTTTTGGTTCTAGGAATGCCAGAACGTGAATTGAAAAGAGCATCAAGAAGATTGGAAACAGCTAATAAGTAAAATGTACCTTAGCCCAGAGTGTAACAATAGCATTCTTGGTGGCCACCTCTCAAACTTTCTTGCCACAGTTGAATGAACATTGATTCAGCTGTATGAATATCAAAAAGATGGATCACTTTCAGAATTTAGGAATTATCTAGCCATTATCGTCATGTATCAGACCTGAACATTTCACACCAAGTGCTCGGTTTCACATAGTTGTAGCTGGGTTAAAACAGAAGTAGCTTTGTTGAAAAACGAAAGAGAAAATATAATGGTAAATCACTACCCTTCAGGAATTACACCTCTTAGCTGAGTTTTTATAAGAAATTCTGTAATAAAAAAGAGACACAATCTAGAGCAGACACATGACAATTTAAAGGCCTAAGAGATAATTCCCATTGCCAGGGACATTAGGTATTGAAAACTAATGAGTATTAAAAAAAAAAAAGAAATGAAATAACTGCCCAGCTCTGACCAGTGGAAAGGAACAACCAATATTAAAGGACGTTCATTGGTCTTTGTCCAGTGCTACTCCTCAAATATCAACTTGTTTTGTAAATATAAAGGCTACCACATCAAATACACTTTCCATACATTTCCTATTATATCTTCATCTGAGTAAAAATATGTTTCCATGGTGGATATTTTTAAACCTTTCAAGATCTACCTGCCTCCCAACCCTTCACTATGTCACTGCAGATCTTGACTATGTTCTTAGTAATTCAGTACCTAGAATCTGTTAAGGACATATTTACTGTGAAAATGGAATCGTATAATTGGACGTAGTTTTAATGGCCTATGTTTTAGATTTTCTAGAGGAAGCAAACTTAGTTACCTTCTCCCGATTTTTATTTCAATCCCATTGGCAGAATGTTTCACCATGTTCAAGGCAAAACCTGGGGGTCCATAAAGGCCCATGGGCTCAAAGCTGTGACAGATATTTGATCTGTAGCTCTGGGTAAACTACCTCTATATGGTATCCATAGGGAAATAAAATGTGTTCATTTTCTAGTTTTGCATAAAAACTTACCAGAAAGTTAGTAGTTTAAACAACACTCATTTATTATCTCATATTTTGCAAGTCAAAAGTTTAGATATTTTCAGCAGGGCCTCTGTTTAGGGCTAACAAGTTCGTAATTATGGTGTTGGATAAGCTGGACACTCATGGAGGTTATGGGAAATAATTTCCTCCCCAAAGCATTCACTTTCTTGGCTGAATTCAGTTACTTGCAATTTTAGGGCAGATCCCTGTTTACTTGCTACCTGTCAGCCGGGATCTGCTCTCAGGGCTTAGAGATTTCTTGAAGTTCCTGGTCACATGCTTTCTTCATCTCAGCAATGGAAAACTGCCTCAAGTTGAATCTTTCTCATGCTTCAAATCTCTTTGACTTTCTCTCCTGCTCCTAACTAGAACTCTTTAATTTTAAAGAACTCATGTGTCTGAATTGGCAACTCCCAAGTAATCATCCCTTTTGCCATATAATTTGAAATAATGACAGGAATGACATTTCATCATATTGTATAAGGCTCTGCCTATATTCAAAGGAGAGGGGATTACACAAGGGTGAGAGTGATTGGGTGTTATTCTTAGAATCCTGCTTGGAGCACCTACAAAGTCCTTCATTCTAAAACAAGAAGAAAACTATGGACTGTGGGCCAAATCCAGTCAGATGCCTGTGCCTATAAATACAATTTTACTGGAATAGTGCTACACCTATTTGTTTGGATATTGTCATATATTGTCATGTCTGCTTTCATGCTATAACAGCAGAGTTGATTAATTGCAACAGACTATGCTCCACAAAGCCTAAAACCTTTACTATCTTGCCTTTTATTTAAAAAACAAAGTGTTTGGCTGGGCGCGGTGGCTCAAGCCTGTAATCCCAGCACTTTGGGAGGCCGAGACGGGCGGATCACGAGGTCAGGAGATCGAGACCATCCTGGCTAACCCGGTGAAACCCCGTCTCTACTAAAAAGTACAAAAAACTAGCCGGGCAAGGTGGCGGGCGTCTGTAGTCCCAGCTACTATGGAGGCTGAGGCAGGAGAATGGCGAAAACCCGGGAGGCGGAGCTTGCAGTGAGCTGAGATCTGGCCACTGCACTCCAGCCTGGGTGACAGAGCGAGACTCCGTCTCAAAAAAAAAAAAAAAAAAGTGTTTGCCAACCTGTGGCCTAGACTTTTATGTCTAATTTAGTGGGGTTAATTATCCATGTCATATGTTTTGTTTGCTAACAACAACAAAAACAACAACAGTTAATAGACAAGGATATTGCCTAGTTCACTATCACTAGGAAATTAAATGAATTGTCAACCCTTACTTTCTTATCATTTCATATCCCCATACTGATATTTTTCCCTTTGACATGAAGCTATTTATTTTGCTTTGGTTGACTTAAGCTCAGTCTTCTTTAGAAACCCTGTTTACCCTGATAGCCAGTGAAAGTTTGCTCTCAAATGAGAAAATCAGTAGTTATGTCCAAATACTTCACTTAAACTCCCTCATATTTCCTACAAATATTAAACTAATACCTAAAGAGTGAGTCCTGGGCATTTAACCATTAGCCAGTATGTTGATGGTTTACTCTTATATCCAGTTGCTGAAACTAGACCTTGGGATGGCTCCCTGTTTATACATTAGAAAGCATGTCAGGGCGTTGGCATTGGTAAGTGTTACCATGCTTATGACATAGCAAGAAAGATATATGCCCCACATATAGGTAATCCTCTATTTATATTTGACACGATAAAATTGTAGAAGAACCAAATAATGAATCTGAAATTAGTTTAGACAAACTGACCATTCAAAAACACTGTGGGATTGAAGCCTTTTGCCCCAGTGCACTCATAATGACTGATTTTAAAGAGGTTTGATTTGTTAGTCAAGTTATAGGACATAAAAGGAGCAGTAGGCCAGGCACAGTGGCTCACATTTGTAATCACAGCACTTTGAGAGGTTGAGGGGGGTGGATCACCTGAAGTCAGGAGTTTGAGACCAGCCTGGCCGACATGGTGAAACCCCATCTCTACTAAAAATACAAAATTAGCCTGGCATGGTGGCGTAAGCCTATAGTCCCAGCTACTCCAGAGGCTGAAACAGAGAATCGCTGGAACCTGGGAGGCAGAGTTTGCAGTGAGCTGAGATCGCACCATTTTACTCCAACCTGGGCAACAAGAGTGAAACTCCGTCTCAAAAAAAGAGAGAGAAAAGCAGCAGTAGATGCTATTCAAGCCTGCAGATATGGCACCTGTGCCCTCAGCATTCCTGTTCTAGAAATTTGTCCTGGAGTTTTAACATCACCAAATGATCTGTAAAACTAGTGAAAAAGTTAGAAAATTTTAATGCTACTTGAAAAACTTACCACAGAAAGGAAGTTAAAAACCTTCTGTCAGGGATTGGGATCGTTTCTCGTGACTAAATCTTAGAATTATCAGAATATGGTTAAGGCAAATTGTACAAGGTCTATGAATAATTATTTGTTTGTTTGTCTCCTCATTCCCAACGTCAGTGCTCAGAGTCTTAAATACTGTTTGTATGCCCACTTGACAGACCACTTAGCAAATAATTCTGCCACCTAAAGTGTCCAAAACAACACTGCCATAACCCAGTCAGAGACTACAGACACCATGATTTGAAAAATACTTTGAATACGGTAGGCCTGGGCATGGGAATAATAAAGGAAAGATTTCTTTTTGCCGAATAGGAAGAAGTGCAAAATGTTTTTGATTTTTTTCAATACCTAAGTACCTTGGCGTTGTTTTCTGCAATCTTTGCATGTAAAAGAATTACAAGTCTTGAGCCCAAACTCCCCATCTTTCTTCCTAAATCTAAAAAGCAGAATATGCTTTCTCAGACTTGCTTACCCTTAGGCCATATTATTCTGAAAACTGAGAATGCTTACTTAATTTTAGCAGAACATCTGCCTTATATCTCTCATCACATTCCTATTTTTATACCCTTTTATTTCAACCAACATATAAAATCTCTGCCAACTGCCACAAGCACAGCAGCCTCACTTTCATACTGACCTTCCTGTTAGAGAAGCAGAAAACAATAAAAAAATAGTTTTACTTTCTTACCTCTTTGTTTGGTGGTTGTATTTAGGATTCTAGGAACTTCTCATGGACCCTTTCTCTTTTTAGCAAATGCCTGCAGATTCTTGAAGTGACTGCCCTAAAATTAGCCCCTCTGTGCAGTATTTTCTCAAATTTTTATGACGTTCGAAACTTCATCCTCATACTTATTATAGTATTACACGCTGCTTCTATATTTTCTGTCTAGATTATAAACTCAACAAGTAAAGGGAGAGTGTCTTATTAATTTTTATTTTTCTGTTACCTACTACAGTGACTGGCATAAGGTTGACTTTCAATAAACATCGTATGACAATAGTAGGTGAAGGAATGGGGTTTTAAGTCAGTCTGACCTGGGTCCCAGTCCTGGCTTCAAGTATATAAGGTGTAAAATCATGACCAAGTTTCTTAATCCCTTTAAACCTCAGTTTTATCAACTGTAAAATGGAGAAAATAGTTGCACCAACCTCAGCAATGGCATTGTTAATAAATGAATTGGTGCACAGAGAAGAATTAGCACCGTGCCTTACATGTGGCAAATGCTCAATAGGTGTTAACTAGTAAGAACATTTAATAAAAGTAAAAAAGTGAATTACGGTTTAGCAAAGTATCTACGGTCTATTTCCAAGTCAGTTTATGTTCAAACTGTAACACTTTTGTCTTGTCTGGATTAATCATATGTGGAGGCATAAAAAGTTGTCATCCCATATGGCTTGAATATTTCTTTATGATGCATAAGTGGTACTACCAATATTTCTGAATTTTAATGATATGTAGTAAAACTGTAAAACCATAAGACTGCACAAGCATAGTGATCAAAGCTTTCAGTAGAGTTTAATTTTGTTCTATGCATATGTACTTTCTATTTTAATTCCTTAAAGTCATTTTTTAATCCATTCTTTTGATCCAGTCTTCCAAAATAGTAAATTCTCTCAATCTCTCTCCAACTTCTCCCTTCCCCTCTTCCTCCCCACCCCATTTTTTCCAGTGATATATTATGTTGTTGTATTCAATTTAATTTATACATTGATGAGTATAATCATGTTTATAATATAAAACTGCATAAGAGAAACTTTGCATATTTTACGAAAAGTGGAAGAAGAGTAATCTCCTGGTGCTTTCTGACCTCTCCCTGCCAAGGAAGAGTGTCTGGATATATGAGTAGAGAAACTCAGAGGTAACTCAATGCATTGCACACAAAAGGTGAACATCAGGATCCATTTCCAAAGGCTGTGGATTCTATAGCTTGCCTCTCCTCCAGTGGTTAAAGGCGAACAGTTACCTGGTGCCATTATTATTATATGTGTATTTGATTATTCCTTTGGCCATTTCAATTCCCTTGGAGTGTGAAGAACAATTGTTATTGAATTTTAAGCCCCATGGCAATAGATTTTAGTTTCAGCCATGCATGGAAATATGTGTTAGGCATATTACAGCCTCATAGATATATATTCTAGATTAGATGAAGACAAGGTGAAATATAAGCCTTGCCACTGTGGTCCCAAGACTGTCTTAAGTGCTTATAATATGAGAGCAGAAGATTTATTACAGTTTGGGATAATAATCTGTTATGGATCATTGTTGATCATTACAATACTGAAGTGAAAAATGTATATTGCAATTTAAAAGATTTGTTTCCCCTTATATCTCATTTGTAACTCTGCTATTTGTGTTATAGAATTTCAATATATATTTATGATATATGCTGCTACAGATACGCTACAACACTGAAATGGCACTTTTGGATAAAGTTTTCTTGTTTCCCCTTTAAAGAGAGTTTTAAAATATTTATGAGAAGCAATGCATGTAATATACTATTTTAAGGGTGCACCAGCTGTTCTTCACACTGAGTGCTTATAAATACATACATATTTTTAGTCCATATTCAAACACATTATTATGTCTGTTAAAAATTAAGAAGATAATATGGAAAGTTGCTTTAGAGCAGAAAGAGGTATGGGGTGTGGTCTTGTGTTTAATATGTAACATTTAGTGTTCCCTAATATTTACTCTTATGGTATTCTATGTTAAATAAGAAATAGTTGCAAATGCTAAGATTACTTGTTGTTTGATGGCTGTGTTGCCTGCTCATACTTTATATATAATATTATATAGGTTTACGTTTGCAAAATGTTTTCACAGACCTCATATAATCCCCATGATGACCTGAGAAGTAGTCGGTCAGATATACCTCTAGCAAGTGGCTGAATCAATACTAATGATTTCTACTCCACCTCTTCCCACAAAGTCTTCAAGTCTTTTAATTCCTATTCTAGGATTTCTTGAATTGCAGTAAGCTGTACTTAGTGCTATATATTACCCTAAAAAGCCTAACATTATATATTTAATATAAATATAAATTGTATATAATTATGTAAATATGTAAAGGTTTCCATAAATATAAAAATGTAAGCATAAATAGAGATGTCCCATACGTTTATATTTACAAGATAAATTCATAAATTAAGGTAACTTTTAACCAGAGAAGTTACATCCAAATTTTATAAATTATGTATAGGATCTGAGTTCAGAAAACTACAAATCACTGACGAAAGAAATCAAAGATCTAAATAGAGAGAGAGAGTTACTCCATAGATGAACATGTGGAATGTTCATGGATTGGAACACTAATATTGTAAAGAGGTCAATTCTTTTACATTTGATCTAAAAATTCAATGCAATCCCAACCAAAATTCTAGAAAGCTATATATAGATATTAAAAAAAGATTCTAAAGTTAATGTGTAAAGGCAAAAACCTAGAAAAACCAAGACAATACTGAAAAAGAAGAATTTGAAGGAGTCACACTACCTGATTTCAAGACTTACCCTAAAGCTACATTAATCATGACAGTGTGGTATTGGTAAAATAACAGATGCATAGATTAATGGAACAAAATAAAGAACCCAGAAATAGATCCACACAAATATACCAAACTGATATTTAACAAAGTACCAAAGGCAACCCAAAGGAGAAAGGATCATCTTTAAATAAATGATACTTACAATTTTTTATGAATGATTGAATAAATAAATCAATGGAGAAATATAGACAAATCTTAGATGCAGAATACTTTAAAATAATGTATGTAAATATTCTACCCTCAATGAAGTTAGCATAGCTATTCACTTTTTATGTGTGGATACAATAATGATTTCATTCCAAAGAGTACATTATAGAGCAGAAGAAAAATAACTAGACAGTGGAGAAATCTGACAAACACTACGTCAGCCATGTGATCAAGGTTAATAACATCAACAGTGAAAAGTCATGTTAATAGTTTTTCTATGTGATATATTGTGATGAAATGGCACTTTGCCTCTATAGTTTTCCTCTTAAAAAACCAAACACTCAACTTAATTATGAAAAAGATAGATTACACAAATCTTAGTCAAAGTACATGTTATAAAATACTAGAGCAATATTCATCAATATTGTTAAGGAATTCAAAAACAAGGAAAGTCTGTGAAACTGTTAAAGTCAAGAGGAGCCTAAGGAGACAACACTACTAATAAAATATGACATTCTGAATGGGATCACAGAACAGAGATTAGACATTAGAGAAAACTAAGGAAATCTTGATAAAATAGGAATTTCAGTTAATAATTAGGTTATGAAGAATAGTTCATTAATTATGATAATGTACTATACTAATATAAGAGAGGATCCTGGGCTTGGATCCAAGAACACTATGTATTATCTTCATGATTTTTCTATAAATCTAACTGCAATCTAAAATAAAATATTTATTTAAAATATAGATTGTACTTGTTATCAAGGGAAAATATAATTATTGATACTAATTACAGAACCTACTGAAGAAAAGGAAACCTGCACATATTTGGTGTGGCTAAACAAGAGTGATATAATAAACACATATAAACAGCATATGTATGTTAAACACATATAATAAACACATATAAAACACCGTTTACATATATACACTTCCTTAATGTCTTTCTATGCCAGGCACTCTACTGTACACTAGGAAATAGTCACTAATAAAGCAGAGACACATGCTTATATGGAGCTTACTGTTTTAAAATTTTTAAAATTTTTTATTTCTTCTGAGACGGAGTCCTGCTCTGTCACCCAGGCTGGAGTGCAGTGGCATGATCTCGACTCACAGCAACCTCCACCTCCCAGTTCAAGTGATTCTCCTGCCTCAGCCTCCCAAGTAAGTGGGATTACAGGTGCCCACTGCCACACCCAGCTAATTTTCGTATTTTTAGTAGAGACAGGGTTTCACCATGTTAGCCAGGCTGGTCTTGAACTCCTGAGCTCAGGTGATCCGCCCATTTCGGCCTCCCAAGGTGTTGGGATTACAGGCGTGAGCCACAGAGCCCCGCCTATGGAGCATACATTTTTGGTGGCAGAGTGGAACAAATAATAAGTAAATAAGCAAATAATTTTGGAAAGAACAACAAAGCAGAGATGGGTGATAAGAAGTTGGGAATTTCTATTTTATGTATTTATTTTTTTAATTTTTAAATTTTCAATTTTTGTGGGTACATAGGTGTATGTATTTATGGGGCATATAAGATATTTTGGTATGGCATGCAATACGTAATAATTACATCATGGAAAATTGGGTATCCATCTCCTCAAGGATTTATTCTTTGTGTTACCAACAATCCAGTTACACTTTTAGTTATTGTAAAATGTACAATTAAATTGTTATTGACTATAGTAGGGGTTTCAATTTTAAATAGGATATTCAGGGAAGGCCTACTGAAAAGGTGGAATTTGTATAAAGACATGAATGAGGTAGGGAAATGAGCCCTGTGGATATCAGGAGGCAAATAAGTCAAGCAGAGGAAAGAGTAAGTGCAAAGTCGGGTGGATGGTGTGTTTGAGAAATAATGCGGCTGAAGTGGAGAAGTGAATTGGGGTAGAGCATTAGATGACATCAGAAAGATAACAGTGGTAATGATATGGGAGGGGCAAATCACATAGGGCTTGTGGACTATTGCAAAGAGTTTTGGTTTTATTATTTTTAGGATAAAAAGGGCCATAAGCAGACAAGTAGAAGAGAATGAATTGAAGCAAAAAGACCAGTGGCAAAGTGATTGTAATAACCCAAGCAAGAGATGGTGGTGTCTTAAATGAGGATGTGGCAGTGGAGGTGCTGGAAGTGGTCACATATAGTGTACATTTTGACTGCAGAGTCAATATGATTTTCTGACGAATTGGACGTGGTGTGTGAGAAAAAGGATGATTTTCAAATTATGGGACTCTGTACCTGAAAGAGTGGAGTTCTCGTTAGTTAAGGTTTAGAAGTCTGTAGGTAGAATAGATGGGGGTGGGTTGGAGGTAGATCAGCAATTCAGTTTTGGACATGCTAACTTGGTGGTGTCTCTTATATACCCAGGTGGAGATGTTTAATAGGCAGATGTGTGAATCTGCATTCAGGCAAGTAGACTGAGCTGGAAATAAAGCTTTAGGAATTTTTAGCTTCAGATGAAATTTAAAGTCAGAAGATTGAATGAGATCCTCTCAAGAGCAAGTGCAGATAGATAGGAAAAGAGGTGTAAGAACTAACTCCAGCTTCAAGAGGTGAGGAACGGGATGAGACAATACGAGAAAGACTAACTGTGAATGAAGTAGATGAAGTATGGAAACCAAACCAGTGTTTCAAAGTGGAGGGAGTAGCCAGCTGTGTCAAGTGTGAGGTCAATCAAGAGAAAAATCTAAATTTGACATTAACAATAGTGAACGTCTTTATAATACCTTCTTTTGGGGTTGTACTGTCAACGCAATAACAGAGCTGGATAGTAGTTAAAATGACAAAAACAGATTTTATTTAGGACTATTGCAGTAGAGAAAAGGGACCTCAGCATAGAACTGGACTCAATTCTGATACAGGATGGGCAAGTGAGAATTTACAACCAAGGAACAGAGTGGGTATCCGTGCATGGAAAATCACTAGGAGGAAACATCGGGATTCTGGCTAATCCTGACCTAGCGGGATTGTTACTGAAAACAGAACAGGATGATCAGACATTACTTAAGAGATTGTGGAGAATAAGGAACCTGATCAAATATCCAGGGTGGGGAATTCTTGCTAACCTAACTTAGCAGGATTCTCTGTGAAACAGGATTTTACAACGAAGTATGCAGATGGTCCTAGGAGAAAATTCAGGAGCCTGACTGAAGTTTGGTCAAGCAAAGAATCTTTGTCAGTACATTACCTTACAGTTCATTACAATAGTGTTCTTCTCACTTTGAGCACACTGGGCTGTTCAAGTCTTGAGGTAGTTATAACCGCTCATATATCCATCACACATTTTATGTGTGCACCAGTTCATTACAGTACATTACAGTTCACAAATCATTTTAAAACAACTTTTCCCTGTTTTATTTTCACAGTAATCCTACACAAAATATATTCTGAACTTTTTATGCTTTAGCTGAAGAAACTGACAGGAAAGTAAAATTCTTTTTCAAACATTTTTCTGCTCTCAAATGGCATAGTCTAGGCTTAAACAATTTTATATGATTTTAAATATAGTGAGATAACATCTTTTCTAAGATATTTTATGCCACTTGGTTGGTACTCAATAAATTATTCTTTTTTTCTATTTCTTTTTCTTTTAAAGATTATCATCCTTCTAGAAATATCTATACCAAATGGTGTTAATACAGAAACTATTTAATTAATATGTTCATTTTGTATTAGTCAACTTTTATATGATAGTCATTAGGCTTGGTACAAGGAAAACAAAACTGGGTAAGATATAATCCAACCCTTTGAAGAGATCACACTGTAGCAAGTGAGACAGACATTCATAACATCCTGTGCTAAGGATTTTAATAGGAGTAGCTGAAAAGGGCTAAGGGAACGCCAAGAATAACTAATTCAGCTTGAGTGGTTAGACTAAAGTGACACTTTGTAGGAGAAAGTCAAGATGATTGAAAGCAGAAGGAGAAAATATACTGTTCTTCTCACTTGGAGTACACTGGGCTGTTCAAGCCTTGAGGTAGTTATAACTGCTCACATATCCATCAAAGGTTTTATCTGTGCACCAGACACACACCAAGGTCAGGACAACAAGAAAACATCACAATCCATGCAAGCATTAACTTTGATGGATGACTTAATTATCTTGGTTCCCTGATGAATAAATAGTGTAACCATTCCCAGAAGATATTTTTTAGTCTCCTGGTTGACAATGACTTAGTTAAGTGGGATATTAAAACCATGATCTGATAAGATAAAAACATTTCAAAAACTACAGAGCTTTTGTGGTTTGCCTGTAGCTAGTTATACTGTGGACTTGACAATGTACTCGTGACATGACAAGATACCCAGCTTATGAATGGATGCCACTGGTATCTGTTTTGGTGTACTTTGAAAGAAAGACATATTTATCATCTGCTACAGCACTGTTTTGTTAGACAAATTCAGCCAAGAGGACTAAATAATTGAATACTTCCTTTAAAATATACACACATAAATATACACATCATATTCAAATACACGATTGTAATTAATAGGCAGAGGAAAGCAAAGAAAAACTTCTGTCAGACTGGTTTATGTAAAAATATTAAAAATAGAGAAATGTCAATAACCTTTCAATAACAGAGCAAATACATTGTATAGAGATTGATAAATGCTTCTGCAGTGACTCAGGGAAGAATATGTGTTTGGTATCTCTAGGAAATATTTTCATATTCAGTTTAAATCACAACTTGTGAGATATTTCCATGGCTGCAATAACTAGCCCTGGATTGTCTTTACTTTTTGTATGGAGCATAAATGGAGATAGAGCTGTGAAATTTCCAGACAAGTATATTTATTTCCAAGAAAAGGCTTAGAAAGAATTATTCTGTTGTGAACCTGGAGCTTATAATGAATATTCAGAATTGGTATGGTCAACAAATTTAGAAAAGCCCATTTTAAAAATGTACTTAACTCCAAATAGTCTCCTTCAACTTCACTCTAACCTTTCATGAAGTTGGGAAGCCTCACTTCAACTGAGCCCTGGCCATCAGCCCAAATGTCAATAGCTGAATTGAACTCACTAATTTAGCTTCATATTGTCTCCCCTGATTGCATGTAAATTTTGGCTTTACTATAAATCCTAATCCCATTTTACCTTCACTTGCTTTTCTTTTTCTTATTCTTTTTCTTTTCTTTGTAAGCATCCTAATCCTGTAGACAAACTGGCCAAGTTCAAATCTTTGCTAAGAAATCTATTAGCTCCAATTTTTAGTACCCTGTTTAAATCCCGGGGCCTCAGTTTTATTATCTGAAAAATAGGTTTAATAATATTGTCTTTCTTACAAACTTCTTAAAAATATTAAGTAAGACAAAATAAAAATTAATCCTTGTAAACTGTTTAGCAAAGTGAGTTGTACATAGCCACCAACAGGTATTTTTAGTACAGTTTATCTTTACTCAATACTATTGTCTTCATGAAGTTTTTTTTCTCTCCTACAATATATTCTGCCATATAATATACAGTGTTCTCTAGGCTCATGGTTTAAGAAACTAGACATGATTTCACTAAATAATCATTTCAAAGTACAGATTTGCAAAAAGTAGTAAGAAATAACATAGCCTAAAATCTCATTACCCAGAGATAATCACAATTAAAAAGACTGGTATGTTTTTGCAGATTTTTCCCAATGCAATTTTAAAAATAAAAGTACAAATAAAATATAAAATACATATATTAATAATAATGAAAGATAAAAACTGTATGAGTCTCAATAGATGCAGGAAAAATATCTGACAAGACTCAAATTGTTGACAAACTTTTTATCCATTTATGATAAAACTTTTCAACAAATTAGATACATAAGAAATTTATTGCAATAAAAGCCTGTATTTCATACTAACATCATACTCAATAACAAAAAATTGAAAGCTTTTCCTTTAGAATGAGACTCAACAGGAAGGTACCTATTCTTATCACTTCTATTTAACATAGTACTCGAAGTCCTAGACAGAGCAGTAGCAAGAAAAAGAAAAGAAAGGCATAGAAATCGGAAGAGAAAGGAAGTTAAATGGTCCCTATTTCTATTTTGCGTATATTTAGTTTTCATGCTCTCTTTGTGTGTGTGTGTGTGTGTGTGTGTGTGTGTGTGTGTGTTTGTGTGTGTATGTGTAAGGCACTCTGCTTGCCTGACACTACAAGGCATATAAAGACATTTGCAACATAATTCCTGCTTCTTCAAGGCACTTGCATTCTAGCATAAGGATGAAACAAGCATGACAATAACTATAATCAAAAGTAAAAAGATAATATGTGTCTTAGAGGTATACAAATCATGTGGTAATTTAAGGGAGGAAAAATTCACCTGTGTTTGGAAGGAAGTTAGACAGGGAGGGTTTGAAGAAGGTAGCATTTGAGATGGTTTATGAGAGGTCAAGACTGGAAATGGCAGTAGCTTCCAGGAAAAGGGAATACCAGGGAAAATCCTTTTCAAAGGTGAGATGAATGTTCTACAACAGTGAGTAGTTCAATTTGATCAGAGTGTAAACATCCTGTAGGGAAGGGAGAAAACAGGAAAATTGAAAGGGAACCTGGGACCAGGTACCTTAGGGCCTGGGCTGAAGAGTTTGCAGGTAGTACAGAATTATTAACATTGTTCCTGGAAATAATAACTGGCTCTTATAAACAATGCTTCAGCGGACATTCTCTTCTGCATCACTGTACTTTTGCCTAATTAAACCCTTAGGATAACATTCTAAATGTTTAATTCCTGGAACTTTGTGAGGCCTTTGATACATGTTGCCAAGCTGCATGAAAATGCCTGTTTTTCCAGGGGCTCACCAGCAGTAGATGTTATTCTTTTAATCTTTGTCTATCTTATGAAGGGTAACCAATATGTTATTTTGTTTTTATTTTCATTCCCTTAAATACTAGTAAAATTTAATAAATTAGCTCAGATGTAATCTCTTCTTTCTGAAATTCCTAATCATGTTCTTAACCCCTGTATTATTTTCTTTTGCTGCTATAACCAATTACCGTGGACTTAGTGGTTTAAAAACTCACAGTTGTTTTATAATTCAGTATGTCAAAAGACCCACACAGATCTCAATGGGCTGATATCAAGACGTTGGCAAGGCTTCCTTCCTTTCTGAAAGCTTCAAGGGAGAATCCGTTTTACCATTTCAAGCTTCTATTGGCTGCCAGTATTTTTTAACTTGAGTCTTTCTCCCTCTTCAAAACCAGCAGCAGTGGGTCACATCCTAATGTCATATCTCTCTGAAGACCCACTCTTCTGCCTGCCTCGTTCAGTTTTAAGGGCTCATATGGTTATGTTGGGCCCACCTAGATAACTGGGATTATCTAGGTTCATACCCTTAATTGCATCTGTGAAGTCCTTTTTGGCATGTAAGATATTATGCCATTAGCATAGCCACAGATTCTGGGGTTATGGCAAGCACATCTTTGGGGGGCCACTATTCTGCCAATGATAACCCAGTTTTGTTTTAATGGGAGTTTCATTTTTCTAAGTATACATGTATTAACTTTCTATGTCGATGTTTTTCATGTGAGCAAATCTCTTTCTTTCTTCTCTACCACTGACCAAAAATCACTGTTTTATTACCTGAGGAACGTCGTGGCATGGAGTCTAAGCATGATGATCACATAGCCAGGTATCCTAAACTCAACTCCCAGCTCCAAGTCTCATGAACTGGGATGTGCTGGATGACTGTCGTAGTTCACAAAACTGAAATTTTCTCAACTTTAAAATGAGGATATGAATTATAGTACCTACACCATATAATTTTTAATAATCCACGCCAAATACTTGGCATGTTCTAAGTAGTCAATAAATCTTTGATACCATTAAGAATATTTTTTCAATGTATAGAAATATATTTGTGTGGCCATGAAGTGTCATGGATCATTCACAATAACTAAGATACACCATTGAACAAAATATGGAAAAGTACTATTTCTGTTTCTAAGCTTACATTTCTAGTTATTGGTGTGGGAGAGAGAATAATTAATGAACATTTTTTAAATGAGTTATATAATATTACGGGCTGAATTGTGTCTTCCCCAAAACTCCCATGTTGAAGTACTTACCCCAGACCCTCATGTTGTAACCGCATTTGGATACAGTGTCTTAAAAGAGGTAATCAAATTAGAATGATGTTATCGGGGTGGAACCTAATCCAATATGATTGATGTCTTTCTGAGAAAAGAACGTTTGGACACAGACACACACACACACACAAAGGCAAGATGAAGTGAAAGCACGTGGTAAAGACAATCATTTACAAGTCAAAGAGAGGCCTGGAACAGAAAAAAGCCCTCAGGGGAAAAAAGCAAATCTGGGAACACTTTGATATTGGGATTTTAGCCTCTGGAACTGTGAGAAAATAGGTTTCTGTTATTGAAGCCATCCAGGCTGCAGTACTTTGTTACAGCAGCTGTAGTATATTGATACATGTGGTACATTAGAAATTGATAAATGCTATGGAAAAAATAAAACTACGTAAGGAGGTTGTAATGCTGCTACAGAGGACTTTTAACAGCACATCACTAGTGGGCGTGGCCAATAACTGTTCCTACTATTTTCCTTACTTAATTAGTAGTAGGTATTTATTATACACACAGTTTCTAACTCATGATGTCTGTTTTTAAACATTTGTTTGTAAGGGGACAGTTTGGAATATGGAATCAATGGACACTTCATATTTCAATGACTTAACATTCCCTCAACAATCAACAGCATAATTGACCAAATTTCTTTTCCTAATTTCATATCAACCCCTGTGGAGCTACTAATGGCTGTTTTTTTAATAATAAACACCAACCTGTGGTTAAGATAAAACCTCTGGCTCTTTATCCCATATTTATCAATAATTTTTGTCAGTGTTGTGATGAATACAAATGATCCTGAGTTCCAGTTTTCTTCTGTGGTAATTTATATTAGGTGTCCATGACAAGAATTGTTCCAATATTTCCCAATTTACAAATGCCTGTTTTACTTTTTGTTCGCTTATAAGGTGACTGTTTGAAATAAAAATATAGATTTTCACTTGGAAACAAAATTCTGTATATTAGATTTTCACTTGGAAACAAAATTCTATATGTTAGATTTTCACTTGGACACAAAAATCTGTATATTAGATTTTCAGGATAGTTTGAGAAAATATTTACTCATTTGAAGGCTGATTTTTTTTTTTTTTTTTTGAGAAAAGGTCTTGCTTTGTCAGCTAGACTGGAGTGCAGTGGTGTGATCATGGCTCACTGCAGCCTTGAACTCCTGGGCTCAAACTATCCTCTTGCCTCAGCCTCCCAAGTAGGTAGGACTACAGGCATGTACCACCACACCTGGCTAAATTTTTATTTTTTGTAGAGACAGAGTCTTGTTACATTGCCCAGGCTGGTGGTGAACTCCTGGCCTCAAGTGATCCTCCCATCTTGGCTTCCCAAAGTGCTGTGATTATAGGCGTGAACCAATGAGCCCGACCTCTAATTTTTACCAATAATATTAACTATAAACACACTTATTCTGAATCTTTTTGAGGATTAATTGGAACCTGTTTGTGAACAAACTTTGTAAAAAGAAATATGCATTTGGTTTTCCTAAATTCTATCTGCAAGACGTCTGTTCTACGTGCTGTAGAAGACAATGTTTTCCTACTTTTCCTTTTTGGATAGCTCAAAATGGAGGAAGGAAAGTCCTAGAATCTTTGGGTTGGATGGGATCAATTACCACAAAAACGTTTTAATTCTCTTCCTAACAGTTATATGAGTGTTCATCTGTGATGACCAGTTGCTGAAGAATCCTAATACATCTTTCAACCCCTTATTGAGAAAATTTAATAACAAGAAGAAATGCTGTTTAATCTAAGGTAGCTCATTCCATTTATAGACAGCTCTTTTTCTCCCTTGTAAAGTTTTTTATTGTTTGTTTTTCTATTGAACTTAAACTTTTAGAAAAGTTTTAGATTTACAGAAAGGTTGAGATAATACATAGGGCTCTTATAAATCCCTAGCAAATACTCTCTTTGACCAAACTTTAGTTAGATCCATCTAAGCCCTCTTCTTGACCAAACCTTGACCTTCAACCTCTGTGCCCATCTTTGCTGAGTCCAGTTTTGCTGAACATTTATATAAACATTTGTTTTAATACATTTGTTTATATCAGCATAGACTAATGAATGTGCTTTTTTTTTTCTATTTTGGGTTATGATCCAGTAATACTTTATTAGATTGTTCACGTTGCTTCAGCTTTGACTACTGGGAGCTCTTTCATCAATGTTCTTTATTTCCTTCCTCCCTCCCTTTCTTGCTTCTCTCCCTGCTTTCTTCCCCTCCCTTCTCCTCTCGTTTCCTTTCTTTTCACACTCCCTTGCTTTCTGGCACTATGAGTTTCCCCAAGCTCATCTTGTATATAAGCTTTCTCAGTATGAGAATCAACCATTTCTCCAGAATGCACTGGTTCCTTTGATTAGAGAATGGCATCACAAACCAGAATTTTAGTACTAGTTTTGCTTGTTGCTACTGATGTGTCATTTATTTGAGATTATCTTAGCTAACAGAGCCCAGAAATATATGTGTGTATACTAAACACTTGTATATACATACACAAATATTCTGTATGTAACCATTTACCTTTACTAAACTAAACAGCATTAAACTGATTAGTGTTAAACTAATCAGTGTTTATATATTGATTACTGCAACTCCAATCCACCACTACTTAGATCTCCTTGCTTATCTGTAAATTCCCACTCTAACAGTGAGAAAACTGGCCTCCATCATGCAAAACCATTTACTTAATTGTTCAAATCCAGTATACATGCAGAGTAGTATCCAAATTGTTAACTTGTAACCCTAGGAAACAACTTTATCAAATAGATTACAGTGCTTATATGCAGCTGCTTTTGTCTTTAGTCTTATAGATTCCACTCATTTCCAAACTTACCTAGGTCAGTACTTTTTCCCTGCTCCCCTTTGGTAAAATTGTTTCAGAAATAATGCAATACAAGTAGATTATTTCATCACGTTCTGCATTACATATCTGGATACCCTTAACCTTCTAAATAATTTCTTTTAAAAAATTCATAAAGTCTTCTCTTTGTGCTGTAAAGTTCTATAGGTTTTGACAAATGTGTGATATTATGTACTTACTAGTATATAGGTTTACCGCACTAAAAATTTTCTGTGCTTTACCTATTCCTCTTTCCTACAATTGACCCCAGCAATCATTGATCATTTTATAGTCTCTGTAGTTTGCCTTTTCTAGAAAGTCAAATAATTGGAATAATAGAGAATGTAGCCTTTTAAGACTGGCTTCTTTTACTTAGCAATACTAATTTAATATTTATTCATATTTTTGCCTGGCTTGATGGCTCATTCATTTTATTGTTGAATAGTATTTTATTGTATGAATGAACCTCACTTTATCCATTAATCTATTAAAGTCTAAT
This sequence comes from Trachypithecus francoisi, assembly GCF_009764315.1. Taxonomy (NCBI): domain Eukaryota; kingdom Metazoa; phylum Chordata; class Mammalia; order Primates; family Cercopithecidae; genus Trachypithecus; species Trachypithecus francoisi. The sequence continues at coordinate 87,159,528 of NW_022681473.1, forward strand.
GACAATAATCTCCAGTTTTTGACTACTATGAATAAAATTTCAGTAAAAATCTGTGTATAGGTTTTTGTGTGGACAGAAGTTTACAAACCATTTGATAAATACCTAGAAGCACAATTAGTAGATAGTAAGACTACTTTTGTAAGAAACTGCCAAACCATCTTCAAAGTGGCTGTACCATTTTGTACTCCTAACAAGAAAAAGGAGAATTCTTGTTCCTCTGTATTCTCAACATCATTTGCTATTGTCAGCTATTTGGAAACTAGTCATTTTAATAGATGTGTGAAGTTATTTCAGTGTTGACTATTTGCAATTCTCATGATCAAAGATGTTGACCAAGCATCTTTACATATGCTTATTGACATCTGTTTATATTTTTTGGTGAGACATCTGATCAAATCTTTTGACTATTTCTTAAGTGGATTTTCGTTTCCTTATTTTTCAGTGTTCTTTGTATATTTTGGGTGCAAGTCTTCTATTAGATGTGCAACTTGTAAATATTTTCTCCAGCATGTAGCTTTTCTTTTGATTTTCTAATGTCTCCACTACAGCAGAAGTTTTAAATTTTAATAGTCTAATTTATAATTTTTTTCTTTCATATGTTGTGATTTTGCTATTGTATATAGTGTCGATAAATATGTAATCAAGTAAATTTTCTCCTACATTTTCTTCTAGAAATTTTACACTATTGCCTTTATATTTAGGTCATTGATGAATTTTGATATAATTTTTGTGAAAGGTGTTAGGTCTGTTTTGTCATTTTTTGGTACATGTACAACTAAATTTTCTAGCACTATTTAGACTGATTTAACAAATTTTTGATCATAGACTTGCTCATATTATATCTATATTATTTTCTTAATATTGATGGTATCAGTAGCATTGACACATCTTTCCTTTCTGCTGTTGATGATTTCTGCCTTCTATTCATCTGAAGTTGGATAGTTAGAGGTTTACAACTTTTATTAACCTTTTTAAAGAACCAGCCCTTGGTTTTGTGAGCCTTCTCTATCGCTTCTCTGTTTTCAATTTAACTTTTCTGCTTTAAGTTTTATTTTTTTTACATTTTATTTGTTTTAATTTAAAATTGTTCTGTATAGATTATTGATTTCAGTTTAGATTGTTGATTTTAGATCTTTCTTCTCTTTTAGTATGTGCACTCAATGCTATGAAATTCCCTGTAGACTCTGTTTTCACTGCATCTCATAAATTTTAAGTTGCATTTTCATTTAGTTGAAATATATACATGCGTATATATGTACATATTTATATATGAACTTATTGAGATGTCTTTGACTCGCAAAATTTTTAGAAATGTGTTGTTTAATTCCTTAAGTATTCATAGACTTCCCAGCTCTCTGTACTGTGTTTCCAAATTAATTGTATTATGACAAATTCTATTATGATTTGTTATGATCATACATACTTTGCATGATTTCTATTCTTTAAATGTGATCATATGTGTGTTATGACCTATAGTGGTCTATCTTAGTAAATGTTCCATGAGAGTGTGAGAAGAATTTTTATTATGCTGTTGCTGAATGAAATATGTTTATAAATGTGAAGTAGATCAGGCTGACTGATGCTGCTATTTACTTAGTTATATCCTTACTGATTTTCTGCCTGCATGAACTATCAATGGCTGAGAAAGGGTGGTAAAGTTTCCAACTATATTTGTCTTCTGTTCTCTGTTCCTCTATCAGTTTCATCCTCACATTTTCTATTTTGTTTTTAATTGATAGAGAATAATCATACACATTTATAGGGCAGGGGGTAACATTTTGATACACAGATACATTGGGTAAAAACAAAAGCAGAGTATTTAATATATCCAACACCTCATATATTTATCATTTCTTTATGGTGAGAATATTAAAAACCCTCTCCTCTAGCTATTTTGAAATATACAATATAATATTGTTAACCATAGTCATCCTACTCTGCAATAGAATACTAGAACTTATTTCATCTATCCAACTGTGATTGTGTACCCACTGATCAATGTCTCCCAATAACCCACTTCCTGCACCCCTCCCCAGCCTCTGCTAACCACTATTGTGCTCTCTAAATCTATGAGATCAATTTATTTAGATTCTACATATAATTTAGATGATGCAGTATTTGTCTTTCTGTGCCTGGCTTATTTTACTGAAACAATGTCCTCCAGGTCCTTACATGTTGCTGCACATGCCAGGATTTCATTCTTTTTTATGGCTGAATAGTATTCTGTTAGGTATATATACCACATTTTCTTTATCCATTCATTTGTTGATGGATGCTTAGGTTGATTTCATATCTTGGCCATTGTAAATACTGCTGCAATAAATGCGAGTGTGCAGATATCTCTTGATATACTGATTTCCTATGTTTTGGATATATATATATATATATATATATATATATATATATATATGTCGCAATAGGATTGCTGGATCATACGTAGTTCTGTTTTTAGTTTTTTGCAGAACCTCCATAATGAATATTAATTTACATTCCCACAAATTATGTATGTGTTCTCCTTTCTTTATATCTACATCAATATTTGTTATTTTTGTCTTTTTGATAATAGTCATTCTAAATTGGGGTTAGGAATTACCTCATTGAAGTTTTGATTTGCATTTCCCTGATAATTAGTGATATTGAGCATTTTTTCATATGCTTGAACATTTGTATTCTTCTTTTGAGAAATGTCTACTCACATCTTTTGCCCATTTTTTAAACTAAATTATTTATTTATTTTGCAATTGTTTGACTTCCTTATATATTCTGGATATTAAACCCTTGTCAGATGCATAGTTTCAAATACATTTTCCCATTTATAGGTTGTCTTTTCACTTTACTGATTGTTTCCTGTGCTGTGCAGGAGATTTTTAGTTTGATGTAATCTCATTTGTCTATTTTTGCTTTCGTTTCCTGTGCTTTGGGGGTTTTATGCAAAAGCTCCTTGTCCAGACTAATGTCATGAGCATTTCCCCTGTTTTTTTTTTCCTAGTAGTTTTAGCATTTTGGGTCTTATATTTAAGTGTTTTGCCTATTTTGAGCTGATTTTTGTATATTCTGAGAGATAGGGATCTAGTTTCATTTTTCTGTATGTGGATATCCAGTTTTCTTAGCATCATTTATTGAAGAGACTGTCCTTTTTGTATTTTTAGTAGAGATGGGGTTTCACTGTGTTACCGAGGATGGTCTCGATCTCCCGACCTCGTGATCCGCCCACCTTGGCCTCCTAAAGTGTTGGGATTACAGGCGTGAGCCACCATGCCCAGCTCATTTATATGTCTTCTTCTGAGAAACGTTTATTCAGATCTTTTGGCCATTTAAAAATCAGATTATTAGATTTTTCCTATTGAGTTATTTGAACTACTTATATATTCTGAATATTAATCCCTTGTCAGATTGATAGTTTGCAAAATTGTCTCCCATTCTGTGGTTTATCTCTTCATTTTGTTGATTGTTTCCTTTGCTATGCAGAAGCTTTTCAACTTGATGCAATCCTATTTGTCCATTTTTTGCTTTGGTTGCCTGTGCTTATGGGGTATTATTTAGGAAATCTTTCCCCAGTCCAATGTCCTGGAGAGTTTCCCCAGTGTTTCTTTTAATACTTTCAGAGTTTCAGGACTTCGATTTGTCTTTAATCTATTTTGATTCAGTGTCTTATGTGGTGATGATAGGTGTCCAGTTTCTTCTGCATATAGATATCCAGTTTTCCTAGCAGTATTTATTGAAGAAATTGCCCTTCCCCAATGTATGTTATTGGCAACTTTGTTGAAAATGAGTTCACTCTAGATGTATGGATGTATTTCTGGGTTCTCTTTTCCGTTCCATTGGTCTGTATGTCTGTTTTGTTGCCGGTATCATGCTGGTTTTTTGTTGTTTTGTTTTGTTTTGTTTTACTATAGCTCTGTAGTATAATTTGAAGTCAGGTAGTATGATTCCTCCAGTTTTGTTCTTTCTTCTCAGGATAGCTTTGTTTATTCTAAGTCTATTGTGGTCCATATACATTTTAGGATTATTTCTTCTATTTCTGGGAAGAATGTCATTGGTATATTGATAGGGATTGCATTAAATCTGTGGATTGCTTTGAGTAGTATGGACATTTTAACAATATTGATTGTTCCAATTTATAAACATAAAATATCTTTCCTTTTTTTCTGCCCTCTTCAATTTCTGTAATCAATTTTTTATAGTTTTCATTGTAGAGATCTTTCACTTTTCTGGGGAAGTTTATGCCTACGTGTTTTGTTTTATTTGTAGCTACTAGAAATATTACTTTCTTAATTTCTTTTTCAGATTATTTTGCTGCTGACACATAGAAAGGTTGCTGATTTTTGCACATTGATTTGGCATCCCACAACTTTGCCGAAGTTGTTTATTTGTTCTAGTAGTTTTGGGGTGCAGTCATTAGGTTTTTCTAAGTATAAGATCATATCATATACAAAGAAGGATAACTTGATTTTTCTCTTTATATTTGGATAATTTTTATTTATTTCTTTAGTCTAATTGCTGTAGCTAGACTTCCAGTACTATATAGATAAACATCAATGAGAGTGGACATCCTCGTCTTGTTCCAAATCTTAGAGAAAAGGCTTTCAGTTTTTCCTCATTCGGTATATTGCTAGCTGTGGGTCAGTCATATATGGCTATTATCATATAGAGATGTGTTCCTTCTCTACCCAATTTTTAAGGCTTTCTTTAAATCATGGAGGGTTAATTAATATTATGAAATGCTTTTTCTGCATTAATTAATCATATGGTTTTTGTCATTCATTCTGTTGATATGATTTATCACATTGATTTGTGTATGTTGCATCATCCTTGCATCCCTGGAATAAATCCCATTTGGTCATGATGAAATAATTTTTAATGTGTTGTTTAGTTCAGTTTGCTGGTAGTTTGTTGAGGATCTCTGCATAATGTCATCAGATCCATTAGCCTGTAGTTTTCTTTTTTTGACGTGTCTTTGTCTGGTTTGTGTATCAGGGTAACACTGGCCTCGTAGAATGAATTTGAAACCATTCCCTCCTCCTCACTTCTTAAAATAATTTGAGTAGGATTAGTGTTATTTCTTCATGTAACGTTTGGTAAAATTCTGCAGTGAAGCCATAGGGTCCTGGGCTTTGCTTTGATTAAAAACGCTTTATTATACCTTTGATCCTGTTACTTGTTATTGGTCTATTTAGGTTTTCAATTTTTGGTAGGTTGTATGGATCTAGAAATTTATTCATGTGTCTTGGTGTGCTAATTTATTGGTATATATTTGCTTATGGTAGTCTCTAATAGTCATTTAATTTCTATAATATCAATTGTAATACTTCTTTTTTCATCTCTGATTTTAACTATTTAACAGTCTTCTCTAATTTTTTCTTAGTCTGTATAAAAGTTTGTTAATTTTGCTTATCTTTAATTTTATTATTTCTGCTCTGATCTTTATCATCTCCCTTCTACTAATTTAGGGTTTGGTTTGCTCTTGCTTTTCTAGTATTGGTATTTTGATAGGGATTGCATTGAATCTGTAGACTGCTTTGAGTAGTACGGACATTTTAACAATATTCTTCCAATCTATTAACATACTGTAGATTGCTTTGAGTAGTGCGGACATTTTAACAATATTCTTCCAATCTATAAACATAAAATATATTTCTTTTTTTCTGCCCTCTTCAGTTTCTTTCATCAGTTTTTTATAGTTTTCCTTGTAGAGATCTTTCAGTTCTCTGGGTAAGTTTATGCCTAGGTGTTTTGTTTTATTTGTAGCTATTGCAAATGCTATTACTTTTTTAATTTCTTTTTCAGATTTTTTTTTGCTGCTGACATATAGAAATGATGATTTTTGCACATTGATTTGGCATCCCATGACTTTGTTAAAGTTGTTTATTTTTTCTAGTAGCTTTTGAGTGGAGTCATTCCATTTTTCTAAATATAAGATCGTATCATCTACATATCATTTCTTAATATCAGATCATATCATCTACAAAGAAGGATATTTTAAACAGGATTATTTTAAACTTATGACAATTCATTGCTAGTTCTTTCAGATGCATCATTAGGTTGATTATTTTAATTTTCTACTTTTTGATATAGGCACTTATTGCTATAAACTTTTTGGACTGTTTTTGTTATATCTCATAAGTTTTAGTATGTTGTATTTCTATTTTTTTTGTTTCAAGAAAATTTTTACATTTTTGTCTTAATTTATTCATTGACCCACTGGTAATTCAGAACCATATTGTTTAATTTCCATGTGTCTGTATCGTTTTCAAAGTTCCTCTTGTCATAGATTTCTAGTTTTCTTACGTCATGGTCAGAGGAGATACTTGATATTCTTTCAAATTTTTTGAATGTTGTAAGACTTGTTTGGTGGACTAACATATGGTCTATCCTTGAGAATGACCCATCTGCTGTGAAGAATGTATATTTTGCAGCTCTTGGATGAAACGTTTTGTAAATATCTACTAGGTCTCTTTGGTCTACAGTGAAGACTAAGTTCAAATTTTCTTTGTTGATTTTCTGTCTGGATCTCTAATGCTTAAAGTGGGATGTTGGTTGTATATATATTTATAATGTTGTTGGATGTATACATATTTATAATTGTTAGTGTTGGGTGTATACATATTTATAATTATCATATCATCTTACTGATTTGACTACTTTATCATTATATAATGACTTCCTTTGTCTCTTTTCATGATTTCTGTCTTAAAAATATTTTATCTGATACAAGAATGGCTACTACTGGTAATTTTGGGTTTTCATTTGCATCGAATATTCTTTTCTATCCCTTTGTTTTCAGTCTACATATGTCTGCATAGTTGAAATATGTTACTTGGCAGTAGACAACTAAATCATAAAAAAAAAAAAAACTATTCAGCTACTCTATGTCTTTTATTTGAAAAGTTTAGTACATTTGCATTCAATGTTATTGTTGATAAGTAAGGCCTTACTCCTGCCATTTGGTTTTATGTTTTCTGGTTGTTTTATGATCTTATCCTTCTACCTTCCTTCTTGTATTCCTTGTGTAAAAGTTAATTTCTCTGGCAATATGTTTTAATTTCTTGCTTTTTATTTTTTCTGTATCTGTTGTAGAATTTTTGACTTGAGGTAAAAAGAGATTGCAAATAATATCTTATAGCCCATTATTTTAAACTTACGATAACTTAACTCTGATTGCAAAAACAAACAAGGAAAGATAAAACTCATAAAAACTACACAAATCTACAACCATCTGATCTTTGACAAACCTGACCAAAAAAAAGCAATGAGGAAAGAATTCCCTATTTAATAAATGCTATTGGGAAAACTGGCTAGCCATATGCAGAAAACTGAAACTGGACCCCTTCCTTACACCTTGTACAAAAATTAACTCAACATGGATTAAAGACTTAAATGTAAGACCTAAAACCATAGGCAATACCATTCAGGACATAGGCATGGGCAAAGACTTCATGAATAAAACACCAAAAGCAGTGGCAACAAAAGCCAAAATTGACAAATGGGATCTAATTAAACTAAACAGCTTCTGCATAACAAAATAAACTATCCTCAGAGTGAACAGGCATCCTACAGAATGGGAGAAAATTTTTGCAATCTATCCGTCTAACAAATGGCTAATATCCAGAATCTACAAAAAACATAAACAAATTCACAAGAAAAAAACAAACAACCCCATCAAAAAGTGGGTGAAGGATGTGAACTGACGCTTTTCAACAGAAGATATTTATGCAGCCAACAAACATGAAAAAAAGCTCATAATCACTGGTGATTAGAGAAATGCAAATCAAAACCACAATAAGACACCATCTCACACCAATTAGAGTGGCAATCATTAAAAAGTCAGGAAACAACAGATGCTGGAGAGGATGTGGAGAAATAGGAACGCATTTACATTGTTGGTGGGAGTGTAAGTTAGTTCAACCACTGTGGAAGACAGTGTGGTGATTCGTCAAGGATCTAGAACCGAAATACCCTTTGACCCAGCAATCCCATGACTGGATACATACCCGAAGAATTATAAATCATTCTACTATAAAGACACATGCATGCGTATGTTTATTGCAGCACTGTTTACAATAGCAAAGACTTGGAACCAACCCAAATGCCCATCAGTGATAGACTGGATAAAGAAAATGTGACACATATACACCATGGAATACTATGCAGCCATAAAGAAGGATGAGTCCATGTCCTTTGCAGGGACATGGATGAAGCTGGAAACCACAATTCTCAGCAAACTAACACAGAAACAGAAAATCAAATACTGCATGTTCTCACTCATAAGTGGGAGTTGAACAGTGAGAACACATGGACACAATGAGGGGGACATCACACACTGGGACTTGACAGGGATCGGGGGCTAGGGGAAGGATAGCATTAGGAGAATTACCTAATGTAGATGACGGATTGATGGGTGCAGCAAACCACTATGGCACATGTATACCTATGTAACAAACCTTCATGTTCTGCACATGTATCCCAGAACTTAAAGTATAATAATAAAAAATAAAGAAAACTCTACATTTTAAACTTCATACTCTCTGCTTTTTAACTTTTTTTGTTGTTTCTATTGATGTCTTACACTGTCCATCTTATAAAATTGCACTTATTCTTTTGATAGGTTTATCCTTTAGTCTTTCTACTCAAGATATGGGTGGCTTATACACAACAATTACAGTGTTAAGATATTCTGTATTTGTCCATGTAATTACTGTTACTAGTGAGCTTTATACCTTCAGATAATTTTTATTACAAAATCTCTTCAGCATTTCTTGTAGGACAGGTCCCTCAGCTTATGTTTGTCTGGGAAAATGATTATCCTTGATTTGTGAATGATATTTTTGCTGGATATACTATTCTAAAATAAAAGGTTCTTTCCTTCAACACATTGATTACATCATGCCACTAGCCATCCAGAAGCTAAAGCTTAGAGTCAGGGGCTTTGGGAGTCTCTTTGGTGCTTTATTTTACTGAGGTTGAACTGGTACTCAAGTTGCAAGACAAAGTCCTTTATAGTCTTCCCTCTCCTTTCTTCAAGCAGAAGCAGTCTCTCTCCATGGCCATCACAACTGGGAAAGCACTGGGTCACAACTGAAGGCAGAATGGTACTGAGTCTTATCCAAGGCCTATTTGTGACTATGTCCTGGCTACAACCAATATTTATTATTCAAGGTTCAAAGGCTCTTAAGTCAGTAGGTAGTAAATTCTACCAGAGCTGTGTCCTTCCCTTCATGGCAGTGGGTTCTCTTCTCACCCTGAGTGAATCTAGAAATGTTACCATGGAGGTAGGGCCTAAAGACTGTAATTGATGCTTTATTTCACTGTAGCTGAGCTGATACTCAATTTGCAAGATGAAATATTCTTTACTCCTCCCTCCCCTTTCTGCAAGCAGAAGGAGCCACTGTGAGCTGCACTGCCTGCACTGCAGGTGGGGATCCAAGGTTAGATGGAGTTGTTGCTCTGGTGGGATTTGCTTCCCAGAAATGTGTGATTATGGATTGCTTCCCTGTCTAGGTGGAGATGTAGAGTGAGTCTTTTATGAATTGATTGGCTGTTTGACCTCCTGCATCAAGCAGGACTATCCTCTGTGTTTCTCCAAAATACAAAGGAGTGGGAGTCTCTTTGGATGGCTGGATCACTGGACAGGCATTTTGGCTATGTGGAGCTGCTGCTTACCTTTCTGGGTCAAGCCAGCATAGCTCTTCGTCTTCTCTGACATGAGAAGGTAGGAGTCTCCCTGCCTTCGTAGGGGCATTGGGCAAGCTTTGGGTCTGCAAGGAGTTGTTGCTTGCCTTCTTGGGTCAGTCCAGTGTAGCCATGTTGCTGCATTAAGTTCTACAGAGGTGGAAGTCTCCTTGCCTAATTTCCTCTTATATTGTTATAGACCGCTGCTAGTTGCATATATAATCAAGATTTTTTTTCTGCATGGAGAATTGCTCTTTTATCATTATATTATGCCCTCTTTATCCCTAATAATTTTCCTTGTTCTAAAGTGATATTTGTCTGATTAATATACCCAGTTCGACTTTCTTTTTATTAGTTTTAGCATGGTCTATCAATTTCCATCCCTTTAGTTTTAGCCTATCAAATCCATTATTTACATTATGGCTATTTTAATTTCCAGTATTTTCTTTTGATTATTTCTTAGGGTATCATCTCTGTGTTTACATTACCCATTTATTCTTTTATATTGTCTACTATTTTCAATGGAGCCCTTAACGTAGTAACAATTGTTACTTTTTATATCCTGTCTGGTAATTAAAAAAAAAAAAAAAAAAAACTGCCATATCTGAGTCTGGTTCTGATACCTGCTTTGTCTCTTTATACTGTGTTTTTTCTTGTCTTTTGATATGTCTTGTAATTTCTTGTTGGATGCAGGTTGTAATGTGGTGAGTAGAAGTGAGGTAAAATAGGTTTTCAGCATATGGTTGTATAATCTGACAAGTAGACGGTCTGTGCTTAATGTTTGTGTAGTTGTAGATATCAAAGTGTCTTTCTTTTGTTTCTCATGATGTCTTTGAGTTTTCCTAAAATCTTTTCCTTAATTAAAGCCTACCCTCTCCAGATCTTTTGGCTGTAATCCAATGTTATATAACCGCAGATTTTTTGATATCATAGTAAGAGGTAGTGTAATGAGAAGCATTCTAAATCTGATGATTTACACTTAGTCTTTTAGTGTCCTGTCTCCCTAGGATGTGACCTTTGCAAGGGTTTCTCCACTTCTTTTTTCCTGCTTAGGTGACACAGGAAGATGAGGGAGCGATAGTTGAGCACTTCCCCTTCTTTCAGGTCAGATAAGGCTCTGGTAAAGTCTTTCTCTGTGCTGAGCAGGTTTTAGGTATGGAGAGAATATTCTAGCCATATGACCTCCAAATATGCATATTATGGCTGTATTTCAAAATGTTTACTATCCATCTACTCCTGCCAGAAACAGGAGAAGTTTTCCTTATCTTTTTACTCTGAAAACCTGGTGAGATTCCTGGATATAAAACCCATGAAATTGTGCTTTGCCTCCAACCAAGGACTGCATTCTCCAAAAGCTTCTCATTTTTGTGTTAGTCCACATTTCACTTCTAGCAATTAATCAAAGCTACCATTTGTTTTCCTGCTAACATATTGCTGTAGCATCTTTTGCTCCAGGTAAGCTGATCTCAACTGTAATTCTCTATATTTCCCTGTCTCTTCAGGTTCTGAGGTGATGGTTTGGCCTGTGACCTAAATTCTCTGATGACTCTAAAAAACCTCATTGAGTTTTAGTTTTTTTCAGCTTTTGTCCTATACTATGGAGTCACTGCTTCCATGTTCTGTACATGTTATAGCTGAAATCAGAAGCTGCTCTTTTTTTATACTGAGCCAAAATCAATCTTGTAGCTTCTAGATACTGGCCTAACATTGACTTATAGATCTTCACAAATCAATACCTAATGTATTTTTATTCATAACTTTTTAATTGAAGCCTAAAAGAAAAATAATTCAGAGTTGCAGTGTACTTACTAGATCCCCAATACTCTGTTAGAAATTATGTTATTTCTTCATATCAACTTTTCAAGGTAGATAACTTTTATAGATATGGAAACAGATATTTGAAGAAGTTGAATAACTTACTCAACATAACAGCTAGAAAGTGGCAGAAATAGAATTAGACCCTTGGCTACATTCTTCCCAAATCCTAGGTTCTTCTTATAGCAGCATGCTGCCCCCACCTCCAGCAGTTACCTTACTGTTGGGAGGAGAGGGGGCAGAAGATATGACATAGGATTGCTTCCCTGCTATTTCTAAGATATATGAGAAACGCACCTTGTTTTAAATGTATCTAGGATTTTGCTTTTATTAGTCAGGAATGGTAAGCAAACAGATTGGGAGACTGTTGCCATTGAAAAGATAATTTGTTACTCAGTTCCCAGGAGAAGAGGGTATACCATGTGATGCCAGGCAGAGCCACCTGGGAAACAACCAGAGTTGGTCATGAGGTAAGAGGAGTGAGAGGATGGGTCAGAGCTTTTATTGTATTTTTTTGTGGGAAGAAATAGATGAGGCAGGGTAGGTATGCTGAGCCAGTTTAGGAGATACCTTGAATTATTATGGATGATTCTGGGCTTTGGAGGTAGTCCTTAGGTGTCTGGTACCTGATCCTGTGGTAATGCAGGAAAGGGGCATAGTGTCCCTGACTGCAAAAGCGTGATAAAAGGAAAAAAGGGAGTATGGACTCAGGATTGGTCAGTTTGCATACCAAAATGATGCTCATGGACGCCATGTTTGCCATCTCTAGGAACTGGCAAATTCTGGGAGGGGCAGTCCTTGCCTGGATCTGTAAGACCTCAAGATGTCAAAGTATCATAAAATATTAAAAAAAAAAAAAAAGAAGAAGAACCATGATTAATGCATCCCTCCAGCTAGCTCCAAGAAAACAAATATATTTCAAATTTTTACTGTTATTCTGATTTTAATTTAAATGGTTTATGCTTTATTTCCCCTGATTTAGTCTCCCTAATTCAGCTACATTTTTACTCATGGGATTCACCTAATTGCTTGTCTAACCTTTTCCTAGATTGGGAGCCGATACAGGCATACCTTCTTTTCCTGTGCTTCACTTTATGTAGATATTGCTTTAAAAAAAATTGTTGAATCTGAGGATGCAATAAGGAGTGTCAACTATACAGTATTTGAATTTGGCTTGATAGAAGGTTGGGTTTGGCTGTAGAAAAATATGAAAATAGGAAAAGAGCAGAGTAAGCAAGGCAAGAAATGATAATTATAGAGAAATATACATATTTTGTATATTTAGAGAAATCTCTATATAAAATTGGAAAATTAGCATGAAGTCAGGATGTGAAGGGTACTCTGTATTTGTAGCTATTTATATACATGGTTTATCCCCAGTGTTCTGGATATAAGCATTCCTAGCCCATTCATATCTGTAAAACAAAGCACCTAGAAATGACTGACACGTTCTAGACAGACACTTAGAGCTGGAAGTCTTTTAAAATTTGGAAAACATTGTGACATTGTATAAAGTAATATAATTCTGAGGTCAGAGGAACTCACAGCATTCTAATTATTTTACTTGCTCATCTATAAAACCAGTATAGTAAGTCCACCAAGTTTTAGAATTATTTTGGAATTGAAATGGATTAGCTGAGTCACTATTGGTACCTATTTCTATTTGTGGGGGATATCAAAATTGAAATAGAGAGAAGTGAGACTAGCAAAACTCATACCTAGTATTTACTATTGTCCTCTTTCATCTTTTTTTTTTTTTTTTTTTTTTTTTTTTTTTTTTTGACAGAGTCTTGCTCTGTTACCAGGCTGGAGTGCAGTGGTGTGATCTCGGCTCACTGCAACCTCCACCTCCTGGGTTCAAGCCATTCTCCTTCCTAAGCCTCCCCAGTAGCTGGGACTACAGGCATATGCCACCGTTCCCAGCTAATTTTTGTATTTTTAGTGGAGACAGGGTTTGACCGTGTTGGCTGGATGGTCTTGATCTCTTGACCTTGTGATCCACCCATCTCAGCCTCCCAAAGTGCTGGAATTACAAGTGTGAGCCACCGCGCCTGACCTCATCTTCACATCTTTTATTCTCACTTATGGAATTTTAAAATCTGTGTTTTATTATAGCTGCCTATATTTACTTAATACTTGCCTTGAGTTTGAGACTGTGGAGTGAGGAGTGGTGTTAATGTCATGAGTATGAGATTAAAATCTTTGCCACTTTTTAGCTGTTTAAAATTAGGAAAACAAATTAAAATCTCTATAAAAAACTCTGAACATTCGTTTGCTTGTCTGTTAGTATGGGGACTGCCTAGATAATTGTTTTGCAGATATGATATATGCAGACATGCCAAGCATAATTTTTTGGTACATGGTAACTTCTTATTAAATTTTTCTGGTAACTTATTAATTTTTTCTGTATTAAACAACACACGTGTATTCATGTTCACAATGTTTAAAGCAGCATAAACTGGCTAAAGGAAATCTGATAGGCAAGTAAGCTTTTCAGTGCCCCTTAAGTGACACCAAAGCCGCTTCCACTAACTCCTCTGGAGAGTAGGGTGGGCACTATTGCTCTTCCACGTGGTGCTGCTCACAGTTCTCTTCCAGACTGGAGAATAGTAGAAGCACATGCAAGAGAAGCAAGAGATAGTGAATTACCCTTTGCATGATTGCTTTTGTCCTTTTGTAATTTCAGTTGCTATCACTCTATAATTAAAAGGCAAACAAAAACTACTATTTTCTTTGAAGTACTAATGGCAAAATTGGATCACCCAATACCTTTGATAGGGTTTATTATCTCATTATTTGATGCTTGTTAAAAATGTATAAAAGGTTGTGTTTGTATTAAAAATTAATATAGCAAATATATGTGATCATAATGGATTAAGTACTAGGAAACATTGGAGGACTGAAATAAGTTAACTTTATATAACTTGTGCAAGGGAAATTTTGTTTATAAAGTGGAGAAGCTTGCAAGGGAATTCATTATTTTGATTTTCAAAGGGACATGTAGAAAAATGGTTAAAATTTTCAATACCGTGTGTGAATTACAGACCCACTGACTGTTAATGACAGCTGTAAACACTAAAGTTGTGACTGGACTGTATACATCACTGTGTATATAGAAAATGACATGAGTCAGCTGTCAGACCAGATTTGGACCCCTGCATGGTGAGATTCGAAGTGTCTTAATAAATCCCAGTTTTTGTAATACTATTCTATTCAAAGTGCATTTATTTGAAATAAAGTCTTTCTCCTTCTTGCCTTGTTAATATCTCATTTATCCTTCAAAATTTTGTTCTTACCTCCTGAAATACTAGTAAAATGACAGCAAAGATACAAACCCATATGATCAAAGTAAACTGCAGAGTGGACAAAAGATTTCTAGGAAGATTTGGAGTGCTGATGTGGAAGGAAAAAATGTTTATTAACTTAGGAAAGTCAGAGAAGTTACAGCCTATAGTGTCCATGGCTACAGAATGAAAGCCGGGTGGAAAAAAAGATGATTCACCCAAAGATATATGGAAAGCTCACTCCTTGGAGGCACCAGTTGCTGTGAAAGATGAGTATGAGGCATGGTGTTTCCAAGAGGGAAGTCCTCAGAAATCACCTTAAAATAGATAATTAAAAAGACAATAACATTGGAGCATTAATACTGATGAACCAATATCCTACCATTAGTAGTTATAGAATAAGGTAATAAAAAAGAAGAAAAAATTATCAACATTCTTGCATTATCAAACAATGTAAAAACGTTTCTCAGACTGAAAGGTAAGAATCTCAGAATTATTCAGGGAACTATGTGGGCCCATTCAATCTGGAGAAAATACACATAATCATAAACATATAGATGTATGTGTACATATACATGTGGATACACATACACACACCCCCCACACATACGACACTGAGGTCCCTAATTATAAAATTTCTTAACATGGAAGATAAATTGATAAAGAGAGGGCCATAAAAACTCAAGAAAGAACAAAACATCTTATAAAAAATAAGATTGAAAATGTCACAGACTTCCCAACAGCAACAGTAGGAGCAAGAGAAAAATAGTTTGAAATTCTGAGAGACAATGATTAACATACCAGTATTCTTTGCCTACTGAAACTACCCATAGAATTTGAAGAAAGTATAAAAATGTTTTTCAGCATTTGAAGACTCAAAATAGATCAACCTTTCACCCTATTCTACAAAGCTACTGGAGATGGACTCCACTGAAAAATAAATATACCAGGAAGAAAGAATGAAGAGAATCTGGCAGACCCTGTAAAGCCACATGTGGAGAAGCTGTTGGTTAATTCCCATGCTGGTCAGGTTATCTCCCTAGCCTCTTATTACTATAATATCACCCAATTCTGATTCATTAATAGCAAGTTGTAACACCCCAGCTTTATCACGTAAGCGAATCGTTGGGCTTTATTTTTCAGAATTAATATCTACCTCTTGAAGTGATTATGTTATTTACCAGTAGTCAATAAACACTTTTTAAATACATGATTCTCACCTATAATTTATCACATGTATTTTATAGGCTGGTGCAAAGTAGTAAATTTTTTGATAGATAATGTTGTTACAGCAACATTAAAGTAGGTGGTAGATCAAAGAGATGATGCACAACATAAATAAATGCCTTTCTGGGACCTTCCAGCTTTGAGATTTTCTAAATAATTAAATAGACTCAAATGCATTTGTAAGAAGGTGAATGAATCCTGTGTTTTATCATAATAAAAAAACCACTGTTATGTTCAAATACATGATATATCATTTTATAAGAATTTCTTCTTATGAGTAATACTATGAGTTCTTATGAATAATATTAACCATGATAACATGCTTTTCAGGTCAAGTGCTTTATGTATTTTTTAAATTTTGCTCCCTTCCTACAAAGAAACATAAATTAATTTTTACCATAACACATTTTCTGATCATGATATAAAGACATCCTTTTCCATTGGATCTCCTTTTTGTTTCTTTGTACATTTAATATTATCACTTTTCTTCTTCCTTAATTGCTTTTCATTCTGTATCTTTGATGTGATTGAAATTACAACTCAGGATTTATTTTAGCCTCTCCCTGAGTCTCTCTCTCTCTCTCTTTTTCTCTCTCTCTCTCTGTCTCTCACACACACACAGACATACACACTCCTGATATCTTTGCTTTGCATTCAACATCCTCCCCACATTATGAGTGCTGCTACATTAGCAATTTTTATTCATAATAATTTTATATCATATTGACATTTATTTTCATTAATATGACAAAAACCTCATTAGCACAGACTCTTATTAGCATTTTGTCATGGAAAATAGTTTCTTCATTTTATATTAGTGTCATAATATGGGATAACAAATAACTACTTAAAATCTTTTCAACCCCTCCACTTGAGCAGTGGAACATCTCCAGCACAGTGAGTAGGAGGATGCTGGGGATGTTTTCCGCCCTTGTTCCAAGAGATTTGGTGAGTAACAACAGCAACAGTTACAGCAACAGCAATTAAACAGTACACTTGTGTGCTTGATATTGTATTATCTTTTTCTACCATTTTGAAAAGGACTATATTGAACCCTAATAGTTTGTTCCTACATGTGATAAGGGCAAAACAAAAAAAATATATTTATATCTAGACTTGGAAGCTAATTAGAACTTTAGAAATGTTGCATCTGTTCCTGCTGGCACCATTGACAAAAAGGGATAGTGAATGTATTACAAACAGTCAGTATTGTCTAGACCAGTGTTTTTAGGGAGAAGATCAAAGAAAAGAGAGTTCTGTGCTTAAGAAATAAACATCAATTTCATAAATAAAATTCACCCATTGACTTAAAAAAAAGGAACATCTGTATGAATTATTTTAATAGTTATCCCATGTCTTTAAAAGACACAACTATATTTAGAACTTAAAACTCAATACAAAGTTCAATTTCAAAACAGAGAAGGTATAAGAGAGGCATACATCTAGACAAAGGGAATAAAATATTAAAAGCTTTAGGGGGATGGGCACGATGGCTCACACCTGTAATCCCAGCACTTTGGGAGGCTGAGGCAGGAGGATCCCTTGAGGTCAGGAGTTCAAGACCAGCCTGGTTAAGATGGTGAAACCCTGTCTCTACTAAAAATACAAAAATTACCCAGGTGTGGTGTCGGGCGTCTTAATCCCAGCTTCTTGGGAGGCTGAGGCAGGAGAATTGCTTGAACTCGGGAGGCAGAGGTTGCAGTAAGCCGAGATTGTGCTATTGTACTCCAGCCTGGGCATCTCAGTAAGACTGTAAAAAAAAAAAAAAAAAAAAAAAAAAGATAGCTTTAGGGACATATATGACTAGATTCATTTTCTATGTTGGCCACTTACGTGCAGCATTGCTGTTGGTCAGTGTACCTTTCTTCATCTAGGAGCAGATAGAATTAACTTTGTTATTGTTAGAGTTAAGTGAAATTGTAACACCATGCAAACATTACATGGTATATAATAAGTTCTAAATAAACAATATTTTTTAATCTTTGCAATTGTTAGGTCAAATTATTCTAGGACTGAAGTGGTTCCTAGAGATCATGTATTCTACCTTCCAGTCTCGTTAGACACTTTATTCCCTTGGTAATTTACTTAGTAGCAGAGTCTACTGGGGAAGACACATTATTTTGATGACTTTTAACAGAGTAATTTAGGTTTACACTCATACTACTACTGTATTTAGAAGTACTGCTGTAAAAACGTTTTTCCACAAAATTTCTTGTTTATATAGATACATAAATATAAGCCTATATCTTTCCCAAATACTACTGTTCTTTCTTTTTAAAACATTAAGTTCAGGTGTATAAGGTTGTTATATAGGTAAATTGCATGTCATGGGAGGTTTGGTGTACAGATTATATTGTCACCCAGGTGATAAGCATAGTCCCTGATAGGTAGTTTTTATCCTCACCCTCCTCCCTCCCTCTACCGTCAAGTAGGCCCTGGTATCTGTTGTTCCCTGCTTTGTGTCTGTTACTCCCCTACTTTGTGTCTATGTGTACTCAATTCTCTCACTTGTAAGTGGGAACATGTGGTATTAAGTTTTCTGTTTTAGTGGTAGTTTGCTTAGGATAATGGCCTCCAGCTCCATCCGTGTTGCTGCAAAGGACATGACCTTGTTCTATTTTAGGAATGAATAGTATTTCATGTTGTGTACGTACCACATTTTCTTTATCCAGTCTACTGCAGATGGACATTTAGGTTGATTTTACATCTTTACTATTGTGACAAGTGATGCAGTGAACATATGCATGCATATATCTTTACTGTTCTTCATCTTACCTCATATTCAAGAAAAATGACAATTTTTTTTTTTTTTCCTGAGACAGCGTCTCACTCTGTCTCCAGGCTGGGTGCAGTGGTGTGATCTTGGTTCACTGCAACCTCTGACCCCCTGATTCAAGTGATTCTTCTGCCTCAACCTCCCGAGTAGCTGGAATTACAAGCATGTGCCACCACACCCAGCTAATTTTTGTATTTTTAGTAGAGATGGGGTTTCACCATGTTGGCCGGGATGGTCTCGATCTCCTAACCTCATGATCCACCCACCTCAGCCTCCCAAAGTGCTGGGATTACAGGAGTGAGTCACTGTGCCCAGCCAACAACTTTTAAAAATACCATGTATAAAAAGAAAGGTGAAGAGTTAGAGGCTGAAGTCATCTCTAGTCAAATAACTTCATACATGAAACTAGCCAACATAAGAAACAGATACTCTCTAAAGACATTATAATCAAGCCTATAAAATGTTCATTATTTTAAAAAATATTAGACAAAAAAAGGACAAAAATGTGATCTATTTAGTAAAATAAGGGAAATTCTTTTTAATATCTTGATAAAATCGTGTTTATATAGAAGTATATATTTATCCAAGCACATCAAATTTTGTAATTAATATCTATAAAGTTTACTGCAGAAGAATTTTAGGCTTTTTAAAAAAATTAAAGGACCTAAGTTAATGCATGCTTTATGCCTTGAATAAAAGTCAGATATCTGGCTTAAGCTGGTATTCAAAAGAAAAATAGTAACTAATTTTTATATAGGATAAGCAGGGTTAAAAGTGGATAAATAAAGTGTTTAGGGTAGGGAAGAATAAAACTGAAAATGCTTTGTTCTAGAGTTACAAAAATTATTCACTGGCATTGCATCTTGGTCTCTTCAAGAAGAAAACAATGCCTTCTTCAATGTCCATTTTTTTTTTTTTTTTGAGACGGAGTCTTGCTCTGTCGCCCAGGCTGGAGTGCAGTGGCCGGATCTCAGCTCACTGCAAGCTCCGCCTCCCGGGTTCACGCTATTCTCCTGCCTCAGCCTCCAGCAATGTCCATTTCAACCTCTGTTTTCTCAGTATCTTTTATGGTAGTTGTGGAAAATTATTAAACACACTCTTGCTTATGGTTTCGAAAACTTTTGGATGTTTATACTACAGGAAATCCTGTAATGTTGACAATCCCTTAGAATTCAGTTCGGTGGTTAGATGCTATAGTGCATATTCTTATCCATTTCACCATCTTCTATTTTCATGCTTATATAAGGTGAAATATTAAAATCTGGACTTGACAAGAAGACTCTAAATTTTGCTTTTCACCTCTATTTTATATTATTATTCTGTGGTCTCTTTTCTAGAGATTTATGTAAGGTTCCAACTAATGACTTGGCCTAGGGATGGATTGAACATTCTGTGAACACAGACCGCCCAGGAATAACTGAATCCTGGACTGATGAAGAATGCTATATTGGAGTGAAAGCAAGAATTAGTGGATTGAAAAACTAGGAGAAAGACTTATTTGTTCAATATAAAGGCTGAGGGCAAATCCTGGGATCAAAAAGGATTTGGTTCACATGGAGGACATAAAATGAAAGTGTGAATTCAATACAAGAGCCAAATTAAAATTATGAATTGGATGACTTCTGGATATTAGTTTTGGGAATGAGGTCCTATTCTATTAAAATGTAATAAAGATTAGAGAAACATGTTGCTTCAGAAAAATGGATGGATTTCTCAAAGTGTATTTGGACTATATCAGAGAGTAAGGCTTATTCTCATTGGCTAGCTAATATTGATTATGTTTGATCCCTGTGAGATTCATTTCCCTTCTTTCCAGGGATGTACTCTGTGCATAGCACTGAAGTTCATGATTGAGGGGAAGGAAACAGTAATTTCCCTTTTTCATAAATGCAAGAATCTAGAGAAGGACACTTATACTCCTAATCAAGGATAGGTGGCAGATGTGAGAATATAAACAAAATGAATTTGAGCTCAGAATTATCTTCATGCAGATCGTCACACACCATCTAAATTAAATATCAGAGCAATTGGGATAAATCTAAGTGTCACTTTTAGCTAAATAAGGTATCATTTTAAAGTTATCTAAATACCAGCCTTTGCATCCATTGTGTCTTTTCAAAACATGTTCATTTAAATTATAAAATTCTGCACAGAATTTGATAATTGTGTTACACAAAACATTTTATAATATTATATGCAAATATAAATGTCATATCGACTCATTAGCCATGTGTGAATCTTTATTCCAATAAAACTCAAATTTAATTTGGAGTTTTTACATAATATATTTTAATTCATGGATGAAAGATCTACATTGTAATTACAAAACTTAATTTAATTAAGTCATCCATCTGATAAGAACACTTATGCAGATTTAAACATATCTAACTAACATCAAAACTGATGGGACTTTTAAGCTAAATTGTATCCTGTTTTTCAATATTTGAGCATTTAAAATATAATTTTGATTTTTAATAGTGGAGATCAATATTGATGCTCTGGTACATGCATTACATAGTTGAGAAAATTCTCCAATGTTTTGTTTCTCAAAGTTGTTTAATTTCACGTTTCCCGACTTCCTAATGACAGTAGTATTAGGTTGCATTGTAACTCTCCAGTGGAAGACATGTTCGTCTCATTAATACCGTAAGGAAGTTTCAGATAAATGCACTCAATTTAAAAGTGAGGAACTTGGAAAACTCACATTGATATCTCCTGAAAGCACTTAACTGCTATACTGAGAAGCTAGAATCAAATTGTAGTTTGCACTGATCTTTTTCCTTAAATGCCTAGAGCATATTCTGTACCCACTTACTTTGATTTCTGATGAGATATTGCCTTAGATTTTCTAAAATAATATCCTAACAGCTAAACCACATATACTTCATAGCACAAAAAAGAAATAATGGAAAAATCACCTCTCCATTATCTATTACACTTTGACTCAAATTTAATTGAGCATTTACTATCTATGATAAAAAAATTGTAAGCCTTTTATGTACATTTGTACATAAAATCTTTGTAACAACAGTGTGAAACAGAAATTATGTTTTTATCCTGTTTTTCCCACAAAAAAAAACCAAACTAACAAAGACACAAAGAAATTAAGAAAATTTCCTAAGGTTATACAGGTGGTAGAGTCAGGATTCAAGTTACATGATGTGGGGTTGGAATCTGGGATTTAACCACTATAGTAATGGTGTCTCCATGTAGACTCATTTGCTCAATTTAGGAATTTTTAAAAGAGGGCAAAGTTTAAAATCCATCTAGATTTACCTGTGATATTCAGTATAGTTGAGGGAAAATAAAAATAGGACTTGTAACTTAAAGAGTTTACTAAACATCATAGTGCTTGGTTTCCATGTTGATGTCATAATAACATACTTCCTTTCCCATATTGCAGCTTTTGAATAGGATATGCTTTTTTAAAAGTGTTGTTTGTTGATTAAAATGATTTAATAAGAGAAGTGCAAACACATGAATGTTTCCATCCCAAATCTGATCTTATATAATAGGCTAAAAATAAATTCACAGCAAAAACTGTACTTGACAGTTAATCTGTGTTCTCATTTTTGAGAACTGTATGGAGGTGGGAATTCAATAGAAATAACTGGATGAAATTCCAAAAAAGCACTCCGTTATATATCAGAGGCATGAAAGTCAGACATAAGTGTTTCAAATTTCAAGCCAATTGCTCCAAACCTTGAAAAACGTCAATGTGTGAAAGCAGGTCATTTGCACTGAACCGCTGCCAACATATCAAAGTAAAACATATTTCTTGCTGAAATGTAAATGATTGGACCCTGAACTCTTTCATTATATGTTTGACATTAAAGGGGCTTTGAGGTTACTGTTTGACCTACGCTAAAAATAAAAACCATGGACACTGGTTGACCTCGGTTTATTGCCTGAAAACCACACTTCTGTGGGAAAGAAAAGGCCTTAGAGTTGGAGTCTGAATTTCTAGTTCTAGTCTGCATAGAGTAGAACTAGCCTTGTAAATGTTAAACTGAATATATATATATAAAATACACCTCCATGACAAGGGCATTTTATAGAAAAGGAAACTTTGTAATATAAAGGAAATTTGCATCAAATCACATATTTTATATTGAATCCCAGCAGATAAATCACTCTAGGTGAATGTTAAATATTTCTGCTAAGACCTAGATATTGAAGATTAGGACTATGATTTATATCTTCAAGAAATAAACATATACTTGTAGACATTTAGAAGGGGTTAGTTCTTTCTCTTCTTTCTGAATGTCTTCAACTCCACTTCCGTAATTTCCATGAAGAAGTCTATTCTGATTGGTTTGAGTCTATATGCTGACTTGCTCATATAAACTATTGCACAGAGTTACTGCATGCTGATATAGCATACATATATACTCTCTCTTCCTTCTTTCATACAGTCAGGGTCAAGCCTTTGGTCTGTATAGTAAGAGACACTGTCATCTTTTTGTTTCTGTCTTACTAAGGAGTAAAACTGTATGGTTTCTGCAGAAAAGGTAAGCTGATTTGTTCTATTCTCTCTTTCCATTAAGCCAGTCAGGGAGTGGTTAAATCTGTAAATTCAAGTTTAGAAATAAGGGTTAAAAAGAAATCTCATAGGCCTATGTAACCTCTCCAATCTTAAAAACCAAATAAAAAGTTGGAATATAAACCTAGATAACATAATGAATTTTTTTCTCCTTTGATGATGTCTCGTGCATTTATTTATTAATGAAACAAAAGGAAAAAGAGTAGCTGGGTCAAGGTAGGGCTTGCAGATTTTGAAGCTTGATATTATCTAAAATCTTTACTCCCCTGATTGTTTATAATCTTGTCTACTATCTTGTCTGCTATTAATAGCACACTGTTGAACACTGTGGAAGATGGAAATGTACTCAATTCAGTAGTTTCTGAACTTTATTTTACCTCACTTATGCTCATGTGTGTGATAATGCAATGGTGTGGACCAGATTTTGATATCTGGCTTAGCTTTCTGCAGGGTATATTAACTACAATTTATTGGTTCTTACAAGTAAAGACAACCAACCGTTTTGGGACTTCGTGGTAGAAAATTGGTGAATTGCAAGACTGGCTCAGACAAGAATAGAACATCTGATCAGGAAAAGCAGTGCAATCAAAACTGGAATTGTTTTATTCATGTAAATGTTAATAAAATATTGACATGACCCAACTCTGCAATAAGTAGCCATTTGAACTGTCATCAACCACTTAACCTCTCCAGAGGTTATTCATCTGTATTAACATATTTTTAGATTAAAAGATAAATAGCAGTCTTTGTAGCCCTGATATATGAAAAGCCTAATTTTAAACTCCTTAAGCCGAATAACTTTCATTTCTTCTTCTGAATTATGGGTATCCTAGAATAAGAAGTTAGTGGAAACTCAGAGAAGAGATAATGAATTAAAAAAAAAAATCTCCAAAGAATCTTTGGATCATGGCCGGATAAGAATTCATCTACCTTGCCACCGGCTCATGCCTGTAATCCCAGCACTTTGGGAGGCCAAAGTGGGGAGATCACAAGGTCAGGAGATCAAGACCATCCTGGCTAACACGGTGAAACCCCGTCTCTACTAAAAATACAGAAAAATCAGCCAGGCGTAGTGGCGGGCGCCTGTAGTTCCAGCTACTTGGGAGGCTGAGGCAGGAGAATGGCGTGAACCTGGGGTTTGGAGCTTGCAGTGGGCCAAGATCACACCACTGCACTCCAGCCTGGGCAACAAAGCAAGACTTCGTCTCAAAAAAAAAAAAAAAAAAAGAGTTCATCTACCTCAAGTGTTTGGCAAAACCTGGCGTGGGATGCAGTTAAAGAATTAACAGACATGAAGTCCTTGCCCATGCCTATGTCCTGAATGGTACTACCTAGGTTTTCTTCTAGGGTTTTTATGGTATTAGGTCTAACATTTAAGTCTCTAATCCATCTTGAATTAATTTTCATATAAGGAGTAAGGAAAAGATCCAGTTTCAGCTTTCTACTTATGGCTAGCCAATTTTCCCAGCACCATTTATTAAATAGGGAATCCTTTCCCCATTTCTTGTTTCTCTCAGGTTTGTCAAAGATCAGATGGCTGTAGATGTGTGGTATTATTTCTGAGGACTCTGTTCTGTTCCATTGGTCTATATCTCTGTTTTGGTACCAGTACCATGCTGTTTTGGTTACTATAGCCTTGTAGTATAGTTTGAAGTCAGGTAGCATGATGCCTCCAGCTTTGTTCTTATGACTTAGGATTGTCTTGGCAATGCAGGCTCTTTTTTGGTTCCATATAAACTTTAAAGCAGTTTTTTCCAATTCTGTGAAGAAAGTCATTGGTAGCTTGATGGGGATGGCATTGAATCTATAAATCACCTTGGGCAGTATGGCCATTTTCACGATATTGATTCTTCCTATCCATGAGCATGGTATGTTCTCACTCATAGGTGGGAACTGAACAATGACATCACTTGGACCCAGGAAGGGGAACATCACACATCGGGGCCTATCATGGGGAGGGGGGAGGGGGGAGGGATTGCATTGGGAGTTATACCTGATATAAATGATGAATTGATGGGTGCTGATGAGTTGATGGGTGCAGCACACCAACATGGCACAAGTATACATATGTAACAAACCTGTACGTTATGCACATGTACCCTAGAACTTAAAGTATAATTAAAAAAAAAAAAAAAAAGAATTAACAGAGCAGAAAAAGAATCTCTAGGTAGAACCAAAAAAAAAAAAAAAGTGCAAAAAAGATATCTGAAAACCCCAAGTTGCTATTGTCCATTTCTGCACTATTTCTTTTAATAGCTAAGGTCAGTCTATGCCCTGCATACTACATTAGAAGGTCTTAGCCTTAAGAAATTCAAAGTCTTGATCTTACTGTTTCTATTCTCTCTTACTTTATTCCAGGGCATAAGTAAAAAAAAAAAAAAAAAAAAAAAATTCTTTAACAAAACTCCTTTAAGAGGCTAATTTAACATTTAACATTTAACATGCTTGAAATTCTACCTAGGTAGTGGATTCCTCTAGCTTAAGATGTTGATTTCTGTAAAGTTGTAATCTCTAGTGGGAGAAGTATGGCTTTAGTTAGAGCATTTTTGATAATAGGTTTTCATATGGTGTCACCATGAAGATCAGGAGCCCTAAAAGAGAAATTAAGAGTAAAAGAAGAAACAAAGGAGAGCTATGGTGAGATTTCCCTGCCAGAAGTCCCTTGTCAGTTACCCACTAAACAAGGGATGCTGCTGGATGTAAGCATCAGTTTTCTTATCAAATTCCCTAAAAAGCTTTTAATTTGTTTTCCCCCAAAGAAAAAATATAACCACAGTGTCAGGTCAATAAATGGTATACATAGCTATAAAGCCATCTTATATGACAAGAATAAATCTTTCAAGTCAAACGTGTTTCCCGTTCAGGATAGGGTTACAGCTGCAATAACATTTATAGGATTTAAGAGTTGAACTGTGGAAGAAAAAGACTTCTCAAGGGATACATTTTGGTCTACATTAGCCCAACCTAAATATATAAAACCCAATGAGGATTGTGACTTTACCTGTTAGTTGCAGTAAGGTTCAAAGAGAGTAAAATGGGACAAGTGGGTTTGAGTTATTAATGTGAAAACCTGTGTGGTAGGTGTGAAGGGGAAAATTACTAAAATCTAAACTATTTAAAAATATATTTTAGGCATAGTAGATCCTCCAGTGTATTTATTAGGATCACCCAAAGTCAATAGCACAATTTTTCCCAGCCTTAATTATGCTATAATCAGATTATATACTGCCTTAAAGAAAAGGCTTATGTTCTATGCAAAATTGAGCATGACACAATCTGTATCTTGACCTCATATGATAAAGTTTCAACCCTGTGTTTGGAGAAGCAGTGGTTGAGTACCACTCTCATGGCATGTAGTAGAGACTTAATGAATATTTACTGCATCAAAGTGTAAATGTATGTCAAGCTTGATACAAGCTGTATCAAAATATCAATAACCTTGTCATAAATTTGGTTAATATAGTTGCTGCCTTGGCATCCATTTCTAGGCCAGACAGGTCTTTAGAAACCTCGTTGTATCCCAGCACCTTTGGCCTACTTAAAACTTCTCCCTGTGTTAATGTTTATGATAGGGCTCACTTGTTTCTCATCCTACCCATAGGAAACCCAACACACCCCACAGCTGCTGCTAGTGAGAAAATGGTCAACACCTGAGTCCTATAAATAAGTGCCCTCATTCACACGTGTTTCCTTTAGACTAGTCAATCCACAACCCCTGTGGAAAAGACTAAGGGATAAAAGCTCACTAACCTTAAGAGAGGCACAATCCAACAGGTTCTGTCTCCGCTCCTTACTCACCGGCTGGGCTTCCTGTTGCCTACATCCTTCCTGTCAGCTGCCCATTTGCACGACACCCCTACCTTCTTTGGATTTGTAAGTATTAAATTTCCTTTGTTTTATGCATTTTGGTTTCATCTCCTCATTCTGTCTCATCTGACTCACACATGGAACCTAATTTCTTCCCCCCAGTCACTACCCACCCTCTGCCGCCCGCGCCAACTCTGAATCAGGGCTTTTCTAAAGAGTGTCTACCTAGGCTTATGGCCACTCTACAGAAAGACTTCAAGGCCAAAGAAACAGGAAAAACATAACAATAAAAACCTAACAACAGCTCTCAATGTGTATGCCTTTGTGAGGCAAGCTGATGCAAAAGGAATAATAAAGAAGACGTTTTCAGCGTCGCTGTGTATTTCAAGGAAGAAAGACTCCTATATGTTTGGATCCTCTGTTCAAGGTGGTTTTGATTCATTCTTTCAAAAAAAAAAAAAAATACCTAAAATAAACTACAAGATATACTAGGAATCAGCAATACAAAGATGAATATGGCCTAGCTCTGTCTTTAAAAGTTCTTATTGTGCCAGGTGCGGTGGCTCACTCCTGTAATCCCAGCACTTTGGGAGTCCGAGATGGGTGGATCATGAGGTCAGGAGATTGAGACCATCCTGGCTAACACGGTGAAACCCTGTCTGTACTAAAAATACAAAAAAATTAGCTGCGCGTGGTGAAGCGCGCTTGTAGTCCTAGCTACTCAGGAGGCTCAGGTGGAGCTTGCAGTGAGCTGAGATCCTGCCACTGCACTCCAGCCTGGGAGACAGAGCGAGACTCCCTTTAAAAAAAAAAAAAAAAAAATCTTGGGTTCTTTTCTTCACAGAAAGATGACTCCCAAGACAAGTCTGTGGAAAAGACTAAGGGATAAAAGCTCACTAACCACTCCTTGTCTTGGGAGTAATTGCTATGTAAACAAAGAGTTTAGCACATCAACTCCTTTTCTGTAAAGACATGTACTCTGCGTATAGCAGAGTAATTTTAAAATTAGAATATCAGCTCTCTATTATTAACACCTAAGTGAATAGGGACACTGTTACTTCAAAGTTTCTTCCTAGTGCTGTAATCCTATAATCCATAATAAATATGTGCCAAAGACAAATTGATTTTGAGATTTAAACGCATGTATAAATTGATTAAATGCAAATATTTTCAAAATGTTTTTCTTCACAATTCTTGAAAAACAAAATACAATATAATTTTTACCACAGAATATGCTGCATTCCTTGTTCTTTGCCAGGTATTTGAAAGTGCTGCTGAGAACCGGCTTTCATGCCCTCACTCAGTAGATGATGTGCTTTTCTGAACTCTTAAGTAGCACAACATTTTTTTTTCTTGTGTGGGACCCAAGATGAATTTTTGAATGTCAGTATGGCATTTAACATTTGAAAACCATATCTGACGAGTCTATTAGACCTTTGCAATCCTGTAGGCCTTTCTCAAAGAAGAGCCGTAGATATTTTGCACTAGGCAAGGAAGAAGCATGAATTCTTGAAAAAGAGGGAGTGGTTAAATTAAAAGCATTAAATTGGATGGGATAAGAGAAGTAATACAGTGAAAATGCCTTATCATGTTAGTAACCTTGTGCAAAGAAGGGCAAGCTCTGTTGGAGTTCATGGTAGACTCTCCATACAGATCACCAAAATGGAAGAAATCAATACATGTGAGATTTGATCTGAAAGCTTATTTTTTTATTGTGTTTCTTCACACTCAATTTCCCAAAGTGTAAGGGGTTAGAAAAGAGAACACAGCATTCATTCAGTGTGTCTTTTAAGCACCTTTGTAGTATGAGTGTTTATTTACAGATAAATAACAAAAGACTCTGCAAACTCCATTCTTCCTAAATAACCACGTTTTCCCCACCATTATTTAAAAAATAGTGAAGTTTTTTTCTTAGAAGACTCCTTTATTCCTTCCCATAGAAACCATCACTTACACCTGTCACATGTGGGGGAATCCGAAGATATAAATAAAGCAATTAAGGAGGGAGTAGAACCTGGATAAGATGCATCCAACAGGTGGAAAATATGTGGGTGCTGACCTAGCTACAGGTGTGGAGAGTGGTATTTTAGTCTACTTGATTAGCACCATGCTTCTGGATTATTGTATTCTCTGGATAGTGTCCAGACAAAATGCTATCAACTGGGAGTTCGAAATGAAATTCTGCTTTATTCTGTAGAGATTGGGAACCCAGGAAGCATATTAAATGTTCAGCAAGATGACAGGGGTGGTCTAAGTGATAATAGGGCTCTAGCTATAATCTGTATCTAGAAACGATGTCCAAGAACATATTTCAACATCTGCAACCAGAATTGTCAAACTCAGCGTAGAGTCTATGCTTAAGAAGTAGAAATTCAAACTGGTAAACAGAATAGGAATTTAGAAGCAGGGACAAAGATCCTCTTAAAGCAGCAATAGATACACATAAAATGTTTTAAATAATAACAAGGTCCCTAAAGTATTGAAGAGATGTCACAGCAAAAACATATGGCTAATTTCTAAAAAAGGTACATAGATACTGGCTGTAATTGTCTAGGGATCCAGAGAGGCTTTTTACCCAATGTTCTAGGCAAAGCTATTTGAACTCTAATTTCCCCTTAATCTTTAATTGAAACATAATGGCAGGTGGTATTGTAGAAGCCCAAAGAGGGTCTGTGAAAGGGTAGAGGAATTGTCCAACTGTATCTGCAATTCAGAGGAGGTAATATCTGTATCTTGAAAAAGAAGAGGTTTCTAAAATAAGGAAATATATTTAGGAGAAGACGATAAGGTGTTTAGATATGCATTTGAGTACGGGAAGTGGTGTTTGGAGCTGTATCTTCAGTTGACTTCGGTAGGACAGAAAGGAAGAAGTAAATTGAATGGTTAAAGCCTATACTAAAGAGCATAGCCAGGATTCTATAAGTACCAGAAACCTAGAAAGATCTTTCAACTGGTAGCAGTCATGATCAGATCGCATTAAAGAACATATTTTTAGTCAGAGTTTGAGAGCTCCAAATATGAGTACGCTACTGGAAAAGGTTTATTGAATTAAAACATAGATGAAATGTAGAAATGTTTTTAGATAAGTTTATTGATAAATGAAGGTGGGGACAATGGATGAGAATAGCTTGTTAAGCAGGACAGATCATGTTATGGAAGAGTGGGCAATAAGGAAAATGCTGTGAGACTCAAAGTGAAAATGACTGGAATTTATTTTTAACTTATATTTATTATTTCCTTCATGCCAGGCACTATGTTGTGCTCTCTGAATTTGTTTTCTCATATCATTCACACAGCTACCTTGTTGGGTAAAAAGTATTATCTCCAATTTTAAAATAAGGAAGCCAATTCAAAGAACACAGGTAAATCTGAAGTAGTAATCAGTCAAAATAATATTTGATTTTCCAATTCAGTGTTAGTAATGATTAAATTATTATTACACTCATAGGAGTATACTCTTGTTGCAGGAATACTATACCTTGTTCTTCTAAGAACGTTCTAAGTGAAAGGACAAAAGACGCAGGTTATAAGTACTTTTTCTTTGTTTAGACAGAAGTAATGACAAATGTTATCTTTGAGCCAATTATAAAGTTGTGGAATAGATGAATTTAAGGGAAAGAAAAAGTGGTGGAAACTTGCCCCACTGTTAATTAAGATCATGTGATCAAACTCATCCTTTGTGAGATTTATGGGGATGAGACATAAGTTTGTGAGGTTAGTAAAAAATGGTAAATAAAAGCAGTGTTTTTCTGGACGGTGTTTCTGAACAGAATATTAAATGGGGATGGGGGTAGCAGTAGCCTGGGACTGGTCCTTCTGCAATCCAGTTTTCTATTTCAGGCTTGTATCTATAGAGAATTAGTCATGTTTCCTCCACCTGGTAGGTTCTTGACAAACATTTGCCTAAATTTTCTGAAATGTATATATCTAAACCTGATTTCACTGTCTTCTACCAAAAATGGTTTCTATTGTAATATGTAACTTTAAATGGCACCATCTCAAGCCTGAAATCCAGGAGTCAATTTCCATATCTATTGAGTATATTTCCAAAGAATACTTAATGAGCAACCACCTTTCCTCTTACCCTCTTCATTACCATCCTGTATCATCACAGTATTGTCTTTAAGGTAGTAAATTATAGTGGTTCAGAATACAGATTTAGCAGCCGAAATGCCTAGGTTTACGTCCTACCCTACTGTGGTACTTAACCTTGCTACCTCAGTTTTCTTTTCCGTAACATGGAGATGCAATATTAATGACAAACATTTTAGGCTTACTTTATTGAATAAAGGAGTTGTTTTAACACATGCAAAATAGTACTAAAAAATATTCTTACTCATTTGCCCCTTGGCACCTAACATTTGGATCTTTGTAATACTGTCCTCTCTGATTTCTCTAAGCTTTGAATCTCGTTATCTTCTAACATATTTCCCAGTATATCATAGAAATTATCAGTTTGAAAATCTAACCTTGTAATCTCATTCAATTCTCAGACTTCTATTGTTTAAATAAATTATAAGAACTCTAAATATATTAGAAGATAAATTTGTCCCTTACGTCCTTCCTTCCTTATGCAGCATTGCTTTCCGATGCTCCTAATTCATCCTCTCACACTCACTGAAAGTTTCCCAGATAAAACAAGACTTTTGATGCCTCCAGTGTGTTTTGCGCATCTTGTCTTTCTAAAATTTAGAATCTTTTTTCCTTTCCTTCGTTCACTTCTCCTTTCATATTTCTCTCCCTTAGTTCCTTTTCTGCCCACTTTGTCTCCCTTTCTTCTTTCCTTTAATTTTTCTGCTTGCTTGGCAAAGCAATAACCCCCAATCATACTGAAATACTTTACTCACCACCCCGCTTTGTTCCTATAGGTCCTTTTAACTTGCAAGGCTTATAGCCATCATCTTACCATATTAAATGATTTTGTTTTCATGTCTGTGTTTTGCAGTAGATTCTAAACTCCAATATCATCTCAGCAACTAGCCCATTGTCAGATACAAAACAGCCATTAAACGTTTGTTGACTGAATTATTCTGCTCAATATTGATCAATGTGTGAATGAGAACACTGAAGTCCAGAGATTATGTAACAATGATATAGTGTAGATATTGGGGCTTCTACTGCAACCTCCAATTGTAGAATATCTTATCTATTCGTTGATGTCAAGAGCTCACAAATAATAGAGCAATTCTCTAATGCTGTGAAGCCATCCATGACATTTGCACTTTTTTTTTTTTTTTTTTTTTTTTACTGCCTGTACTACTTTAAAGTCTTATGGGTTAACCCTAAGTACCAGATTATATGTTCAGACTATTTATTATGAAAGTTTAAAGTGGCACAGTGTAACTAGTGACTTAATCATTAAGATGCATCAAATAGAAATGTTTACATTAACCAAATCGTTAAGAATCATGTCAATTCTATGAAATCCCTTTCCTCAACAGTGCTAGAGAGCAGGATTTATTTGGCTGTATTTTATTTTAATATCCTAGGAGATCTTGGACAAACATTGAACAACTGAGCTCACATTTACATAACTTCAGCACTTGAAAAATTATCTTAAAAATTTCAGTGGGAAAACATTTGAAGTTATTTCTACATTTGTATCTGGAAATATACTTAATAAGATGAAACACCCTGGTCTCTATCCTATATGGCCAGAATTCAGCAGTCACAGCATCAGTGGAGCTAACAGTTACAGAATGCTTTCTATTCTCCAGGCTCTCTGTTAAGTCGCCACCCCCAAATCATCACTATCCGTAACATATATTCTTCTGACAACCACATGTTCACTTACCTCTAAATGATACTCTTTGCTGCTATAAAAATGTATTCAGGGAGAAAATAAATGCTTTAAATAAAAATACTTGAATAAGTGGCTTCACACAAATAAAACTAGAAATACAAAACTATGTTGTAAAGGTAATGTAGGAAAAAAATTAAAGAATAGTGGATACTAAAGAGCCTAAAGATTTAATACTTGGCTATAGATTAAATTTGGAGCAAAATTGTAAATATATCTACAGATATTCATATATTGAACTTTACCCCAGATGTTTTTGTCATCAACCAGCCATAGCTTTGTTGCAGAGAGACAAAAGTAATATAGAAGGCAAATTAGATTTCCACAGGTGCAGAAAACTAAATTTATAGCTAAAGCTTGTATATATAGGGATATACATTTTCTGATGTAACATAAGTCTTATACTTCCATGATGTAAACTCAAATTATCAGAGAAAATATATTTTACCATTTGGAATCTCTGCTAGCTTATAGTTTTAGAAATTATATAACCATTAAAAGCCATTCCAAATATTTTTTCAAGCATGTTGTCAATATATTTTGAATACTCATTCTAGAAATTGACACTGGTAACATTAAAATTAAGCTTCAAGTATTTTCATTTACAAGGCATGAAATCTGTGAGTAGGGATGCAACATCAAAAGTAAAAACACCGGTAAGAGCTATTAAGCCTTGTCTGTTCTGTATTTTTTTTTTCTCTCATTGCTGACTACAGCTGCATTTTTTGAAAGTGAAATAAATGTAGTAATTCAAACTCTAGATGTATCCTATTTTCCTGATATTTGGAATCTTATATAAAGTCACATAATGTGTGACCATATGAGGTAAAGGAACTAAATTCTTAGTAACTCATTGAACTGGGGTATTTGTGGAGCACAAATACTTACAAAGGAAATCAGGATGAGATTCCACTTTTATCCCAAAGGACATGATACACGTTTATTCCTTTCTCCCTCTCACAGCCTTAAGAGCAAAAATCTGGCTATTATGACCCATATTATGCTAAGTCCTTACTTAAACACTATTTCTTTAATCCATTTTGAAATTCATTTTCTCTGATTCCTTACTTGAACATCATTCCTTTAATCCACAAAATTATTTTATCCTGGTATTAAGGATCATCTGAAAGAACTACCACATGAAGACTGGTTTTTATCTGACTTTTTTTTTTCTTGCATTTTCTATGGACATGCTATTCAAATTAGCTGCTACTTTTACCAGGTGAAAGTCTGAATTCTATGATACAACACAAAACAAATCAGAATATCATCCTTGTTTTCACTGAGCTTACATTATAGTAATAATGACAATGATTCTAATAACGAGCAACAATCAAGAAGTGAAATACATTGTAAGTCAAATGATGATAACCATTGTAGAAGGAAGGGCTGCCTTGGAAGATGTGTATTTGATAGTGTGGTCAGCAATGGCTTCACTTTGTATTTGATGTGTGGTCAGCAATGGCTTCACTAAAAAGGAATATCTGAGTAAAGATTAGAGAAAGGTGAGAGAACAAGACATGAATATTAGGAAGAAATTTTCAGGCAGCAGGAAAAAACAAAACAAAAAACAAGTGCAGAGTTCCTGGGTGGACAGGGCTGAAGTCCGTGAAACAATGTAGCTGGAGTGGAGTAAGGGATGAGGAGTAGGAGATGAGGTCAAGGAGACAGCAGGAGCCAAGTTCTGTAGGGGCAGACAGATTACTCTAAGGCCATTGGCTTTTATTTTAAATAAAATGAGAAGGCTTCACAGATCTGAGCAGAAAGAATAACATGACATTTACTTCCCTTGAGCACAATAACTGTGATTACCGTATTGAGAATAATATGCAGGAGGGCAACCATGTCCAGTTAGAAAGATGCTAAAACATATTAGATGAGAAATGTCAGGGGCCAGCATGGTGGTAACAATACAGGTGGTAGTTGTTAGATTTTGGATATTGTTTAAAAATACAGATGAACTGAGGAATTCCATGTGGAATGTGAAAAAAATCCAATGTTTTTAGACTAAACAACTGGAAGATTAGAATTAGCTTTTAGCAAGTTGGGAATAACAGAGGGGAAGAGCAGATTTGAAGCAATAATGGGAGTTGGGGGGCAGGGGAGATTAAGTGTTCAGTTTGTATAAATGTTCAGTTTGAGATAGATGCTTGTTAAAATCTAAAGGTCTTGACAGTGAAGTTGGATATAGGTTCTGGAGTTCAGGGGAGTAGAAGAGATTGGGGGGAAAGATCACAAGGAAACTTTGGGAGGGATGGCTGTCTATTACTTTGATTGTGGTGATGGTATCATGAGTGTTTGCGTATGTCCACCCTCATTAAATTGTGCACATAAAATATGTGCAGTTCTTTGTATATTACACCTCAATAAAGCTGTTAAAACAAATAGACCTTTGCGAATGGATGTTTTTGTAAGCCTCCACTGTCTTCTATATAGCTTAGTCTTTTTTATCTCTCCTCAGATGTTAGAAATCTTTTATACCTTGTTTGGAAAATGTTAGGTGTTTTCTTAATGCTCATTTTCAAATTATCTTCATTTTGCTTCTTATTTTAATTGAAGAAACAAAATCAAGTCTAATTTAGGCAGGCCTAGGACAAGACGTACACAATAATTTAGGAAAAACCATTTTGGTACTTAAAATGGTACTGCAGGCCACATTAAGAAATCTGTCCAGCCAGGTACAGTGGCTCACGCCTGTAATCCCAGCACTTTGGGAGGCCGATGTGGGGTGGTGGGGGTAGAGGGTGTGGGGATCACGAAGTAAAGAGATCTAAACCATCCTGGCCAACATGGTGAAACCCCGTTTCTACTAAAAATACAAAAACTTAGCTGGGTGTGGTGGCATGAGCCTGCAGTCCCAGCTACTCGGGAAACTGAGGCAGGAGAATCGCTTGAACCTGGGAGGTGGAGGTTGCAGTAAGCTGAGATCATGCCTCTGCACTCCAGCCTGGACTCAGTCTCCTCCCTCAAAAAAAAAAAAAAATCTGTCCATCTATGAAAAGGGCAATGCCTGACTTAATTTTTCTTCAATCAATGCCATTGTCCTCAGTTGTTTGCAAATATAAACAAGGATAAAAAGTGACTAATCTTTCGCTTGACTTTTTTTTTTGAAATGGAGTCTTGCTCTGTCACCCAGGCTAGAGTGCAGTGGCCGGATCTCCGCTCACTGCAAGCTCCGTCTCCCAGGTTCACACCATTCTCCTGCCTCAGCCTCCCCAGTAGCTGGGACTACAGGCGTCCGCCACCTCGCCCGGCTAGTTTTTTGTACTTTTTAGTAGAGATGGGGTTTCACTGTGTTAGCCAGGGTGGTCTCGATCTCCTGACCTCGTGATCCGCCCATCTTGGCCTCCCAAAGTGCTGGGATTACAGGCTTGAGCCACCGCTCCCAGCCCTGGCTTTTTAATTTTGTTTTATTTTACTTATTTTTGAGACAGTCTCTCTCTGTCACCCAGGCTGGAGTGAAGTGGCGTGATCTCGGCTCACTGCCACCTCTGTCTCACAAGTTCAAGTGATTCTCCTGCCTTAGCCTCCTGAATACCTGAGACTACAGGCACACATCACCACTCCCGGCTAATTTTTGTATTTTTTTAGTAGAGACAGGGTTTTGCCATCTTGGCCAGGCTGGTCTCAAACTTATGACCTCAGGTGATTAACCCGCCTTGGCCTCCCAAAGTGCTGGGATTACAGGCATGAGCCACCATGCCCAGCCGACATTTTTTCCCCCCAAGTAGAAATTTAATAACTTGCCAGTTTCAGTTGATCTTTTCCAAAAGTGAACATTCCAAAAGGTATTTGGCAGCACACCCTGCTGCCTCTAGTTTGTGGGTCTCCAGCAAGATGCATGTATTGCAGGCTCTGTTGTATCACTGTTTCTACCAGACTGTTACTTCCGATTTTCAGCTTTAAATAAAATTATTTTTTTCTGTCCAGTTTACTAGGTTTTACAATTTTATACACACCTATGTACTCAGCAATGTGCATGCAGTAGACACCCATGAATATATTATAGGAACACTGTCTTCTATGACCAGGAAAATCATCAAGATTCCAATGGAAACATGAACTGCTCTACAAATCTACCATGTCCTTCAGGTAGCACTTTCGGGAAAAGGTGAAGGGAAACTTAACTTTGGAGGTAGGGGTTTAGACTATTATCAAAGATGCTTCAGCTATTGATAGAAAATAACTTTCTAAAAAGTGATAGTCCCATCTAAAGGAAAGATAAGAGAATAAAAAGAAGTACGTTTTTTGTGAATAGGCAAACAAAAAGACTACTGTGTGGGAAGCAAAGGGAGAAATGCAATTTGAGATGATTTTTTTTTTTTTTAGTTAGAGAAAGCAGATGTTTAGGAGTAAACTGAACAAAATGCAGGTCAAAATTTGGATGTTTCATGGAAATGACAGCAAAAAATGTATTAATAAAAGTAGCTAACATTTGCATAGTATCTTGCGCTTTGCACAAAAGTCACGTAACTTAATTCATTTAATCCTATTATATAATTCTATTAAATGGGCATAATTAGGGTCTTTTTATTAAGCTGGAAGGCTGCTATCTAGAGTAGGTGGTTAAATGACCCAATATGCTACCATCAACAAGAAGCATAGTAAGACTGGTTCATAAACCTGAGGCAGTATATACATTGCTACTATTGCCTTTGGTTTTTGCACTGAATTGTTTTCTATAAGCACATTCTGTTACCAAGTATTTCTAACAGCTCACATGTTTACATAATTTCTTCAGCTAGTTTTCATTCGACAAAATCTCAGTCAAAACAAGAAAAAGCTTTGTAAAACAGTGTCACTTTAGCAAAAGGATTTAGTGAAAAACTAATTTGATTATTATTATTATTCAATGAATTGTCCTTGAAATCATTTCCAGAAATTTTTAAAAATTAAATCTGAGTCTACGCAAGACTGAGGGAAGAGACTTGTGATGCTAACTCTTATCGGAATACTACTAATTTACTGGAACTGGTACTTATTTAAAGGATTACCCCAAACAGCTAAATATTCAGTTTGAAAGACCAGAGGCAAGGTTCCAAGTCAAATATCTGGTTCAAAGCTCAGAAAATCCTGTACTTGAATTACTTCTAAAATATCTCCAAGGTCATTTTATCTTTTATGGATAAGATACTGCTTCTTAGAAAACAAAGTTTAGATAAAGCTGAACATATCTTGAGGCACACATTGATGCTGTAACTCTAACATGCTTTTGAGAAACTTACAAAGACTCAGAAGACGTCTTCTCTTTTAAAGTACCAGTAACAATTGATGCCTAGCTTTCATACCCATGATAAACGTACAATTATATAATATTAGGCATATGATTCTTATGGTAGACTTCGGTATATTTACGAAGAAAAGCTATACACATGGATTGGATGGCATTTAATGATCTAATCAATTGTGTACATTCCTCTAAAGTGAGGGGAGTAAGCTCATTGCATAAATTCCGATGTAAAGGTAAAATAATGTTGAAGTGCTGATTTAATGAAGTTTTCTACTTAATGCATAACCATGACTAACCACAGCATGGGGGAGCTTTCTGTTAATGAGGCAAACTTTCCTTGACACAAGTGGGCAACTAATAATGTCTACCTTGAGGGCAGATGAATCTATTATTTTAGTCCTGGTGAACAACAAACAGGAGGGCTAGAATAGGAAATGTAATATAATTGTCTCTCTCAAAGGAAAATTCGCTCTCCTTTGAGATACAGAATTTCTTCGCTGGATTCACAGCAATGCCTTTTTTTTCTTTTTTTTCTTTTTTTTAAAATGCAGCTTAAAACCAGGTGTGCCATAAAGAAAAATCAGGTTGTTCTTTTTAGGTTATATTAACTGAATTAACAAGTCAAGTGAGTCCTCTAATGACATCTCATTCTTAATACTAATTATTTCAATTTATAAAAGAAAATGCCCATTACCTCGACTTCCTTTTTGTGTGTATGTGACAAAATCTGAATACAGCAAGGACATCAAATTAAATTCTATTTTCACTGAATTTTGAAAAACAAAACTCAAAAAGATGTAACAAAGTGATGGTTCAATGGGTGGGGTGGTGGAATATTTGGAAGAGATACTCACCCTAAAACATAAAGCACTGTGGGACAGTGGAAATGAATTGGTCATAAAGTAGAAAGACCTAGGTTTGAACTCAGCACTCTGCTACTTAATATGTAAATGTTAGTCAAGTTTCTTAACCTCCGCGAGCCTGAATTCCCATTTATATAACAAAGATAATAATACCTTAGAGCATCGTTTTAAAGATGAATAGATAATTTCTCTAATGAGCTACCTTTCCCCATCCCAGTTCTCCACTCTCCACTTTTACTTCATTGTGTGTGCCTGGCAATTCTCATCTTGTGTCCTTGGGAAGATAATGCAATCTCATATTTTTAAAGTTGTTCTCCCCACTAATATTGTTGAGCCCTGTAACAGCCTGCCATTGCTGTACAAAGCATTTATAAGCACAAGAGAAAATTAACCCAGTTTTCAAGCTATTTAATTTCTGTGGACTTACTTATATTCACTTGAGCTAAGGGAAAGCTAAGATTCACCTAAATCCTGGTACCAGCACCCTCTCCTTATTAATTACTATTTTAACCTTGCATATATCTAGCACTCAATTTGTTTCAAGAGCAAATGGAAATTGGGTAGTCTCTGATCTCCACTTAATCCTTGTTCCCACTGAGTAGGACCAGATGATGAGTCCTTACTTAGCCGACCTGATTCCAATACGGAATAGTACCATGTTGGTTTTATTTGGTTATTTTCTCACACTAAATTTTTAATTAAAAATAAATGAAACATCGATAGATACAGGAAGGCTTGGCTGCTACAGTCAAAGCCCAGTGTAATTCAAATTATAAAGTATTGCAAATTAAAATAAGTTGAAAATATTATGAATATTAATAGGCCATAAAACAAGTTAGAAGAGATAAGACTAGGAGTACATGATAACTACTTCTATGTTAAATCTTGGTAATCTCAAACTTAGGTTCCAAAGATGGTAGACCAAACATTTTGGCCTCTTTATTAAGTCATTATACTCAAAAAGTGATCACTGTATCAGCCTTAGATTATTAATTGATAAGAACTGTGACATGAATTAGTTCAAGATGCAAAATGAAATTTCAGTAATGACTGCTTCAAATTTCAACCTGTGGCAACCCTGGTACCATTTATGCTTCAAGGCAAGGAAACTTGGAACCTGGATCTTGTGCTATATGGTTGTGTTGAATTATGGACTGGGATATAATACATCCAGCTGATGATGCCAGAATAAAGTATAACAAATTCTTAAGGTGCAAGTCCCATAATTGGCTATAAGAAATTACTGTTTTATTGAGTCTCTTCTTTAGGTCTCTAGGAATCCATGAGGAGTCTTTGTTTATTTCATAAATGCATTCTGGTTACTTGCTACCTCAGCTAACTATCCAATAGGGCTCTAGACCATTGATTTCCCTGTTCTTTCTGTGACCTCCTCCTGCTAACCATACTCTAGGTGAGTCCTGCTTATATGCCTTGTTACTTTACAACTTGCAAGGTGTAGAATTTTTCTATATTTTTCCCAGAGCAATGGCTCGTACCAGGCTTGGCCATTTAACAAAATTTACCTGAAAACTTGAACAAACTGCAGACAATGGAAACAGCAAATGTTAAATCATGTGATACCAGTCCATGATGTTTCAGAGGGCTTTGCTCCTGGTCTTTCTCCTTCTTCCATCGTGTTGCTAACTTGCAGGGGCCAGTCTGTAACCTTACTGCCTCAAGGAAATGGGACTGAACTTTCTTTTCCTCCCATAGAATCTAAACCTCAACTTCTGGTCAGTGGTGGTCATAGAAAGGAAAAAGGGTATTTAGAGATTTGTTTTCCGCAAAATAGGAAAAGCCACTCTACCTATAATGAGGCCAAATTTCATTGTTATGCCGAGTTTGGCTCTTTATTGGCTTAAAATCCCGTTTCAGAATATAATTTTTCTTTATCAGTATCTAACAATCTTATGCAAACAAAAGGCAGATTGCATTTACAGAGAGATTGAAAAATGTTTGACAAAAGTAAGCAGTTTCCTTCCCTTTCTAACCATCAAGACTTGACAAAAATAACCGCTCTAGCATCATCTTGCTCACCCAATCATTTACTGGAAAATTATTCCACATCTGTTTTCATAATATCCGCTTGGCATTTCGATCATGTTGTCTTTCCTTATCTCTAATAATCGATGAAGTGCCTGGTAAACCTTCGATATCTTGCCGTTACATGGATGAACTAATCAGCTTTAAAAATATATATAAACAGTTTACAGAATCAGCTTCCTCTTCTGTAAAGTAGAAATAATAATACCTGTTCTTTCTAATGTACTTATTGATTGCTTAATCCTAATACCCTCTTAATCCATTTGTGTTGGTGTGGAGTCTTCTGGGTTTGACTTAGGAAGCCCTGGGTTTGATCTGTGGTGCCATTGTTTTAACTTGTATTTCTTCTCTGCATCTCACCCCTCCGCACATGTCCCACCACCACCACTCCCATCTCCTGTGGAACTGGCAGATTAAGACTGTTCAGTCAGTCTTAATCTGACCAGATCAGTCTTAGATCAGTCTGTTCTCACACTACTGGTAAAGACATACCTGAGACTGGATAACTTATAAAGGAAAGAGGTTTAATTGACAGTTCCACATGGCTGGGGAGGCCTCACTATCATGGCAGAAGGCAAATGAGGAACAAAATCACATCTTACATGGCAGCAGGCAAGAGAACTTGTGCAGGGGAACGCCTACTTATAAAACCATCAGATCTCATGAGACTTATTCATTACTATGAGAACAGTAGGAACGAAACAGCTCCCATGATTCAATTTTCTCCACCCGATCCCACCCTTAACATGTGTGGATTATTACAATTCAGGATGAGATTTGGGTAGGAACACAGCCAAACCATATCAAAGACTATCTGAAATATCTTACTTTAAATGATAATTTAGTCCATGCTTCACTAAAAGATTCTTCCATTTATCTGAGTGATATGATGAGGTCATATTTCTTTATAAAAGTAAAATAATAATCATAGAAATGAGATAGAACTTAAAATTGGATGTGAAAGCCACTGCCAGTTATATTGAATCAACAGGTTTCAGAGCAAAATAAAAATAATTTTTTCTTGGCATTTCTTATTTATAATCTATAACGTTCTCTTTACTTTTGTTAAGTTTGAAAAGGGAAGAAAGTAAAAATGGTGAGTGTTCACAAATGGCATATTTGCATATGCATATATAGCATATGTAATATGTAAATATACAAAGTACAAAAACTCACCAGAAGTAAATCTGATAGACTGTTTATGGTATAATGATATAATTCACATTGATAATGATTCTGTTTACAGTAGTTTAGTAGCTACATTGATTACATTTGGAATAACAAATTGCTTATGTTAATAGTAATTGGAATTTGCTTCTTTAAACACCTATCATTGCTAATTTCAGTTATGCGATAATGGGAAGTTAAGACTGTATAATTAAATGGATTTTATCAAACTCTGGGGAAAAACACACATTTATTTCTGATATAAAAACTATTTTAATGCAGACTTTGTTTTAAGCTAGCAGGTTTATTTTAAAAGACAGAGTTGTGATTATGAAAAAACGCTTTTAAAGCAGATGTGCCTGGTTCAAGTATGGACCCAGTACTACAGGGACTATTTGCGTTTTTCCCCCTAGTAGTTTATGCTTTTTCTAAACTGCTTTTGTTTTCATAAACTATTTTTCACAATTATATGAGATGACTAAGATGTTTCCTATCTCACAGATGAATATATAGGATTATTATTAAGGCAGTTCTTCAGAGTAATAAATGCACACATGCATGATAGCTCTTTCTATAAACAGGTTAGTACAGTATCTGGTACAGAGGAGTTGACCTCAGAACATCTTTATAGTGAATGCATTTTTGAAATAATGAAATTTGAAGTTGAAGGCTAGTCTTCTGGCATTTTAATGACTAATATCGGTCCTTGTGCATAACTGATTTGCATTATGATAGATAAAATCTGTATACTGGCCTAAGCCACTAGTCCTCACATGACTGTACCAGGGACCATATACAGGTCTATTAAATTGTACTGTGTGATTAGCATATTGTTCTAGCCCTCAGTTTCTTCATCTATAAGATGGAAATTATTAACTTTTGTTGGGTGGTTGTGAAAATAATAACATAAAATACCTAGAACATTGTCTAGTATACCTGGAATGGACTTAATAAATTAGAAGTACTATTAGTCTCAGATTAAATACATGATTTGTGGAGATGAATATTTTTTCACATCCAAAAAACACTAGTTATGATTCTGTAGAGTTATATATTTTATCATTTTTATCACACTATTTTAAGGCCATTTTTATATACATTTTCTGCTTTTTCCCCTCCATATCTACATTGTAAGAGTTCTGCTTCTCACTATTCTTAAAAATTCCACTACTCTGTAGTTCTCTAACATATAAATCCAATAATTTATTGTGAACCCAGTGTATGTAAAACATCTTGTTATTTTGGAAAAAATATTTCACAGAAATATGAAGGCTGATTTCAAGAAACATTAATATCTAGAGGAAACATTAAGTAGATAATTATGATGCAAGACAGAATTTGATATGCATAAAAAAGGTTACATAAGTGCTATGGGATTTCAGAGACATACTC
Source organism: Trachypithecus francoisi (assembly GCF_009764315.1). Classification (NCBI taxonomy): domain Eukaryota; kingdom Metazoa; phylum Chordata; class Mammalia; order Primates; family Cercopithecidae; genus Trachypithecus; species Trachypithecus francoisi. Next base: position 87,203,144 of record NW_022681473.1, read on the forward strand.
TATCGGTAGGAAATTTGGCCAGGTAAAGAATAATGCAAAATATGCGTGGAATTTCAGAAATTGGCCAACAGCATTTTACAAATTTAGGAATGTTTAATTTTTATTGTTTAAAATGCCCCCCCCCACCCCACCCTGACCTGCCAGGGACTTTGAATGATAAGTCAAGTTTGGAAACCACTGCTGCTAGAATTTCTGGCTTCCTGTCCCTGGGCAGAGGCATTCCAAGGTGATAGATGAACTAGAGAGAAGAAAAGAAGACAAGGTAGAGAGAGGAGTCTTATAAAGGAAGAAAAGTTGGTACAGATGTTGCTCAAGAAAAGGTAGCTTGTTACAGTGGTGTCTAATGGCTGCAGCTTGTTTATGTGAACTATCCCTTAGACATAGTATCCCACATACATATAATATTAGTCTAGGTTCTTCAGATAATTCAGATTCATTGGTTCATGAAATTACGGAGGCTAAGTGAGCAGTTAGCAAGCTGGGAGACCCAATAAGAGATGATAGCATAGTTCCAGTGTAAGCCCAAATCTAAAAGCAGGAAAAGACTTGCCTCCAGTTCAGTCAGGCAGAGAGCAAATCCTGTTACTCAGTGTTTGTTGTTGTTGCTGCTGCTCAATTTAGGCCTTCAAAAGATTGAATGAGGCCCACCTACATTGGAGAGGGGAATTTAGTGGACTCATTTTACTGTGTCAAATGTGAATCTCAATCAGAAAAATAATTCAAGATGGACTAAAGAGTTAAATGTAAAACCCTGAACTATAAAAACCCCGGAAGACAACCTGGGCAATACCATTCTGGATGTAAGAATGGGCCAAGATTTCATGATGAAGATGCCAAAAGTAATCACAACAGGAACAGAAATTGAAAAATGGAATCTAAACTAAAGATCATCTGCACAGGAAAAGAAACTATCAACAGAGTGAACAGACAACCTACAGAATAGGAGAAAATATTTGCAAACCATACATCTGACAAAAGTCTAATATCTAGCATCTATAAGGAACTTATATTTACAAGAAAGAAACACCTCCATTAAAAGCTAGGCCAAGGACATGAACAGACACGTCCAAAAGAAGACATATATGAGGCCAACAACCATATGAAAAAAAAGCTTTATCACTGATTATTAGAGGAAATGCAAACACAATCCCATTGTTGGTGGGAGTGTAAATTAGTTCAACCATTGTGGAAAGCAGTGTGGTAATTCCTTAAAGAGCTAAAAACAGTGTTACCATTTGACACAGCAATCCCATTACTGGGTGTACTTGCAGGAATATAATTCTACCATAAAGACACTTGCACGCACATGTTCATTGCAGCACTATTTGCAATAGCAAAGACATAGAATCAACCTAAATACCCATAAATGATAGACTAAAGAAAATGTGGTACATATACACCGTGGAATACCATGCAGCCATAAAAATGAGATCATGTCCTTTGAGGTGACATTGATGGAACTGAAGGCCATAGTCCTTAGCAAACTAACACAGGAACAGAAAACCAAATACTGCATGTTTTCACTTAGTGGGAGCTAAATGGACACAAAGAAGGGAACAAGAGACACTGGGGCCTACTTGTCAGGGGGAGAAGAGAAGGGGTTAGAAAAAATAACAATTGAGTACTATACTTAGTACCTGGGTATCAAAATAATCTGTACAACAAACCCTGTGACATGAGGTTACCTGTATAACAAACCTGCATATGTACCCCTGAACCTCAAAGAATAAAAAAACACACCAGGAATGTTTAACCAAATATATGGGCACTTCATTGATCATAAAATCATCACATTTCTCATCTAAACATTTTATATTTTTCAACTTCTATCAAATATGGAATAGTTATAAAACTATAGATAATGTAAGAATAAGATATAAAGAATAATATGAAAATGAACATCATTTACCTATTGCATTTGTTTGCTAGGGCTGTCATAGTTGTTCAAGCTGTATTATTTGGATGGCTTAAACAATATAAATTTATCATCTCGATTAAGGTGTTGGTAGGGTGGGATTTTTTTTTTCTGAGGGCTGTGAGTAAGAATGTGTTCCAGGCCTTTCTCTTTGGATTAGAAACGGCCATCTTCTTTCTGTCTTCACATTGTTTTCCCTGTGTGTATGTCACCATGTCCAAATTTCCTCTTTTTCTAAAGAGGTCAGTCATCGTGGATTAGGGCAGCTCCTAATGGTCTCACTCTAACTTGGTTATGTTGGTAAAGACTCTATCTCCAAATAAGGTTGCATTCTGAGGTACAGGGGGTTAGGACTTCAACCTATGAATTTGGCAGGTGATACAATTCAAATTATAACATCTTTTAGTCTTTCCCAGTTTCCATTTCAATCTTTCTCTCCAGAGGGAACAATGATCCTGAATTTAATGATCATCATTACACTTATTTTTCTTACCATTTTACTATGTAGATGCAGTCAAAAAAGGTATTGTTTACATTTTGAAGACAATTAACTTTTTATAAATTGAATCACTAAATTGTCTTTTATCAATGTTTCCTAGGATTTTACCATATTGATGTGGCAGCTATGTTAATTTTCTTTGTTAAAAGCTACATCATCATTTATTTGTTTTGTATTTGATAGGTATTTGGGTTGAATTTAGTCTTATTACAAGTGTGCTGCAATGAAATTCCAAAATGCAAATAGATGCTTTGTGTTTCCCGGTTTACAGGGACAGGAAATACTCCTAAATAGACACTTAAAAATTAATTTACAAAATAAAATATATGTATGTCAGTTTGTATTCAATCAGTATATCAGAACTATATAATGGAATATGGAATTTATCATAGGAAATAATTTTAAAATATAGGAAGTTCCAGAGAAAGAAAACCTAGAAAACATTCAGAGAAGTTACTGACTATTCCTAATGTGGCTGAAAAAGCTGAAGCTTGCAGGAAGCTAGGCACATTCAGATTTTGGAGTGGAATAGCAAAGGGATTTGGCATAACAATCTATGGAAGTATTAGACAGAGGAAAAGGTTTTTTTTTGTTTATTTTCCCCCCTCACAATGTTACTCAACACAATTCTCACACCGTGTGTGTGTGTGTGTGTGTGTTCTAAACACCAAGCAACTGGTTTTCATAGACATCAGCTGGGTGCCCTACAATTTTAACTTAATTCTGATACTATCTGCTTGGAGATAACAAAGCACTACATCCCACAGGATAAGAGCTGTATTGGTCCGTTTTCACGTGGCTATAAAGGACTACTTGAGACTGGGTAATACATGAAGAAAAAGTTTAATTGACTTATAGTTCCACATGGCTGAGGAGGCAGCAAGAAACTTACAATCATGGCAGAAGGCAAAGGGGAAGCAAGAACCTTCTTCACATGGCAGGAAGAGAGCAAGGGAGAACTACCACTTTTAAACCATCAGATCTTGTGAGAACACTTTCACTTACATGAGAAAAGCATGGGGGAAACTTCCCCTATGATCCTGTCACCTCCCACCAGGTCCCTCCCTCAATATGTAGGGATTACAATTTGAGATGATATTTGGATGGGGACACAGAGTCAAACCATATCAAGAGCTAGCCCCCCAAGACTGCTCCCGACTTTAGATGCCAATTATGAGCACCAGGTTGTGATCTGTGCTTCTGACAAACCAGCTATAAATTGGGGTTCTCATCATGTGCACCTTGGATTTGATTGATTTTGCTAGAGCAGCTCACAGATTTCAGGGTAATATTTATGTTTACAAACGTACTGTAAAGGGTATCACAAAGGACCCAGATGGAAGACATGCATAGAACAAGGCACACTGGATGGGCGCCAAGCTTTTGTGCATTCTCTGGGTGTACCACACTTCAGGAACTTCCAAATGTTCGGGAATCTGGAGGTTCTCCTGATTTGGTTTTGCTGTTGTTGTTTTTTATGTGGGCTTCATTAAGTAGACATGCTCGATTAAATTATTGGTCGTTGGTGACTAACTTAACTTTCAGTCACTCTCCCCTCCCAGAAGGTCAGGGGATGGGACTGAAAGTTCTAACCTTCTAATTACATGGTTGTTTCCCCTGGCAACTAGCCCCCATCCCATAACTACCCAAAGGACCATTAGCCATCAAACATTTCATATTAAAAAATAGTTATTACTTTGTAGATTCCAAGGATTTTGTGTGCCAGGAACCAAGGGCAGAGACCAAATACATATTTATTCTCATCACTGTGATATTCAATTCCACAGGAATTTGGTTGAGTTTTCATGGATATTATCTCTGTAAGTTTGCAGAAAAACATTCACTATGGGTAACAGAGCTGGGGTAGATGAAGAGTGAAGTAAAAAGAGAAAACCGGAACCCACTAGGCACCATTGATTTTGCTCTTCAAGGACTCTAACCAAATGACATGTAAATTTCTCAAGTTGCAAGCTGGAACATGAAACCAGATAAGTGAATTTGGAGATTCACATTTCCACAATGCTTATAATAAAACAATATGATACTACTACATCAATTTAACTAGATAATTCCACATAGTTTTCCAAAGTTGCATCAATATACCTCCTACCAGCAGTATATACATTTATACATTTATCTTGTTCTGCATTCGTAATAGCACTTGATTTGTCAGGCTTTTGCCTATCCAGTATATGTAAAATAGCATTTCATTTATTAATTTGTATATCCCTCCTCATCACAGGAGTTAAGCATCTTTCAAATATTTTATACTCATATTTTCTGCAAAATGCCTTTTAATGGCATTTCCCCATTTTTTTCTATTTAGCTGATTGTTTCCCTGTAAACTTATGGTAGTTCTTTTTATATTAAGTTATGTTTTATAAAGATAATTTCTTATTTTAAAAACAGTCATATTTATTTCTTTTCTGATTTGTGCTTTTTATGCCTTTAAATTTTTCTCAGTTATTCTGATACTTAAAAGACTTAGTCACTTCAAAACACAAAATAGTCTTGCCTTTAGAAATTTAATTTTTTTCTCAAGCAACAGTAAAAACGTAAAATTTTTTCTCCCATTTTGAACTTGCTTTATGCTTGAGAAGATTATAGTTGGAAAAGGGATTGGCTGGCTTTTCTTCTTTTTGTATTTCTTTACCTGCTGGGAGCCATGGTTTCTGACTGCTCCATTATTTGAGTGTACTGAAGTTGGAGCTAAATAAGGATACTTAAGAACAATAATTACTTGTCAGATTTTGTCCTGATTTAATATCGGGACTTTCTGGAGTTCGTAGATATTTAACGCTCATTCTCTGGTGTTTTTGTGGCCTTAAACAGTCCTAAGATTCAGGTGATATTTTTTTTTTTTTTGCTTTTTTCCATCTGGTCACTTATGTTTCTTCTCTCAGTCCTTGGACATCTGGCAGTCCGTCTTCTCTGCCAAGGTCACATCACCCTTACATCGCTGCCTTAAGCAGAACTTGAGGGCTTCAGCCTAATCTATTGAATGCCCACTCTGACCCATAAGTAATATAATGCATTTTTTGTCCCCACTATTGGTAGAAATACGGCTCGCTCATCTTGTTATCCTCTCTCCCTTCCTTTCATGCCTTGGACTGTAATAGGTTTTGGCTGTCTCCCCACGCAAATCTCATCTTGAATTGTAGTTCCCATAATTCCCACATATTGTGGGAGAGAACAGGTGGGAGATAATTGAATCATGGGGGCGGTTTCCCCCATACTGTTCTCATGGTGAATAAGCCTCACGAGATCTGATGGTTTAATAAGGGGTTTCCCATTTTACTTGGCTCTCACTCCTCTCTCGTCTATGGCCATGTAAGATGTGGCTTTCACCTTCCGCCATGATTGTGAGGCCTCCCCAGCCACTTGGAACTGAGTCCATTAAACCTCTTTTTCTTTGTAAGTTACCCAGTCTCGTGTATGTCTTTACCAGCAGTTGTGAGAACAGACTAATACAGGCTGATAGACCCATCCTTTCAACATTAAGTCTCTTAAGACGCATCTCTTGATTAATATCATTAGCAGATCTCCCTTATCCCAAATGCCAAGAAATTTACAGGAAATTCTCAGCAGAGCTCCCTTAAAATGCCTCTAACCTAGATTGAGGTGAGAGGAAAGCCCTTTCTGCAAAGGAGATGTAAATTTACAACACTTTAAAAAAGTAATCTGTCTCAAGTACTCAAACTCAACTAATGTATACTCCTGGTTAGGAACTAGAATGAGGGTCTAAAAGCAAACTTTAAGACACTTAAAAAAATCTCGTAAATCTTTCATTTGCAACTTGAGAGGACATGTCACAAATTGGTTTCTTCATGGCATTTTGCATCTTCAATCAAATCTGAGACAGATAAAGTCCCATATTAACCTCTCAATATATATTACAAATATAAGTGCCTAATATCTAATGACTTTCAATGAAAATACTTTAATTTGTGATTATAATTTCATAGAAAAAATTATATTTTGAAGCTAGATTATTCAACTACATCCACTCAAGTTTAAGAAGATCTGTAGAACTTAATTATAACTTCTACCATTTGGATGATTCAAAAAGCCTTGTCAAGGAAGTAGCTTGTAAAATACTGAGTTTTTTTTGTTGGTCTCTGAACAAATTTTTAGAAGTAGAACAGCAATCCTTTCTTCTATCACTGGATTTTACTGAAACCTTTCTTAACTGCCCCTCTCCATTTTAAAAAGTCAAAAATCAAGAAGCTGAGTTTCTAAGCCTAACGTGTATTTTCCCTTTGCAAACCTATCCAGAAGCTAAACTTCAAACTAAATTACTTTTCTCTCTGAATCTTAGCTTTATTCAGATTGGATCAAAAGATTTTTCTTATGAAATTGGTGACTACATATATAATAGAACTATATTTTCTTAGTTAGACATTAAAGAGGTAGATAAGTGTAGGAGAGAAACTTTCATTTGTATTTGCATTAGCTTTGAGTCCTAGCTGGATCAACTATGGAAAAATTTTGGGCAAGTCATGGAGCCTGTCAATTATGTAGTTACCTTGTTTGATAACTACCACACCCACCTTCATTGCATTCTCCACCAGTCTTTGTCTTCCTCTAAATCTGCTGCATAATGCATCCTCTGGACTTCTTGGAGGCTGGCTTTTGTTTACACCTAACCAGTGGGTGCTGTAGCCAACTCACTAGCTTGCAGCAGTCAATTTTGTGCATCTCTTCTCACATCTTGTTCCGTGCTAAGACATTGGTAGGCTGAAGTTAGCCATAGTGAGAGTGATTACCCCACAGGTACTGATAAACTCTAAAATCAAGCTTTTGTTTGTGTTTTTGTTTTGAAAGTTATTTGTAAAACATTTTGTTTATAAGCCTAGTCCTAGTTTGGCCAACGGGAGATATAGGCAGGAGATCACAGTGCAGGAAAAAGTTTGAGATTCTTCCTCCTTGTTCCCTCCTTGATTCAGTGCCCCATATATTTGAAAGTACTCCTCAGTTGTTCTCTATAACTCCTATCAAGCCCATCATCTTCCTAGATCCAGCTCTCACAGAAGATGTGGTAATGCTATTTCTTCACTCCTTTTTTATACCCAGAGTTTTCTCTGTTACTTGTCACTGGTTGCCTTTATACCCTTTAGAGATTCCCCAGGCCTCCCTTGAACCTCCGAGGCTGCACCATTGCACTCCAGCCTGGGCAACAGAAACCGAGTCTCTCTCTCTCTCTCTCTCTCTCTCACTCTCTCTCTCACTCTCTCTCTCACTCTCTCTCTCTCTCTCTCACATACACACACACACACACACACACACACACACAGAAATCCCTTAATACTGCCCATACCTCTCTAAGTAGTACCTTCATTAAATCTCATTTGGACCATCCAGAATGAATTCTGTTGCCTTCCAGAGCACAAATGATAGATGCATCAATAATGACTTTTTTTTTTCTGAAATGACCCAAATTCAGCATCAGAATTTTGTTAAATGTAAAGCCCCCGCAGCTTCTACAATTGTATGAACTTTGGTATGCAGGATAAATTGCCTTTAGAATCCACACTCTGGAGTATGGGACAGTGGCCGTTAGACTGATCACTAAGCATAAAACGCTTTTAAAAAGTTATACATTTTCTTTTTCACTCTAACTGAAAATTAAAAAGCCAAATATTTAGCTTTGGGCTACTGGTGATCTTCTTAGGCCAGGTGCATGTAACATTTTCTTCTTCTTTTTTTTTTTTTTCTTCAAATCAGTGTTTTTCACTTTACTTGAGAAACTTTGTAGTTACTACTCTGCTTAATGTGCTGCTAAATAGCTCACCTCCTGACATTTCATTAAGGGCAGGAAAAAGGGGGGAGGGTTATTTTATTTTTTTTAGAGTAATCCAGCTCTAATAAGAAACACATGGAAAGTTACTGCTAGCTCTCCATTCTACACCAAATTAGTCATTAAAATCACTTTAGGCAAATAAAATGCAAAGATGCAATTCCATTCTTCCCTTTCAGGTTTTACCAGGGCAAAGTTTTAAACAGTAGAAATGTCATCCTTTAGTGTCAGCCTTTTTAAAGGCTGGTTGACTTGGCAGATGTTTAACTGTACATAATTTATTTCTGAGATTTTAAAAAAAATACTTTTTTTTGTTTTTAACCCAAAGACCATATGTCAAGGGGAAATATTTTATACACTGATTTTCTTAGGAAACTCATCTTATTTCCATTTTTGCTGCCAGTTTTGATTCTCGGGTCAACATTTATCTATCTGACATGTGAGCCTTTAAAATAGCTCTATGTCTGTTATCTTTTAAATACTACATGAAATCGTGGCAATAATTACTTACTTCTGGATATGCAGATGTAAAAGGTCCCATTTTTTAACCCAGGGACTCTGATCACATACATAACATCTACCTAGTTCCCACTACTTCACGGTTAGCTGCATTAAGAGAGAGAAATAGAAAATAGGTCTAGGAAATTTAAAGACCCCAAGTCAAGACTGTACCTCTGACTTCAGTATACTACATTGCAAATATATATTCTACTAGTTGTCTTGCTCTGCAGATCCCTAATACTTACCAAGCTAAATAGCCTCTATGCAGTGTAGCTAAATTACTTTTCAGAAGTATTGGATAGAATGTGTAGTAGAGATACAACTGCCGTCCATAAGTTTCAAAGGTGGGGATTTTTAGTAACTATAAATAATGTAGAGTTTTGTTTTATAATATTAACCCCTAACAATGACAATGGGCAACCTTCTTATGACCATTGATAGGCATTTACAAAGTGTTTCTCTAAACAGAAAAGTTAAAGTAATTAAGTATTAAATCCTAAAATAATATTGTCATAGGAGTAGCCATTTCTGTAAACCTACTTATAAAAGGTAAACCCCACAATTTCAATAACATTTTTCTCATCAAAAACATTTTTATCACTGTTAAAATGATCATAGACACAAGGCTATGTCACCAACTAAAATGTCTTATATTTATCTGCAGTATCATATTCTGTACACTCAAAAAAATATAAGTTCTATAAGGGCAGGGCGTATTGCTTGTTTTGTGACTCATGCATTTCTCAGTCTAGCAAAATGCCTGGCATCTTGCAGATTGTCCATGATTATTTGTTGAATGAATGAATGAATAAAGGAAAGATTCTCCATCAATCTGTAACTTCATTTCTATAGTTCTCCCCATCTGTTTAAATAGAAATTGTGTTTCTTTTCCTACTTCTAAACAAATAACCAGAATTTAGATTTTGAATGTATTAATTTAGTGTCATACTTATTTGCCAGATTTTTAAAAAGAAAAACAGATTTAAGATTCTATGAAATCTGTAAGATATGGATTTTTAATGTTAATTCTATAATAGAATTTACATAATTCCATTTTATTTTAGATTTACTTTATATAGAGAATTAAATATAATAATTTAATGATCAGTTCTTTTTATTTCAAAAGCTTTAGGAGTACAAGTGATTGTTGGTTACATGGATGCATTTTATAGTAGTGATGTCTGAGATTTTAGTGCACTCATCACCAGAGTGGTATACATTGTACCCAGTATGTAATTTTTTATATCTCACCCACCTCCCACCCACCCTTTTCAGAGTGTACAATGTTTGTTTTACCACTCCGTATGCCTTTGCATACTCATAACTTAGCTCCCAATTATAAGTGAGAACAGACGGTATTTGCTTTTCCAATCCTGTGTTACTTCATTTAGAATAGTGGCCTCCAGCTCCATCCATAGTTGCTGTAAAAGATATCATCTTTTTCTTCTTTGTGGCTGAGTAGTATTTCATGGTATGTATATATGCACATTTTCTTTATTTACTCATCACATGATAGGCAATAAGGTTGGTTCCATATCTTTGCAATTGTGAATTGTGCTGCAATAAACATACATGTGCAGAGGTCTTTTTGATATAATGACTTATTTTCTTTTGGGTAGATACCCAGTAGTGATATTGCTAGATCAAATGGTAGATCTACTTTTAGTTCTGTGAGAAATCTTCACACTATTTTCCACAGATTGTACTAATTTTCATTCCCACCAACAGTGTATACGCATTCCATTTTCACCACATCTATACCAACATCTTTTTAAAAAAATTATTTTATTAGTTTTAAATTCCAGGGTACATGTACAGGAGGTGCAGGTTTGTTACACAGGTTAACATGTGCCATGGTGATTTCCTATATCTAATAACCCATCACCTAGTTATTAAGCCCAGCATGCATCAGCTTTTTCCCTAATGCTCTCCCCTCTCCTGCCCTTCCTGACAGGCCCCAATAAATGTTGTTTCCCTCCATGCATCCATGTGTTCGCATTGTTCAGCTCCCGATTATAAGTAACAACAGTTGGTGTTTGATTTTCTGTTTCTGCATTAGTTTGCTAAGGATAATGGCTTCCAGCTTCATCCATGTCCCTGCAAAGGACATGACCTTATTCGTTTTTATGGCTGCATAGTATTCTATGGTGTATATGTACCACATTTTCTTTACCTAGTCTAACATTGATGGGCATTTGGGTTGGTTCCAAGTCGTTACTATTGTGAATAGTGCTGCAATGAACATACATGTACATGTAACTTTATAATACAATGATTTATATTCCTTTGGGTATATACCCAGTAATGGAATTGCTGGGTCAAATAGTATTTCCTGTTCTAAGTCTTTGAGGAATCACCAGACTATCTTCCACAATGGTTGAACTCATTTACATTCCCACTAACAGTGTAAAAGCATTCCTATTTCTCCATAACCTTGCCAGCATCTGTTGTTTCTTGACTTTTTAATAATTGCCACTCTGACTGATGTGAGATGGTATCTCATTGTGGTTTTGATTTGCATTTCTCTAATGATCAGTGATGTTGAGCTTTTTTCATGTTTGTTGGCTGCATGTATGTCTTTTTTTTGAGAAATGCCTGTTCATATAGTTTGCCCACTTTTTAATGGGTTTTTTTTTTCTTGTAAATTTAAGTTCCTTGTAGATTCTAGATTTTCGACCTTTGTCAGATGGATAGATTGCAAAAATTTTCTCCCATTCAATAGGTTGTCTGTTCACTCTGATGATAGTTTTGTTTGTTTTGCAGAAGGTCTTTAGTTTAATTAGATCACATTTATCAATTTTTGCTTTTGTTGCAGTTGTTTTTTGTGATTTCATGATAAAATATTTGCCCATGCCTATGTCCTGAATGATATTGCCTAGATTTTCTTCTAGGATGTTGAGATTTGTTGGTTTTATATTTAAGTTGTTGCCATTGCTTTTGGTGTCCTTGCCCATGCCTATGTCCTGAATGATATTGCCTAGGTTTTCTTCTAGGGTTTTTATGGTGTTAGGTTTTACATTTAAGTCTTTAATCCATCTTGAGTTAATTTTTGTATAAGGTATAAGGAAGGGTTCCACTTTCAATTTTCTGCATATGGCTAGCCAGTTCTTCCAGCACCATTTGTTAAACAGGTAGTCCTTTCCCCATTGCCTGTTTTTTGTCAGGTTCATCAAAGTTCAGATGGTTGTAGATGTGTGGTTTGATTTCTGAGTATTTTATTCTGTTCCATCATTTATGTGACTGTTTTTGTACCAGTACCATGCTGTTTTGGTTACTGTAGCCTTGTAGTATAGTTTGAAGTAGGATAGTATGATGTCTCCAGCTTTGTCATTTTTGCTTAGGGTTGTCTTGACTATGTGAGCTCTTTTTTGGCTCCATATGAATTTTAAAATAGTTTTTCCTAATTTTGTGAAGAATATCTATGGGAGTTTAATGGGAACAGCATTGAATTTATAAATTGCTTTGGGCAGTATGGTAATTTCTACAATATTGATTCTTCCTACCCATGAGCATGGAATGTTGTTCCATCTGCTTGTGTCCTCTCTGATTTCCTTGAACAGTGGTTTGTAGTTCTCCTTGAAGAGGTCCTTCACTTTCCTTGTTAGCTGTATTCTAGGTATTTTATTTCATTGTGGCAATTGTGAATGGGAGTCCATTCATGATTTGGATCTCTGCTTGTCTGTTGTTGACACACAGGAATTCTTGTGATTTCTGCATATTGATTTTGTATCCTGAGACTTTAAAGAAGTTGCTTTTATCAGCTTAAGATTTGGGGCTGAGTTGATGGGGTTTTCTAGATAACAGGATTATGTCATCTGCAAACAAAGACAGTCTGACTTCTCTTCCTGCTTGGATACGCTTTATTTCTTTCTCTTGCATGATTGCGCTGGCCAGAAATTCCAACCCTGTGTTGACTAAGAATGGTGAGACAGGGCATTCTTGTCTTGTGGAAATTTTCAAAGGGAATGTTTCCAGCTTTTGCTCATTCAGTAGGGTTTTGGCTGTGGGTTTGTCATGAACGGCTCTTATTATTTTGAGGTATGTTTTTTCAGTACCTAGTTTACTGAGGGTTTTTAACATGAAGGGATGTTGAATTGTATTGAAGTCCTTTTTTGGATTATCTATTGAGATAATCATGTGTTTTTGTCTTTAGTTCTGTTTATGTGATGAATTACATTTATTGATTTGAGTATGTTGAAACAACCTTGCATCCCAAGGATGAAGCCAATGTCTCCATTTGGATATAAAATTGAGATAATTTGAATATTCCCTCTTCTTGGAGAATCTAGCTAATGGTCTATTGATTTATCTTTTCAAAGAATCAACTTTTTGTTTAATTGATGTTTGATTGTTTTTTGTTTCAATTTCATTGAGTTGTGCTCTAATTTTTGTTATTTCTTTTCTTCTGCTAGCTTGGGCTTTGGTTTGTTCTTGTTTCTCTAGTTCTTTGAGGTGTGACATTAGATTTTCAATTTTTGAACTTTTACACTTTTTTTTTTTTTTTTGAGACAGAGTCTTGCTCTCTTGCCCAGGCTGAAGTGCAGTGGCATGATCTGCGCTTGCTGAAACCTCTGCCTCCCAGTTTCAGTGATTCCCCTTCCTCAGATTCCCAAGTAGCTGTGATTACAAATGTGCACCACCATGCCAGGGAAATTTTTGTACTTTTAGTAGAGACAGGGTTTCACCATGTTGGCCAGGCTGGTCTTGAACTCCTGACCTCAGGTGATCCAGTACCCTCTGCCTCCCAAAGTGCTGGGATTACAGGCATGAGCCACTGTGCCCGGCCTTGATCTTTCACACTTTTTAATGTAGGCATGCAGTCTTATAAAAGTTTCTCTTAGCACTGTTTTTGCTGTATCCAAGAGGTTTTGTTTGTTTAAGTTCTAGGGTACATGTGCAAAATGTGCAAGTTTTTTACATAGGTATACACATGCCATGTTGGTTTGCTGCACCCATCAACTCACATTTACATTAGGCATTTCTCCTAGTGCTATTCCTCCCCCAGACCCCCACCCCTCAACAGGCCCTGGTGTGTGATGTTCCCCACCCTGTGTCCATGTGTTCTCATTGTTCAACTCCCACCTAACTCAACCAAACTCCACATGCAGTGTTTGGCTTTCTGTCCTTGTGATAGTTTGATTAGAATCATGGTTTACATCTCCATCCATGTCCCTGCAAAGGACATGAACTCATCCTTTTTTATGGCTGCATAATATTCCACGATGTATATGTGCCACATTTTCTTTTTTCAGTCTATCATTGATGGGCATTTGGGTTGGTTCCAAATCTTTGCTATTGTGTATAGTGCCACAGTAAACATATGTGTGCATGTGTCTTTATAGTAGCATGATTTATAATCCTTTGGATATATTCCCAATAACGGGATCACTGGGTCAAAGGGTATTTCTAGTTCTAGATCCTTGAGGAATTGCCACACTGTCTTTCACAATGGTTGAACTAATTTGCACTCCCAACAACAGTGTAAAAGTGTTACTTTTCCACATCCTCTCCAGCATCTGTTCTTTCCTGACTTTTAATGATCATTATTCTAACTGTCATGAGATGCTATTGATTTGCATTTCTCTGCTGATCAGTGATGATGGACATTTTTTCATGTGTCTGTTGGCTGCATAAATGTCTTCTTTTGAGAAGTGTCTGTTCATATCCTCCTCCCACTTTTTGATGGGATTTTTTTTTTCTTATAAATGTAAGTTCTTTGTAGATTCTGGATATTAGCCCTTTGTTAGATGGGTAGATTGCAAAGATTGTCTCCCATTCTGTAGGTTGCCTGTTAAATGTGATGATAGTTACTTTTGCTGTGTAAAGCTCTTTAGTTTAATTAGATGTCATTTGTCTATTTTTGTTTTTTTTTGCCATTGCTTTTGGTGTTTTAGTCATGAAGTCCTTGACCATGTCTATGTCCTGAGTGGTGTCACCTAGGTTTTCTTCTAGGGTTTTTATGGTGTTAGGTCTTACATTTAAGTCTTTAATCCATCTTGAGTTAATTTTTGTATACACTGTAAGGAAGGGATCTGGTTTCAGCTTTCTACATATGGCTAGCCAGTTTTCCCAGCACCATTTGTTAAACGGGGAAACCTTTTCCCATTGCTTGTTCTTGTCAGGTTTGTCAAAGGTCAGATGGTTGTAGATGTGTGGTGGTATTCCTGAGGCCTCTGTTCTGTTCCATTCATCTGTATATCTGTTTTGGTATCAGTACCATGTTGTTTTGGTTACTGTAGCCTTGTAGAATAGTTTGAAGTCACTAACGTGATGCCTCCAACTTTGTTCTTTTGACTTAGGATTGTCTTGGCAATGCAGGCTCTTGTTTTGGTTCCATATGAAATTTAAAGTAGTTTTTTCCAATTCTGTAAATAAAGTCATTGGTAGCTTGATGGGGATAGCATTGAATCTATAAATTACCTTGGGTGGTATGGCCATTTTCATGATATTTATTCCTATCTATGAGCATGGAATGTTCTTTCGTTTGTTTGTGTCCTCTTTTATTTCCTTGAGCAGAGGTTTGTAGTTCTCTTTGAAGAGGTCTTTCACATCCCTTGTAAGTTGGATTCCTAAGTCTTTTATTCTCTTTGTAGTAATTGTGAATAGGAGTTCACTAATGATTTGGCGCTCTATTATTGGTGTATAGGAATGCTTGTGATTTTTGCACATTGATTTTGTATCCTGAGACTTTGCTGAAGTTGCTTATCTTAAGGAGATTTTGGACAGAGATGATGGATTTTTCTAAATATACAATCATGTCATCTGCAAACAGACAATTTGACTTCGTCTCTTCCTAATTAAATACGCTTTGTTCCTTTATCTTGCCTGATTGTCCTAGCCAGAACTTCCAACATTATGTTGAATAAGAGTGATGAGAGAGCATCCTTGACTTGTGCTGGTTTTCAAAGGGAATGCTTCCAGCTTTTGCCCATTCAGTATGATATTGGCTGTGGGTTTGTCATAAATAGCTCTTATTATTTTGAAATACGTTCCATCAATACCTAGTTTATTGAGAGTTTTTAGCATGAAGGGCTGTTGAATTTTGTTGAAGGCGTTTTCTGCATCTATTGAGATAATCACGTGGTGTTTGTCTTTGGTTCTGTTTATATGCTGGATTACATTTATTGATTTGTGTATGTTGAACTAGCCTCACATTGCAGGGATGAAGCCAACTTGATCATGGTGGATAAGCTTTTTCATGTGCTGCTAGATTCAGTTTGCTGGTATTTTATTGAGGATTTTTGCGTCGATGATCATCAGGGATATTGGTGTAAAATTCTCTTTTTTTGTGTGTGTCTCTTCCAGGTTTTGGTATCAGGATGATGCTAGCCTCATAAAATGAGTTAGGAAGGATTCCCTTTTTTGCTCTTGATTGAAATAGTTTCAAAAGGAATGGTACCAGCTCCTCTTTGTACCTCTGGTAGAATTCAGCTGTGAATCCATCTGGTCTGATCCTGGGCATTTTTTGGTTGGTAGGCTATTATTGCCTCAATTTCACAACCTTTATTGGTCTATTCAGAGATTCAACTTCTTCCTGGTTTAGTCTTAGGAGGCTGTATGTGTCCAGGAATTTATCCATTAATTGTAGATTATCTAGTCTATTTGCATAGAGGTGTTTATAGTATTCTCTAATGCTGGGTTTTATTTCTCTGGGATCAGTGGTGATATCCCCTTTATCATTTTTTACTGTGTCTATTTGATTCTTCTCTTTTTTCTTTTTTATTGGTCTTGCTAGAGGTCTATCTATTTTGTTGATCTTTTCAAAAAACTAGCTCCTGGATTCATTGATTTTTTTTTTTTTTTTGAAGGGCTTTTTTTGTGTGTGTGTGTGTGTGTCTTTATCTACTTCAGTTCTGCTCTGATCTTAGTTATTTTTTGCCTTCTGCTAGTTCTAGAATGTGTTTGCTCTGGCTTCTCTAGTTGTTTTAATTGTGATGTTAGGGTGTTGACTTCAGATCTTTCCTGCTTTCTCTTGTGGGCATTTAGTGCTATAAATTTTCCTCTACACACTGCTTTAAATGTGTCTCAGAGATTCTGGTCTGCTGTCTTTGTTCTCATTGCTTTCAAAGAACATCTTTGTTTCTGCCTTCATTTCACTATGTACCCAATAGTCATTTAGGAGCAGGTTGTTCAATTTTCATGTAGTTGTGCAGTTTTGAGTGAGTTTCCTGCTCCTGAGTTCTAATTTGATTGCACTGTGGTCTGAGACACAGTTTGTTGTGATTTCTGTTCTTCTACATCTGCTGAGGAGTGTTTTACTACCAATTTTGTGGTCAAATTTAGAATGTGGTGCTGAGAGAAATGTATATTCTGTTGATTTGGGGTGGAGAGTTCTGTAGATGTCTATTAGGTCCACTTGGTCCAGAACTGAGTTCCAGTCCTGGATATCCTTGTTAACCTTCTGTCTCATTGATCTGTCTAATATTGACAGTGGGGTGTTAAAGTCTCCCATTATTATTGTGTGGGAGCCTAAGTCTCTTTGTAGGTCTTTAAGGACCTGCTTTATGAATCTGGGTGCTCTTGTATTGGGTGCGTATATTTTTAGGATAGTTAGCTCTTCTTGTTGAATTGATCCCTTTACCATTATGTAATAGCCTCTTTGTCTCTTTTGATCTCTCTTGCTTTAAAGTCTGTTTTATCAGAGACTAGTATTGCAACCCCTGCTTTTTTTGCTTTCCATTTGCTTGGTAAATCTTCCTCCATCCCTTTATTTTGAGCCTATGTGTGTCTTTGCACATGAGATGGGTCTCCTGAATACAGCACACTAATGGGTCTTGACTCTTTATCCAATTTGCCAGTCTGTGTCTTTTAATTGGGGCATTTAGTCTATTTACATTTAAGGTTAATATTGTTATGTGTGAATTTGATCCTGTTATTATGTTAGCTGGTTATTTTGCCCATTAATTGAGGCAGTTTCTTCATAGCATTGATGGTCTTTAAAATTTGGCATGTGTTTGCAGTGGCTGGTACCAGTTGTTCCTATCAATGTTTATTGCTTCCTTCATGAGCTGTTGTAAGGCAGACCTGATAGTGATAAAATCTCTCAGCATTTGCTTGTCTGTAAAGGATTTTATTTCTCCTTCACTAATGAAACTTAAGTTGGCTAGATATGAGATTCTGGATTGAAAATTCGTTCCTTTAAAAATGTTGAATATTGGCCCCCACTCTCTTCTGGCTTGTAGGGTTTCTGCAGAGAGATCTGTTAGTCTGATGGACTTCCCTTCATTGGTAACCCGACTTTTCTCTCCGGCTGCCCTTAACATTTTTTCCTTCATCTCATCTTTGGTGAATCTGACAATTATGTGTCTTGGGGTTGCTTTTCTTGAGGAGTATCTTTGTGGTGTTCTCTGTATTTCCTGAGTTTGAATGTTGGCCTGCCTCGCTAGGTTGGGGAAGTTCTCCTGGATAATATCCCGAAGAGTGTTTTCTAACTTTCTTCTATTTTCCCCATCACTTTCCAATACACCAATTAAACATATATTTGGTCTTTTCACATAGTCCCATATTTTTTGAAGGCTTTGTTCATTTCTTTTCACTCTTTTTCTTTCTCTCATCTTGACTTCTCTCTTTATTTCATTAATTTGATCTTTAATCACTGATATCCTTTCTTCCACTTGATCAAATCAGCTATTGAAGCTTATGCATGTGTCACGAAGATTTTTTGCTGTGGTTTTCAGTTCCATCAGATCATTTAAGGTCTTCTCTACACTATTTACTCTAGTTAGCCATTCTTCTAACGTTTTTTCAAGGTTTTAAGCTTCCTTGCAATGGGTTAGAACATGCTCCTTTAGTTTGGAGAAGTTTGTTATTACCGACCTTCTGAAGCCTACTTCTGTCGACTCCTCAAACTTATTCTCCATCCAGTTTTGTTGCCTTGCTAGTGAGGAGATGTGATCCTTTGAAGGAGAAGAGAGGCACTCTGTTTTTTGGAATTTTCAGCTTTTCTGCTCCAGTTTCTCCCCATCTTTGTGGTTTTATCTACCTTTGGTCTTTGATGTTGGTGAACTACAGATGGTATTTTGGTGTGGATGTCCTTTTTGTTGATGTTGATGCTATTCCTTTCTGTTTTAGTTTTCCTTCTAACAGACCCCTCAGCTGCAGGTCTGGAGGTCCACTCCAGACCCTGTTTGCGTAAGTATTGCCAGTGGAGGCTGCAGAACAGCAAATATTGCTGCCTGATCCTTCCTATGCAAGCTTCATCCCAGAGCGGCATCCGCCTGTTGGAGGTGTCTGTCAGCCCCTACTGGGAGGTGTTTCCCAGTCAGGCTACACGGGGGTCAGAGACCTGCTTGAGGAAGCACTCTGTCTGTGCTCAGAGCTGGAACACCATGCTGAGAGAACCACTGCTCTCTACAGAGCTGTCAGACAGGGACATTGGGACATTTAATTCTGCAGAAGCCATCTGCTGCCTTTTGTTCTACTATGCCCTGCCCCTAGAGGTGGAATCTATAGAGGCAGTAGGTCTTGCTGATTGGCGATGGGCTCCGCCCAGTTCGTGCTTCCTGGCTTCTTTGTTTACACTTTCAGCTATGCAAGCCTCATCAGTGGCAGAGGACCCTCCCACCACCAAGCTCCAGCATCCCAGGTTGACCTCAGACTGCTGCGTTAGCAGTGATCAAGGCTCCATGGGCGTGGGACCCACTGAGCCAGGCACGGGAGGGTATCTCCTGGTCTGCCAGTTGCTAAGACTGGGAAAAGCGCAGTATTTGGTCAGGAGTGTGTCATTTCTCCAGGTACAGTCTGTCACGGCTTCTCTTGGCTAGGAAAGGGAAATCCACTGACCCCTTATGCTTCCTGGGTAAGGTGACGCCCTGCCCTGCTTCAGCCCGCCCTCTGTGGGCTGCACCCACTGTCCATCCAGTCCCAGTGAGATGAACCAGGCATCTGAGTTGGAAATGCAGAAATCACCCGTCTTCGTTGTCGATATTCCCAGGAGCTGCCGACCAAAGTTGTTCCTATTCGGCCATCTTGGAAGCAACCCAGTATCCCAGAGGTTTTGATAACTTCTTTCACTCTTAACATTCATTTCAAAGAAGCTTTAAATTTCCATCATGATTTCATTGTTAATCAAAAATCATTCTGGAGCAGATTGTTTAATTTTCATGTATTCGTGTACTTTTGGGGTTCCTTTAGGACTTGATTCCTCATTTTATTCCACTGTGGTCTGAGAAGATACTTGATTTGATTTCAGTTTTTAAAAATTTATTGAGACTTGTTTTGTGGCCTATTATATGGTGTATCTTGGAGAATGTTCCCTGTGCTGACGAGAAGAATGTGTATTCTACAATTCTCTAAGAATGTTCTGTAAATATTTGTTAGGTCCATTTATTCTAGAGTGTAGTTTAATTTCATTTTCTTTTTGTTGACTTTGTCTTAATCTGTCTAGTGTAGTCAGTAGAGATTAGAAGTCTTCCACTATTATGGGTTTTGCTGTCTATCTCTTTTATTAGGTCTAATAGTAATTGTTTAATGAATCCAGAGTTACTTGCATATATATTTAGGATTGTAATATCTTCTTGCTGGATTGATCATTTTATCATTACATAATGACCTTATTTGTCTTTACTGTTTTTGCTCTAAAGTCTGTTTTATCTGATACAAGAATAGCTACTTCTGCTTGTTTTGGTTTTCATTATTTTCTACTTCTTAACGTTGAGTCTGTAAGAACCCTTACATGTTAGGTGTGTCTCTTGAAGGTGCAGATATTTGATTTTTGATTTTAAAAAATTAATTCTGTCAATCTGTGTCTTTTAAGTGGAGCATTTAGACCAATTACATTCAAAATTAACGTTGAGACGTGAGATATTGTTTCAGTCATTATGTTGATAACTATTTTGTTTAACTCACTATCTTACTGTTTTATAGAACCGGTGAGTTTTATACTTCCAAGTGGTTCTACTCTGGAGCATATTGAGCTTTTGTTTCAAGATTTAGAACTACTTTAAGCATTTCATTTAGGGCTGGTCTGGTATTGGCAAATTCCCTCAGCATTTGCTTGTCTGAAAAATTATTTCTCCTTCATATATGAAATTTAGTTTTGACGGATACAAAATTCTTGGCTGACTTTTTTTCTCTGCATAAGGATGCTAAAGATAGGAACCCAATACTTTCTGGATTAGAAGGCTTCTGCTGAGAAATCTGCTGCTAGTCTGAAAGGTTTTCCTTTGTAGGTTATCTGATGCTTTTGTCTCACTTGTCTTAGAATTCTTTCCTTCATGTTAACTTTAGATGTGATGAAAATATGCCTTAGTGATATCTTTTTGCAACGAATCCCCTAGGAGTTCTTTGAACTTCTTGTATTTTAATATCTAGATTTCTAGCAAGGCCAGGGAAGTTTTCCTCAAATAAATTTTCCAAACATTTGCTGTTTCTTTTCCCTCAGTAATAGCAATTATTCTTAGGTTTGGCCATTTTACCTAACTGCATATTCTTGAAGATGTTGTATATTTTAATTCTTCTTAAAAATTTTGTTTGGGTTAATTTGAATGCCTTGTCTTTAAGCTCTGAAATTATTTATTCTACTTGGCCTAATCTATTGTTAAAACTTTCTACTGCATCTAGTAATTACCCAAATGTGTCTTTCATTTCTGGAAGTTCTGATTTTCCTTTTTAATATCTGTCTCTCTAGAAAGTCTTTCATTCAGGTACCAAATTGTTTTTTTAAATTTCTTTGTTTTCACTTGTGAGTAACTTAAAAATCAACCTTTTGAATTCTTTATCTGGTACTTCAAAGATTTCCTCTTGGTTTGGATTCCTTGTTGGAGAGCTAGTGTGATATTTTGAGGGGTGTTATAGAACATTGTTTCTTTGATATTTCCAGAAATAGTTTTCTGATTTCTTCTCATTTGGGTAGACTGTTCTAATTATTTTTAATTTTATATTTAATTCAACTGTATTTTAAATTTTTAAATTCCTCTTGATATGACTTCAATGTTCATAGTTAATTGCAACCTAATTCAGCAATGGGTGCTTTCAGGGGTGAAGACTTAGTATGTGTGTTTTGGTCATAGAGAGTCTCTTTATAATGGCTTTCTTAGATGCCGTTTATAGTCATAATGTACTTAGTGTGTATGCAGTTTCAACTGTGTGTCCTGTGGGGTTGGAATGGCAAAGTCGCCGGGCGCGGTGGCTCAAGCCTGTAATCCAGCACTTTGGGAGGCCGAGACGGGCGGATCATGAGGTCAGGAGATCGAGAATGGCTAACACGTTGAAACCGTCTCTACTAAAATACAAAAACTAGCCGGGCGAGGTCAGGCGCCTGTAGTCATACTCGGGAGGCTGAGGCAGGAGAATGGCGTAAACCCGGGAGGCGGAGCTTGCAGTGAGCTGAGATCCGGCCACTGCACTCCAGCCGGGGCGACAGAGCGAGACTCCGCCTCAAAAAAAAAAAAAAAAAAAAAAAAAAAAAAAAAAAGGAATGGCAAAGGTCTCATTAAGCTTATCTCTTTCTCCAACGATGTGAAGTTTTTTCTTTCTTTATTTTCTCTTCAGTATTTTCTTCACTAGGTTTAACGGTTTAGACTTCAGGCCAGTAGGTTTGTCCATGGGTAAAAACCAGCTGTAACTAAAGCAGATTGATAAATGTAATATCCAAAGTGGGCAGATGTCCCAGCCTTGACAGAGGTAGCTGGAGGAATATCAGTGGAAGTGAGGAAGCCGCCTTAGCTCACCCTGCCAGATCAGCAGGAAAGCAATTCACCTCCCAGTCACACTCCTGACTCGGTGTTCTGGCTATTTAGATCAGACAGAAACCTCTTCTCATCTGGAGGAATGCTATTATTTCATTATAGAGGGATTGTGACTCTACCCTTCAAGCAAGCCAGAACCTTGAGGATGCCCTTTCTATGGAAATACAGTCACCCTGAAGTGTTCCAGAAAGGCTGTCTATAGGTGTATCTATGCCAAGTTCTCATGCAAGAAGCCCCAGCTCTTTCTGCAGTGGTGGTCAGGGGAAGAAGTCCCCTTCTGCAAGGCCCTTCACAGAGTGAGGCTGCCTGACTCTTGGTGTAGAGCCACACACTTTCCCCACTGAGCTCAGCACTGCACCTGTGCCTCTCAAAGAAAAACTTCCTACAAGTGAAACTTTCTGAGACACTGGTTTCACAGGATGTTTCCTTGATACGATACACCTCCCTATCCTCTAGGAGTAGGAGTACCTGAGGACCAGACTACTGTTATTCTTGCTGCTTTTCTGGGTCTAGCTGCCCAGTAAGGCTGCCACACTCCAGGCTGGTGATGGGGAAATGTCTGTAAGGGATCCAATAATGTGACCTGTCTTCAAGTCTCCCAGCAGAGGATACCAAGCTTGATATGCCAAGAGGATATCAGAGCTCTAATAGGGGTGGCAGGGAAGTGACGCAGACTCTGAGATTTACTTTGTTATAAATAGCCTTATTGTGTTGGCTTTCTCAAATGTCATTTGTAGTAGTAATGAACTAGTAACATGGACAGACTCAGGGCCTGCTGTTTAGTCTGGGTGATGCAGACAGTGGTGATAGCTGAGGTCATGCACAAGTTTTCTCCTTTCTGGGTGTTGTGTTATTCTGTCTATGGATGCTGTAAAGGACTGTATAGCTTGGCCTCCAGTCAGGAGGTGGTACTTGCAAAATTTCACTAGCTGCAGTAGTAGCAGTGGGATGTGTGCTTGCGTTATGTTACCCAGGGGAGGTACTCTGGTGTCTTACACAATAGGCAGGGCCATAGAGCTCCCAAAAGTTTATGTCCTTTTGTTGAGCTGCCAGTGCAGGTGGAGGGGCAAAGCCAGGTTGGGACTGGGTCAGGCAAATCGGTGCTCTGGCTCTCCAAATGGTGAGCAAGCAGCAGTTCCAGTGCTAATCAAAGGGAAGTTCTCTGGTTACTGGAGTAATGATCCAGGGAGGAGCACAACTGCTTCTCTTGTACGGAAGAGGTCACAAAGGGCATGGGAAGTAGCAGGTGGCAGTAAGCCCCACTCAGCTGCCACACATTTAGCGAGTGAGATTTCACATCTGCAGTGTTCTACTAGCAGCAGTTAGCCAGGTTCTAGGCAGTCTGCACTCAGAACTTGAAACTGCCCGAGGCCATAAGCCTTTCCTGCTAAGATGGAAACTGCAGCTTTCAGGACACACCACTCCCTGTCCTAGTGGGAAGTGGACTGTAGGGGTTATCTGTGCCCGTGTCCATAGTGCACTTCTCATTTGCCCCTCAGTTGTGGCTGAGGGGGTTCATCCCCACTCAAGATTGTATTACTAATCTCAGTTGGGAGCTTCTCTCAACCAGTGACCTCCTGTTTTAGCTGGCAAACTCCAGTAAGGTCACCTGGGAGCTAGATTCAAGAATGGCTTCTCACTATCGCTGCTGTAGTCTGGGAGTGCACACAAAGCATGACCCAATGCTGTTCCTTCTCATATACTCCCCACTGCTCACCAAATAGGCTCCAGTGCTGGGTATGTACAAGACCTTTCCCCAAGGTTTAGATGACCAGGTTCCCCAGTGAGAGTGCATATCCCAGAGGCAGTTGCCCCACCCCCACAGTCTGGGAGTTAGTTTTCCAACTGGCTCACAGTGTAGGCTGCGGCTCACTGCTTCTATCAGAGGGTGTGTGGTTTCTTTCACTTTTCCTGTTAAGTCCGTGGGGTGTTTCTTGGAAAAAAGTTGACAGCATGAGTATCTACACACTATTTTGTTTTTTCAAGTGCAAGAGGTATGTGAAAAATGCCTCTGATCTATCATGTTGTTAAAAAAGAAATCTGATAATCAGTTCTTGATTTGTTTTTGAAATGAATGTTTGTGTTTTCTGAATAATAGTTCTTAAATTCCTGAATTTTAAATATTCTTTAAGAATATTTTTTCTGAAATTATTTAAATACAAATTACAAATATAACCATCTGCACATGCCCTGAAAATACTTTATTTAATATTTTCCAGAAATATTTAATATTATTAAATAATAAAATTTATTAAAATTTATTTAATAAATATTATTAAATATAGTAAAATACTTTATTTAAATATTTCCCAGAAACTACTACTGATTTTACTTGATCACATTAAGCATGTTTAAACAACTATTGTTTAAGTCTTCTATTTTATATTTTTTTGCTGGAATAAAGTTAAGTATTAAGAGTTATCACAAATGAAAAATAGGAAAATAGGATGGTTCGTAAAATATCTTCGAAATGTATTACAATTATATCCTTATTTCTCCAATGGATTCTGTGCAAGTCATTCTTCCAACATAAAACTTCTGTAACACTTGAAAATTTAGTACAGAAATGTCCATATTCAAACAAAGTTGGAGCTTCTGCTGTAACTTCCATTAAATAAATTTCAATGAATTTTTCATAGACTGGTAACACATGAATCAGAGGCAGCTGTTGTTAAAGATCCTCCCAGATCCCTTTATTGCCCCCAGCCACAGACGTTGGCTGCTAACTTTTTATACCTGCACCATCTTCTCAGACTTGATGGGGTTGCTGAGGGCCAGCTTGCCTGGAATGACATAGGGATACAATGGCTCTGTCATATTGCCCGTAAGAGATACAGCCTTTGTGGCATAATGCACACTCCGAAGCTCTACCCAGTATCAGGCGAACTCTAGATTTCTCCCAGTGGCACATCTTTGCCTGGCTTTTCCCACAGCCTAACTCGCTTTCCTTATTTCCTCAACAAATAGCTTATAAAATTATCCCATCTCAGGGTCTGCTTTCCAGAGGATCAGACATAAGACAAAATATAATATGCTTAGATGCTCTTGTTGTTAACTCATGTTTCAAACACACTCAGACTCATTGCTTTTATTCTTGTTTTATCATTTTTCCTATGTCTGATACTTTAAACACATTTGTGATAAAGCAGGATACTTTTTGTACCTAAAGAGTATTTAAAATGAAGTTTATTATTTTCTGATCCTATTTCATGATACTAGATCTACCTGAGGAATTCTTAATCTAAATTGGAAATGTATCTCATGGAGCCAAGAGACCAATTATATGTATATTCTTTTACATCCCAAAGTTTTTCTGGTTATCTGTAGCATGTTACATATCCTCTTTAGATCTCTGGTTCTTGAACTATAAAGTGAGACTGCCAATGCCATTTCTATGTAATTTTTCATAGTTGTTGCAAAGATTATATGAAATAATGAATGTAAAAACTCTTTCAAATATAGTTAAATTATATAGAGAATTTTGCCTACTGTCAGTATAAAAGATAGTATATTTTTATATGAATAGTTTGATTCAAATTGAAATAAAAAATATCACTATTGGCAACATCATCACTACCAATTCCAAAGCTTTAAGGAAATAGCACAGTTCACTGTTGTAGAAACAAGTAGGTCTCCAGTATTTAATTAGCTGCTATTCTGTGCAAGACTGTTGGATGCTTTGTGGAATTGTCAGTCAATAAATGGTGAATCCCATTCAGACTTAATTGCTGAAACTAATTCTCCTCAATCTGACCCCCCAGATGCAATTTTAAGAGCATCTTATCTAATTACTTTAAAGTATTCAGGAACTGACCCTCACATACTGGTGCAAAATTGTTCTCACATTGTTTGGGCATGGTGATGGTTGTCGCTAACCTACTGTGAGAACACTGAGGCATAAACTGCTCCTTTTTTTTTTTTTCAATTATACTTTAAGTTCTAGGATACATGTGCACAACGTGCAGTTTTGTTACATAGGTATATATGGTCCATGTTGGTTTGCTGCACCCATCAACTCATCATTTATGTTAGGTATTTCTCCCAATGCTATCCCTTCCCCTGTGCCCCATGACAGGCCCCGGTGTGTGATGTTCCCTGCCCTGTGTCCTAGTGTTCTCATTGTTCAGTTCTCACCTATGAGTGAGAACATGTGGTGTTTGGTTTTCTGTCCTTGTCATAGTTTGCTTAGAATGATGGCTTCCAGCTTCATCCATGTCCCTGCAAAGGACATGAAGTCATCACTTTTTATGGCTGTATAGTATTCCATATACTGCTTCTACCAGCAACCAATCTGGGCTCAGGAAGGTTACTGGATATTACCCAACATCCAGGCATGAGTTCCAGACCTTACAATACATGCTTAATGAAAAGCCAAACCTAGAACTGACAGAAAAGAAGTGATAGGGTACTGTCATGCAATGTTGGACTAATGATTTCTCTGGGGTCTTATACCTGAAAAAAATTGGTCAAAGAGCATTTCAAACTCGAGCCAATTGTATTAACACACTCTTCTTTCTAGAGTAAAATAAAAGAGAAGGGCTGGAGGGATTAAGGGCTTTCTCTGGAGGTGAAACAACCCCTGTTACTTTTGGTAAAATATTTTCTGCAGCAATAATCAAGACTGTGTTATCTAAGTTTTCTGCATCAACAATAGTATGTTCATCAAATGTGTCATTCAGTGGTAAAATAATTAAGTATCTCTTTGCTATATACCAAATAAATTATTTTTTGAATAAGAAAAATGAAACTGGAATTGTCTTCTAATAGGGTCTCATGTCCAAATATAAATAAGGAGTGACTAAATATAATTCAGTGTATATATATATATATATATATATATATATATATATATATATATAAATGCAAATGGAAACTTGGAGCTTGAAATCCTAGCCAAAACAATTGACCAGCAATCACTGATAAGTGGATACTGTAGTTCACCCCTTATCCTCAGTTTAATTTTCAACAGTTTCAGTTACCTACGGTCAACTGCAGTCCAAAAGTATTAAATGGAAAATTCCAGAAATAAACATTTCATAAATTTTAAGTTGCCTGCTGTTCTGAGTAGCATAATAAAATCTAGTGCCATTCTGCTTCATTCTGCCCAGGACATGAATCACCCCCCTTGTCCAGTGGTGTTTCCATGCTGTCTAGTCTCGCCACCCTTTAATCACTTAGTAGCCTTGTGGGTTATCAGATTGACTGTCACATTATTGCAGTGCTTGTGTTCAGGTAACACTTATTTTACTTAATGATGGACCCAACACACAAGAATAGTGATGCTGCCAATTCGGATATGTCAAAGATAAGCCATAAAGTGCTTTCTTTATGTGAAAAGGTAAAAGTTACTGACTTAATCAGGAAAGTAAAAACACCATATGTCGAGGTTAAGATCTATAGTAAGAACGAATCTACTATGTGTAAAACTATGAAGAAGAAGAAAAGAAATTTGTGCTTGTTTTGCTGTCATACCTCAAACTGCAAAAATTATGAGCATACTGCATGATAAATGCTTAGTTGAGATGAAAGAGTCATTACATTTACTGGTGAAAGACATGAACACAAACGTGTTTCAATTGATGGGCCTCTTGGAAGGTATCCCCATGGATAAGAGGGGACAACTGTATAGGTTTGGCCCTCTAATGATGTAATAACTGAAAAATAACAAAAATAAAGTAGGATTTGTACATCAAAGAAGGGAATGTTAACATTTGGGAACACTTGTTAAAGGTTATCTGTATTGAAATAGAAGTTTTTTTTTTTTTTTTTTTTTTTTTTTTTTTTTTTTTTTTTTTTGAGGCGGAGTCTCGCTCTGTCGCCCGGACTGGAGTGCAGTGGCCGGATCTCAGCTCACTGCAAGCTCCGCCTCCCGGGTTTCCGCATTCTCCTGCCTCAGCCTCCGAGTAGCGGGATACAGGCGCCCGCCACCTCGCCGGCTAGTTTTGTATTTAGTAGAGACGGGGTTCACCGTATAGCCAGGATGGTCTCGATCTCCTGACCTCGTGATCGCCGTCTCGGCCTCCAAAGTGCTGGGATTACAGGCTTGAGCCACCGCGCCGGCCTGTTTTTTTTTTTTTTTTTCTTTTTATTCATGGACTACAATACCTATGATGTTACTTGCCTCTTCACCGTAACTAAGAACAAATACATTATCTGGTTTATACAAATCACTTGATTCCTATTTACCCAGAAATCCATTTTTAAATTGCCTTCTTAATTTTTTTAAAATTCCAAGTGTATTGATCTGTATTTTCCTCCTTACTATAATTTATCTTTTGAGTGCTTGCCTTCTTGACATGTGTATACAAAGATCCCATTTCTTTTTTTTATTTTTTTATTATACTTTAAGTTCTAGGGTACATGTGCATAATGTGCAGGTTTGTTACATATGTATACTTGTGCCATGTTGGTGTGCTGCACCCATCAACTCGTCAGCACCCATCAATTCATCATTTATATCATGTATAACTCCCCAATGCCCCCCTCCCCCTCCCCATGATAGGCCCCAGTGTGTGATGTTCCCCTTCCCGAGTCCATGTGATCTCATTGTTCAGTTCCCACCTATGAGTGAGAACATGCGGTGTTTGGTTTTCTGTTCTTGTGATAGTTTGCTAAGAATGATGGTTTCCAGCTGCATCCATGTCCCTACAAAGGATGCAAACTCATCCTTTTGTATGGCTGCATAGTATTCCATGGTGTATATGTGCCACATTTTCTTAATCCAGTCTGTCACAGATGGACATTTGGGTTGATTCCAAGTCTTTGCTATTGTGAATAGTGCCGCAATAAACATACGTGTGCATGTGTCTTTGTAGTAGAATAATTTATAATCCTTTGGGTATATACCCAGTAGTGGGATGGCTGGGTCATATGGTACAATCTAGTTCTAGATCCTTGAGGAATTGCCATACTGTTGTCCATAATGGTTGAACTAGTTTACAATCCCACCAACAGTGTAAAAGTGTTCCTATTTCTCCACATCCTCTCCAACACCTGTTGTTTCCTGATGTTTTAATCATTGCCGTTCTAACTGGTGTGAGATGGTATCTCATTGTGGTTTTGATTTGCATTTCTCTGATGGCGAGTGATGATGAGCATTTTTTCATGTGTCTGTTGGCTGTATGAATGTCTTCTTTTGAGAAATGTCTGTTCATATCCTTTGCCACTTTTTGATGGGGTGTTTGTTTTTTCTTGTATATTTGTTTGAGTTCTTTGTAGATTCTGGATATTAGCCCTTTGTCAGATGAGTAGGTTGCAAAAATTTTCTCCCATTCTGTAGGTTGCCTGTTCACTCTGATGGTAGTTTCTTTTGCTGTGCAGAAGCTCTTTAGTTTAATTAGATCCCATTTCTCAATTTTTACTTTTGCTGCCGTTGCTTTTGGTGTTTTAGACATGAAGTCCTTGCCCATGCCTATGTCCTGAATGGTACTACCTAGATTTTCTTCTAGGGTTTTTATGGTATTAGGTCTAACATTTAAGTCTCTAACCATCTTCAATTAATCTTCGTATAAGGAGTAAGGAAAGGATCCAGTTTCAGCTTTCTACTTATGGCTAGCCAATTTTCCCAGCACCATTATAAATAGGGAATCCTTTCCCCATTTCTTGTTTCTCTCAGGTTTGTCAAAGATCAGATGGCTGTAGATGTGTGGTATCATTTCTGAGGACTCTGTTCTGTTCCATTGGTCTATAGCTCTGTTTTGGTACCAGTACCATGCTGTTTTGGTTACTGTAGCCTTGTAGTATAGTTTGAAGTCAGGTAGCGTGATGCCTCTAGCTTTGTCCTTTTGACTTAGGATTGTCTTGGCAATGCGGGCTCCTTTTTGGTTCCATATGAACTTTAAAGTTTTTTCCAATTCTGTGAAGAAAGTCATTGGTAGCTTGATGGGGATGGCATTGAATCTATAAATCACCTTGGGCAGTATGGCCATTTTCACGATATTGATTCTTCCTATCCATGAGCATGGTATGTTCTTCCATTTGTTTGTGTCCTCTTTGATTTCACTGAGCAGTGGTTTGTAGTTCTCCTTGAAGAGGTCCTTTACATCCCTTGTAAGTTGGATTCCTAGGTATTTTATTCTCTTTGAAGCAATTGTGAATGGAAGTTCATTCTGATTTGGCTCTCTGCTTGTGTGTTACTGGTGTGTAAGAATGCTTGTGATTTTTGCACATTAATTTTGTATCCTGAGACTTTGCTGAAGTTGCTTATCAGCTTAAGGAGATTTTGGGCTGAGACGATGGGTTTTTCTAAATATACAATCATGTCATCTGCAAACAGGGACAATTTGACTTCTTCTTTTCCTAACTGGATACCCTTGATTCTTTCTCTTGCCTGATTGCCCTAGCCAGAACTTCCAACACTGTGTTGAATAGGAGTGGTGAGAGAGGGCATCCCTGTCTTGTGCCAGTTTTCACAGGGAATTTTCCCATTTTGCCATTCAGTATGATATTAGCTGTGGGTTTGTCATAAATAGCTCTTTTATTTGAGGTACGTTCCATCAATACCAATGTATTGAGCGTTTTTAGCATGAAGGGCTGTTGAATTTTGTCAAAGCCTTTTCTGCATCTATTGAGATAATCATGTGGTTCTTGTCTTTGGTTCTGTTTATATGCTGGATTACGTTTATTGATTTGCAAATGTTGAACCAGCCTTGCATCCCAGGGATGAAGCCCACTTGATCATGGTGGATAAGCTTTTTGATGTGCTGCTGAATCCGGTTTGCCAGTATTTTATTGAGGATTTTTGCATCGATGTTCATCAGGGATATTGGTCTAAAATTCTCTTTTTTTGTTGTGTCTCTGCCGGGCTTTGGTATCAGGATGATGTTGGCCTCATAAAATGAGTTAGGGAGGATTCCCTCTTTTTCTATTGATTGGAATAGTTTCAGAAGGAATGGTACCAGCTCCTCCTTGTACCTCTGGTAGAATTCAGCTGTGAATCCATCTGGTCCTGGGCTTTTTTTGGTGGGTAGACTATTAATTGTTGCCTTAATTTCAGAGCCTGCTATTGGTCTATTCAGGGATTCATCTTCTTCCTGGTTTAGTCTTGGGAGAGTGTAAGTGTCCAGGAAATTATCCATTTCTTCTAGATTTTCTAGTTGATTTGCGTAGAGGTGTTTATAGTATTCTCTGATGGTAGTTTGTATTTCTGTGGGGTCGGTGGTGATATCCCCTTTATCATTTTTTATTGCGTCTATTTGATTCCTCTCTCTTTTCTTCTTTATTAGTCTTGCTAGCAGTCTGTCAATTTTGTTGATCTTTTGAAAAAACCAACTCCTGGATTCATTGATTTTTTTGGAGGGTTTTTTGTGTCTCTATCTCCTTCAGTTCTGCTCCGATCTTAGTTATTTCTTGCCTTCTGGTAGCTTTTGAATGTGTTTGCTCTTGCCTCTCTAGTTCTTTTAATTGTGATGTCAGAGTGTCAATTTTAGATCTTTCCTGCTATCTCTTGTGGGCATTTAGTGCTATAAATTTCCCTCTACACACTGCTTTAAATGTGTCCCAGAGATTCTGGTATGTTGTATCTTTGTTCTCATTGGTTTCAAAGAACATCTTTATTTCTGCTTTCATTTCGTTATGTACCCAGTAGTCATTCAGGAGCAGGTTGTTCAGTTTCCATGTAGTTGAGCGGTTTTGATTGAGTTTCTTAGTCCTGAGTTCTAGTTTGATTGCACTGTGATCTGAGAGACAGTTTGTTATAATTTCTGTTCTTTACATTTGCTGAGGAGTGCTTGACTTCCAATTATGTGGTCAATTTTGGAATAAGTGCGATGTGGTGCTGAGAAGAATGTATATTCTGTTGATTTGGGGTGGCGAGTTCTATAGATGTCTATTAGGTCCGCTTGGTGCAGAGATGAGTTCAATTCCTGGATATCCTTGTTAACTTTCTGTCTCGTTGATCTGTCTAATGTTGACAGTGGAGTGTTGAAGTCTCCCATTATTATTGTATGGGAGTCTATGTCTCTTTGTAAGTCTCTAAGGACTTCCTTTATGAATCTGGGTGCTCCTGTATTGGGTGCATATATATTTAGGATAGTTAGCTCTTCCTGGTGAATTGATCCCTTTACCGTTATGTAACGGCCTTCTTTGTCTCTTTTGATCTTTCATGGTTTAAAGTCTGTTTTATCAGAGACTAGGATTGCAACTCCTGCTTTTTTTTGTTCTCCATTTGCTTGGTAGATCTTCCTCCATCCCTTTATTTTGAGCCTATGTATGTCTCTGCATGTGAGATGGGTCTCCTGAATACAGCAGACTGATGGGTCCTGACTCTTTATCCAGTTTGCCAGTCTGTGTCTTTTAATTGGAGCATTTAGTCCATTAACATTTAAGGTTAATATTGTTATGTGTGAACTTGATCCTGCCATTATGATATTAACTGGTTATTTTGCTCGTTAGTTGATGCAGTTTCTTCCTAGCCTCGATGGTCTTTACATTTTGGCATGTTTTTGCAATGGCTGGTACCGGTTGTTCCTTTCCATGTTTAGGGCTTCCTTCAGGGTCTCTTGTAAGGCAGGCCTGGTGGTGACAAAATCTCGAAGCATTTGCTTATCTGTAAAGGATTTTATTTCTCCTTCACTGATGAAACTTAGTTTGGCTGGATATGAATTTCTGGTTGAAAATTCTTTTCTTTAAGAACGTTGAATATTGGCCCCCACTCTCTTCTGGCTTGTAGAGTTTCTGCCGAGAGATCTGCTGTTAGTCTGATGGGCTTCCCTTTGTGGGTAACCCGACCTTTCTCTCTGGCTGCCCTTAAGATTTTTTCCTTCATTTCAACTTTGGTGAATCTGGCAATGATGTCTTGGAGTTGCTCTTCTGGAGAGTATCTTTGTGGCGTTCTCTGTATTTCCTGAATTTGAATGTTGGCCTGCCCTACTAGGTTGGGGAAGTTCTCCTGGATGATATCCTGAAGTGTTTTCCATCTTGGTTCCATTTTCCCCCTCACTTTCAGGCACTCCAATCAGACGTAGATTTGGTCTTTTTACATAATCCCATACTTCTTGCAGGCTTTGTTCATTTCTTTTTCTTCTCTTTTCTTTTGGTTTCTCTTCTCGCTTCATTTCATTCATTTGATCCTCAATCGCTGATACTCTTTCTTCCAGTTGATCGAGTCGGTTACTGAAGCTTGTGCATTTGTCAAGTATTTCTCATGTCATGGTTTTCATCTCTGTCATTTCGTTTATGACCTTCTCTGTATTAATTAGTCTAGCTGTCAATTCTTCCCCTCTTTTTTCAAGATTTTTAGTTTCTTTGCGCTGGGTACATAATTCCTCCTTTAGCTCTGAGAAGTTTGATGGACTGAAGCCTTCTTCTCTCATCTCATCAAGGTCATTCTCTGACCAGCTTTGATCTGTTGCTGGCGATGGGCTGCGCTCCTTTGCAGGGGGAGATGCGCTCTTATTTTTTGAATTTCCAGCTTTTCTGCCCTGCTTCTTCCCCATCTTTGTGGTTTTATCTGTCTCTGGTCTTTGATGATGGTGACGTACTGATGGGGTTTTGGTATAGGTGTCCTTCCTGTTTGATAGTTTTCCTTCTGACAGTCAGGACCGTCAGCTATAGGTCTGTTGGAGATTGCTTGAGGTGCACTCCAGACCCTGTTTGCCTGGGTATCAGCAGCAGAGGTTGCAGAAGATAGAATATTGCTGAACAGCAAGTGTACCTGTCTGATTCTTCCTTTGGAAGCTTCCTCTCAGGGGTGTACTCCACCCTGTGAGGTGTGGGGTGTCAGACTGCCCCTAGTGGGGGATGTCTCCCAGCTAGGCTACTCAGGGGTTAGGGACCCACCTGAGCAGGCAGTCTGTCCCTTCTCAGATCTCAACTTCCGCGTTGGGAGATCCACGGCTCTCCCCAAAGCTGTCAGACAGAGTCGTTTGCGTCTGCACAGGCCCCCGCTGTTTCCCCTGTTGGTCTTCAGCTGTGCCCAGTCCCCAGAGGTGGAGTCTACAGAGACAGGCAGGTTTCCTTGAGCTGCTGTGAGCTCCACCCAGTTCGAGCTTCCCAGTGGCTTTGTTTACCTACTTAAGCCTCAGAAATGGCGGGCGCCCCTCCCCCAGCCTCGCTGCTGCCTTGCGGATAGATCGCTGCAGACTGCTGTGTTAGCAATGAGGGAGGCTCCGTGGGCGTGGGACCCTCCCGGCCAGGTGTGGGGTATATTCTCCTGGTGTGCCCGTTTGCTTAAAGCACAGTATTGGGGTGGGAGTTACCCGATTTTCCAGGTGTTGTGTGTCTCAGTTCCCCTGGCTAGGAAAAGGGATTCCCTTCCCCCTTGCGCTTCCCAGGTTAGGTGATGCCTCGCCCTGCTTCAGCTCTCGCTGGTCAGGCTGCAGCAGCTGACCAGCACCGATTGTCTGGCACTCCCTAGAGAGATGACCCCAGTACCTCAGTTGAAAATGCAGAAATCACTGGTCTTCTGTGTCGCTCGCGCTGCGATTTGGAGACTGGAGCTGTTCCTATTCGGCCATCTTGCTCCGCCCCCCAGAATCCCATTTCTTATGTCCTCAAGACCATTTTAATACTCGATTGTCTTCTTAAATCAATGGCCTTAACTATCTTCAAATCTCCCCTGAAAGCCCATTTTATTTCTAGTAAGTTTGTAACTCTCTTTAGTGTATTAAATAATCTTGTAAATAGCTGATGAAACAAAATTTCAGGAGAGCTGTATTCTGAATTTATTAATGAACAACTGTGAAGGAAAATAGTTTCATCAATTTAGGGTAGGGTGTTATTAATATAATTGAGTAGTATGTCACTTAAATTACAGGGGAGATATCAAAATAAGTATTTCAGGATATTAGCAGATTTAATTTTCTTTTTTTAACCACACTGAAGATCCGTATGTTAACTGATGGTTGGAAGGATTTTCCGGCTTCCTATTATGCTATCAAAATATGAGGTAATAGAGCTGACTGTAAGATCTTAGAATTTGTTTTATATTGACTTGGCTCTACCCTACAGGAATGGAATGATTTCATGTGATATAACTTACATCGTTGAGTTTCCAATGCTTCACTTACAGAATAATGACATATACTTTAAAAGTTTTCTTTTTGAAAACATTTAGCACCCCCATACTTATTGAATTGAATTTGGTTAGTTGAAATAGGAAAACAAGTTGTGTTCCTAATATAGAACTGTTCAAGTAGCCAATTCTTAAAAATATACTTTATAGGGATATAATTTACATACAATAAGACATACCCATTTTTAGAGCTTGATAAATTTACCAAATGTATACATCCATGTAATCATGGTATCATTCATGATTTTGAACATTTCACCAGTCCCAAAAGTTCTCTGCTGACCCATTGTAATGAATTCCCCTGCAATTCCTGCCGTAAGCAATCACTGATCCAACATTTACTGCTATAGATCAGTTTTGTATATTCTAGAACTTCATGTAAATGGAATTATAGAATGCAATTTCTCATTTCTCTGGCTACATTCACCCAGTGTAAGTGTTGATATTCATCCATATTCTTGCACAGTAGTTTGTCCCAATTTATTTCTGAGTAATATTTCGTTGCAAGGATATGACCTAATGTGTTTAACTATTCATCTGCTGATAGACACTTGAATTGCTTGCTGCTTCAGGTTATGAATAAAACTTCCATGAACATTTGTTTGCAATTCTGTTGGTAGTTATGTTATTTTCATTGCCATGCAGTTGTACAGTCCAGATCTCCTTTCAGGACAGAATGCCCCAGGGAGCACAGGTGACTGACAACTTCCTGATGTCCTACCTTTATATTTCCTGCAGTGGTATTCATATTGATATCAATCCCCCATGTATTCCTGGCTGTTCCCAGCCAATGACTAGGAATAGAACCATTGGTTGTTTTCACCCATTGTAGGACTGCCCTAGCACGCAACATTTGCTTAGGTGTCCTCTCAGAACGCCAGTCTTTGGTTATTTCTACCAAATCCTTGCTTCACTTTCTTTTTTCACGGTGTCAGACCTGTGTTATGGCCTGAAACTTCTCACCATATAACTCCTCCTTTACCTTTTAGTGTTTCTTCTCGTCTCTTGCACATATCTCATCTTGATGTTTGCTTCTCAGATAATTCAGTTGTTTATTTTCCTTGGTAAAAACCTAGGAGTGGAAATACTTAATCATATGATGCTATGAGCTGAATTATCTGCAATAACATTTTTGGTGTTAAAGTCATTAATCTCTCTTTACCAGGCATAGCTTGTAGCTGGATAGGTTATACTCTAACCTAACACTAGTCATAAGGTTATACAGGCAGCCAGGAGAGGAGGTGGGGGCAGATTCTGAAGTGTTTGCATTTGCCTTTTGGGTGAAATAATTAGATATTTTCTTCATAGACAGCATACTAGTTTAAATGGGCAGGAACAGGCCGCTTTTGTAGGCCTAGAAACTGGAGTAAGTCTGGGGAGTAAACATTTTTGGGGTCTTTTATTCAGATATTCCC
This sequence comes from Trachypithecus francoisi, assembly GCF_009764315.1. Classification (NCBI taxonomy): domain Eukaryota; kingdom Metazoa; phylum Chordata; class Mammalia; order Primates; family Cercopithecidae; genus Trachypithecus; species Trachypithecus francoisi. The sequence goes on from NW_022681473.1 coordinate 87,239,971, forward strand.
ATTCTCTGTGTCAGCATCCATTGTTTTACATATTGCAGCTCTGACTTCTGAATAGCACTTCCACCTTGTCAGAGCAAAGAAGTAATAGGAGGGCCTAGCCATCTCTGTACAACCTGGGATTGCTTAATTGAGGATCATCGATATGGAGCTCCCTGTTGGGCTGGCAGAAATCTTTTCAGATCTGTATTCCTCTCTGCCTTCCCCTACATTCAATTGTCTGGCTCTTTAGATTTTTTATGTTCAGTCACTACATGAAATAAAGGCTGGTTTCTAAGCTACCAAAGGAACTATCTGACTCTCATATTCAGTTATCAGTTGCAGTTATCAGTTTTAATTTATTTGCCTATAAGGCATTAAGACAACTTGGTAATAATTATGCAGTTCCATTTCCTTTATATTTAGTATCACAGTCACTAAGGCAGCATGCTCCTTCACCACCATCAGCCCAGCTCACAACAGGTGAAAGTTAACAACTGAACTATTATCTTCTGCCAGGAGCTCTCTTTACACCATGAGCCATGAGGAATGGAGTCTTCATTCCCAGCTAGTTGATGGTTAATCTAGCTCCCACTGGGATAGGTTAGGTTTTCTGGGACTTGCACACTGGGAGGGTGTTAGGAGTACAAAGTTTTACTGGAGAGTAACACCTATGAAAATAAATGAAGCAGGATTGGATAGGGGAATATATCGGACAGCAATATAAACCTGAAAGGATCCCTGCCACCCCAATAGAGAGCTCTAGATTAAAAATCCTCAAAGGAATCCTATTCAGTCTTTGGTTAGGTTCTACACTGAGAAGAGCATGACCTCATCTTGAAAGTTGAGCCAGATTGTTACAGAGCTACAGCTAGAAAATGTCAGCTAAACACACTGCTTGCAACTGGATAATGTGTCTTGTCTTGAAGGCAAATCTCAGATACACATTTGTCTGCTACATATAATATGCATCATTAATTATATAAGAGATTGCCAAACATTTTTCCAAAGTGGTTGTAACATTTTATAATCCCAATAGCAATATATGAGAAATACACTTGCTACATAAAGTTGCCAAAACTCGGTATGGTCAGTCTTCTAATATTAGATGTTTTAATGAGAACTAGAGGAATCTCATTTTAGTTTTAATTTAATTTTTTATGATGAATATCATTTTATATGTTTACTGGACATTCATGTATCTTTTGTAGTGTCAGTTCAAATCTTCTATTTCCTTTTGAATTGAGTCAATGATGTTGTTATTTAATCATAAGAATTGTTTATATATTCTTGATACAAATCCATTTGCCAGATTGCAAATATTTGTACCTGGTCTGAGGCTTGCATTCCTTTTGTTTAATGGTGACTTTTGAAGAGTAGGAAAATTTTAAGTTTGATAAATTCAACTTGTCATTTTTTCTCTTATGTCCTTTCCAAGTGATCCTGTTTACAATTGTTTTGTTTTCTTTTAGTTTTATAACTTTAGGTTTATATTTAGGTACATAATCCATTTCTGTAATTTTTGTGTGTATGATAGGAGAGATTAAGAGTCATTTTTATTTCGATCACATATCCAGCATTTGTTGTTCACAAATAAAATCTACCATTTGTTGAAGGTTTATAATCATTTGTTGAAAAACCTACCTGTTCTCATTGAGTTACTTTTACACTTTGTTGAAAATTCAATTGACCATACATATGTGGGTCTCCTTCTGGATTATCTGTTCTTTTACACTAATTAATATTTTGTTCTTACGGCAACACCATACTGTCTTATTATAGCTTTATAATAAGTCTTGAAAATAGTGTAAATCCTCTAACCATTTTCTTTTTCAAAGTTATTTTGCCTTTTCTTTGTTTTTTGCTTGCCTCTATAAATTTACTGTCAGCTTATCAATTTTTACGATTGGCTTTGAGTAGAATTTATATGAACTTCTATGATCTAAACTAGAACTGTCTTCTTAGTAATATTAAGTCTTCCAATCTTTGACTATAGTACATTTCTTCATTTATTTTAGTTGTCTTTAATTTATCTCAGGCATCTTCTGTAGATTTTAGTGTAAAGATATCTTGCACATAATGAAGTTCATGCCTGAGTCATCGTGATTTTTAATGCTGCTAATGCATTTTTAACTTAATTCCAATTATTGGTTGTGAGTATATTCAAATATAATTTAAATTTTATATTGACCTTGTATCCTGTGATCACGCTAAATTCACTCCTTAATTTTAGCAGGCTTTTTATTACTTTTAAAAATCCATATGAATTACTATTATACTTTTAACATTGATACTGGCAAAGAGATTTTATTTTTTCCTTTTCAGTCTGTATTTAAGATTGCACTACTTAGTGAATTGACACCGTTGTCTAGGGTAATACTCGAGGTTCGTTTTCTCATGGCCACAGAAAACTAGAATGTGACAAACAACAGTAAGGTTCAGAGTGGAAGTTTAATAGGTGAAAGAGAAAAAGCTCTCTTGCTACAGAGAGGGTCCTGTAGAAAATGGGTTGCCACTTTTATAGTGAAATGTAGAAGGTTTTATAGATGAGCTTGAGGCAGTGTCTGATTTTCATAGGGCACGAAAGATTGGTCAGACCGGGTGTGCTATTTGCATAACGCTTGAAGAAGCTCACCTCCCCATCCCAATCTTTTATTATGTAGATGGCTTCTCTACCTGGCTGGTGCCAGTTGCCTGCTTCTTTACTGCACATATGGTGGCAAAGAAAAGGGAAAATGAAGCCTCCATGTTGAACATGCCTTGCCCTTAGGTAACCTTTTTCTGTTGGCACAGATGCCGGCATTCACCTGTGCAAGCTTCAAGCTTGCTTATGTATGCTTGGAGCTCAATTTTTCAGGCTGCTCTTTGTTATAAAAGAAATAAAGGCCGGGCGCGGTGGCTCAAGCCTGTAATCCCAGCACTTTGGGAGGCCGAGACGGGCGGATCACGAGGTCAGGAGAGCGAGACCATCCTGGCTAACACGGTGAAACTCCGTCTCTACTAAAAAATACAAAAAACTAGCCGGGCGAGGTGGCGGGCGCCTGTAGTCCCAGTTACTCGGGAGGCTGAGGCAGGAGAATGGCGTAAACCCGGGAGGCGGAGCTTGCAGTGAGCTGAGATCCGGCCATTGCACTCCAGCCTGGGCGACAGAGCGAGACTCCGTCTCAAAAAAGAAAAAAAAAAAAAAAAAAGAAATGATTTGGGGTCTGCTTTTTGTTGAAAGGGAAGCCTTGCCAAGCACTTATTTTACCCTCACTATCTGCCTAAGTATTCTCTTTCTATCTGCTGTATCGCTAGGACATCATTACAGTATTGACTTGAGCTAACAGTAAATATCCATAACGAAACCAGATCTTACGGGGAAAGTGCTTAGTCTTATAAGTATGATTGTGTGTGAAAACTTATGAGATGACTGTGTCCTACTCGGATTCTCTCTTTGTATTTAGAGTGGAAAGTGCTTCCAGGTGTAAAACTTGTAGGTTAAAGGGCTTACCCTGCTATTTTTGATTTTCTCAGCTCACACTTGAGCATTTCCTGTTGCCCATTGTCTTAAAGCTGTTGTTCCTCCGTCATGTCCATGTTCTTTTTGTTTACAGTGGGATGGCAGATATAGTACTAGCTATTTATTCATGCCCAAGTGCAGAAAGCATTATTTACTTTTAGCACAAATTATAGAGAGGTGTACAGGAGATGATCTGGAGGAAGAAAAAAAATCACTCTGGCTATTATTAATGGCGGATTTGGCAGCAAACCCTTTTGTGAAATATCTAGCAACTAAGAAGTTGTTTTGCCTAAAAGTAGTCAGATTTTACTGTTTTGAACTAATGCAGAATTAAATGATTGCTTTTTCTCCCAACTTAGTCTCACACCATTATCCTGATCCTTGATATTTTGCCTTCTCAGTGGTAAGAAGCAGCAAGTGAGGATAAACCTAATGGAATGGGAGTAGAATGGGGGGAAACAGTGTTTCTTCTAAAGTCTTGAACAGAGTAGTTGCAACTCAACATTAGGCCATTTTATGGTAGAAGGATAGAGAATAGGCCACTTCAGGTACATTTTATTATTTCAACAACATGAAGGTAATTGATTGCAAAGAGAGTTAACTGGCCGGAGACAAGAAAAGAGGCATTATGTAACACGGAATTTAATCTTTTAACCTGTTTACTCATCACAACAGTAGTTTTACTTGCTGGACCATGACCTCAAATCACCCTGTCCTCTGCACTTAGTAACTTGTCATTCTTTGGGGGAAGAAGGAGAGGAAAACTCTGAAATGTTGTAAGAAAACAGACTGTTTTCATTTATATTTTTATTATTATGGTTCATTTTTATACTTGTTTAAACTTTAGTTACCAAGACCCATGAATTATAAATCCAAAATATTTTCAGACGCATTCTCCTCTCCCCATCTTTACCATCACTATTCTAGTTCACACCACACTCATTCTTCTCCTGCATTACTCCCACAGCCTTGATTCTGTTTCCTGGGATCATATATCAGAATGCTCAATATATCCAGTTGCTTTCAAAATTTAAAGTGCCTACAGATTACCTACAAATCCTATTAGCTGAAGGCTCTGCAACAGTAGGTTTGGAGTGGTCCTATCTTGTGCTAATGCTGTTGCTACTGGCTCATAGGCCACCACAGTCTGAGAAGCCGCCCCTCTCATTGGGCAGCAACAATCTTCAGTTTCTGTCAGCACTACTAGAACTCAGCAGTTTTACTGTTTTCTCTTCTGTAAAAGTACTGTATCTATGTGAAGTGAAGGATATGTTAATTAGATTTATTGTGGGTATAATTACAGGAGGTATACATGTATCAAAATGCTACATTGTATACCTTAATTATATAATTTTTGATTTTTCAATTATAATTCAATAAAGCTTGGGTGGGGGTGGAACCTAATACATAAAAACCCAAGGTGGACAATGGGCTTATATATTGTTGCTAAAATCTTGGAATTAGCTATTTAAATAATAACCCACCAAATGAAATAAATCATTTAGAAATTGGTAGCAATAATATTTCTTTACCACATGGTATGATTAGAAAGTTCAGATTGGTGTATTTAAAAGTGCATTAAAAGTGTAGCATAATGTGTAAATACAAAATATTGATATTAAAAATAAGTATTGCCACTGGGGCGTGTTGTGAGGTGGGGGGAGGAGGGAAGGATAGCATTAGGAGATATACCTAATGTAAAGGATGAGTTAATGGGTGCAGCACACTAACATGGCACGTGTATACATATGTAACAAACCTGCACGTTGTGCACATGTACCCTAGAACTTAAAGTATAAAAAATAAATAAATAAATAAAATAAGTATTGCCAAGCAGTTTAAATGGTGCTACTGAAACACATCAGAATATATGGAGGGAAAAAAAGAAAAAGCATTCTCATATAATGCTAACGGAAGTGTAAATTAGTATAAGCTTTCTGGAAATCAAATTGACATGTATCAAGAGATATCACTTCTAAGAACCTAAACTACAGAAATAATCCCAAGTCAGACACATATTTATGTACAAAGATATTTCAACATTAGAACAATTAAGTAAATCATGGTATACATATCCTGCAGAAGGTTTTAATAATTTATGAAAAAATTTATTGTAAAGTTGTGCTTACAAATGTAGTCTCAGCCTTCTAAATGAAATACCTGGAAGGATGAGATGGAGATAAATTTGGGTATTTGTGAAGCTTGACATTTGGTGGTAGAACTGTGAGGAAATTTTCCCCAAGGTTTAAAATGTTTCACTGAACCTTTGAGATAATTACAATAATGAAGTATTGTTTTTATAAATTGGGAAAATAATAAAGCAATGTTAAACATTAAAAGTTTGTATTAAGATATTCATATTTTTAGATTATCAAGGAAAGCATGTCTTTGTTTTAATTATTGGCCAGATAACTGGGAGACAATAACAACCACAATCTTTTTTTTTTTTTTGACTTCTTTCTCTCTTTTTTTTTTTTTATTTTTATTATTATTATACTTTAAGTTCTAGGATACAGCAAGTCTCATGTTTAGTGAATTTGCCCGTGGGTGTGGATGAGGCAATGTCACTTTTTTTTTTTTTTTTTAAGAAAACAACACATTCTTACCACGTGATCCAGCAGTTATGCTCCTTGGTATTTGGTATTTACCCAAAGGAACTGAAAACAAAACACACAAAACCTGAACATGTCACACAAAAACCTGAACATGGTTGTTTATAGAATGATTGTTATACTCATTTTTGTCATAACTTGGAAGCAACCAAAATGTTGTTGAGTTGGGTGAATGGATAAATTGCGGTTCATGCAGACAATAGAGCAGTATTCAGTGCTGAAGTGAAATGAACCATCAAGTCATGAAAAGCATGGAGGAACCTTAAATTCACATTAGTAAGTGAAAGATCAATCTGAAAAGCTACATACTATATCATTCCAGCTATATGACATTCTGGGAAAAGGTAACACTATGGTAAAATAGTAAAAAGATTAGTAGTTGCCAAGATTTGGGAAAGGGAGGAATATATAGAACACAGAGGGGTGTTTTTCTTAGTAGAGGGAGGCGGGGACGGAGTCTCAGGTTGTCACTCAGGCTGGAGTGCAGTGGCACGATCTCGGCTCACTGCAAGCTCCACCTTCCAGGTTCATGCCATTCTCCTGTTCCAGCCTCCCGAATAGCTGGGACTACAGATACCTGCCACCATGCCTGGCTTTGTTGTTGTTGTTATTGTTGTATTTTTAGTAGGCACAGGGTTTCACCTTGTTAGCCAGGATGATCTTGATCTCCTGACCTCTTGATCCGCCCGCCTTGGCTTCCCAAAGTGCTAGGATTACAGGCCTGAGCCACCTCGCCTGGCCTCACAGATGGTTTTTAGAGCAGTTGAAATATCCTGTATAATACTATAATAGTGGATACAAGGATACGTCTCATTATAGAACACCAAGAGTGAGCTCTAATGTAAACTATGGGGCTCTGGGTGGTAATGATGTGTTAATGTAGGTTCATCATTTGTAACATGTACCACTCTGGTGAGAGATGTTGATAATGGGAGGCTATGCTTGTGTGGGAGTAGTGCATATATGGGAACTCTGTACTTTCTGCTCAATTGTTCTGTGAACCTAAAACTGCTTTAAAAAATTTAAAAAGTGCATCTATTAAGTGATTTAACACATTTTATTATAATATTAATTAGAATTTATCAGACATTTTACTTATATATTCTGTTTATTGTAATCTTGATTCCCTTTTTATTTTATCAGTAATACTTTCTTTGGCTGATTTAGGAATTGGTAATTTTATTTTTATTTCTTAGGTTGTTGCTGTTAAAGACCTATATTCATGTTTATTTTTTGCAATTATCTTCTTAAATACATCATTTTCTATATACTTCCCCAACAAGACAAGTACTTTGGTCCTTCCTTATGTCCCCCATTTCACCCTTCCATTTCCAGTCACCAAAAGTTATTTGTATTTAATTTTTTGTGTATATATTATTTCTGTTTCTTTGGTTTTTACCTTTATGAACAATAATAAATTTTACCAAAACACTTGAATACCCTTAATTCTCATATCTTCCACATTTCCTCCTAAAAGTGTTTCATTTTATGCAGCAAATTATTTGTGACTTTCTGTGTGTGCAAATGTTTTTATTGCAGCGCACACTTGATTGAAAATTTGGTTGAAGGTTATTTTTCTTCAGTACAAAAGGGTTTCATTTTTTTCTTATCAAGGGTCACTAATGAAAGCTTTGATGTCATTGATTTTTTAAAACATTTTATTGAGGTATAATGTATGTAAAGTGCTACACATATCTAATGTATACAACTTGATGAGTTTGAGTATAAGTGTACCACCAAGAAATTATCACCACTAAGGCCACAGACATTTCCATTACTTCTGAAAGTTTCTTCCTTCCCCCTACTATTATTATTAGTCTCCTTTCACATTGATTCTTGTTCTATTACAAGTAACCTGCTTTTTCTCTTAGGATTTATAATTTTCTCATTTTCTTTATTCTTAAAATGTTCCATAATCTAAATTTGAAGTTTTCTTTTTTTTCCCCCTTAACAGTTCAATCTCGAGTCTTTTTTTATTTTAATACTGGCTTTATTTCCATTTTTTCAGCTCTTTTCTTATATTTTTAAATTTTTCTCTCCTTTTATTATGCCTACCTAGTGTATATACTAACGATTTTCATTCTACCACATCTTAGTTGCCATTATATATATCCATATCTCTATCTGTATAGATAGAAATGTACTTTTCCCTTCATTCTTTTCTGATGTCTTCTAGCATAGAGATTCAATCTAGTCTTTTAATTCACTGTTGCCCGCCCCACTCTAAGCTGGATTTCTCTGCATACTTACCTATGTATTCCTTATTTCAATATATTTTACACCTAATTTGTAGTTTATGATTTGTTTTTCTTGCATCATGCCAATATCCTATCTTTTTTGATATTTATTATAAAAATTCTAAACGATTCCTCTGTTACATTAGTTCTGTTTTAAATAGTGTATGTTATCTAGTTTCCTTTTGAAGTATGGTAGTCTTCAAATGTATAGGGTGGTGTTATTTAAGCTTTTAAATTCATGTTCCTCTAGTGTATCGGCTGCTCTGTTTGGTTATGTGCATTGAGGAGAGAGCTATGTAAGGGGTCTAGGGTGGGAAGCTTGACGATCTCTGCTCCAGGTTCTTTCTTGTTACTGTGGACTCAGAAAATAGTTGAGCAACTAACAAAGTCCTGGAGAATACTGGCACACAGAAATATTAAGAAGGATCTGGTATCTTTTTCCTGTGGGGATTTGTGGATAGAGAGAAGAGTTTGCCTGAGTATTGGACTGTTAAATCCCCATCAGTTCCTGTGTGCACACAAAAAAGAGTAACAATTGGCAAATATCTAGCACAGCTGCATTATTGCCTATAAAAAAATGGGAATGAAAGAAACTCATATCTAGGGTAAATGAGATAGTGAAGCCCTTATACTGCTGCCTCCAAAACTGAGTTTTACCCATCATCAGTCATGAGAAAAACATCTAAATGGCTATAAGGGACATTTGAAATGTATGTGGTTTGACACTTAAAAATTTCAGAAACATCTAAAGCAGCATACAAATAACCAAACTGTGAGGTTAAAATATACTACACTCAAGCCTATAAATCCATGTCAGGAGTTATTTATTTTTGAGCAACATCTCAAATACAGTTATACACTCTATAGTCATTCTTTAAAAAAAATTAATATCAAGGAAAGAAACAATCGGCACCATCAAAGTTGGAAATTTACTCAGGAATACATCCCAATCTGCTGTTGAGTATTTGAATGTGTTAGTTCCTAACCACAAACATGTTTGCATATGGCAACAAGATTTATCTCAAGTGTTACTTTTAATTATGGTTGTGTGTTTATAATTAAGTAATAATGACACTATCTATTTGTGATTCAATTTCAAGATGAGCTCCCTTTTGTTAAGTATTTTACCATCTGTTGCCCAATTTAATAGTGCACCAATAGGTATATGGAATTGTTTTTAAAATGAAAGTTCTGAATCAGTTGACATTGACATTGAAATAGTTTTAAAGGTGCCAATAATAAAAAAATTTGCAAAAGCTAGTTTTTGTTTATATCTTGTCTGGAATTTTTAACAAGTGAGGGCATTTTATATTACTGAAAATCCAGATAAAAGGATTTTTTTTTTTCAAAACACATACTTACAAAAGCAAGGGAAAAACATGTATAACTGAGTTTTGATTTTCCAGAAAACAGTCTTGCAGTTCTACACTGTTTACTGACTGCTGTATTACAACTGGTTTGCCCTTAATTTATTGATGCATTGAGTCTGTTTCTTTAAAATTCAAGACATTGTTTAGACATCTTTTGAGCTAGAAATAGACTCTTTCCTTGTATTCTAACACCTGTCATAACCAGTTTCTCTTCTGCTCAGTAGAGATGCACATTTTGAGGAATATGCAAGTTAAGCCCTGCTTTCTTCACCCTCAGAATTGTGATGAAAGCTACTATAGGGAAAGGGTCATGTGTATGTGTGTCGGGGATATGGAGGTTGAATATCTGCAGACTTCTGTTTATGTAAACATGTTGCTAGCACAAATTCAGAGACTCAAGTTGAAAGGTAAGCCTGCCAATAATGATGCTGACATTTTGTCTGAGTAAAAGCCAATGTAAATAGAATTATGGTTAACTCACTTACTTAACACCCATGTATAGAATACCTACTCTATCAATACCTACTGTAAAGATCATGGTCCCTATCTTCAAGGAGTTCCTGGTAAAGTATAAGGCAGATGAAGCAAAAGAATATTGGTAGTCAAGTACAAATAGAAAATCACTGAGATGTTTGCATTGACTCCCCTGTTTGGTTTCTTGAGGATAATATAAAAAAGTGCTTATCCAGATACCAGTGATCACTTTACCTATAATTTATATGCCAGCATTTCATATTCTTACTAGAGATGTCACATCAATTTTCACCCATATGCTAATTCTTAGCAATTGATAATAGTTGCCTGGAACTGGGCATTGAGAGGAATTTTGAGACTCAGGAAAAAAGGTTTACATATATACTACTGATTTCTACCTCAGCCACAGGAGAATGAGTAAAAGCACATTTTCCATCCTTGATGTACTGAATTCACTTCCTTTTTATTTTACACAATATAAATTATTATAGCTTTAAGACTTCCACAATTAAACATATGCAATTGATTATTAAATGCTTTGCTAGAAAAAATAGGCAATGCAGGAGATGGTATGTGCAGGAAGAAGAGCGTTTGGAGTATAATAACTAGTGTTCATATCTGCCTCAGTTTAGAAAGGTCTTGTAACACAAACTGGCAAACTCTAAGTCATGTGTCCTTATTAGAGGTTTTTAGCAAATCATAAATTTAAGAGAAAATAGTCAACCTAGAACTACCTTGTTAATTTGTCAAGTTCTACAATGTTAACACCCAAGGAGTGCAGTGATTATTAAATAACCATTAAGTTGAAAATAAAAAATGTCATCGTAGTCCCATTTGCTTAATTTATGATCAAATAGTAACGTTTTATTTAAATTCACATTAAGCTTTGAAGTAATTCAGATATGCTATATAAAATTTTATTGTGTGAAATGCTATGTAATTGTTAGGGGTTGGAAAGTAAAAGTACGCACCCTGAAAGCATAGTGAGTGGGATGTTAAGTAGGGATGTTACTTTTGTTGTCTTTTGTTTCTTTACCAATTTTACCATAACTATGTTAAATTGTAAATATGAAAACATTTTTATTTTTGTAACTTATTGTATATTGTGGCCTCTTAGAAATTATATATTTTAAAAAGTCTCTTCAATATTTCTATAGCCATGATGTTTTGAGCTCTTACTTTGCAGTAATCATATTATAGTTTCTTTATTGATACTTTGTGCGTTCTTCCCTTTTCAGATTTTATTAAACTTTTTTAATTTCCTGATTTCTTGTTTACCTTTTACTCATTTGAATTTTGCTTGTTTCTTCAGTGGCATCATATATACCTCTTCATTCTTATTTTTAATATTCCTAACCATCTATTTCCAGATATGTTTCTAATGAGTACCAGTCATTCTTACTTGTGATACTTCATTCTTTTATTTTTCTCCTTATGCCAGTCTCTATTTCTGGTATCAACCAGACAGTAGCTAGTTTATTTTCTCAAGACTCTTGTGGTTTTCTTCCGTATCTTCACCATGGATTAATTTTAATAAAGTGGTTTTAAATCTAGTATCTGTTATTTCTTCAGGCTTTATTTGCTAGCATGATCATATTGACTATAAAGAATAGGCATTGCCTTTTAGGGATAAGCCTTGAATCTTCATTACTGCAAATGGATGCCTTGATACAGAATGTAAAACTTATGGGGTTATCTCAAAAGAAATACAACAGCCTCCTTAAATTGTAGTTCATTTATTAAAATCTCTACTAAATGGAAAAGTATGTTAGTATTCTTTTGAGGATTTTGATTATTGTATGTCATTCAAGACATTTGTTTGTGTGTAATTTTTTGGCAATACATTTATTTACAAATAAAAACATGGACTTATATCTAGCTGTTTCATTCATTTTTTTTCAACTATTCACTCAGAGGTTAATGAAATCCTCTGGAAATATTTACATAAGTACATGTTTAGTTGATAGACCACTTGTGAAAAGTCATTGGAATTCCATTTTGTAAATGATAATATCCTTTTAAAATATCATGAAAGACCAGAGAAAAGGCTTCCAATACATTTCATGCAGGGCAAGATGATATGAAGGTTCTTTAATGAGGTCATACCTAAGGTAAATCACAGAGAATAGTAGGAATTAGCCAGCTAAATAATGAGTAAGGAGAGGAAAGCATTTCAGAGAGACACATAAGCAAAGGCACCGGGTGGTGCCTATGGTGTGGTGGTGGTGGTGATGGTTTGGTGATGAAGACTGAGTGGATAAGTAACTTACAAATGTTGGATTCATTGAATTTGGTGTATTTGTATGTATTGAGAGGTGGGCAGAGGAGGAAAATTTGTATCTGTATTAAGGTTTTCAAAAGAAGAGAAATGAAAAGTTTAATTCTAACATTACACTTTCCATTAGTGTATCTTATTTAACAATAATTAATATTAATCATGTATGTTACTCTTTGCCTGTGATCCCACTTTCATGAACCTATTTATTACTGAGGAGAATCCTATGAGGCTGGGTCTAATATAGTTCCATTTTACCACGAGGGCATTTATCAAGGTCAGTTAACTGAAGTCACAGAATTTGTAGGAAACAAAAGAGGGACTCATAAGGAGAAAATCTACTTCAAAGCCATCTCTGCCTCTGCCTCTGCCTACATCAACAGCTGAACCTATATCAATCTCTATACTTATATTCTTAGAATTACACTAAAATAGCGCTTCTTACACTGAGCAAGTATATTCCTTCCATAATATAATCTATAAGAGAAAATTGAATCTGCTTTTTTGAGTATGCTAGTTACTTGACAGTGATCTTGAGCCCTTGGGTGGAAATACCAAGACAGGGAATTGATGGAATCATGCCGTTCTAAACATATCAATTGGTGATGGAAACCAGATGCACATTTCCTACTGGATCAGTGGCCACATCTTTTATTAAAGCAGCACATTAATGAGATGAAGGATTGGAGAGAAAGTCAGTACTTGCTGATTACATATCCCTGAAAAACATAACATCCTCAAGAATGTTTCAGTAAGCTAGCCTGGAAATGCCCTGTTCAGAGTATTTTTAAAAATAATTTCACAATATATGCATCTTCCTCTGTATTTGTATGCAGTTTTATTTAAAATCCATCCACTCATGGTGAATTGTATTTTGAAGCCAGGTGATTTATTCCTGAAGCCAGTTGCCATGTAAAGAATAACTAATTTTAAAAAATAAACTCAGTAAAGTCCCTCACTGCACATGTATAGATTGTAAACTCTACATACAAAATTCCAGATATTAATACCACCTACACTCCACTAGTCAGAAGTATACTTGTATGAGTGTATTTATTCTTTCCTTGTTTCTTTAAATCTTTTCCTTTTATCTAAAATCACTTGTCTGGCAAGTCTCCAGTGTTGATTCAGAGAAGACAGCATCAGGGTATGTTTTGCCTAGAGCTCTGCTTATTCAAGATTATAAACATTCACAAGACAGTATCTTGAATTTCAAACAACAGGAGAAGCAGAAGATTGTGTATAAATTATACATATAAACTGCTTGGTTTCTGTCTCTGGAATACTCACCTAGATAAATATGCAGCAATGAGTGATGCTAGAAATGTACCTGTCATAAAATGGGAGACAAATGCTTTCACATCTGTCATGGAAAGAGACATTTTATCAAGTATCTCAATAACAATCTGGAGGAACACCAGAAAGTGATTTTGGCAGGGCTGAAATCCTATATCAACAGAGGCAGCCAGTGACATGAAACAGAAGTTCAAGCAAGACAGAAAAGTGGAACATATCTTGGGAGGCTTTTTTTGAAGTAATGTTGATAGTTAGACAAATTAGGGGTAATGATGGAAAGCTCTTCCCATGCCTGAAGGATAACTGAATTAAATAGTCACAGACATTAGATGGAAAGGAGCTCCATTAAGGTCATCTCATTCATTGCCTGCCAGTAGAGGATTGTTCCCTATAGCATATTCTATAGTACAATGGAATAATGTTTGAAAAAGAGACTAAAAAGTTTTGTTTTAGCCTAGATAATCACTGCAAATCAGAAGCCCTCAAACCACTTATCCTGTACTCTACCCTAGTTAGCAAATTAAAGTGATTAATAGTTCTGGAGACTTCAGGTGTAGATAACGAGACACTGTCTGTATCAAAGTCATAGGGAAAAGGCATTGATTTAATAAAAAGTCTCAACGGGAATGGCATGAATAACAGAAGAGTTAGACACAAAGGAGCCCTTTCCCTAGGTGGAACCAAGGGTTCAGATGCCTGTAAGAGCTTACCCTTAGTATTATTTAAGCCACAGTTTGCAGGTCTCTGAAGTTTTGAAACCTTTAGCACAGCATTTTATACAGAAGAAATACTTTATTCTCTTGCTTCGATACTGTGTGCCTGTAATGAAAAGATCTCCTAAAGGTGTCCAGAACATTAAGACTTGAATAACTGAATGTGGGTCTCATAGAGGGTAATTGCTATGTCCCGATTGAATGCAGACTATCCTGAGATCAGTGGTTAGGACTGAAATGAAAAGGGCAAAGTACAACGAAATGGGCCAGGGAGTGACATTCAGGAGTACAAGACCTGGCTCTAGCCTCAGTTTGCTTCTCCCAGGCTTTGTTTCCATATTGTCTCATTTTCATAACCTTCCCTTCATAGCTATTAGCATTGGAAGCCACAGAATTGAGAAAGCAAGATTCTTTCTCTAAAACTAAAAAAGGCACATGATAAGGGGAGGGAGCAGTAGAAAGTCTTTTCTTACTGAGATTTTCAAGTCTCCCTAGTTATGAATCTGTTTTGTACTTCAGATTGTGTGTGAGAATGTGAGCCAGAACAATGTACATTAACTAGGTAATTTCAAATCTCTCATCCTCAGTGAGCCAACTGGTTTTCAAGTTGTTAGAAAAGAGCAAAAGGCATGATCTGTAATGTTTCAGGATGTGACCTGGTAAACCTGTATTCCAAAGGATCAGTTTACGATAGTTTTGTGTGGGGCACGGTTCTCCCTAGGCCCTTGCAGAGCATGAACTGGCTGTAAGGAAATGATGAGTGCATATCCCTCAGTGAGAGATAGTAATCTCCACACATATTATGGTATTACTGTTACACTTCTCTTTGCATCAAATGACCAGATCTCACATCCCAGACTGTCACTGATTCACTGGGGGAAGTCACTCTCTGCTTTAGTTTCTCCTCTAGAAATGGAGATAATTACTAAAATGGCTCTGTATTTCCTCACTGTTTATAAATTTTTTAAGCCATAAAATGCTGTATTTAAATGTATTTTATTTGGAATTATTGTAAATTAGTGACCCAGCTCATTTCCAATATTTTTGCAAGCAAAAGAGCTACTTTTTCTCTTTGTCAATCTGTTAATCTGGTCATGAATCAACCGTCCTTCATTTTCCCTGTGTTTATGTTGTGCTCAAAATAGTGCTTAACATAGTATGTTGAACTTCAATTTAAAACGTTCCTTTTATATTCTCCGTAAAAACAATGGACTACATATTTTCCTTTTGTAGGAATGTTTTATTGTTTATTTTAAGGTTCTGGGATACATGTGCAGAGAGTGCAGGTTTGTTACACAGGTATACATGTGCCATGGTGGTTTGCTGCACCTATCAACCCATCATCTAGGTTTTAAGCCCCACATGCATTAGGTATTTGTCCAAATGCTCTCCCTGCCCTTGTCCCCAACCCGCTGACAGGCCCCAGTATGTGATGTTCCCTTCCCTGTGTCCATGTGTTCTCATTGTTCCTTCATCTCTATATTTTTTTGGCCTTTATATTTTGTGGAATTGAGCTAATTTTTTTGGTTGTTTATTAGTTTCAGGGGGTACATATTCAGGTTTGTTACATGGGTATATTGAGTAAATGGTAGGGTTTGGGCTTCTAGTAAATACAATGCCCAAATAGTGAACTTAGTACCCAATACATAGTTTTTCTTCTTCTTTTTTTTTTAAGAGCAACATTTTATTTGACAATTATTAAATTTTTATACCAGTGAAAACTGTTTAATTTTATAAAGACCTGTAAAAGAATCTCCTGTTGGTACACTAGCCCAGTTCTTCAAAAATATATGCCTAAGGATATTTACTGGAACATTTAATATTAAGACCTCTGAAGTAATCTACAAGTCAATCTGTGGAATATTGGTTAAACAAATGATGGTACACTTCTACAGTAGAACCAAATCCTTAATTAATTAATTTGTTATTTATAATTGACAAAATGCAAATGTTGAAAAGGGTGATAGACCTCCTTGACAACTGCTGTGAAATCATGTCTAGCATAAATTAAGTATGAAAAAGCAAGTAACAGAGCATTAAACATCATTATTCAGCCATCTTTGCATAAATCAGTCTATCAATCTATGTTTCGCTGATTGTCTATGCAGGGAAAGTTCTAGAAAGAAGCCGTTGGACTTTCTGCATTTTCAGAGGTTTTCTGTATTTTCATAGGAGTCCCATTTCCTTTGAAGAACCAGATTGCCAATGCCCCATTAGTTAGCTTTGCACTCCAATAGGCTGCTCATTCTTTTGCCTTTCCCTCCCCTTCTATTTTAAACCAATTAATTAAAAAACTTTACAAAAACAATACATGCTAATGTGAAAAACTAAAGCAGTATAGAAAACTACAACACAAAAAGGAAAAGCTCCTCTGCCCTCAGCTCCTACACTCCTCAGAGGTGACCACCATGAACCAATACATAGTTTTTCAATCCTTGGTCCTCTCCCTGCTTCCCTCCCTCCACCTTTTTGAGTACACATTGTCTATTGTTTCTATTTTTATAGCCATGGGTTCTCATCGTTGAGCTCCCACTTGAAAGTGAGAATATGCGGTACTTGATTTTCTGTTTGTATTATTTCACTTAAGATAATGATCTCTAGCTGCATTCATATGGCTGTAAAAATGTGATTTCATTTCTTTTAATGGTTGCATACTATTCCATTTATGTGTGTGTGTATAGACACACCACACTTTCTTTAATCTGCTATTGGAGGCTTAGATTGTTTCCATGATTTTGGTATTATAAATAGTGCTATGATAAACATCATAGGTGCAGATGACTTTTGGAAGAATGCTTTTTTTTTTTTCCTTTGGGTGGATACCCTGTAGTAGGATTGCTTGGTCAAATGGTAGTTACATTTTTAGTTTTGTGAGAAATCTCTGTGCTGATTTCCATAGGTGTTGAACTAATTTACATTCCCACTAACAGTGTATAAGCATTCCCTCTTATCATTTTTGCCATCAGTTGGTATTTTCCTTTGATTTTTTAAAAAATAGCCATTCTGAAAGGTGTGAAATATATCTGATTGTGATTTCAATTTGTATTTCTTTGATTAATGATATTGAGCATTTTTTCCATATGTTTCTTGGCTGCTCATATGTCGTCTTTTGAGAAGTATCCATTCATGTCTGTTGGCCACTTTTTAATTGTCCGTTGATCACTTTGTTTTACTCTTGTTGAATTAAGTTCCTTATAGATTCTGAGTATTAGACCTTTGTCAGATGCAAAGTTTGCAATTATTTTCTCCCATTCTGTGTGGTTGCCTGTTTACTCTGTTTCTTTCACTATGTACAAGCTGTGTAGTTTAGTTAATGCTCATTTGTCTAATTTTGTTTCTGTTGGATTTGCTTTTGAAGTTTTAATCATAAACTTTTCTTCTAGGCCAATGCCCAGAAGAGTTTTTCCTAGGTTTTCTTCTATGATTTGTAAAGTTTCGGGTCTTAATTTGAAGTCTTGAATCTGTCTTGAGTCAATTTTTGTATAAGGTGAGAGGTTGGAGTCCAGTTTCATTTTAATTCCTATGGCTATCCAGTTTTCTCAATGCCCTTTATTAAATATGATGTCCTTTCCTCATTGTTTGTTTTTGTCGAGAATTGTACTTTCTGAAAAATGTAACAAACCTTCTCTTTGAACTCTGGTGATGCATATCTTTGGACTCTCCCTTTTCCTTTAAAGAGACACTCATTTTGCTCCTAATTTAAAAGGACATTTGACTATGTCTGTGTCATAATTCTATTAATCCAAGTTAAAATTACCTCATGAAGCTTTATTAGATGAATTTGCAATAAGAACTTAGAATATAAAGTCAGAAGACATAAGTTTTAATGTCAAGCTGGGTCTTATATTAGCAGTACAAATTTGGGCAACCTGCTTCAACTTTCAAAATCTTTTTCTTTTAGGAAAATGAGAGTGACAGTAGTAACTATATCATGGACAACATGAGATAATGTATTTTAAAGTATTGTGCAATGAGTGGGTTGCCAAATGACTGCCCAATAATATTATAGTTGTATGAATGTTTTTTCCTCTATAAAGTCAGGCTTTTATATCCATGGGTTCCGCATCTGTGGAGTCAACCAACAATACCTCAAAAATATTCAGAAAAAAATTCCACAAAGTTCTAAAAAAGCAAAACTTGAATTTGCTGCACATGGAGTAATACGTTGAATCCACATGAATAAAGTTATGTACAGGCATTGCATTAGATTTTGTAAGTAATCTGGAGATGATTTAGAGGACACAGGAAGATTACCTAGGTTATATGGAACTACTGTGGACTTTGAATATAGTACTTGACTATAAGACTTGAGCCTCTGCAATTTGGGTATCTGTGGGGCCCGAGGGATAGGAATGAAGGACCTGAATCCAATCCCTCACAGATATGAGGAATAACTATAATATATTTCACCATGATTTAAAACATATATGCCTTCTGTCTTATAAATTGAAAAGTTGTAAGTATCAACACAGTATTAAATTCCAGGGAATTATAATATTATCCTGCATTTGCCATATGCTGAACTATGGTCTTGGCAATGAATATACTTTAATGCTTAATGCTGCCTGATGTGAAATCTCAGCTATGCTAACCATGTCATAGATACAGAAATTAAAGATAGAGAGATAGCCTTTTTATATAACAAAGTTCTTAAAGATTTGTGCATGTCAAATATTTCCAAACCAAGTAGTAACAATTCCATTTGAAATAATCTTTTGGAGCCAGTCTAACATGGAGACAGACAATATTTACCACTTTGAGCTATGATGCATCTGTTACTAGTCTTTTGAGATTCACATTAAATGACTGTTTTCATTGGATTGATGATATTTACCTCTGTAATTGTATAAAAGTGAAGGAGAGAATGAGAAAATAAAAGCCAGACATTAGAAAAATATTCTGCTTTCAGTTGAGCTTGGAAACAGAGAGCTAATGAGATGGAGAATAATAAGAAAGACTATTCCAGACAACAGGAGTTACAGGGGAGACATTCCATTTACCAATATCAGAGTAATTAGTGGAGGGCTGGGATTGAATGAGAGGCAATTATAGATTACGGATTTGCATCAAGAAAACAACAAGAAGTCCCTCTCAAGTTTAAAAGCAAGAAAATATATGTTAGGATCAAATGCTTTAGTGAAGAGATAGTGAATAGAATTGCTGGAGGAATACAGAATGGCAGTTGTGTGTACAGCTGTGGGCGTGCTAGCTTCTAAGATCAGCTTCATGTGGTATATCATGGAATGTAAAAAATATCAACCCTGAGAAGCTATTACAAAAGTGAACTGAGTAGTTTAATAGAGAAGCAATAAAGGTATGGATAAAAAGCTAAGCAGAGATGCAACTGCGACACAGTGGTATATATGGACACATTTGCGGAAGGGGTTTTAATGTGTTTTTAATGTGTTTGTAAAAGCTGTGAAAATCTTGGCATGTTGCCCAAAATCATCAAGGATCCATGCAAGTAGGTCGGAGGGAAGCTTAAGACCGACAGTTAGATGAACAGCATGGAGCATGCCATCAGCAGCTGAAGGGAAAATAAAGTTTATTAATTAGGGGAATTAATTGGATAGCTGTGATTTTTGCCTTATGTGGTCAAAATAGATTGGGAAAACAGACTGTAAAGTGTATACAATTTAGTAGCTGAGCTTAAAATGTAATCTTGTAACTGAACCAAAGTAATGAGATGGAAAATGGCAAAGAACAGGAGGTATGGATCTCATTCTACACTATCTGTAACTGTCACATTTATAAGGTATTATTAAGAATTCTTGTTTCTTAGAGACTTTAGTTCAAATCAGTCCAATAAAAGGATTGGCCAGTTACTTGGTGGCTGATGTAAATTAAATGCTATTCAATGTAAAATGGCAGCTGTTAAACAGATCTTATTAAATGTATCTATGATATGAATTTCTTGTGACCAAATTTAGCAGCCTTTCTTCTCTTCAACTTTTAAAATCTCATAGTAGTCTAGACAAATTTTTTTTTACTGTGATTTGCTTCTTGAGTTTTCCTAAGAGTTCTCTGAAACTTTATTTTTTCCAATGTAAGTTTTCTGAAACAAAATCACTTTGAGATCTCTATTTTTGTTTTTCTATCTACTTTCATTTTAAGAGTTTATTATTTTACTTAATTTCTAACTTAGGATGTCCATTCCCTTTCTGTTGTACAAAGCATCAATTCAAATAATCTGTTCATTAGATTTGAAGTTAAATTAATAATAATTAAAATACCGTGTTATTTTAGTTAGCAAAGCACTTTCTCATATGTTATATAACACTATAAATCTGTACACTAGATGTGATTCTTACAGATTTGGACTGGGTATGTGACTTGCCTGTCTTAAGATTATTTGTGGAGCTTAGGCTTGTGCATTTTGACTGTCAATTTCATTTTTTTTTTCCAAATTCAACATATTAAAGCATTTAAGCTTATATTCCATGCCAGAAACTATGCTAGCAGCTGAACTATGAAATATTTTGGTCCCAAACTCATTTGAGTTTGTGGTCTAATGGGAAGGAATAACAGTTTTGAGTCTGTATGACAAGAGTTTTGTTAGAGTTAAATAGGGGAAGCAACGGAGTTAAGACAGAGGAGCAACTACAGTGAAGAGAAGGATAATGGGAGGGTTTCTATAGGGAGAATTACTCTGCCTGGGTTAGAAAGTGTGAATAAAAGATAAATTATTTATAGTCATAAGCATATGCAGTGTTGTGGAAGTGTGAGAGGGCATATGTGATGGTTAATCTATAGTATTAACTTAATTGGATTGAAGGATGCAAAATATTGTTCCTGGGTGTCTATAAGGGTATTGCCAAAGGAGATTAATATTTGAGTCAGTGGACTGGGAGAGGAAGAACCACCCTCAACTTTGTCAGTTGATAACCATTCCCAAGTATCCATTATGCAAAAAGTTTCCTGTATATGCTATGAAAATTTTCAAATTAGCAAACAAGTCACAGGAGGACATTGTGCAATGGAAGCGAAATGGCAAAGGCACAAATGCTAATAGAAAATGGCTGAAAGCTCTAAACACATGATCTATTCCCATGTTTATGTCTCGCCACTCCTCTCTTTCAATCTACTTTCATTCATGCTGTAATATGTAAAACTTCCTCTTTATATACTGTATTGGTCAGGGTTGTCTAGAGGGATAGGACTCATAGGATAGAGGTACATACGAAAGGGCATTTATTAAGGAGTACTGGCTGTCACAAGCACAAGGTTGAAGTCCCACAATAGGCCATCTGTAAGCTGAGGAGCAAGGAAGCCAGTCCAAATACCAAAACCTCAAAGACAGAGAAGCTTACATTGCAGCCTTCAGTCTGTGGCCAAAGGCTCGAGAGCCCCTGGGAAACCACTGCTTTAAGTCTAAGAGTCCAAAAGCTGAAGTACTTGGAGTCCAACGTTCCAGTGCGGGAAGCATCCAGCGTGAGAGAAAGATGAAGGCTGGAGGACTCAGCCAGTCTTGTCCTTCCACATTCCTCTACCTATTTTTATCCTAGCCAGGCCCTGATCCTTTTTGTACTTTTTGTAGAGACAGGGTTTTGTCATGTTGCCAAGGCTGGTCTCAAACTCCTGCTCTCAAGCGATTCGCCTGCCTTGTTCTCCCAAAGTGCTTGGATGACAGATGTGAGCCCCTGCACCTGGCAGCACTTTTTTGGATTATGTTCTAAAGTTCCAATTCTTCAGCTTTATATTCAAGACTCATGATGTTCTTTCCAAACAGAATTATTGAGAGCTAGTCTACTCAGAATACTTTAGGCATATGATCACTCTTCATTTAAAAATGAAGATATTAATGCATACTTTCCATATGTCAAATGCTAGTCATACACTGTAACCTCTAAAGAGAGCTCTAGTTATGCCATCCCCCACTCCAATTTCAACCCCATAACTGAGGAAAAATGAATCACTCAAGTACACCCATTTTTCTACCATCATGCAAAGCGAATCTTTAATTAGCAATACGTGACTTATAAGCAGAATCAAACCAGGGTAAGTGATTATATTGATTCATCTATTCTCTGTTTCTATATCACTTGAGAATTGTCCTAGCCATTAGAAGGACAAGTAAAACCAGAGTGCAGCCCAGAGGAAAGAAAATATTGAGTGGATAAATCAGTACAGGTATATAATAGTTAAGAACACTGGCTGTAGATTGGATACATCTGGTTTTAAATGGATTTTCTGCTTTTAGTAGTTGTTTTGGCTGTGAGCAAGCCTTTCTAAGTTTCTAACCTCTCTAAGCATTAGTTTTACATTATAAAATAATTTAAAAACTTTGACCAATATTATAGAAGAAAAGTTATAGGTTTTTTTTTTTATGTTGGCTGTGTGCCAGGAACTGTTATATGGACTTCATAGTATCCACTTCAGTGCTTGCAATAACCGATGGAGGTGGGCATCAGAGTTGTGTTTGTTTAACATGCATCACAAACTAGCGGGATGAGCCAGTGATGTCCATTCATATGAAATATCAAAATACTCTCCTTTTTGAGGGAAGTAGAAACCAGTCATAATGAGAATTTACTTCAAAAAGGTTTAGTAACACACAAGAACAGAAATAGAAACCTAAATGTTTAGAGAATTTGTATTCATTTATCATTGATTGAAATACTCATATGAAACCATACTATTAATGGAAAAATGAATGTAGAAACTTGATCCCATGTAATTATTATAATTTCACCTCTAAAGGGCTTTTACCTAAGTATCTTTACCCAGTTTTATGGGTAAACACTCGAGTTAGAAAATGTGACATTTTGGCATATTAGGAATTAGGAAAGACACAGGTATACTCATGTATGGTAGAAAGAACAGGATAGAAAAGAGAAAGAAGAATGAGGTTTATGAAAGTAGACGAAGGAGAATAAGGTCAAGAGGGGAAAAAGGCAGAAAAATGGAATTAGCGTTAGTTAGATCTGGAGTCCAGCAAGTAGTATGAGGAGTTAAGCAGCAGTGAAAAAGTGTTTAATTTCAGAGAAAGAACAGAGTGACTGTTGGCTGTATGGATGTCTTCTTTTGAGAAATGTCATCACTCGCCATCAGAGAAATGCAAATCAAAACCACAATGAGATACCATCTCACACCAGTTAGAATGGCAATCATTAAGAAGTCAGGAAACAATAGATGTTGGAGAGGATGTGGAGAAATAGGAACACTTTTACACTGTTAGTGGGATTGTAAACTAGTTCAACCATTATGGAAAACAGTATGGCGATTCCTCAAGGATCTAGAACTAGATGTACCATATGACCCAGCCATCCCACTACTGGGTATATACCCAAAGGATTATAAATTACTCTACTACAAAGACACATGCACACGTATGTTATTGCGGCACTATTCACAATAGCAAAGACTTGGAATCAACCCAAATGTCCATCTGTGACAGACTGGATTAAGAAAATGTGGCACATATACACCATGGAATACTATGCAGCCATCAAAAAGGATGAGTTTGCATCCTTTGTAGGGACATGGATGCAGCTGGAAACCATCATTCTTAGCAAACTATCACAAGAAGAGAAAACCAAACACCGCATGTTCTCACTCATAGGTGGGAATGAACAATGAGATCACTTGGACTCGGGAAGGGGAACATCACACACTGGGGCTATCATGGGGAGGGGGGAGGAGGGAGGGATTGCATTGGGGAGTTATACATGATATAAACGTTAGCACATGTACCCTAGAACTTAAAGTATAATAAAAAATAAAAAAAGAAAAAAAAAAAAAAAAAGAAAGAACAGAGTGAAAGGGAAATGGCAGAATGAGGGCAAGAGAAGGTAAAAACTCTTATCAAAGACACTGATGAGAATTCCTAAAATAAAAAATGTGACCTAGAATCAATTGGTATTTTTATTTTAATGGTTACCTGAGAAAAATCCTGCTGACAATTGTTGAATAAAGGTCACTCAATATTTAATTCTGGAATCTCTTTTAAAATTTATTTTGAATCTGGAATTTTTTAGAAATCTAACATTGGTTAAAGTATGACTTGTAATTAGCATCAAGTATTTTGTGAGTCTTCAGTATGCCAATTAATGGTACACATTTTAGCATGCTACTCTCAACTTCTCTTAAGTCACTCCCTATTTGAAAACATGCCCATTCACAAAAAAATTCACAATGCCTTGTTTCCTGGATATTTAAAATTCTAATAATTTTAGAGGTCATGTAAAGTAGTCATGGGTAAAAATGAAGCTACAGTAACTATAAAAATGCAAATCCCACTGGTTATTTCCCTATGTGGCTCTTGTAGAATGTCAAATATTTATAAAGGCCTTGGAGGGTGTCTTCCATGTACATGGAAGCATCTTACGTCTTGCAGGTTGCAGCTGCAGATTCCCTGTCTTCCTCTTGGGACCCGCTGGAAATCTCCATGTCCTCCTGTCACCTCCCTCTCTTGCTACACCATAGGCCATGAAGCTTTCAAAATGTTAAAGTTGAACTGTGTTCCAGTATGAGGTAGGCAGAAATTCCTCTCTCATAATTTCTTTCACTTCAGTTAGGGAGCTAATCAATAAGTACTGCTTGTTCCACAATAAATATTAAAGTTTTGGAAAACCTTAGTTTGATTTTTGTTTTCACTTCATTTCTGTGTCTGCATTCCTACTTCTCTGCATTTTGTCAGGTAAATCTCTTGAGAATCATCAGGCTGTTTTTAGCTTCACCTGGAGGATAGACCTTTATTCTCTGGTCAAACTTTCTTTTCTTTGATTGATTTTATTCTCAGAAAACCCACTGATATTGCATGAAAATAAACTTCTGGCCAGTTCACTCAGCCAGCTTGCCAGCCAGCCCAGCAAAGGTTCAAACTGAGATTTCTGCTATAGTTTAAAGAAAATGATGATGGTAATGATGATAAATTTTAACCAAGAGCTTTGCCTGTGTCAAAAATACATATGAGTGCAACAATTTTAGAGGCAGAAACAGTATTTTTTCGATTTTTATGTTTTAAGCAGAAAATAATCTTTATTTTTTCTTATCTCAAGCCATTTACTTTTGGCTAGTTTATTCATACACCTATGTAAAGGCCAAGTATACAACCCCTGTTTAGAAAATTGCCGTGGGCCATTCTCTATTTTCACTCAACGCATTTCAATGATTCTGACCTCCTTCCCTTTCAAATTTTGGATCCGATTCTTGCTTCAAAATCTGCTTTAAATTTTAGCAACAATTTCAGTCTTCTACATTTGACTTAATAGGTTTTACCTTCCTACCTGGATTTTGGCTTGCTCTGCTGATTTTATTATTCCTACATTTTTATGGAAGAAAAAGCAAATATTAATAACTCCTTCCTCTTCCAACCTTGGTTCCTCAACTTCACTGCCAGTGGCCTGGAGTAAAAAGGTGAGATAGCAGTTTGCAAAATAATTAAACCACCTAAATTAGTAGGTAATAAAGTCAGATTCTAGGATGGTTATAGGATTTTTCCAGAGTATTTAGATGCTAAACTCCATGAAGGTAAAAACTATTGTCACTAATTTTTTGTATCTTCTAATGAGTCAACAGTTTATTCGCAGATAAGGTAACCTTATTCAACTTGAAATTGACAAATTATTAGTGGTAAAACAAAGACATGAGATTTGGGTGGGGACATAGCCAAACCATATCAGTGGGTAAGGAAGATGTAGGGTTAACTGGCCTTATTTGAGCATGAATCAATTAAAAATTTTGATAGAGCAGGGACAAGCACATCTGGCATCCCATGGCAGGTAGGAATGAAATATCTAATTGAGCTGTCACCTCTACTCAGCTGGAATAAAATGCCTGATGAAGGTATCACTTTCAGGGTTTAAGTTACTTTTGACCTTAGAAGAGAATGAGGGCATGAAGAGTACAAAAACTATGCAGTAGAATCCTTTTTAAAATAGCATTAAACAAGTTTGATAAAATGACAAATACAAGAGCCTAAATTCTCAATTTACAGCAGAGACTACAACTGAAGGATATGACTATACAAAAAAAATATAAGAAAAAAACCTCTTACCTGGTTATTACATTGAAAATACAGATTAATTCTGTAAAATTTCAAATTTTAATGTCTGATTAATAAACTCACAGATATTTAAAGTGAAAATAATACACTGATTATAAATGAGTACATCATTGAGAATTATGACAGAAATAAAGATTTCAAGGACTTTCAGTTCCCATTCTAACCAGTATGAGCATCCATTATTGAATGAAGCAGTACCTTCTCTCCTATCACATCAGATTCTTATCTCCTTTCTGGCAGATGCTAAAATTTCTTTATTTTAGCAAGTTTCTTACAAAAGAGAGTAGATTTTTTCTCATGTTACAGACCTCAAGTCCTCATTTCTCCTAAATTACTTGGGACTCAACACGCCTTATATTTCCAGTTACAAAGTCAAACTCTTGCAGAGAATTCTTATACATTAAAATAATTGCAGGACCTTTCCAATTTATATAAGCAGATATCAGAGAAATATCTAGAAATGGATACTGAGTGATTTATTTTTCTTGCAAAATAAGAATTTAATTTTAAGATAATTTGCTATTATGTTCAAGGAGTAATTCTATTCATTTAACTGCATTGTAGTTTAGAGGTAAAGAGACTACGCTAACTAAAGATAAATGCCGGAATATTTCAGTAAAGTTAGCAGTGATATCACAATTTTTAGTGTTCCTCAGAATATCTTTGTTAATAGATATTCTCAGAATCTATTAGGGAAAATCTAATTTATTAAGAATAGACTGAGGTTTAGAAATGGCATTTTAATGAGCATTTCAGAGAATTATGTGGTTAGAGGATCAAACTTTGAGATCAATCAAATGCTTGGTAATAGGAATATTTACAGAATGTGTTTTACAGGTGATCAACCTGTAGATATCCCGTATTTGTTTTCCCTCAGAGTAACTAGAAGACACTTTTTTTTTTTTTTTTTTTTTTTTAGAAATACAGTGGTGAAAGAGTCTTGAGATGCTTTGAAAATGTCTTGGTCACTTTTCTCTGTACGCTGTAAATTCTGGCTAGAGATGCTTCAGATCTGATTTCATTAGCAATGGGAGGATTCTGTTGTTTCAGACATAAGGGAAACCCATTCAGTTAGCAAATGTAAAGTGGCATAATTATCTGCATGCATGGCAGGTCCCATACAGACACCAGAATCGTTTCATCCATAGAGAACATTACTTGTGGCCAATTGATAGGATCTCAAGGACCACAGTAGTTAAGAAGTTGACTGAGGCTGGGCGCGGTGGCTCACGCCTGTAATCCCAGCACTGTGGGAGGCCGAGGTGGGCGGATCACAAGGTCAGGAGATCGAGACCATCCTGTCTAACACAGTGAAACCCTGTCTCTACCAAAAATACAAAAAATTAGCCGGGCCTGGTGGTGGGTGCCTGTAGTCCCAGCTACTCGGGAGGCTGAGGCAGGAGAATGGCGTGAACCCGGGAGGTGGAGCTTGCAGTGAGCCGAGATCGGCCACTGCACTCCAGCCTGGGTGACAGAGCGAGACTCTGTCTCAAAAAAAAAAAAAAAAAAAAAAAAAGAAGTTGACTGAAATTTTACCTCATTTGTATGACACATGTCCCCTAAACAAAACTGGACTGCTTTGACTCACCGTAATAAAAAAGTTGCATTGCACCAAAATCCCATGCTCTGATTCTCTACAAAAAGGAATATTGAATATTATAGAACCAATAATAACATCATAAATATATTCAATGAATCTTCCTCGCAGCTCACTTCAGAGGGCATTATCACTATTCACCAAGGTAAATGTGCTCTAAAGCAGGCTCAATTTAGGAATTTTTCTAATTTATTTTCTACAACTTGGAACCCAGAATGCTATTGCAGAATTTTAGTATTACGGATGTTTATGGAGTCAGCCAAAACAACAGTGTTTCCAAATACTTGTATGGTTTTTGAAGTGTGTGCTCAAATCAGCACCATATTTATTATCCCAATATCTTGGTGTATGTTTGGAATTGATATCTCAACATCATGCAGAATCTCCATTGTTCT
This sequence comes from Trachypithecus francoisi, assembly GCF_009764315.1. Lineage (NCBI taxonomy): Eukaryota > Metazoa > Chordata > Mammalia > Primates > Cercopithecidae > Trachypithecus > Trachypithecus francoisi. The sequence continues at coordinate 87,268,425 of NW_022681473.1, forward strand.
GCCTCCACTACCTATGGGGTAATAATACCTGTTGTAGTAGGAAGAGCCAAGAGGAAGCCCCTGGAGCTCTCTGTACCTAGAAAACAATAAAGAACACCACTCTATATTGGTTGAGTGGCAGATACTAATGTTACCGCCAAATTGAAAGTTGTAGGCAGATGATGCTTATTCTATTTAAATTTCTAGTTTGACCTTAGAGACAGCAGGTAGTCACAAGGACCTTTATTTATAGTATGAACTGGAGAAGCTAGAATACTACAGAAAACATTGTTACAGAAAACATCACTAACTCTTGAAATTGAGAATAGCCGTCAGATCTACTTTTCTAACATACATAATGGTATTCCTTATTACAGTGTACAGCTGCTTTACTCTAGTCCTTCCTAATAGGCACTTTGTATATCTCTTGGGTGATTATTATCATTGCTATGTTTTTCTGAGGTAAGATTGTCTTGGAGAATCTTCAATCCAGAGCTGGGTATTTCATGTACCGTTAATTGAGGAAAGATGTAGGGTCTCAGACAAAATCCTGAAACAGAAGAAATTCCTGTCTTTCACTGTACTTTGGGGTTGGTTGTTGAAGAACAAAGTGGCATAGAAAGTACTGGAAATCAGGGGAAAGAAGGACTTGTTCACAGGAGAGGACAAATTGGTAACTCGGAAGGGTGTCTGCCTTACAAAGAACCACATGTTCTAGATGAATAAACTAGATAAATGAACTATACCTGTACACTAGATGACACGGTATATTAAATTTCTTTCTGCAAGCTTTTTCATTGTCATTTCTGATTCTTTCAAAGCTATTTTCATTTTCCAGCTAGTTCTCACCCACTTCCCACCCACGAGGATAATGCAGTAGCTACCAAATTGTCTACCTAAAAATATCTGGAGGATAACTTAATAATCCAGTAGTAGCGGAAAACAACATTAGAAACTGATAACCTCAAAATGTGGAGGAAGGGGAGGTAGGGCAGATATCAGAATCTAGGATTCCATCTTAGTTTAGTAACTTTTAAAGTAATTTTTATATTCTTTCCACCATCCCCATGTCCCAGAAACTTGCCTCATTGGAGTAGTACAGAAAAGGGAGGCTAATGCTTTCCTACATGGGTCAGAGTGTTAAGCGGCTTGTAAACCTCCTTAAACCAGCAGGATAGTCGTTGATACTTACAAAGTAACCTTATATCAGCTAGGGTTCAACCACTGAAACAGAACCAGTAAAAAAAAATACATGTTAAGAGATTTATTACAAAAAACTGGCTTACATTTGTGAAGGCTGGCAAGGCAACTTGTATTTATTTGTAGGCCAACTGAAATTTGTAGAGAAGACTGTCAGGGCAGGCTAGAACTCTAAAGCAAGGGCTTGACCTGCTACCTATCCTCAGAATCTAATCCTCATAAAAGCCTTGGTTCTGCTCTTAGTGTATTTCAATTGATTGAATTAGGCCTACCAAGATTATTTAGGATAATATTCTTAGAGTCAACTAACTATGGATTTGAATCATATCCACAAATACCTTTACATCTACACCTAGATTAGTGTTTGCTTGAATAACAGGACTACGGCTTAGACAAATTGACACATAATCTTGACCCTCACAATCCCCAAACTGAAGTTTGGCGAGTATTATTCCACATTTCCTTATGTGGAGATTTTCATTGCCAACATTAGCTGAAGGGTTTTGATTGATGAAGATTTAGAGTAAGGGTTTTTTCCTCCACCCCCATACTGTATTGTGCTTATAGGAAAGTATCTATAGTTTATAATATTTGATTTAGTGCACATAATTATATTTTGAAGGAAAAAGGAAATCTGGCATAAGAGGTCCAGAAGGTTTAAATAATAGACCCAGAGCAATTTCCCAGGTAAATGAACCAGATCATTTAATAGCACTGGTTTATATAACTTCCTATAATTTAGTGTATAAAAAATGCCCATTATAGAAATTCATTAGGGTTGTTTGAACGTATAAAGTGGTTGACTCAACGTTTCTGAGTTTTGCTTCCCTGTTGTTCTCATCATAAAGGGGACCAAGTACTTAAAAAATTCATGGCTTTCTGTATTACAGGTTTTATGTTGTGTGACTCTGCCACATAATGATGTTCTATTAATGTCTAAAAATCTCTTAGCACTAATTTCTTTATAAATTAAGTAATAATCATTTAAATTGAAACTAACTTCTTATACTTTTTCCTTACCTAACTCTTAAAGATGTTACACTGGAATATGGTAATACCAAGGTGTTCAATTTACACCATGCTAATGAAACTTAGAGGTTTTGTTAGAAAGTTGATGTTCTCAATGCCGCCAGCCGTAGTTCCAAGAACAGGGAAGTGGTTCCTGGGCTATGTTCTGTTAAAGGTATAATAATAATTACCATGTGAACATTAATGTCTACATATTCTATCTGTAGAAAGTTGATGATCATAGTGCAGGGTGAAAGAAACCTTAAAAATATTTTTGGAATCCATCGACATTACTTTGTCTCCACAGCCTTCACCTTTATCAAATCCACATTCATCTCTCAGCTGAACTACTGCCTTCTCACTCTTCCCTTTGCATCCCCTAAAATTTATATACCATCATGCCAATTCTTTCCAGGGTTGTTCGACTAATGGCCAATATCTTCAACATAAATTTAAAACACTTGCTTGATTGGGCTCCCTTCTCCTTCTGAAGCTTTACCTTGCCAATGCCCATTTAAGATAAGTTGGCCTCTTCTTAGTGCAATACTTTATAGTAGAAGTTTACATACAAAAACTACTAGATAATAAATACCTTAAGGAAAATCATCCAAAATTACAAATATATATCACATGTATGTCACATTCAGATACATCCTATTGAGTATGAAATTTTCAATTTCATCCTGTGTGGAGGACTGTGCAAAGATTGAATTAATCATACCCTTCAGTTCATGACATACATCTTCATTACTTCTTAAATGTCTTCTTTTTGTTTTTCTCTTCCATTTTTATGCCCCAATAGAAGACTATTCAGTATGTTATGTATTTTTTAATCTATTAGTCTATCTAGATCTATCTAGTATCATTGAATCTATAGTAATATGTAGGGCTATTTTTTTGTGTCTGTATTTTTAAATTTTTAATGATATCATGATTTAATACTCTTTTACCTTTTAAGATTTTTCTATTTTTTAATTTTTAAAATTTGTCTGCATTTAGGGGGTATGAGTGCAGATTTCTCATTAGTGTATAAATGGGTAGTGGTGAAGTCTGGGCTTTTAATGTACTCATCACCCAAATAGTGAACATTGTACTGAACAGGTAATCTTTCAATCCTTATCCCTCTCCTCCAATCCTGCCTTTTATGGAGTCAGATGTATATTATTCTGTTCTGTATGTTCATGTGTACCCATTACCATCTCCAACTTATAAGTAAGAACAAACGGTATTTCACTTTGTTATTTCACTTAAGATAATGGCCTCCACTTTCATCATGTTGCTACAAAATACATAATTTTATGTTTTATGGCACAATATATTCCATGGTGTGTGTGTTGGAGGTATGTGTGTATATATGAGAAAATGTGATATATCCAATTATCTGTCAATGGACATAGGTTGATTCTATATCTTTGCTATTGGGAATAGAGGTGTGATAAACATGTAAGTACAGGTATCTTTTTGGTATAATTATATTTTCCCCTTTGAGTATATACCCAGTAGTGGGATTGCTGGGTCAAATTATAGTTCTATTTTAAGTTTTTTGAGAAATCTTCATATGGTTTTTCACAATCCTGTACTAATTTACATTGCTACCCACAGTATATAATCCTTCCCTTTTCCCTTCAGCCTCACCAACTGTGATTTTCTGACTTTTAAAATAATAGTTATTCTGACTTGTGCGAGACAGTTTATCTTTGTGGTCTTAATTTGCATTTTTTCAATAATTAGTGATGTTGAGTATTTTTTTCATGTTGACCACTTTTATGTCTGAAGTGGTGGACAGTGCCTACTTTTTACTGGGATTATTTTGTATTTATTTATTTATGTATTTATTTATTTTTGCTTGTTGAGTTCCTTGTAGAATCTAGTTATTAGACCTCTTATAGATATATAATTTGCAAATATTTTTTCCAATTCTGTGAGTTGTCTGTTTAACTCTGTTGATTCTTTTTTACTGTGCTTAATCTCTTTAAGCTTCATTCACCTATTTTTATTTTTGTTACATTTGCATTTGAGGATTTGGTAATACTCTTTGCCTAGGCTAATGTCCAGGACATTTTCCTAGATTTTCTTCTAGAAATTTTATAGTTTTGGCCGGGCACGGTGGCTCAAGCCTGTAATCCCAACACTTTGGGAGGCTGAGACGGGCGGATTACGAGGTCAGGAGATCGAGACCATCCTGGCTAATATGGTGAAACCCTGTCTCTACTAAAATATACAAAAAACTAGCCGGGCGAGGTGGCAGGCACCTATAGTCCCAGCTGCTTGGGAGGCTGAGGCAGGAAAATGGCGTAAACCCGGGAGGCGGAGCTTGCAGTGAGCTGAGATCCGGCCACTGAACTCCAGCCTGGGCGACAGAGCGAGACTCCATCTCAAAAGAAAAAAAAAAAAAAAAGAAATTTTATAGTTTCAGGTCTTACATTTAGGTTCTTTGTGGTTAATTTTTGCATATAATGAGAGGTATAGGTCTAATTTTATTCTTCTGCATATAGCATATGACTTCCCAATTTTTACAGTGCCATTTGTTGAACAAGGTGTCCTTTTCCCAGTGCATATTTTTTATGACTTTGTCAAAGGTCACTTGGTTGTAGGTATGTGGATTTTGTTCCTGGGATCTCTGTTCTGTTTCATTGATCTATGTATGTTTCTTGTACAAGTGCCATACTGTTTTGATTACTATAACCTTGTAGTATAATTTGAAGTCAGGTAACGTAAAGACTCCAACTTTTGTTCTTTTTGCTTAGGATTTCTTTTGCTATTCAGGAGCAATAAATCATATTTGGTTCCATATGAATGTTAGGATGTTTTTTTCTAATTCTGTGAAATGCGACACTAGTAATTTTATAGGGATTGCATTGAATCTATAGATTGCATTAGGCAATGTGGTCATTTTACCAATATTGATTCTTCCAATCTACGATCATGGGATATTTTTCCATTTGTTTGTGCCATCTATGGTTTTCTTTATTAGTGATTTGTGGTTCTCCTTATAGGGATCTTTGACTTCCTTGGTTAAACTTATTCCTAGGTATTTTGCCTTTTTGTAGCTATTGCAAATGAGACTGCCTTCTTGATTTGGTCTTCAGCTGGATCATTATTTGTGTATATACATGTTACTGATTTCTGTTCCTTAATTTTTTTATCCTGAAACTTTACTGAACTTAAGTGGTCTTTCTAGATATAAGATCATATATTCAGTGAACAGGGGTAATTTGACTTCTTCTTTTCCAATTTGGATGCATTTTATTTTCTTCTCTTGCCTGATTGCTCTGGCAAGGTCTTCCAGTAATAAGAGTAGTGAAAGTCGACATACTTCTCTTGTTCCAGTTCTCATTCAACTTTTTTCCAATAGGTACGATGTTGGCTGACAGTTGGTCATATATTGATCCTCTACTATGTTAACGTATGTTCCTGCTATGCCTAGTTTGTTGAGGATTTTTATCAGGAGGGATGCCACATTTTATATAATATTTTTTCTGCATCTATTTAAATGATTATACCATTTTTATCTTTATGTGATATATTACATTTATTCACATATATCAAAACATGCTGGCATCCCTGGGATCCTGTGATAATTCCCACCTGATCATGATGTATTATTTTATATGCTGATGGATTTGATTTGCTAGTATTTTGTTGAGAATTTTTGCATTTATGCTTATCAGGGATATTGGTCTATAGTTGTATGTCCTTCCTTCCTCCCTCCCTTCTTTCCTTCTTTCCTTCCCTCCCTCCCTCCCTCCCTCCCTCCTTCCTTCTTTCCTTCCTTCCTTCCTTCCTTCCTTCCTTCTTTCTTTCTTCTTTCTTTTGTGGGGTGTGTCCTTCTCTGGTTTTAGTATCAGGGTAATACTGGCCTCAGATTCAGCTGGGAGAATTTCCTCTTCCCTTGATTTAAAATATATAGTTTTGAGAATATTAGTGTTCTTCACATGGTTGGTGGAATAAGCTGTGAATTCATCTGGTCCTAGATTTTTGTGTGTGTCTTGGGAGATTCTTTTATTATTAATTCAATCTTGCTAATCATTATTGTCTCTTCAGGAACTTCTATTTCTTCCTGGTTTATTCTCAGGAGGTTGTGTGTTTGCAGGAATTTATTCATTTCTTCCAGGTTTTCTTGTTTGTGAGAATATAGTTGTTCATAATCATCAATCTTTTTGTGTTTCTGTAATAGCTATTGTAATGTCTCCTTTTACATTGCTGACTGTATTTGTTTGATCTTCTCTCTTCATTAGTGTAACTAGTGGTTTATCAATTTTGTCTTTTTGAAGAACCAACTTTTGGTTTCAATGATCATTTGTATTATCTTTTATTTATTTATTTATTTTTGGTCTGTATTTCATTCAGTGCTGTTCTGATTTTTACTTCTTTTCTTCTGCTAACTTTAGGTTTGGTTTGTTCCTGTTTTCCAATTCCTTGAGTTGTAACTCTAGGTTAATTTGTGATCTTTATAATGTTTTGATGTAGGCATTTAATGCTGTAGACTTTTCTGTTAACACTGCTCTTGTTGTCTCTCACAGGTTTTCATATGTTTTCATTTTTATTTGTTTAATTTTTTAAAATTTCCATATTAATCTACTGAGTGATAGTTCAGGAGCATGCTGTTTAATTTCCAAGTATTTGTATAATTGTGAAAATTTCCCTTAGTATTGATTTCTAGTTTTATTCCACTGTAGTCTGATAAAATACTTGATATAATTTCTATTTTTAAGAAAAAATTTTTAAGACTTTTTTTGTGGCCTAATATGTGGTCTATCTTGGAGAATGTTCCATGTGCTGATAAAAAGACTGCATGTTGGCCAGGCGTGGTGGCTCACACTTGTAATCCCAGCACTTTGGGAGGCTGAGGTGGGTGGATCACAAGGTCAAGAGATCGAGACCGCCCTGACAACATGGTGAAACCCCTGGTCTACTAAAAATAAAAAATTAGCTGGGCATGGTGGTGCATGCCTTGTAGTCCCAACTACTTGGGAGGCCGAGACAGGAGAATCACTTGAACCTGGGAGTGGGAAGTTGCAGTGAGCTGAGATCACTTCACTACACTCCAGCATGGTGACAGAGCAAGATTGTCTCAAAAAAAAAAAAAATAAGTAAATAAATAAATAAATAAATAAATAAATAAATAAAAAAAAAGACTGTATTCTATATTTGTTTGGCAGAATGTTTTGTAAACATCTGTTAAGTCCATTTGATCTAAAGTCCAATTGAAGTCCAATATTTCTCTCTTTAGGTCTAGTAATATTTACCTGGTGAACTTGGGTGCTCCAACATTGGTTGTATATATATTTAGGACTATTATATCCTTTTGCTGAAATGATCCCCTTATTTAATAATTATCTTTTTATATTATATTAATGTTTTTGATTTAAAGTCTGTTTTATGTGATATAAGTACTATTCTTGCTTGATTTTTGCTTACCATTTGCATGGAATATCTTTTTTATCCCTTTACTTTCAATCTATGTCTTTACATGTAAGGTGATTTTCTTGTGTGAAGCATATAGTTGGATGATTTTTTAAAAATCCATTCTGCCAATCTGTATCTTTTAATGGCACATTTAATCAATTTACATTCATAATATTGATATTCCAGTTGTTTTATAAATTATTAGTTTTAAAGTTGTTTTACATTGCTGTTTTCCAGTTGTTTTATAACTTTTTTCCTTTTTCCCCCTCTTTTTGTCTTTGTGGATGGATGAAATTCTGACATATTGCCATTTAATTACTTTCTCTTCTTCTTTTGTGCAGTTGTTTTATACATACTGTGAGTTTTATATTTCTGTGTATTTTTCTGATAGTGAATATTGGTCGTTTGTTTCCTTGTTTAAGATCTCTGACCATTTTCTTTACTGTAATGGTGACAAATTATTTCTGTGTTTGCCTGTGTGGATAGTATTTCTCCTTTATTTATGACAATTATTCTTGCAGGATGTATAATTTTTGATTGACAGATTTTTTTCTTTCGGCACTTTGAAAATTTCATTTCATTCTCTTCTGGGGTATAAGAGTTCTGCTGAAAGGTCTGCTTAGTATGATGGGGTTTCCTTTCTGGATGACTAGATGCTTTTCTCTTGCTAATTTCATTCTTTTTTATACTTTAGCCATTATGATTATAATATGCCATGATGAAGTCCTTTCTGCAATATATGTCCCTGGGGATTCCTGAGCCTCCAGTATCTTCATATCTGATACTCTTGCTAGATTTGGTATGTTTTCGTTGATTATTTCCTTAAATTTGTTTTCTAAACATTTTGATTGCTCTTTCTTCATGGAAATATCAATAACTCATAAGTTCTGAGGTTTTATGTAGCCCTATGTGTCTCAAAACCTTTGTTTGTTCATTTTTATTCCATTTTGTAAAATAATTTTCTGACTAGATTATTTCAAAATACTTCAAGTTTTGAAATTTTTTTTCTTCTGCTTGGTCTAGTTTATTACTGAAGCTTCCAAATGTAGGGCTTTCAAATAATTTTTTAGTTCCAGAATTTCTGCTTTTTAAAAAAATTATAAGATATCTGTGTCCTGGGTAAGTTTCTCATACATATTCTGAATTGATTTTCTAATTTCTTTACATTGGTTTTGAAATTTCTCTTGCATCTCATTGCAAGAGTAATTTGAAAACGAAGGCAAAGCTTCTTTGAAATCAATGTTTTAAATTCCTTATCTGGAGTTTTGAGGAATTCTTTTTGATTGGGGTCTGTTGCTGGGCAATTGTTGTGGTTCTTGGGTAGTGTCGTATTTCCCTGTTTTTTCTTCAATATCAATGTGTCTTTTCATTGATATGTGCATATCTAGTGTAACAGTTGCTTTTTCCAATTTTTAAATGGCTCTTGTAGGGGAGAATTTTTTTCTGAAAATGTGTGCATGTTGTTGATTGAGTAGGATACTTTGGCTTTGATTTTGGCTTCCTTTGGTAGTGTGATCTTTGTGTGATGTCTTCAGCAGTACACAGCAGCACACATTGCAAAAAGGGTCAGTGGTATCTGTGATATCCTCAGTGGCTCAGAGCATAGTTATTTCTTAAGGTTGCGTTGAAGTTTTGCTCAGCAGTTGGATACAAACTGAGCCAGTCTTTAGGCCCTAGTGGTAGCAGCAGTGGGACAAATGTGCCTGATTTTAGGTCTCAGAGCAGTTTACATTGCTCTGATGTTAGTGAGTCCTGGAAAGTTGATTCTTGAACCTCCAGGTAACCTGCTTCAAATACAGCAGTGAGAGTTGCAGGGCAGGTGTTTGGGCAGGTTCTCAGTATCTGGGCAGCTCATATGATGTGGGTGATGGCAATAGTGGTGGCGGAGCAGCCCACTGGGACTGAAGTGGTTCATGTTCCTGTTCCTGGGAGCTGAAATGGATTGGGCAGGCTAGCCCTAGTCCCACAGTTACCTGTAGAAGAGCAGTGGATATTGTCCTAAGTGTTCTCAGCTCCCCTGTGCCTCCCCTATATGCGTGGTACCTGTAGCCACACTACCTAGAACTTGGCTCAAGAGTAAGCACATAACAGGATTAAAGTCTCAAAACAGTAACAGTTGTAAGCTTGTGACCAGAGAGGGCAGAGCCCCCCTCAGATGAGCAGCATGGGCAAGCATGTGGGGAGTGTGGCTCACTCAAGTCTTGGTCTCACAACAGTCAGTAGCAGAGCAGTGAATTTTGTCCTAGGTATGCATAGGAAAGCCTGGTTTTCTGTCCCTCTTTGGCCTGGCAGTGGCTGCAGCCATATCAACTCGAACTTGACCCAAGGACAGGGTGCAGCTCAGGATTAAAGTCTCAAAATGGTGCCTTGATCTTGTGACCAGGGAAGCCAGCGCCCTTCCCAGGCAGGCAGTGTGAGCAGGAAGCTGTGGGGAGTGCAGTCTGTCTCACAGAAGCCCATTGCAGGGAAATGGGTATTGTTCTAAATGTGTATAGGACACCCTGGTTTCCTGTCTCTCCTTGGGCAGGTGCTGTGGCTGCAGCTACATCATTCTGAACTCTGCCTGAGGGCAGGGGGTAACCCAGCCATAAACTCTCAAAATGGTGCCTTGAGACTGGGACCACAGAGGGCAGGGTCCCCCCCATGTGGCAAGCAGCATGGGCAAGAAGCTGTGAATAGTGTGATGTATTCAGTTCTCAGTCTTAACAGCAGCCTGCAGCAGGGTGGTAGGGACCCTCCCGGGGTTGTGTGGGAGCACCCAGTCTCCTCTCTCCTTCCTTGGAGCAGTTTAGCAACAGCAGCCATGTCTGTAGATCTCTGGTATTTAGGCTCCCAAAAGGGCACCCAGATGAGGCTGCTCTAGGCTTGGATGCCTGTGGGATTCCTTGTGGGTTCCCTTTCTGCAGCAGCACCTCTGTGCAATCTTTAGGCAGTTCTGTATGTCAGGGACAAGGCCCTAATGAGTGGAGGGTTTCTCTTGTAGCCAAGATTGTAGAAGCCCGTTTTGGATTGTGGGGCCCTGGGGATTTCTCTCTCACTATTTGCCTGTATTCAAGAATCTCTCCTGGCCCTCAGTCAGTCCCTGTCCCAGGGAAGCTGCCTCAAGCCCTTTCCTTACTTCTAGTGCTTCCTTTCTCTTCTCTGGTGATCCTGTTGTTCTCGCCTCTCAAGTGTACTTTGTATACAGGGAAGGGTTGAAGAGAGCACCTTGAAATTAACTCCAGCTCTTCGGATTACAGGAAACCTAATTCACTTTAAATACTGAAATCTAGATCTGCCAACACCAGGCAAATACGGGAGCTACTTACTCCAGGTTTCAGTTTTATTTTCCTGCTACCATGTAAAATATGTTTTGGTATGTATACATTTATTCATTTTAAACTAAACTTTTTTTTGATAACCTGAAACTTGTATGAGTCTGATCATTGATGTATAACTTCTAGAATCCTCCATTACATCTGCTTTCCTTAAGATTGTCATAGTCTGGCCGGGCGCGGTGGCTCAAGCCTGTAATCCCAGCACTTTGGGAGGCCGAGACGGGCGGATCACGAGGTCAGGAGATGGAGACCATCCTGGCTAACATGGTGAAACCCCGTCTCTACTAAAAAAAAAAAAAATACAAAAAACTAGCCGGGCAAGGTGGCGGGCACCTGTAGTCCCAGCTACTCGGGAGGCTGAGGCAGGAGAATGGCGTAAACCCGTGAGGCGGAGCTTGCAGTGAGCTGCGATCTGGCCACTGCACTCCAGCCTGGGCGACAAAACAAGACTCAGTCTCAAAAAAAAAAAAGATTGTCATAGTCTTCTATCTGCCTGGAATTTTGGAATTGATCCCCCAGCCCCATAGACCTTTCTTCTCTCTCACATTTCTAAACTTGATTTAATATCTTACGTATCTTTCAGCTTTTAACTCACAAATCTGCTTCCCAGGAAGTCTGTGGTGCCTCTCAGATCAAATAATGTCTCCCTTACAAGTGCTATCGCTGCTCTACTTTTCCTTGGTCTTTATTTTCACACCATAACTAAGTATTTATGTATGTTTATCTTCAACTTACAATGGAAGCTTCATTGGCGCGAGGCAAATGTCTTGTTTTTATCCTTAAGGCCTAGTTGTTTTTTGAGCTCTTAGTATGTGCTCAGTAAATATTTGTTGAACAAATTAATGAGAAAGGCACAATTTTATAGAACGCAAGAGTTATTGTTCAGTTATTTTAAGAAAATATTTGCCTGAAGGTAAGAAAGTAGACATACCACTAGGGCAGTATTTTCTTCTGAAGTGCTTGATTATGTAAAGTGATGAAAAATAGAAATTTGAAAGGATTGGGTTAAAACTTTCCAGAGACGTATACACAAACACAGAGTTAGTCTTAAATCGATTTTCATATATATAAAGTTGCTGGGAGTTGTCTAATCACCTCTATGATCACCGTAATTAGGTGATAGACGGAGTCTTGGTCTACATAAATCTCAAGATAAATCCAATGGATCCAGGGACCTATCCTGTGGTTATTTTCTATGCCGCAGAATGTAGAGTAGGAATACATATAAAATTGCAGAATCTCCAGTTGATTTCTTAGTGTATCAGTGGGGTACCATGGTAGGAAGGATATCTGGAATTGTCACCTGCCATACCTTATCTGTCATCTTAGCCATATAGTAACCAAAGGCAATAATGCATCCCTGGGGGAATTTCAGAGAATATTCTTCCACCAGCAGTGTCAAAACAGCATGGGTAGTGATATTTTTGCAACTATTATCATTGTTTCAGTTCTTCATTTTGTTTCATTTTGCTTCTTTTTATTATTTTACACCTTTTTAAATAATTTCAACTTTTATTTTACATATGTGGGTACCTGTGCAAATTTGTTACATGAGTATACTGAATGATGCTGAGGTTTGGGGTACAGATCACATCACCCAGGTAGTGAGTACAGTATCTAGCGGGTAGTTTAGAACCCATGCCCACCACTCTCCTTCAGCCCTCTAGTAGTCCATAGTGGATTGCCCCAGTGAAACTTACAATATCCGCTGTTCCCTTCTGGGGCTAGTGAGAAAGTCAAATAACTCTTGGAAAATGACTAGCTAATTTTAAATTCATTCAATCAATTATACTAGTCATAGCTACTATTCCATACTGATATCAACAAAATACTGGTATGTAGCTATTGATCTAAGAAATGATTTATACTCTGTGCAGTCGGTAAAGACATCAGAAACAGTTTGCTTTTATCTCTTCAAGAATAATAGTATACTAATACTATCTTAGCTCAGGGTTATATCAACTGTCATGCTTTCTGTCATAACTTAGTCTGAAGAAGTTTGATCACCTTGTTATCCTTCAGAATGTCAGCTTTGTCTAACATATTGATGCTCTTATACAAACTGAACCTGGCGAGCAGGAAACTGAAAACATCCTTGAGACCCTAGAAAACAGAGTACTATAGTTTGTGAGAAATGTCAGGGGTATGCCATATATTTGGAAATTCTAGGGGTCCAGTTTTCTGGGCACATCATAAGATCTCCTTTAAAGTGAAAGACGAGTTGCTGTTTTTTGAGCCACTTACTAGGTTGAAAAGAGAAATGTTTAGATTTTTGAGGGAAAAGGGGTGCAGTCCTTTAATTCATTTACCAGATAGTCTGTAATACTGCCAGTTTCAGCAGTGCCAGAGCAAAAAAAAAAAAAAAAAAAGATTTGTATCACATCTAGGCTGTGATGAAAGCACCTATGCCACTTGGATCTTGTGTTCCAACAGCCTAAATTGTGCCTCAGCAGTCTGTACCATAAAGAGATATAGCCTGAAGCCTTCAGCAACTCCCAATAGGAGAACCACAGTGAAGACTCAAAAATGTTGAAATAAGGTCATGGTATATTGTGTATTCTGCTGACAAAAATTTTGCATTTAGCAAAATAGTTTCTATCTTACCATTGGACCGAGAGAGCTATAGTGCCTGATCATAGAAAATTAAATGAATGTGAAACCCAAGATGCCCAATATTAAAATGTGAATTTGATTCACTCAATAAGAACATTGGACATAGAAAGGTAAACTTTCTATTAAATCAAAGTCATATATCATGAATGTACCGAAGGAAGTCTTGAAGGCACAAGAAAGTTGGATATACATATTGCTCATACTCATATGTTACCTGCTCCCTGCTCTAAACACTTCACTACTTCTCTTTACACCTAAATAAATGGCCTCATGTGGAGTTTCCTATGTTAACAGGGGGGCTAGTTAACCATGTCTAGGCTAGACATATAAATAAGTCTGCATGGCATTTAGCACTGCTGGAAGTATATAGTGCTGCACTACAACCTCACTTACAGAGAGCCCTAATAAACTGTATGAAAAGGAAACTTGCCAGTGAGAAGAACTTTGGGCAAAATATCTGGGTTTCTACTGTCTAGAATGAGAGATGGCTTGGAGTATAGGGATCCTCACAGACCCATGAAAAGTGATTAATGGGTTGCCCAATTTCCCAAGGACTTAGAAAGGACAGACTAAAGTCTGGTTACAAGGGAGTTTTCCAGAGAGGCATGTAGAGAATAGGTATACTATGACTATATCTGATTTCATGTAAATTCCCACTGAAGAGTTTCCAGGGCAGAGAAGCTTATCAACGATCAGGTTAAAAAGCTGACCCCTTCTTTACACATAAGCAAGCCTCTTTTGGCAGTCTGCAATGGGCTTCCACTGATGATATTCTCAGGTTGTTTCATGGGCTGCATTACTCAAAAGCATATGGACTGTTAGAACCATAGAAAGGTTTGTTGAAGTCTCAATTACAGAGCAAGCTGCAGAATAACAACTAATTATATTGGTGTGCCTTCTCAAAGGGCACAATGTAAGCCTTAAAGCCAATTTAGGGTGACCTTTTGCAAATTTCCCAGTTTTCAAGTGCCAGAAACCTAAAGGTTAAAGTGTGGTGGCTCTTCTCATAATTATACTTAATAATCTACTAAAATTACTTTTCTTCCTATTCCCACAGTCTTGGACTTGGTGGGTTGGGACATAAAAGTGCTTCAGACAATACTAATTCCTCTAGAAACATAGCTTTAATTATCATCAGTTAGAAGCTGAGAGTGCACCCTGACAATTTTATACTACTAAACTGGCATGCTTCTGAATCAGTATACTGGGAAAGATGCTTGATACCTATAACCTAAAGTAAACTAGATTATGGCTGCATGATATGGCATGTAGGACTATGTGTGGAACCTGGAGAATCACTTGGGTGTAGCTCAGTGTTCCCATTTCAATAGTAGTAATTAATAATAATGAAAAACAGAAGTAGTCTCATGAAGAAAGGTCCTATAGGGACTTAAAAGTTGTAACGATAGAAGTTTGAGTCATTCCTCCAGGAAAGAAAAACACGAGCAAAAACTTAACAACTATTGGCAGTGTTGGTAGAAGGCAGGAGAAGATAGAATGTGTAGGATATAAAGGAAGCTATGATTACTCATGGGGCTTATTACCAGCTACAAAGTGGGGACTGTAGCAGCTCTGCTTGGTGTTCATTTTTTTCTTCCTTCTGTTTACTCTAAAAATGTATAAATAAATAACAGTTGTGGCTAATTGTTATGGATACAATCATGCCCTGCTAGTATATGTTGGCTGATGAGACGTTACATTTTCTTCCTGGGGAAGTGTGAATTTCTTTACATGAATGAATTACAGGAATGTTGATAGTGATGAACGTTGAGTGGCCAAAGTAGTGGTGTACCCATAAGTTTCAGATGGTATTATTTTTAGCTTCGTGCCTAGAAAGATTAATCCCTGCAGATTGCAACATGTAATGCTATAGTCCATTGATTTCTGGAAAAAGACAACAGTTGAAAATATATAAAAGTAAAGATCAAGGTATGACTCTTCTTTGCTATTTCATGCCTCTCTGTAGTTGGCCATAGTTTGGGCAACTGCTATATTTACTCTACAGTTATGACTCATATGGATCAGTCTCTCTTCCCTGGCTCCTACCATTGACAATTCTTCTTTAGTGCCTTGTTCCATCAGGTCAGTGGTGATAATGGTAGTAATGGCTTCCCATTATTGATAGTCCTTGGGTGCTTCACAATTTATTGTAGATTTCAAACCCTGTGAGGTGCCCCTTTATTAACTTCTGTTCATGGAGATCTTTAAGTGTGCAATCGATTTATGTCAGTACTGTGACTGATATAACAGGATTTGTAATTTCTTCCAACTCTTATGTTTTAAGTTTCTATAGGTCAGAGATAATTCTCATACAGTGTAGATATAAGATATAATGAGGTTTTAGAAATTTATATGGCACAATTTAATTCTATGCCCTACACTGTTGATTTTTAAAATGCCATTCTTTATAATGCTGCAGATATTTAACTGTTTTACACATACATAGTATTTCAATTTATTTTATACTGAGAAATGCAAAGCAATAACCTTAAGAAAGACTTTTTTTTTTTTTTTTTAGATGGAGTCTGACTCTGTCACCAGGCTGGTGTGGCACAATCTTGGCTCACTGCAAACTCCGCCTCCAGGATTCGAGCGGTTCTCTTGCCGCAGCCTCCTGAGTACCTGGGACTACAGGTGCATGCCACCATGCCCAGTTAATTTTTGTGTTTTTAGTGGAGACAGGTTTCACAGTGTTATCCAGGATGGTCTCGATCTCTTGACCTCATGATCTGCCTGCCTTGGCCTCCCAGAGTTCTGGGATTACAGATGTGAGCCACCGTGCCCAGCCAAATAATACATTTTTAAAGGAGGAATAATTATAGGAAAATGTTGCTGAGGAGAATTTATCATTACTTAAAAAATAACACCCCAAAACATCTAGAAAGTACAAATGTGACTTTCATATGCATGAAGTCATGAATACATTATTATTTTTCCTTTTTATAGTATCACATCACAGAAACTTGTTCAGTCTCCCTTGTGACCTTGAGAAGGAGAGCAAACATGTCCCTTTGTCACCTAAAACATTTTATTCATTTCAAAATGGCCATGACACTGTGGCTATTTTAAGCTTCCCATTGTTTGTCTAAAATAGATTGTTCTGGCAGAGTGTATGTTCTGAAAATCGTTTGCTTGGTGTGCTCATTACTTCATGTCAACTTTCAGAATGGCAATTTCTAACAATTTCTAAACATTCTTTTCCCAAACAGGTCAAGTGAATGATGCTATTTAAGTGTGTGTGTTTGTGGACTATGCTGTGAGGGAGTAAGGCATTAGAATGGGTAATGTATAGGCAGACCACACTCACAAAACCATACCAGCATCATAGGATGAACCAAGTTTTATAGAAGTATAGAGAATGGTAATCAGGTGTAAGGCCAACCAGATTGCAGTTCTTGTTAAGGTGTGGGCAAATCTGAAATACACATTATAGGAGGTTAATTGATAGACTGTAAAACAGACTCAGTAAGGTCAAAGCACTGGTTTCTGTTTTCCAACTCTTTCCTCAGTCTACTTCATCTCCCATTTTGACAGTAGAAATACCATGCTAAGAAGAAAATGTAATTATGCTACTAAGTTGCTTAATAGCATCAGCTTTAAATATGCCTTTTTCAGGGCTTTTTATAGCCAGTGCTATCAAACTCAAGCCTCATTTTATCTCTCCCATCTTACTTTCCGGTAGTCCTTTCCTCATATCTTCTAGATCTGTAGTTTTTCCATCACTACTCTGATAAATCATAAATACTTCATCATTTTGACAAACATTAAAATTTTTGTTTCAAACTGCAGGTTGAGCTGAACTGTTTATGTAACATGTAGAAATCAGTATTTGGTTTCTAGCATGAAAAATTTAAGTCAACAAGCCAAAGTAAGATTAGAATTGACTGGATTATGTGAGAGTTGGACTGAAGAAGTTATAAAACCCTGCTCTAACCGCAGTGAACATACTTTGTGAACAGCACTGCATATACCTTCACAACGTTTTTGCTTCTTCCTCCAATTACTTTTGCCTGAAATACGAGTCTAATGCCTACTCCTTACCGTCCATACAAACTCATTTCACATCATTATAGAGAAGTCTGATTCTCCAGGTAAAGTGGTAATTACTTTGATCTCTGAATTATTTCTTCATGAACCATTAGCTCAGTTATCTGATTCTGTTATAATTCATCTGTTTAAGCTCTAATAAGTGAACCTTCTTCAAAATAGGACTACAATTAATATCTATATCCTTAGTCCCTTAAAAAATGGCTTACCTCCTTGTGGGTACTTAAAAATATTTAAAAAGTCATCATTTCAAACTAGAATCAAGAGTCTAAAGAGATGTGCACTTCCAGACAAAAAGAACAACTTGCAAATAAACTCAAAATAACCTTTTATTTCAGGTTAAAACTTGGAATAAGTCATCTACATACTGATATCGTTCATAGATTCTGCCTTGAATTCAGGAGTTTCTATAGGAGACAGTTTTAATCAAAGAGAAGATCAGAGGTTTTGAAGAATGCCTTATTTCTGAAATGAATGAAGAAGGGAAGCTGAAAAGCTAAGGTTTGACTGGAAAGCTAAGGTTTGCATTCCACTTCTGCTATTCTCTAACTTGATGACCATGAAAATAACAATAGCAAGAGCAACAACAAAACTTCCAGTAACAATAATTGAATTCACAACATCAGCAATAATATCACAGATGGAATGGAATGTGTACCATATGCCTCAAACTCTGTCAAGCACCTAAAGTTATTCAGATATAAAATGTTAAAATCATGTTTATTAAACATCATAGGAAGAATACCCTCAGTTTTTGCATGCTTTATCCAAAATCTCTGAGTATAATGAGTTTTTTAAAGTTATAGACAACTAAAGGAAAAGCTGAAGAGATACAATGAGAGATGGCATTAAAATTTGGGGAAATTAACAGTAGTGGCTACCTAGCACAGTAGACAAAGCTAAAATCCCTCAGTTGGATGAGGCAGAAGACAGTGATAAGTAACCTTATTTATGCTGCAAAACCAGTCTCAAGAAGAGGAGACACCAGTTCACTTTAAAGTGGGGATAAGAAATGGGAATGAAAGCAGGGAAGAGTATTTTGAACTGTTTCAAAAATGCTTAAATTGTTCTTTGGCCAACATACCCATGTTAAACCCACACAGCAAGATGACTATCCCTTCTCTAGTTTATCAGGAAAAGAATCTACTCTGAAAAATTAAAACTAATAAGCTCTAGGTTTTTACACATTGAGCAAAGTTAAGGGGCCTTGACGGTAGATGAGCATATTAAAACAGGAGGATTAGGTAAATGTCTTCTCACTAAATGCTGAGACATCCTTCTGCTTCTCTCACTCAGCTTCTAGAATCCTGAAAGCCAGGCTTATACTACCAACTAGGAGGGACATTATGAACCAAAAAATGTATAAATGCTCATATTAATAAAACAGTTGTGTCCACCAAACAAGTCAAACCCATTCATATTTTGGGACTTCTCACAGTACAGATATTCTGATTAATTGTAAAATGAGTCAATCTTACATAGGAATGGCTAGCTTACACATTTGAGGAAATCTACAGAATTTAAAGACCGATGCCAAGCCGTGTGTGTGTGTGTATGTGACAAAACAAAAAGCACTCTGAGGGAATATGGACAATTTAGAGGGAAGAAAACTTCAAAAACAACAAATACAACATTAACAGCAACTATATTATCAAGACAAGATAGGACATCATAATATAAGAATAAATGCTATTTGGCCAGATGCGGTGGCTTACACTTGTAATCCTAGCACTTTGGGAGGCAGAGGCGGGTGGATCACCTGAGAGTAGGAGTTGGAGGGCAGCCTGGCCAAAATGGTGAAACCCTGTCTCTACTAAAAATACAAAAATTAGCTGGGCATGGTGACGCATGCCTGTAATCCTAGCTACTCGGGAAGCTGAGGCAGGAGAATCACTTGAACCCAAAAGGGGGGGAAATTGCAGTGAGCTGAGCTCACGCCACTGCACTCCAGCCTAGGCAATAGAGCAAGACTCCATCTGCAGAAAAAAAAAAAAAAAAAAAAAAAAACTGTTAAAACAGAAAATTTAGGGAATTAAGTAGATATTGAAAATTTGAAAACTGCATTTTAGTAGAAACATTTTTTGAAGGCTTATTGGAGAAAGTTGAGGATCTGACTCAAAAGTGTAGGTAAAATATAGAAAGAAGAAATGAGTAAAGCCATGTAAATAAGGTTTAAACTGGGAGTTTCAAAATATGAGAAAAGGTAAAATAGACTGGAAGTATATTATAAAAGTATATTATCAAAAATTATAAAGTATATTATCAAAAATTTAAAATAAACTTTCTCTGAGAAAAAGTGACATGTGATTCCAGATTGAAAGAACTAGTCACTGAGGAGTCTGAAATTAGTAACAAGTCACATGAAACAAGTCAAATTACTGTGCAATTTTAGTACTCTTAAAGACCTTAAACATTCTGAGGTGGACAATATCTACTATAGATCTCTACATGCAGATATGTATATATGTATGTGTCCATCCGTCTGAGAGAGAACCATAAAATTTCACCAAAGGATTAGGAATCAGAATAATAGTATTTTTCAGCTTCAAATTCCACACTCAAATTATTCCAGTGCAGTATAAAATGAAGATAGCTTTAGATGGGTAAAACATACAAGTTTTGCATAAAATGCACATTAATGCAGTTTACTGATATATATTCCTTCCACAAAAATGAGAGTAAGTTAAGATAAAGTTAGGTAATTCAACAAATGGACTAATACTCATGAGGTTTGAAGAAAAAAATCAGGATAATACTGTGCAGTAGTCTAGAAAGTCCCCAGGTCTCTTCTTGCTGTTTCTCTATTTGATAATCTTCCAGTAAACAGATATAAAATTTTAACAGAATTACAGTCAAAGGAGAAAAAAAACCACTATAACTGTTTGATCGCAGGACCATGTTAAGAGGAGATTTTCAACTTTTTCCAAAGGTTTGGAAAAAGAATAAATGCTAAGTAAACTAAGCATTTACAGTAGAAAGCATTTCTGGAGTGCTAAATTGTACCAGGTAACTGCCCTGAGTTTTTAAATATATTTTATGTATAACCTTAGCAACCTTATAACCTTGGTAATTTGTTATCCTCAGTAACTTGTTATCCTCATTTTACAGATGAACAAATTCTAGGAAAAACAAAATAAACATAAAAATTCAAACTGAAATATTAAACAAAAATGTGAAAATGCTAGGATAGAGGTAGGGCGCAAAGGTGGCAAAATACAAGATTATTTCTGATC
Source organism: Trachypithecus francoisi (assembly GCF_009764315.1). Taxonomy (NCBI): domain Eukaryota; kingdom Metazoa; phylum Chordata; class Mammalia; order Primates; family Cercopithecidae; genus Trachypithecus; species Trachypithecus francoisi. Next base: position 87,289,231 of record NW_022681473.1, read on the forward strand.
TTCTACCGCAGGAACTTAATAGATAATGTCTGAAGTTATGAAATCAAGAAATAGCATCACTTTGTTAAACAGGACCTCCCCTAGGCTATGTGGGACTCAGGATAATACCGGGGTGGGGCTTCTGTTTCATAAACAATTTGAATTAAGATTTGTAACAAAATTCATGGGCCCATGTCAAATATAGGGATTTGATTTATTGAAGATGTAGAGAAGAGAGATACTCATATGTTTAGAAGCATGATACTTTATCTTGAATTCTGCAGACTGTAATCTCTGAATTCCCAGGACATAGTCTTGTTTGATGTTGGCCACATCTCTTCCTTCTATCTACCACCACCAACAGAAAGATAAGTGAGAGGAGATGTGTGAAAAAAGAAGAGTCCATTCAAGGAAGGGAAAAAAAAAAAGAAGGGTCCATTCAAGGAAGGATTGTCTGTCTTTTGTCTAGTACAATGAAAACTGACCTTGGAACACGATGTTTTTGCATCCATTGCAGGTGAAAGAGAACAATGATTAGAAAGGCTCATTGTCCTGTGGAACAAGTCTTGAGAACCTTGGAGGAAATGGCATAGCCACTTCTGGAGACTGCTTGGCAAGTGGCATGGAGCTAGTGAATGGTACTAGTGGCAGGCAGGATAAAGAATACCTGTTATCAGCACCACCACACCCCACCATTGCGTGCTGTAGGCATGTGGTGATGGGGTAATCAGAACACAGATGGGTGAAATCCAGTGCATAGGCCTGGATATGTGGCTTTAGGCCAAGGGTCAGCCATGGTCCAAGGATAGCCCTGGGTCTGACACAAATGAGAGAGAGTCACCGCAAATCAACAAGATGGCATCATTTTGACACTTTAATCTTGTACAATCTTCAGAGAGAAATACTTGTATCATCCAGCAGGAGTTAACTTGTAATTATGCCAGTTTCTTGGAACTAGATTCTTGCTTACCTGGTCTAAGAGTGGTTCGATAATTGAAATCTGGAAGCAAATACAAAAACAGCAAAAACGTTGAAATGTTGGGCTAATTTATTTCAGTAGGAGGGCTAGGGAGGAGGAAGGATAGAGTTGAGAAATTGTTTTTCATAATAAGCCTTGTAATACTATAGTACTTTTTAAGTCCTGTAGATATATTACTTCGAACAATTAAATAAATATATGAAAGCAGTTTATTTTTAAGTTATTTTCCTGGCTCCAAACTGTTAGGGGCATGTGTGTGTGTGTATATATATACACATGTATATATACATATATAAACACATGTGTATATAGTATATACACGTGTACACATATGTGTATATACACGTATGCACACGTGTATACATATTTACACATATATACACGTGTACGTGTATATACACATATATACACATTCGCATGTGTATATATATACACGTATATGTATATATACATATATATGTGAATGTGTATATATACACATGTGTATATATACATATATCGATACATGCATGTATATCTGTATATATACATACCTATACACACATACATACACACAATTAGAGCTTACAGGGAGCTTAATACTCTATAAAATATTAGAAAAAGTTATTTTCCATTTATTTTTAAATTGGTACATTTAAATATATCACAGTTGGTCTCACAGAAACCTCAAGGTCAATGACCAACAAAGTGGAACTTTTAACCTAAACCAGTCAAAGAAGATAACAAGGATAAAACTAAGTATTATTAGGGGTATAGAGTTAGTTCAGGCCAGTATTGGGCCCAAACTGTGAATCCAAGGTTGCTCATCTGTGGTACCCTGACTTCCAGCCCCCATCTTCCCTCGGGCACCTCTGCTAGCTGTCAATTAAATACCACTAATGAGGACAGTGATAACAGCTTAAGAAATGCTTCTGTCCCTTGAGTATTTCATTCCAATAAGGAGTGTCTTACTAGACCAAACTATTTTAAACCCCAAAGAAATAGCCTAAAAAGAACTATTTTTAGTCAGTGTCATTTGCAATAATGGTGAGACTTTGAGGCCTTATAAACTCTCTACTACTCTTAAGTTTTGATTTGTAGTTGGCTGCATATTGTGAAGCTGACCCAGATTATACATAACTAGGAAAATAGGATCTGTGTTTTAAGGTTAAAAAAAAAAAAAAAAAAAACCCTGCGGAGTGAAACAAGAGCTTTTTATTTGTATTTACTTCTATATAGGCTATAGTGCAAGTATAGATGTGAGAAGTATTTTTATTACACATATATTATCATTTATTTCAAGGAAGCATACAAGCCCCTGCTGTTTGCAGACACACTTGATAATAAACCTCACTGAACAAATCTGGAAGAATTGAATGTAATTTCTTGTCTGTGTCTACGTGAACTTAATTGTATAAATGTGGGCATGCACATTCACAGAGATACAAACACAGTAACATCTCACTATCTTTGTAGTGGTAGATAAAGAATCATTATTTGTATATGAATTTCAAAAAAATTAAAGTTTACCTCATCAGAAATAATTAAAATGTTCTTAAAAACTGCAATCCAAACTTCATCACCATTCTTTTATCTTCTAAAACACTAAATTGAAGTTATGAAATATTTGATTGATACGTAATTATTGTAGTACATAAATTGACATAATGTGTTATAGTTCATGCCTTCTGGTTTTGTCGATTTGGAAATATTCCAAACAGTCCCAGAGAACTCTGCTACTTACTTTTGTTTGTGTTTGTAACTTTCTGCCTTTTTCTCACTGGTATGCTATCCCATCTCACCCTTCACTGTTAGTATGTTCTTCTAGCTGCTATTTTCTTACATTAATTTTTGCATCATTGAATACATAATAAGTGCTCAATAACTGCTGTGTTGACTTAAACTACATAGTTCTCTCTCTTTGACAGTGTTATTGTAAAGAAGTAATGAACTGTTTTTACTGATCAGAAACCCTGCATTTTTCCTCTACTTGTATCATACCATCTGTTTAACATTACCTGATCTACTTTCAAAGTAACTCAAGCACTGAAGGTTAAAATACTGGTGATAAAAATTCAGTTAGTTTCTGGTCGTGAGTCCAGCTAATTACTGATATTTGGTTCTTCTTTCTGTGAATAGGTAAGTGTTGTGCCAAGGGCTGAATGTTGAGGAGACTGACAGTATTTCTAAGAGGATTTGAAGCCATCTCTTCATAATCAGGATGAGCTCCTACTTTATAACTGCTGTAATCCAAAGAACTTCTGGCTCATAAGGAGCATATGTCTAAAGCCATACGAGTTGGTAGTTAACACTGATCTTTTCAGTTTCTTCTGTCATCACAGACTCTCCCTGCAAAGTAAATTTTCTTTTGAATGTCTATTTTAATGCTTATTTCCCACTCCCTTGGGGTGGTAAGTAATTTCATGTAGAAATTAGAAAACTGGAAGGCAGAAGACCATTTTAAAGATTGTTTATTTCATGGCCTCATATTTTAAAGGGGCCTGAAAGTCTCATCTCCAAGCAATCAAGGCAGTCAAGTTTGACTTTATGGTTACCCTAGGCATAGCTCTTTGATGGATTAAAAAGTGCTTTTAGCCAATTGACATCTGCTGCTTCAGTGATACAATGTGGACATTTTAGGCTTGCATTTAAAATGGCAATTGGACTTCACTACATTGAAAACAAGGTTCAGGAACACTAATGGCCACATTAATGACTTTGAATAATTTCTAGTTATAGTTCTTGAGTAATAGCACTGGAAATATTTGCTATGAAACAAATTACTGATTTACTAGTAGGAATGATGGCATTGACTTGAACTCGAATGACTATTTTGAAAGGCTGGTGATATAGAAGGCTTTATGGAAGGGTGAGTTTCATGTGGAAGATCATGTTTCCACATGACTACACATGTCAACTAGGGGAATTCTACATACACATTTACAATGGATATTTCTTTGTCTTAAACTCTGACTAGAGAGACTATATTCATATTTTGTCTCCAGAATCCAAGTATTCCCTGATGATTCTGCCCTTCAGTATTTGTTTAACAGAACAGTCATGTTCTTATGAATGCTAGGATATTAGTAATGAAAAATCCAAGTGATTTACTGGAAGTACTATTTTAATGTGTCTGTTCTGCTATAAAAATTTACCTGAGACTAGATAGTATAAAAACAAGATAAATTAATTTTCTTACAGTTCTGGTGACTAGGAAGTCCAAGATCAAGGTGCCAGCATTTTCATTTGTTTAATGAGGACTGCACACTCCAGCGGGGAGAAAAGCTGTGTTCTCAGATGGCAAAAGGTGGAAGGGCAAGCTAGCTGAACAATGTGCAAAGCCTCTTCATTAGTGCCTTACTTCCATTCCTGCTAGAAGAGCCCTCATGGCCTAATTACTTCTTGAAGGCCCCACCTCTTAGCATTATCACAATTGGTAACACCTGAATTTTGCAGGGAACACATTCAAACCATAGCAATGAGTTTTTTCAGCTTGTTTTCTTATGCAGTTTTCATTCAATTGACCCATACTTTGTTACTTGGTAGTGCTATAAACATATCTGGTTCATGAGAGAGAGACAGAGCTTTATGCAGACTCATAAAAATCACATGTCAAGCATTAGACCAGCAAAAAATGCTGGTGACTAAACTGAAGTTCAATCAGAATATTTTCTGTCTGAAATTTGAAAAGTAGGTTGAGAGAATGAAGAATAATTAATTTCAATAAGAAGCAAAAAGATACACGTGGAAAATAAACAAGAATGCTGTGTCCTCAAATAGAATGTTATCACCAAAAGCATAAGCTAACCTGTATTGTCAGGCTACTTAATATTCTGAACAGACTTTCAAAAGGCTGACAGCATTTATAAGTCTTTGGTAAGCTTTTAAAACTTTGGAAAGGTCAATTTGGTTACTGTTTCTGAGTCCCCTATGACATATAAATGTTTGGCTTCCCCAATTTCTGATGAGGACAGGAAAAATGACCAAAATTTCTGCCTAAATTTATATCAAACTTCCCCTAATTTGGAGTATACCAAAGATTTTATTCCTTGGTTCCAAAAGATTCAAACATGATGCCTGAAGGAAATAATTCACCTTTTTTTTAGTAATAATTTCATTGGGATGTAATTTATATACAATTAAATTCATATTTAAAATGTACAGTTCCATGGTTTTTAGTCTATTCAAAGTTGTGCAACCATCACCACAATTTTAGAACATTTTCATCATCCTACCCAAATCCCACCATTGTACCCTTTAATAGTCGCATACTATTATCCTCATTCCCTCTATCTCTAGTCAACCACTAATTAACTTTCTCTATTGATTTTCACATCCTGGACATTTCATATAAATCGCATTATATAAGGATTGCCATTCTAACTGGTGTGAGATGGTATCTCATTGTGGTTTTGATTTGCATTTCTCTGATGGCTAGTGATGCTGAACATTTTTTCATGTGTCTGTTGGCTGCATAAATGTCGTCTTTTAAGTACTATGCAGCCATGAAAAAGGATGAGTTTGTGTCCTTTGTAGGGACATGGATGCATCTGGAAACCATCATTCTCAGCAAACTATCGCAAGAACAGAAAACTAAATACCGCATGTTCTCACTCATAGGCAGGGATTGAACAGTGAGATCACTTGGATGCGGGAAGGGGAACATCACACACCAGGACCTGTTGGGGGCTGGGGGGGGGGGAAGGATAGCATTAGGAGATATACCTAATGTAAGTGACGAGTTAATGGGTGCAGCACACCAACATGGCACATGTATACATATGTAACAAACCTGCACGTTGTGCACATATACCTTAGAACATAAAGTATAAAAAATTGCATTGTATAATATATGATCCTATTTACTGGCTTCTTTTACTTAGAAAAATGTTTTCAAGGGTCATCTGTAGTGTGGCTTGCATCAGCACTTTACTGTCAAATAATTTCCCTTGTGTGGATATTACCATATCTTGTTTATCCATTCATCAATCCATAGACATTTAGGTTGTTTTCACTTTTTGACTTTTCTGAATGAGGCTGCTAAAAATATTCATGAACAAATTTTTATGTGGATATATGGTTTCATTTATCTCTGGAGAAGGGGTAGCAACTGTACATTTAAACTTGTGAGGAACTGGCAGACTGTCAACGTGTATGCCTCATTTTACATTTTCACTAGTAGTGTATGAGGGTTTCAGTTTTTCCACATCCTTGTTATTTGTCATTACCTGCATGTCATTACCTGCACCTTAGTGACTATAATTCTCACTGAGTGTGAAGTTGTTTCTCATTGTGACTTTTATTTTCATTTCCCTAACAACTAATATTGTTGAGCATTTTCTCATATGTTTATTGGCCATTTAAACCTTCTTTCTAAAAACATGTATTAATTTAATTGGTTACTTTTTATTTGGATAATTTGTGATATTGAGTTGTCAATGCTATTTATGTTGTCTAGATACAAGTTATTAAAAGATATGAGATTTGTAAATATTTTCTTTCACTCTATAGGCTATTGTCTTTCTTGATAGCATCCTTTGAAGCATACAAGTTTTGAATTTTGATGAAGTACAATTTACATATTTTTTCTTTGTTGCTTGTGATTTTGATGTCCTAACTAATAAATGATTGCCTGGTCCAAGGTGGTAATGATTTACATTTTATTCTAAGACTTTTATTTCTTTACCACTTGTATTTAGGGCTTTGATTCACTGAGGTAATTTTTGTAAATTGTGTAAAATATGGGTCCATTTTAATCTTTTGCATGTAGATATCCAGTGGGACCAGCACCATTTGTTGCAAAGATTTTAGTTGTCACCCTTCTCAAAAATAGACTACTAATGTAAATGTTTAGTTTTAAACTCCCAATTCTATTACATTCATAAATATGTGTCTATGTGTTTCTTTGTGAGTAGTTTAGTGTGTGTATGTGTCTGTCTGTTTTACATTGCAGTACAGGAATAACTGACACTGGCTAATTTATGAAGAAATAAGTCTATTTGGCTCTTGATTCTGCTATGGAAAGTTGAAGATATGGGCATCTGCAATCTGGTGAGGGTTTCAGGGGGTTTCTACTTATGGCAGAAGGTGAAGGGTAGCCAGCATGTGCAGAGATCACATGGCAGGAGAGGAAGCACATGAGAGAGAAGGGAGAGGTGCCAAGCGCTTTATACCAACTACCTTTTGTGGGATCTAATAGAGTTAGAACTCACTTATCCTCAAGAAAGGACATTATTCATGAGGGATCCACCTTGATGACTCAAGTACTTCCCATTAGGCCCCATCCCCAACATAGGGAATCAAATTTCAACATGAGGTTTGGAGGGAGACAAACATCCAAACCATAGCATATGTATACATATATAGTCTTTGGCCAATACCACACTATCATGGTTTCTGTAACTGTGTAGTGAGTTTTGAGTTTCGAAAGTGTGAATACTATAGTCTTGTTCTTTATCAGGATTCTTTTGGCAATCTGGATATTTTGAATGTCCATTTGAGTGTTTGGGTCAACTTATTAATATCTACAAATACACAGCTGAAATTTTGACAGAATGCACTGAATCTAGATTTATATAGGCTTGTTACTATCTTAGTGTTAATTATTAATTAAGTCATCTGATACAGAGTATTAGTTTTGACTTCTGTTACATTTCTAAGCATTTTTTGCTGCTACTAGAAATATAATTGTTTTCTTAACTACATGTTTGGATTTTTCATTGAACGTGTATAGAAATACAAATGATACTGGTATAGCAATCTTATATGCTGCAAACTTGCAGAATTTGTTTTGTGGTGAATGTCTTAGAAGAGTGTTACATACAAAATCTACAAAGATACATAGTTTTACTTCTTTTTCAACCTGAGTGTCTTTTATTTCACTCTTTTGCTATTTTACCCTTGCTAGAAACTTCAGTATAATACTGAATAGAAGTGGTAAGAGAAAACATTATTGCCTTGTTCCTGATTTTACAAAGAAAATACAGTTTTCCCACTGAGCATGTTGCTGTCCACTGATTTTTGGTAGATTCCTTAAATCAAATTGAAGAAGTTTGCTTATATTCATAGTTTGTTGAGTACTTTAATAATGCAGAGGTGTTGGATTTTGTTAAATGCTACTTGTAGTTCTATTGCAAAAATTTTATTTGTCCTTTATTGCATGAACATGTTGCAGACATTAATAGATTTTTACATATTTAATCAGTGTTGCATTTGTGGGATAAATTTTACTTTGTTATGATGTCTAATCTTTTATATATGGATGGATCTGGTGAGCTAGGTTTTTAAGAAATTTTGCCTCTCTCTGTAGATAGAGATATAGATATAGTTCTGCGGTTTTTTTCCCTGTTATTTCTTTTTTTGGTTTTGTATCAGGGTAATACTGGACTCAGATAACTGGGAGTATACACTTCTCCTGCTCTATTTTTTTTGTAAGAGTCTGTAAAAACATGATGTTAATTCTTTAAATGTTAAAATTCACCATTGGAGTAATCGGGCCTGAGCTTTTGTATTTTCTCTGTGAGTAGTTTATTTTTCTCTAAATATCAATTCAATTACTTTAAACATTGTTAAGTCTATATGAAACGTCTATTTCCTTATGAGTCAGTGTTGGCAATTTGTTTTTCTAGGATTTTGTTCTTTGATCTAAATTTTCTAATTTATTAGCACACAATTTTCATAGTATTCCCTGACGATACTTTATTTATTTAGGTCTAGTAGTGTTCTTTCATTCCTGATTTTAGTAATTTGAGCATTCTCACTTCTCTTTTTTCAGTCTGGCTAAACATTTATAATTATTTTAAGCTATTCAAGAAAACTTTTGGATTTGTTGATATTTGTTACTGTTTTTCTAGTCTGTATTTTATTAAATTCAAAACTATTTGCTTTTTTATCTTTCTTTGGGTCAAATTTGATCTTTTTTTCCTACTGTCTTAAGGTGAAATGTTACATTATTGATTTCAGATCTTTCCCTTTTTAAAATATAGGCACTTACAACTACAGATTTCTAAGTACTTGCTTTAACTGCATCCGATAAGCTTTGGTATGTTTTGTCTTCATTTAATTTATATCAAAGCACTTTCTAATTTCTCTTGTGATTTCTTTTTTGATTATTTGGTTATTTAAGAGTACGTTGTTTAATTTTCATGTATTTGTGAATTTCCCAAATTTCTTTGTGTGATTGACTTCTAATTTTATTCAATTGTGGCTGCAGAATATGCTTTGTAGAATTTCAATTACTTTAATTTATTGAGGCTTATTTTATGGCCTAACACATACTCTACCCTAGAGAATGTTTCATGTGCACTATTCTGTTGTTGGGTGTAGTATTCTATAGATGTCTGTTAAATCTGGTTGGTATATAAGATTGTCCAGATCTTTTATTTCCTTATTGATTTTTCTGAGTAGCAGTAGTTGTTTTCTGTTTGTTTAGTGACTGTCTGGAATATTTTAGTGAAATCTATTTGTCCTGAGGTATGAAGTTTCTGAAGTTGCTCCTCAGAGGTTATAGCTCTGGACATGTTCACAGTCACCCCGGGATGACAGTAGTTTCAGCAGAGCTATCTTTAACTGTTTCATACACTGATCCCATCAAGTTGCTAATTAGATACTCTGTTTTCAAAAATTCTATGGGGCATATATTGTTCTATAGACTGTTCCAATTAAATCGAAGACCCTTTGCCCACATAGTCTTTGGGGCCACTATAAGAGGTTTTAATGACTCCAGGATTGCTTTTCTTAGCTGTCTCATTCCCCTCTTGTCTCTCCTAAAGCGACTTGAGTATGACTGATCTTATTCTTCTCATGAAGTTATCTCCATGTAATTGCTTCATTAACACCTTCAATGTTTTAGAAAGCACCGTTAGACTTGAACTTCGCCAGACTCTACTTGAGTGAAGTCAATTCTTTTCAGTAAAGCTTCAGAGTTCTCTGTTATGACTTGCCTCTGCCCCTGGACAAAATTTCTGAACCAAGTTCCTAGAGCTGTAGTCCAGGACGTTGGACCACTTTTCTCTGAGTTACCCCTGCTGGAAAGGCATGTACATCCCTAGTTTTCTAGGCATGTTTCTTTTCTACAGATAAGATGGGGAAACTCTTCCTTATAAATGAGTTGGTATCAAAGCCACTGGAGTCTGGTGTTCTCAGAATGTTTTCCGTAAGCTAAGGCCCCCACCCATGAGTGGGGCTCAGTGGATAAAGGGAGCCACTGACCTCTTGAGTGCACTTGCTTGGAATTTAGCCTCTGCAAAGTAGCTGAATGGAGTATTTTTTAAAAAATTCCACTGACTTGCTCCTCCTCAGAAGATATCATACCTTTCCATTAGTGGGATAGCTGTGTTCTTAGCTACATTCGCCTGAGGGAAATTTCCATCACATTATGCTGAGAGTGCAGAGAGAGAGGTCATGTTTCAAATGCTAGTCTCATTGTTGTTACTGAGTTTTAGTAGACATTTTTTTAAAAAAATGTGTCTTCTTTGCTGTATGTCTTTAGAATAATTCCAGAGACATTACTTTTAATTATTATTACCAGTTATGTTCATTTCACTGAGTGGCCCATTCAGCTTCTCATAATACCATTCCAGAAATAGAATTTCCTTATATTTGTTTGATATTCATAAGATATCTGTAAACATGTAATATATTATTTGACTGCCTAATTTGGAGGATAGTATACATTATGGTGTAATAGCCTACTTGCTATCTGAGTTAATGCAAATGTTTTGTTTATTGGTATATTGTGCGGAGAAATTATATATTGACTGCAGAATTTCAAAGAAAAAGGTAAAAAATTTTTTTGCAAATTTTGAATATCTGAGATAGTTGTACACAATGGGTAATACACACACTTACAATATTAGACATATACATACATGTATAATCTAGCTTTATACAGCATGCACACACACATACACACACATATACATACACAAATGCACATATGTAGACTTTGAGTTAATATCATTCAACTAAGCACTTTAGGCCAGACCTGTATTGATTCTTTAAGTGTCTAGGTTCTAAAAGATGATACCTTCTTTAGTTTCTGCTTCAACTAACTGAAGTCACGTTTAATTACTTGGAACCACAGAGTCCTGACAGATTAATATGAATATCAAATGTTCACAAATTATCTAGACTGCAAATATCATTTCCTTGTGATTTACAGATAAGAGAAGCCTGAACTCTAACTTCTAATGAATATATTTTAAAAACTTGTTTATATTTGACCACTTTTTATTTCTTAATGAACATTTATGCTTCAAAAATCTATCCTCGTTTTCATCTATCACAATGGCCAATACCGTGGTTCCAGAGCCTTGTAAAGCACATCTATGGTCTTGTAGCTTCATGTATCTAATCTGCTGCTGCTGATACTTCAACATTTTCCCCCAACTATGGATAAGTCCTATTCCTTAATTCCTCAAATATATCCAACACCAATATGCAATAAGATACATTCTTCTAAAGCCTTGGAAAAACAGAAATACATTTTCATGAAGTAAGAAAAAGAAAAACTCTGAGAGCTCTGTTAATAGGTTTTAGAATTCATAAGCTGCAAAATAAGAAAAACAAAAATATGTGGACTACAGCTGGAGCATTCCTAGAAATCAGAGAAATACTACTACCTTCAAACTACCTATAAATTAGAGAAATAAATACAACTAATTACAACAAAGTGGCCACCACCATTTCAAGCCAATGTGTCTAGAGAGCATAAGAAAGGGATATAAGAATCCAATGAAAAGAGGAGGGGGACATGGAACAAAGGATAAAAACCCTTAATACTAGAAATAAAAATCTAATAGTATAAACCTAATGAGCACACTTTTTATAATTAGGAGATGGTCCGAAATTGAGGGAGAATAGAAGCACTGTCTTTGAGGGAGGCATGGGTTCTGTATATAATCTTGTAAACAAGTAGGCTTGGAGACGTAGCATTGTAGGGAAATAAGGAAATAAGATAAAATAAAAATCAGAATTCTAAAGAGATCAAAGGACAAACTAAAAAGAAAACATACCTAATTCTGTCCCCACCAAATATCTTTCATTAAAGAAAATTGTTCCTTTAAGCAAGGGAAGAAGGCACAGGTAAGTTAGAAATTTTTTCACAAATGCTAAAATATAGAGATGCAAATTAATTAATATTTTACAAAGTTATTGTAAAAAGAAATTTTTAAAAATACAGATAGAAATATTACAGCTGATAGTTTTTATTCAAGAAACAACTATTAGTCAGAAAGAGTAACACTTCAGATGGAATTGTATCATTTAATAGAAGCCATTTTAGATATGAAAAGAAATCTTGAATTAGAAATTCACAAATTAAAATTGTGTGGGTAAAAAATACGAAGAAATGTAATAGTTGTTAAACGCAGGAAGAAAATGTTTTCAACAGGGCAAAATCATATGAGAAATGAAGATTAAAGTCCAAGATGTCCAAGCAAGTATACATTTGCATGAACATTTAATAAGGAATATAAAAAAGGAGGAAAGTAAGCACAAGAATGAAAATAATTCAAGAAAGGATTAAAAGGGAGTAAGTTGAAATAGCAGACATATAAAGAAGATCCAGCATATAAATACTGAAGTGTCCGAATAGAAGAACAAACTATAAATAACGTTGGGAGGAAAAAACTGTCCAAAGTGTAATCCAAGGAAGCTCCCTGGAAATAGAAGAAGACAGAAGCTATGCAGTGATAGGGCTCATGGGTACCTCATAATATTGACAAGTGCAATCAATTCAGAGATATATATATATTCTATTAAAACTGTTAAACTGTAAAGATGGAAAAAAATCCTTAGGGCTTCTGGACAAAAAGATTATATAACTAATGAGGGAAATTAATTATTTTTCTCAAAAAAATACACAAAGTAAGGCAATGGTGAAGCAATGTTTTTAAGAAATTTAAAGGAAGAAAATAGGAGCCAAGGATTTTAGATCAAGCCAAACTGTCTTTCAAGTACCAAGATCATAGAAAATCGATGTTCAATATTCAAGAACACCAGAGTATACTGTGTTCAAGTGCTATTTCTGAGAATTCTACTGAAGGATGAGCGCCATCTAACCATAAATGCCTAGGGAAACTTTGAAAACATAGGCTACTGGATTATTTATTATTTTCAACCATAGAACCAACATACAACCAAGAGTGGCAACATGAAAATAATGCATTATAGGATAGTATTTGCAAGCCACATAGTAACCTCAAACCAAAAAAACAAAACATAAGATAGATATGCAAAAAATAAAAAGCAAGAAATGGAAACATACTACCAGAGAGAGTTACCTTCACTAAGAGGAAGACAGAAAAGAAGGGGAAAAGGTAAGAGAAGAACACAAAACGATCAGAAATCAAATAACAAAATGGCAGCAGTAAGTTCCTACTTATTAATAACAACATTGAATGTAAGTGTACTAAACTCTCCAATCAGAAGACACAGAGTGGCTAAATGGATGAAAAAACAAGGCCCAGTGATTTTTTTGCCTACAAATTATAAGGAGCATGCTTCACTTATAAAGGTACATAGACCGAAAATAAAAGGATGGCAAAATTACTACATGACAATGGAAACCAAAAACAGCAGGAGTAGTTAGACTTGTATCAGAAAAAAGATTTTTGAGACCAATACTATAAGAAGAGAGAGAGAAGGTAATTATATAATAATAATAAGGTCAATTCAGCATAACAGCTATAAATATATACCCACACAACCATGGAACACCAAGATATATAAAGCAAATATTATTAAAGGTAAAAAGAGAGATAGCTCCCAATACAATAACAGCTGGAGATTTCAGCACCCTACTTTAAGCATTAGACAGGTATTCCAGGCAGAAGATAAAGAAATATTGGAATAATCTGCACTATAGAACCAATGGACCTAATAGATATTTACAGAACATTTCATAAAATGGCTGCAGAATATACATTTTGTTCATTCTCAAAGACAGACCGTATGTTACATTGTAAAGCAAGTCATAAAATATTCAAAAATTGAAATAATATCAAGCATTTTCTCTGATCACAATGGAATAAAGCTACAAATCAATAACAAAGAATTCTGGAAACTATACAAATACATGGAAATTAATATGATCCTGAGTAACCAGTGGGTTAATGAGGAAATTGAAAAATTTCTTGAAAAAAATGATAATGGAAACACAACATACTAAAACCTATGGAATACAATGAAAATAGTACTAAAAAGAAAATTTATAGCTATAAATGCCTACATCAAAAAAGAATACAAACTTCAATAACCTAATGATGCATCTTAAAGAACTGGAAGAGTAATACCAAACTGAACAGAAGTTAGTAGAAAAAAGAAGAAAGATCAGAGCAGAAACAAATGAAAACAATAAAAATAATGAATAAAGCAAAAATTGTTTTCTGAAAAGATAAAACAAAATTACAAACTTGTAGCCAGACTGACAAGAAAAAAAAGACCCAAATAAATAAAACCAGAGGTAAAAAGGAAACATTAAAGCTGATGCTGCAGAGATTCAAAGAATCACTAGTGGCTACCACAAGTAAGTATATGCCAATAAATAGGATAATATAGAGGAAATGGGTCATTCCTAGACACTTACAACCTACTAAGACTGAACCAGGAAAATATCCAAAACCTGTTCAGACCAAGAGCAAGTAAGGAGATCAAAGCAAAAATAAAAAATGTCCCAGCAAAGAAAAGCCCAAGACCCAATAACTTCACTTCAGAATTCTACCAAACATTTATAGAATGCCTAATACCAATCCCATTCAAACTGTCCCCAAAAATAGCAGAAGTGGGAATACTTGCAAACTCATTCTATCTGGCCAGTATTATCCTGATACCAAAACCAGAGACACATCGAAGGAAAAAAAAACAAAAACAAAACTAGGGGACAATATCTCTGATGAATGTTGATGCAAAGATTCTCAACAAAATACTAGCTAACCAAATTCAACAATACATTAGCGAGATTATTTATCATAACCAGGTGGGATTTATCCCAGGGATGCAAGGGTCATTCAACATGCAAATCAATCAATGTAAAACATATTAACAGAATAAAGGGCAAGAACCATATGATCATTTCAACAGATGCTGAAAAATCATTTGATAAATTTCAACATCCCTTCATGATAAAAACCCTCAAAAACTGGATGTAGAAGAAACATACCTCAAAATAATAAAAGCCATATATGATGTACTAACAGTATTGTACTGAATAGGGAAAAACTGCAAGTCATTTCTCTTAGAACTGCAACATGACAAAGATGCCCACTTTCACCAGTAGTATTCAGTGTAGAACTGGAGGTCTTAGCCAGAGCAACTAGACAAAGAAAGAAAAAGCATCCAAATTGGAAAGAGAGGAGTGAAACTATCCTTATTAACTGATGATATGATTTTATATTTGGAAAATCCTGAATACTCAACCAAAAAACTATTAGAACTGATAAACAAATTCAGTAAATGTGCCAGATACAAAATATACATACAAAAGTCAGTATTTCTATATGTCAGTAGCAAACAGCCTGAAATAAAAAGGTAATCTCATTTACAATAGCTACAAATAAAATTAAATACCTAAGAATTAACCAAAGAAGTGAAAGATCTCTATAATAAAAACTATAAAACGCTGATGAATTAAAGAAGACACCAAAAATTGAAAGATTCCATGTTCATAAATTGGAAGAATCAATATTGTTTAAATGTCCATACTACCAAAAGCAATCTACAGAGTCAGTGTAATCTCTATCAAATTACCAATAACATTCTTCACAGAAATAGAAAAGTAAATTCCAAAATCTATATGAAACAACAAAAGACCCAGAGTAGATCAAGCTATCCTAAGCAAAAAACAAACAAAAACTGGAGGAATCAATTTACGTGACTTCCAATTCTTCTACAGAGTTACAGTAACCTGAACAGCATGGTACTGGCATGAAAAAAGACAGATAGACCAATGGAAGAGAATAGAGAACCCAGAAACAAATCCACACACCTATGGTGAACTCATTGTTGACAAAGGTGTTGAGAACTTACCTTGAGGAAAAGACAATCTCTTAAATGTGCTGGGAAAACTGGATTTTTATATGCAGAAGAATGAACTTGATCCCTATCTCCTGCCTTATACAAAAATGAAATCAAAATTGATTAAAGTCTTAAATCTAAGACTTCAAAGATACCTGCACTCCTATGTTTTGTTGCAGCACTGTTTACAATAGCCAAGATTAGAAGCAGAATTGTCTTCTTCTCAGTATGATTCATTTTGTCTATAGTAATGAAAATAAGAAAAACTCTAGAAGACTACACAAATCAAATGAAAGAGAGATGGAGGCTGTGGAAATGGTAGTTCTGCCCACCTGGGCACATGCCTTTAGTGCTAAAGTCTAAGAGTTGCTAATAACTGTTTGAATTAGAGAGTTGACTCATTGACTATTGGTAAGGACATATCAGTATTGATAAGTACTTAATCCACAATAATTTTATTCACAATTAACTTGTTAAGCTGATCTGTGCAGGATGCTGTACCATGCAAGAATTTTATTTGCACAAGTATTAAAAGCATTTCTGTGGAGTGTATTTTTTGCAAAGTTTTAGGTTTATTGACTACCTATGACATATTTTACATAAAGAGCCAAGAGTAAAACTTCATGAAGTTTATAACCCTAATGATATTTTAATTGTTTTGAATGATAGTTCATGCTATTGTTTCTAGTACAGGTTCTTTTTAACACTGCTTATTTAGTAATTGTTATTATATTTTATAGTTACTGAGCACTCAATTGTGGTCACTGTACAGAATAGAACACTTCAGATAATTCTTTCTTACTGAATTAAAAAAAAACCCTTTAAGATTAGGTCACCGGCACTCTATTTTTTTTCCATCAGAGTCTTTTAATTATGTAAGAATTTTAGTAACTTTAATCTTTCTGTGATTAATTTTAGGAAAAACAGAGATCCAAAATAAAGAAAATAAATATGGTTTGAAAATACAGATAACATTAAGAAATCTACCATTTTCTTTTTTTAAAAAAGGTTGTATAGTGTAGAATCATAGGTTACATATTTGTAGTCAAATGGTCAGTGTTGGAATATTGACTTCCTTTTATGAGATTGGCCAAACTTACTCTGTAAGTGCCATACTTTTCATGTAATGTTTCTCTGATTTGTTAAGAGAAACACATGAAGTAAGTTCTGTGAAAGAAATTTTAAAAGTGCTAAATAATTATAACATGTTATTAGGATTATCCTATTACTCAGGATCTAATATGTCTTTGTCATAATTAAGGTGTGAATGTAGTTAAGGGTTCTAGAGTTTTTAAAAACATAGATAAGACAAGTCATGTAGGAAGACAGAGTAAAAAGAAACTGAACGAAACAATGCCAATAAAACAGAAAACACATAAAAAGTCTTCTTGTTAAAAAAACACACTTAATCTGGAAGGCCAAATATATCATAAATTTCAAATTTCATTGTAGTGATCAAATTGACAGTTTTCAAAATTAAATATATCACATTTAACATACTGTAGAATGCTATTCAAGTATATCTTTCAAGTTGGGCCACTTTTCTCCAGACCTACTGGCCATTTATTCAGCACTTCACCATGCCTTTCTTCAGCTGCTGTTACAGTCGCCTTTTGTATCATTATCAATATTTCTCCCCAAGTTATTATCTTTAAATACAAATATAAGACTAGCCCTTTTCTTCTTTTTTCTTAGTAAACCCTTTGTTTATTGATAATATCAAAACACAATAACCAAAAATTCTGAATCATTAATGTTTTTAAGTAACACTGGATGATCATGTATCTAGTTTTTATAATTAAATGAAGCTTAAAAGTTTTGCTGAAACACTGAAGACAATACCGGCCTTGACAAATATCTGCCCCTTTCTTGAAGTTGGTAGTTAAACACAATGAGAAGATGTATAGAAATTATTAGCTGTTTTGGAACCAGGAAAAAAAGTTAAACTACATTCAAAAAATTATCCTTTGGATTTCAGACCCTCCAGGGAGACAAGGTAAGCAAGGCCAAAGAAGAAAATCTGGTAATTCTCTCTTTCAGCTGCTCTATGTCACTCATGTTCTGGTTAAGTTCTGGCGTCTGTTCTTCCCAGTTAATGATAATATTGTCTTGGTGGTCATTGTGTGTGTGTTTGTGTTTAAATCTTCTCTGTTAGACCTAGTTTTTTTGTTGTTGCTTTTGTTTGTTTGTTTATCTTCTCCTTGTTTCTATCAAACTGTAAAAAGAAGTTTGCAAAGTATTGTTAATTGCAGTTTAGTAACAATTGGTACCCATTTTTGGCTTATTTACTGGGTCAAGTTAAGTCTGTCCTTTCTGTATACAAGGGAGGGTTTCTCAGCTGCGTAAACTGTGATAGCATCACCCTCATTTCCATTGATGTAGGTGGTCAGTAAATGTAGGTCCTTTGAAAAAACATCTGCCTTGGGACACTAGGGCACATGTCTTAGAAAGCTGTATTATTTCATCCAAGTGGCACAATTTTGTCATGGTTTTACGTTCATTCTTTTCAAAATTTGGGAATGTGTTATCCTTTTTGTACAACCATGGAATTTTAGTGATGATAGGAGCCTTAGTAATCAATCCAGAATTTTCATTTTGTAGTTGAGGAAATTGAGCCCCAGAACAGTCAGGTGATTAGGCCAAGGCAGAACTTGAAACAGAACCAATTGTCCTGACTCCTACTTCAGTATATTTTTGCTTTCAGGCCAACTCCCTATATATAAAACAAAGCCCCAGTGTGAAACAGAAAAATGAAGTAAAATTTCCTTTGAAACTGAGGGGATCTGTATAAGTGGGCTAACTTAATGTATTACTTTTATTTGTTTTTAGGGGGGGTGGTAAATGACACATGAAGTCTTCCAGGCCATTAATCCTTCCATGCAAGATAAAAGTAATTGGAGGTTTGACATTAGCATGCTGTAAATTGTTTTTCAGTATTTTCTATAAGTATTTATCAATATTAAAAATAATCAATTACTAAGTGCTGAACCAGTAAAAGCATTACGCTATCAAGAAGAGCTGACAGCAGATTGATGTGGGTTTTTTTCCATCTCATTTCCTCTTCCATTTTTTTTAATTTTAATTTTTTATTTTTTATTATTATACTTTAAGTTCTAGGGTACATGTGCATAATGTGCAGGTTTGTTACATATGTATACTTGTGCCATGTTGGTGTGCTGCACCCATCAACTCGTCAGCACCCATCAATTCATCAATTATATCATGTATAACTCCCAATGCAATCCCTCCTCCCTTCCCCCTCCCCATGATAGGCCCCAGTGTGTGATGTTCCCCTTCCTGAGTCCAAGTGATCTCATTGTTCAGTTCCTACCTATGAGTGAGAACATGCGGTGTTTGGTTTTCTGTTCTTGTGATAGTTTGCTAAGAATGATGGTTTCCAGCTGCATCCATGTGCCTACAAAGGACACAAACTCATCCTTTTTTATGGCTGCATAGTATTCCATGGTGTATATGTGCCACATTTTCTTAATCCAGTCTGTCACAGATGGACATTTGGGTTGATTCCAAGTCTTTGCTATTGTGAATAGTGCCGCAATAAACATACGTGTGCATGTGTCTTTGTAGTAGAATAATTTATAATCCTTTGGGTATATACCCAGTAGTGGGATGGCTGGGTCATATGGTACAGCTAGTTCTAGATCCTTGAGGAACTGCCATACTGTTTTCCATAATGGTTGAACTAGTTTAAATCCCACCAACAGTGTAAAAGTGTTCCTATTTCTCCACATCCTCTCCAACACCTGTTGTTTCCTGACTTTTTAATGATTGCCATTCTAACTGGTGTGAGATGGTATCTCATTGTGGTTTTGATTTGCATTTCTCTGATGGCGAGTGATGATGAGCATTTTTTCATGTGTCTGTTGGCTGTATGAATGTCTTCTTTTGAGAAATGTCTGTTCATATCCTTTGCCCACTTTTTGATGGGGTTGTTTGTTTTTTTCTTGTATATTTGTTTGAGTTCTTTGTAGATTCTGGATATTAGCCCTTTGTCAGATGAGTAGATTGCAAAAATTTTCTCCCATTCTGTAGGTTGCCTGTTCACTCTGGTGGTAGTTTCTTTTGCTGTGCAGAAGCTCTTTAGTTAAATTAGATCCCATTTGTCAATTTTGGCTTTTGCTGCCATTGCTTTTGGTGTTTTGGACATGAAGTCCTTGCCCATGCCTATGTCCTGAATGGTACTACCTAGATTTTCTTCTAGGGTTTTTATGGTATTTGGTCTAACATTTAAGTCTCTAATCCACCTTGAATTAATCTTTGTATAAGGAGTAAGGAAAGGATCCAGTTTCAGCTTTCTACTTATGGCTAGCCAATTTTCCCAGCACCATTTATTAAATAGGGAATCCTTTCCCTATTTCTTGTTTCTCTCAGGTTTGTCAAAGATCAGATGGCTGTAGATGTGTGGTATTATTTCTGAGGACTCCGTTCTGTTCCATTGGTCTATATCTCCGTTTTGATACCAGTGATATGCTGTTTTGGTTACTGTAGCCTTGTAGTATAGTTTGAAGTCAGGTAGCATGATGCCTCCAGCTTTGTCCTTTTGACTTAGTATTGTCTTGGCAATGTGGGCTCTTTTTTGGTTACATATGAACTTTAAAGCCGTTTTTTCCAATTCCGTGAAGAAACTCATTGGTAGCTTGATGGGGATGGCATTGAATGTATAAATAACCTTGGGCAGTATGGCCATTTTCATGATATGGCCATATCCATGAGCATGGTATGCTCTTCCATTTGTTTGTGATTCTTCCTATCCATGAGCATGGTATGTTCTTCCATTTGTTTGTGTCCTCTTTGATTTCACTGAGCAGTGGTTTGTAGTTCTCCTTGAAGAGGTCCTTGACATCCCTTGTAAGTTGGATTCCTAGGTATTTTATTCTCTTCGAAGCAATTGTGAATGGAAGTTCATTCGTGATTTGGCTCTCTGTTTGTCTGTTACTGGTGTATAAGAATTCTTGTGATTTTTGCACATTAATTTTGTATCCTGAGACTTTGCTGAAGTTGCTTATCAGCTTAAGGAGATTTGGGCTGAGACAATGGGGTTTTCTAAATATACAATCATGTCATCTGCAAACAGGGACAATTTGACTTCTTCTTTTCCTAACTGAATACCCTTCATTTCTTTCTCTTGCCTGATTGCCCTAGCCAGAACTTCCAACACTATGTTGAATAGGAGTGGTGAGAGAGGGCATCCCTGTCTTGTGCCAGTTTTCAAAGGGAATTTTTCCAGTTTTTGCCCATTCAGTATGATATTGGCTGTGGGTTTGTCATAAATAGCTCTTATTATTTTGAGGTACGTTCGATGAATACCAAATTTATTGAGCGTTTTTAGCATGAAGGGCTGTTGAATTTTGTCAAAAGCCTTTTCTGCATCTATTGAGATAATATGTGGTTCTTGTCTTTGGTTCTGTTTATATGCTGGATAACGTTTATTGATTTGCAAATGTTGAACCAGCCTTGCATCCCAGGGATGAAGCCCACTTGATCATGGTGGATAAGCTTTTTGATGTGCTGCTGAATCCGGTTTGCCAGTATTTTATTGAGGATTTTTGCATCGATGTTCATCAGGGATATTGGTCTAAAATTCTCTTTTTTTGTTGTGTCTCTGCCAGGCTTTGGTATCAGGATGATGTTGGCCTCATAAAAAGAGTTAGGGAGGATTCCCTCTTTTTCTATTGATTGGAATAGTTTCAGAAGGAATGGTACCAGCTCCTCCTTGTACCTCTGGTAGAATTCAGCTGTGAATCCATCTGATCCTGGACATTTTTTGGTGGGTAGGCTATTAATTATTGCCTCAATTTCAGAGCCTGCTATTGGTCTATTCAGGGATTCAACTTCTTCGTGGTTTAGTCTTGGAAGAGTGTAAGTGTCCAGGAAATTATCCATTTCTTCTAGATTTTCTAGTTGATTTGCGTAGAGGTGTTTATTGTATTCTCTGATGGTAGTTTGTATTCTGTGGGGTCGGTGGTGTTATCCCTTTTATCATTTTTTATTGCATCTATTTGATTCCTTTCTCTTTTCTTCTTTATTATTCTTGCTAGCGGTCTGTCAATTTTGTTGATCTTTTCAAAAAACCAACTCCTGGATTCATTGATTTTTTGGAGGGTTTTTTGTGTCTCTATCTCCTTCAGTTCTGCTCTGATCTTAGTTATTTCTTGCCTTCTGCTAGCTTTTGAATGTGTTTGCTCTTGCCTCTCTAGTTCTTTTAATTGTGATGTTAGAGTGTCAATTTTAGATCTCTCCTGCTTTCTCTTGTGGGCATTTAGTGCTATAAATTTCCCTCTACACACTGCTTTAAATGTGTCCCAGAGATTCTGGTATGTTGTATCTTTGTTCTCATTGGTTTCAAAGAACATCTTTATTTCTGCTTTCATTTCGTTATGTACCCAGTAGTCATTCAGGAGCAGGTTGTTCAGTTTCCATGTAGTTGAGCGGTTTGGATTGAGTTTCTTAGTCCTGAGTTCTAGTTTGATTGCACTGTGGTCTGAGAGACAGTTTGTTATAATTTCTGTTCTTGTACATTTGCTGAGGAGTGCTTTACTTCCAATTATGTGGTCCATTTTGGAATAAATGCCATGTGGTGCTGAGAAGAATGTATATTCTGTTGATTTGGGGTGGAGAGTTCTATAGATGTCTATTAGGTCCGCTTGGTGCAGAGATGAGTTCAATTCCTGGATATCCTTGTTAACTTTCTGTCTCGTTGATCTGTCTAATGTTGACAGTGGAGTGTTGAAGTCTCCCATTATTATTGTGTGGGAGTCTAAGTCTCTTTGTAAGTCTCTAAGGACTTGCTTTATGAATCTGGGTGCTCCTGTATTGGGTGCATATATATTTAGGAGAGTTAGCTCTTCCTGTTGAATTGATCCCTTTACCATTATGTAATGGCCTTCTTTGTCTCTTTTGATCTTTCATGGTTTAAAGTCTGTTTTATCAGAGACTAGGATTGCAACCCCTGCTTTTTTTTGTTCTCCATTTGCTTGGTAGATCTTCCTCCATCCCTTATTTTGAGCCTATGTATGTCTCTGCATGTGAGATGGGTCTCCTGAATACAGCAGACTGATGGGTCTTGAGTCTTTATCCAGTTTGCCAGTCTGTGTCTTTTAATTAGAGCATTTAGTCCATTGACATTTAAGGTTAATATTGTTATGTGTGAACCTGATCCTGCCATTATGATATTAACTGGTTATTTTGCTCGTTAGTTGATGCAGTTTCTTCCTAGCCTCGATGGTCTTTACATTTTGGCATGTTTTTGCAATGGCTGGTACCAGTTGTTCCTTTCCATGGTTAGGGCTCCTTCAGGGTCTCTTGTAAGGCAGGCCTGGTGGTGACAAAATCTTTAAGCATTTGCTTATCTGTAAAAGATTTTATTTCTCCTTCACTTGTGAAACTTATTTTGGCTGGATATGAAATTCTGGGTTTAAAATTCTTTTCTTTAAGAATGTTGAATATTGGTCCCCACTCTCTTCTGGCTTGTAGAGTTTCTGCTGAGAGATCTGCTGTTAGTCTGATGGGCCTCCCTTTGTGGGTAACCCGACCTTTCTCTCTGGCTGCCCTTAAGATTTTTTCCTTCATTACAACTTTAGTGAATCTGGCAATTGTGTGTCTTGGAGTTGCTCTTCTGGAGGAGTGTCTTTGTGACGTTCTCTGTATTTCCTGAATTTGAATGTTGGCCTGCCCTACTAGGTTGGGGAAGTTCTCCTGGATGATATCCTGAAGAGTGTTTTCCAAGTTGGTTCCATTTTCCCCCTCACTTTCAGGCACCCCAATCAGACGTAGATTTGGTCTTTTTACATAATCCCATACTTCTTGCAGGCTTTGTTCATTTCTTTTTCTTCTTTTTTTTTTTTGATTTCTCTTCTCGCTTCATTTCATTCATTTGATCCTCAATCGCTGATACTCTTTCTTCCAGTTGATCGAGTCGGTTACTGAAGCTTGTGCATTTGTCACGTATTTCTCGTGTCATGGTTTTCATCTCTGTCATTGCGTTTATGACCTTCTCTGCATTAATTAGTCTAGCTGTCAATTCTTCTACTCTTTTTTCAAGATTTTTAGTTTCTTTGCGCTGGGTACGTAATTCCTCCTTTAGCTCTGAGAAGTTTGATGGACTGAAGCCTTCTTCTCTCATCTCGTCAAAGTCATTCTCTGACCAGCTTTGATCTGTTGCTGGCAATGGGCTGTGCTCCTTTGCAGAGGGAGATGCGCTCTTATTTTTGGAATTTCCAGCTTTTCTGCCCTGCTTTTTCCCCATCTTTGTGGTTTTATCTGTCTCTGGTCTTTGATGATGGTGACGTACTGATGGGGTTTTGGTATAGGTGTCCTTCCTGTTTGATAGTTTTCCTTCTGACAGTCAGGACCCTCAGCTGTAGGTCTGTTGGAGATTGTTTGAGGTCCACTCCAGACCCTGTTTGCCTGGGTATCAGCAGCAGAGGTTGCAGAAGATAGAATATTGCTGAACAGCGAGTGTACCTGTCTGATTCTTACTTTGGAAGCTTCCTCTCAGGGGTGTACTCCACCCTGTGAGGTGTGGGGTGTCAGACTGCCCCTAGTGGGGGATGTCTCCCAGTTAGGCTACTCAGGGAGTCAGGGACCCACTTGAGCAGGCAGTCTGTCCGTTCTCAGATCTCAACCTCCGTGTTGGGAGATCCACTGCTCTCTTCAAAGCTGTCAGACAGAGTTGTTCGCGTCTGCAGAGGTTCTGCTGCCTTTTTGTTGTTTTTTTTCTTTCAGCTGTGCCCTGTCCCCAGACGTGGAGTCTACAGAGACAGGCAGGTTTCCTTGAGCTGCTGTGAGCTCCACCCAGTTCGAGCTTCCCAGCGGCTTTGTTTACCTACTTAAGCCTCAGCAATGGTGCGTGCCCCTCCCGCAGCCTCGCAGCTGCCTTGCGGTTAGATCGCAGACTGCTGTGTTAGCAATGAGGGAGGCTCCGTGGGCATGGGACCCTCCCGACCAGGTGTGGGATATATTCTCCTGGTGTGCCCGTTTGCTTAAAGCGCAATATTGGGATGGGAGTTACCCGATTTTCCAGGTGTTGTGTGTCTCAGTTCCCCTGGCTAGGAAAAGGGATTCCCTTCCCCCTTGCGCTTCCCAGGTGAGGCAATGCCTCGCCCTGCTTCAGCTCTCACTGGTCGGGCTGCAGCAGCTGACCAGCACCGATTGTCCGGCACTCCCTAGTGAGATGACCCCAGTACCTCAGTTGAAAATGCAGAAATCACTGGTCTTCTGTGTCGCTCGTGCTGGGAGTTGGAGACTGGAGTTCTTCCCTCCTCTTCCATTTTAAGAAAGATGTAAAAAAGGTTTATGAAAAATTATTAATTTGAGTAGTGTAGTTGCTTTTTTTTTTTTTAATTTTAAGTTCTGGGATACATGTGCAGAATGTGCAGGTTTGCTACATAGGTATACATTTGCCATGGTGGTTTGCTGTACCTATCAACCCATCATCTAGGTTTTAGGCCCTGCATGCATTAGGTATTTGTCCTAATGCTCTCCCTCCCCTTGCTACTCATCCCCCGACAGGCCCGTGTGTGATGTTTCCCTGTGTCCACGTGTTCTCATTGTTCAACTCAAAGTGAATTAAAGACTTAAACATAAGAACCAAAACCATAAAAACCCCAGAAGAAAACCTAGGCACAATACCATTTAGGACATAGGCATGGGCAAAAACTTTATGACTAGAACACCAAAAGCAATTGCAACAAAAGCCAAAATTGACAAATGGGATCTAATTAAACTAAAGAGCACAGCAAAAGAAACTATCATCAGAGTGAACAGGCAACCTACAGAATGGGAGAAAATTTTGCAATCTACCCATGTGACAAAGATCTAATATCCAGAATCTACAAGGAACTTAAACAAATTTACAAGGAAAAAAACAACCCCATCATAAAGTGGGCAAAGGATATGAACAGACACTTCTCAAAAGAAGACATTTATGTGGCCAACAGACATTATGAAAAAAGCTCATCATCACTGGTCATTAGAGAAATGCAAATCAAAACCACAATGAGATACCATCTCATGCCAGTTAAAATGGTGATTATTAAGTCAGGAAACAACAGATGCTGGTGAGGCTGTGGAGAAATAGGAACACTTTTACACTGTTGGTGGGAGTATAAATTAGTTTAATCCTTGTGGAATACAGTGTGGCAATTCCTCAAGGATCTAGAACAAGAAATACCATTTGACCCAGCAATCCCATTACTGTGTATACCCAAAGGATTATAAATCATTCTACTTTAAAGACACATGCACACGTATGTATCTTGCAACACATTTCACAATAGCAAAGACTTGGAACCAACCCGTATGTCCATCAGTGATAGACTGGATAAAGAAAATGTAGCACATGTAATACCATGGAATACTATGCAGCCATAAAAAGGAATTAGTTCATGTCCTTTGCAGGGGCATGGATGAAGCTGGAAGCCATAATTCTCAGCAAACTAACACAGGGACAGAAAACCAAACACCACATGTTCTCACTCATAAGTGGGAGTTGAACAAGACTAGCCCTTTTCTTATTTAAAAAACTCTCTATAATTACATGTTGCCTATGTTTAAAAAATTTAAAAATATTTATAGCACACAAAATCCACACATAAACTCTCTCTCATAAGTGCCTTCTATGCATCTAACTTTCTGCTTAACTTTTACTTTTACATAGCAACATCAGTGTCATTTTTAATTTTTAATTTTAATTTTGCATCTTTCAAACCTTTTATATGCTACTATGATTACCTAAAATGTCTTCACTTCCATTTTTCTCCTGGCCAACTCTCAGTCTTTAAGAGCCAGCTCAAAGAGCCCATCCACAGAGAGGTCCCTTCCAACTTCACAACACTTGTTCTGTTTATGTTATTAAATGTGATAGCATTTCCTGAGTTGTGGTGTATCTTTTTTTGAGGATTTTCTCACATTTTATTTTATTTCTCAAATTGTGAGCCTCTTTGTTTAGAGGTAGTGCTTGGCTTGTAATTTATGTTTAATATTTAAATCCTTATTAATAGGTAGGCAAATGGATGTGTGGATAGAAGAAGAGGAAGATGATAAGCTTAGGACTCAAAAATTAGTCTCACTTTCAGTTCAGGTTTCTGATTTCTTGATCTGTATACCTCTTACCAATACATCCTTTGTCTTTCTGTTCTTCACTGATTAAGGCAACTATACTTTGTATAGCTCCCATGCAGTAGGAGTAGCTCAATTCATTTATTTTCCATTTTCCTTCAGACAGTACCTAAGTAAGTCTAGGAGCTCCCATATCAAATGTGCGAGAGTAAACCACATCGTGTTAGTCATGGACTATTTAAACAGATATTACTAGTTGATATTGGACTTAAGCTTTTTTTTCTCATTTATACCTGATTAAAAATCAAGTGTTCTTATTCACAATGTATGTATACTCACTCTGTTTGGTCAGCTTAGAAAAAAAAATTAGAGTGGTTGAAACTTACCTGAACGATTACTAAGCTTCCTATATTACAGCATGGGCATGCCTACAAACTGTACACCTTTAATCATACTTGTTACCTACAAATCTCTCCTAAAAAGCACCTAATGCCTTTACATTAATAAGAAATTGTATTTAAAAAATTTTAATGCTCATTTTGGTTTACTTTAGTTCCTGGAGTTACGGTCAGTTCTTAATTCTGCATATATTTTAGCCTCTTGCAAACAGGACACATCTAGCAATAGAAAAAAGTTTTCTGCCTACAAGCCAAGCAGTCAAAATGTTAACAAGGATCCCTGATTCCATAAATAAGAGTTTCCTTACCAGCGGTAAAATTTCTAGAAACTCCTGCTGTGTAAGCTAGAAGACTTCAAGCTGAGCTCTTTTTTTAGCGGCAAGTTGCCCTTAGATAAATTACACTGATGACTAAGTAAAACCAAGGTAATGTGAGACCAGAGTATAGCTAACATTCTTCACGTCATACACCATTATCAGACTCAATGAAGCAAATCTTTAGAGATCAAAGAATAAGCCTTGTCCTCACTGCTTTTTGCTGTGCTGAAAATTTTAACTGCTGGTTAGTCTATTTTTAACTTACTTAAATGGAGCCAACTGCTTACTGGCTCAGAGGGTGCTTAACTAAGGAACTACTGCCTGGCTTGTATGGTCCTATCATCTAAGAACTTGATGCCCTAGATTTCCTAAGGCAGACCCTGTTTTAGGACTTACAGGTTTAAGACCTGGTTTGTACTCCCTGGCTCCATTGAAAAAATAATCTGAAACCAACCTCGTGGGAGAGATAATTCATATTAGGTGATATTAGATTGAAAGATTTAAATAACAATTGGAATTTAGACCTAATATGACAGACCATACACAGCTATAGTAGACTCTTGAAAGAAACAATAAATTTTTTAACAATAGTAAAAAAAAAAAAAAGATGATATTGTATATTATCAACTGTGGAGTTATATTGGGATTAAGATCTTGAGTAAGGCATGATGTAAGGCTCTCTAAGTACCCTAATAGTCTCACAGAAGCTTGTACTTCCTTCACTGTTGTGGGAACAGGGTAGGCTTGAATCTTGTCTATTACCCATTTAGACACTACATGACTCTTACGAGACCAAAAGACTTTTAAGAGCTTTGTGATGGGACTGGTTCCTGCAATTTGTTGGGGTTCACTACTCATCCTTGTGAATAGAGAGATGTTTGATCATTGAGGTCAGGGTGATCTATAAGAGGGAAAAATCCTTACAAATTAATGTGTCATCAATGTAAAATGACCATTCAAGGCCAGATGGTGATGGGGGGTGGAAAATAGAGTCAAGTCCCAGGCAGAAGCCTATCGTACATTTGTAGGGTTGTGAATGTAGGCCTATTTCCATCCTTTCCAATAAAAGCAAATTAATCCTGTGATTCATAGTTGGGAAAATACTAAAATGGCATTAGCTAAATCCAGATTTGCATGGGTAATTTCTTTAGGAAGACACTAAGTGTTCTAGTAAAGAAGTATTCAGTACAGTAGCATGTATGGGCAACACCATTTTGTTAAATTGTTTTGTAATCCATTGTCATTCATCATGACCGAACTGACTTTCCTACTACCCACAAAGGGCTACTAAAGGTGCTTTGTGCTGGTCTTACTGTCCTTGGCCTTTGTAACTCCAGAACTCCCACCTTCCCCACCAGCAAAGTGCAATGCTTAGTGGTCACTGTTCTCCCTCCAGGATGTGGGAAGGGTGACTGGCTCCCAGCCTACAAGTCCAGCTGAGATAAGTTTCATTATCTGGACCCGTAGGCAAAATTTTCCCAGGGTGTCCTTTTAAGATGTCAATACCTAACACGTTTCTGGGTTAGGCAAGATATAGAGCAGATACTGTTTGGAGGGACTCCATCCAATTTGCAAAGCAAGAGCCACTTGTTTTACTAAACAGTGCTTCCATAGCCATTTATAGCACAGAGAGGCCCCATAAAGCAGCTAAGATTTCAATGTATGAGAGTACATTCTGTCCTGGAATATATTAAAGCCAAGTTTTTTTGCTTCTTTAAAGATGACTAATGTATTGTTACCACAACATGTTGCCTCCAATTGCCTTCCATCATGAGTATTTCAGGGTGACCTTGGCTCTACCCTAGACCCTAGGGGTTAGAAGAACCTAACCTGCATAGGTTTATATTTTGGAAGTCTCCTTGGTTAGGGCAGAGGGATTGACAAAATCAGGGACACTAAGTAGTCTGAACAGCTGTTCCAGACTCAAGGCCATTCATAGCCCCAACAACACAGCTTGGGTTGTGTGTCTGTCTTTTCCACTGGACTCCCAACCTTTACCAAATTTACTCACATTTGCTTTTGTGTCACCCTGTGGGGTCCCTGTGTGTCTTCTTTCACTGGAGTAGCACACTTTTTTAGAGGCAGCTACTCTCCTTTGCTAATGTATTTACTTTTTCCTGGAGTCAGTTTTTCCCAGATCAGTAACAGTCTGTCCCACTTCGTAGAATTTCTGGCCTAGGACAGGGCTAAGCGTAGTGATCAAGGTTCCTACAAAGCAGATGGAGCAGATTGCAAATGTTAGGTTGGTGCAAAAGTAATTACAGTCTTTGCCATTTAAAAGTAATGACAAAAACCGCAGTTACTTTTGCACCAACCTACTACAATGTCTAATTCCTGCATTAAAAGTAGCCTTGTTTGTGCTCTCAAAGAAAGCCTCATACACCATCTGGTGTGTTTCAAATTCCCTAGGATCTGCTATAGATTTCCAGTTGAATATGCCACACAGCAAGTCCCCCTCATTGTGCCTGCTATCTGACCAGAGCTAATCACCCAATTTAAGAGTAAGTAGGTGCCCAAGGTGCTTCTCTCCCCGTGGGATGGGTGATTGTGTCACTCATCTTTCCTGGTAGGGTTTTGTTTTGTTTTGTGTTTTTGCCATTGAGAGAGATGTCATCTCCACCCTTATCCTATAACTTCACTAGCCACACAGAAATGCTCTCTCTAGGTTTCTAACTAAACTGTAATCTCTGTTCATCTGGTGTGTATTCCTGCAAACCACATGTTACCTTTATAGGTGGTCTGCCTCCAACCTGTGTCTACATCTGATCAGTCTTTATCTTACGCTTAATAGGAGTTTGGGCCTTGTATTTTTTTAAAAATTATTTTTATTACTACTTCAGTTTTATTATTTTTATTTTTTAATGGGTTCCATGTCTTTGCATCTCCATCTGCCTATAAGGGCATGGACTTTCACCTTGGGGAATTTTTTTCCCTATAATTTAGCATACCTACATGCCAGTTTAAAATATTTTATCCTGATTCTCAACCTTATTGGCTAGTCCTCTGGCCAGCAGACATTTGCATATTTTTTTGTAATTTTAGTTTCTTTCTCAGTTTTCTTCCTCTTACTCTTTTTTAGACAGAAATATAACTTTATTGTCAATGTTCTTATGTAACTAAGATGTAAGACACATTACCTAGAAACATTCAATGGACATTATTTCAAATTTCAGATGACATTCCCATACAAATTCCACCAGCTAGTCAGAAGTGGCCATCACAACAACCTCTGCAGGTGTTACTGACATACCCTAGAACTCTTATATTCATACTGAAAGGGACAGAGAGGGATATCAAAGACCTGGACACTTTCTTCTCAAAACCACCCTTTTATATTGTAGAAAACAGATAATATTCATTACCATAGAAAATTAATCTACAGAGTTTTATTGAGTATAATTTTATAATTGTCTCACAAATTTGTATAGCAAGTTCTGATTGTTCACCTTCATACTTAAACATTTCGTATTTTTTAAATTGACAAATACAAATTGTATGTACTTATTGTGTATGTTTTGAAATATGTATACATTGTGGAATAATTAAATCAGCAAATTAACATACATTATCTTACATATCATAATTTTTCAACTTTTAGATTCAGGGGGTACATGTGCAGGCTTACTATCTGAATACATTGTGTGATGCTGAGGTTTGGGTCTTTCTTTTGCCTCTACTGCTAACTGTCTTTTGGCTCTTGCACTGCCAACAATAGGGGCAGCCCTACTGCAGCCACCACAATCTTCCTTTCTTTTTTACCCCCATGCTCTATTTTCACCCACCCAAATAGAACTTGGGACATTTTCAGGGAATCCCCATACTCCCAGGGAAATCTACATAAATCTACATGTATTAAGTATATGGGCCACTGATCCCTACAAGGAAGTTGCCAGCTAACCCGGGATTTTCCCTTTGGATGCTTCAATCCCCAAGCCCGTTTTTTTTTTTTTTTTTTTTTTGGTGGGCTCTTGTCTGGCTTCCTGTTTGTTGGGGAAAATCGCTGTAGGAACCAAGAACTACCCTCCATAAGCAAAGAGAAGCTCAGACCAAAGAGGCAGACACTCCAGGTTGATAGGTAGACAAATATTTATTCAAGGGGAACTGACCTATGATGAAGCTTGGGTGGCAGCAAGACAAGATAGAACTATGCATTTGTAATGCACTGTCTGTGGAGCCTTTTATATCAGGAAAAGAAAAAGCAAGGAAAAAAGGGGGAAAAAAGTCACGAATAGTGTATTAAACCATTCGGTTGCATTCTTAATCTAGTTGATCTCCATTTAAAAGGATTGTTTGGATTCCCTACAATGTGACCAACATTTCTACAGGGAAAAGGGGAGCAAGATGTTCTGAGCAGCAGCATTTATCTCAGGCTGTGTGTTTCCTCTGGCTACTGCATCCTACGCCTCACTTTGTGGTCATGTACCCAAAATATATTTCCTAAAATTGTGTAAGCCATATAAATTTAGTGATGAGTCAAGATCACAGATTATTTCATTACTTATAATCTCTGTTAAGCATATAAACATTTTCTAGAATAGTGTCAGGCACAGTGTAGTCTTCAATAAATATTTGTGAAATGAATTAAAAATGAATGCTTATTTCATGACTATAACGGGAAGGCAAGAACCATCAATGCAAAAACCATCATTAGAGTGCATGGAATACGTACGATTGCTCTCAGAACACACCTCAAGTTGGGGAGAGAATCACATGTTTATTAAATAGGAATAATTTAATTCAGGATAGTATGGGGGTGCTTGACATTAATTCTCAATTAGTAGCGGTTGAAAATTGTATATACTGTCTGTTTATCATCCCAATGTTACTTTCTTACAATTGCTCAGATGAAATCTCCTCTTCTGCCAGACTAACTTACTCATTCCTATAGAATCTTCTGGGTCCTTTGCCTTTATCGTTGCTCATATTGATCCCTCTACTTGGAATGCCCTTTCACTACCCAGCAATTTTAACCTTATATTCTCTTTAAGAGTCAGCCTAACAATAATCTTGCCCATGAATCATTTTTCTCTCACTTCCAGGTCTCACAGGTATCTTGAATTTCAGTATTATTAATCTTAACATTCATGTAGCCCTTAATGTGTGTGTGTGTACAATCATTGTTTTTGATAGTTGGTGCTGCAATGACTTGGACCATATTTGTGTGTGTGTTTATTTCATTCCTTCAACAAACATTTAAAAAGAAGATATTTTTCTAGGCACTGGGACACAAAATTGAACCAAACAGATAAAAACTCCAACCTCATGGAACTCGTATTCTGTTTTATTTATTTATATTGTTGTATTTTAAAATGTTATTCCTCAAGATACTTAATATGATAGCAACATTAAAGTACTTACAATGTAATAGATAGGCATTTCATTGTTTCTCTAGACAGCAATCTTTTCAGAAGAGTTTGTGTAGAAAAAGTTAGATTCAGCATTTTGACAGCATTCTAACTGGGATGTGCTTAGATATAAAACAGGCTCTTAAGGGAATTTAGGGAGCTACTTTTTGAAGGCTTTTTTTTCCCCCAGACATTTCAGGCTGATAATGGACTCTCAAAAGTTCACCATTCTCCAGTCATATATGTATATAATCTGAATGTTATTTGGTAAATAGATTCTTTGTAGTTGTGGTTAAGTTAAAGATTTGGAGATGGGTAGATTATCCTGTGTTATCCATGTGGGCCCTCAATGCTGTCATAAATGTCCTTATAAAAGAGAGGCAAACTGAAACTTGACATAGACCTAAGAGGGGAATGCAGTGTGACCAAAGAGGCAGAGATGGGAGTAATGCAATCATAAGTCAAAGAATACCAGTGGCCATGAGAAGCTGAAAGAGCTAAGAAACGTTGTTCCCTAGAGCACCTGGAGTGAGCATAGCCCTGCTGACTTTGCAGTATTAGTCCAGTAATAAAGATTGCAAACTTAGGGGCTCCAGAACTGTGAGAAAATAAATGTCTACTGTTTTAAGCCACCTAGTTTGTAGGAATTTCTTACAGTAGTCATAGTAAATGAATATATTTCTTAATTCTTACTCCTTCTTCCTATGTAAGATATTTGCTGCAACTTCTAATTATATGCCCTTTATAAGGTTAAGAATGTAGGGCCTATTCTTAGTATGCTAAGAGCTTTTAAAATAGGTGATGAATTAAAATTTTCTGCATTAATGATTCTGTATTAATAGCACAAATTATACATACACACATTCACACATGCGTTCTTCTAATAATAATTTTTTTCCTAAGATAAAATCAACTAGAACATGATGCATTATCTTTTACTAGATGTGGTTTGGTAATAATTATTCAGAACATTTGTATCTATATTTACTAGTGAGATTGACTTATAATATTCCTCGTTTGTACTGTATCTATTTTGGTTTGGGTACACAAGACATGCTAGCTTCAAACAATTAGTTGAACATTGCTTTCTTTTTTTCTACGTGTTGGCAGTGTTTGTACACCAATGAATGACCACATCCCAGGCAAGGTTTAAGTTTTAAATTTATTTACAGAAGGAAGGTGACATCAATGCCCAAACACAATTTTGATAGCACTAAATCTAATTGTGTGTGTGTGTGTTTTGATGGTACTAACGAATCGGCCGTAACTTTATTACATTTAACAAAGTAGAGCTAAATGTGAATGTAGCTCCATTACCAAGCTTCCAGGAAAGTTAGATGATTTTGCCTTATCTCCTTGTAACATGATAACTAGACCTCTGAAAAACAGACTATTAATACTTGCTATGGCATCAGAACATATAAATAAATGATACTTGTTTGAAGTGTTGTTTTTATAAACTACTATAGTCAATCACAGCTGTGTCTTGCATAACTTAAGAGTACTGACTTCAAAGTCTGTCTTCCTGGGTTCAGATCTTAGATCCTGATATTTCTATGTGATGTCGGGCAAGCTACTTAGCCTCTCTATGACTTAGTTGTGCCCAGTTGGGAAAAGAGAGATAATACCTCATATGTTTGTTATGGGACTTAAGTGCGTGAGCATTTGTTGAAGTACACAGAATATTTTTTGTATCTAGGAAGGGTTTTATATGCATTAACTAGTATTTTTATCATGTTCTATACCATTTTTCTTCTAAACATATTAGAACACTTCACATCAGTTATCTGGCCCAGCATCAGAACCTGTGTGTATGTGGCAAGAAATTCCCCATTTAATATTTGGAGTAGTTGAATGTTGGAGGTTTGTGACTAGATTATAGATAAACCAGCCTGAGAGGGGCAAAATGCTGACTATAAGCTAGATCCAAGGTGTGTTTTGTATTTTCTTACACCTACTTCATTAATTGTATTAAATAAAAGAGTAAGAAAATTGCATTTAATGTGTGATCTGCCTTTTGATCCATATGTTTTCTCAGATTCTGTCTGGCAGTTAATGTACTTGATGAAATCACTGATTAGTACTGTGCCGAATTATTTGTCTTTTAATTTTAAAGGTTTAAGTAGAATAAATTAAATTGTAGGGAGCAAAAATTGGAGATTGGCTATTGGGTTTTTTTGTTTTTTTTTTGTTTTTTTTTTTTTTTTACTAGGAAAGTCTTCTCATTTCAGTTCCTTATCTTTATTTGTTTGCTTGATAAATAAACTTTTATATCAATATGGCCTGGATCTAAGACTGACTTCTATTACTATTGTCAGAATTTTCTATGAATGTAAATGTGTCGTAACATATGGATACAATTCCCCATGTTCTATAACTATATATTCAATTTGTCACTTGTAGGCAATAATTTTATAACTTTACCCTTCCATGTTAAATAATAAGTAGCAACCGTTGAAGTATGAGTAAGGATTCCAACAGTTTGAACACAGTCTGTCACATTTTCTCCAAATGAAATGTTACTTTTTTGGTCAATCAGGGCACATCTGGAAAAATATTTTTAATGCATGTAAATATCTGTCTCCTCTCATATTAAACTGGCTGATGCTCAACATCTAAAATTGGATATGTACAAACTAACTTACCAAGCAAGTAGGGAATTTTTTTTTGGAGGTGGCATCTGAAAAATAATATAAATTTTAATGGGATTTGTGTTATGTAATTAGTTTAAAAATTTAAAAGTTTGCAAATATAATTATGCCAAATAGAATAGAAAAAGGTGCCTCAACTGTGATTAAAAGTGATCCTGATGTAGTATACAGTTTTCAGAATTTACTCCAGTAAGTTATTTTGTGAGTAATGAGATGGTATGAATTTTTCCCCAAAAGCAAGAGAGAAGAAAATGAAAAGAAGTATGAAACAAGGAAAAAGAGAAAGAAAAAAGAGTGATTTTCTGTGGTGCTCATTACAGCCAAAATTAAGAAAAATACATAAAAGTAGGTAGCGCTGTCGTATATTTCCGCTTTATGTTATTCAAATAGAAAATATATATTCAACTGGACTATACATATATATATATTTAACTGGAGTAATAGATTTTGGTGTTCACATATATATTCATGTCTATATATTATAGATAATATTAATACATATAATATAGAATGCACCATTTTATAACTATGCCATATATAATATAATGTCTAATTTCATATTTAGAAATGTGATGTCAGGCAAGTTACTTAGCCTCTCTATGACTTAGTTGTCCCCATCGGGAAAAGAGAGATGATACCTCATCCGTTTGTTATGGGGCTTATGTGAGTGAGCATTAAGCATCTTTTATTACAAGGACGTCTAGGAGAAAGTTTTGTCTAATTATTCCAAGAATTATATATATTTTGAATAATTATATTTTTATATGTATTGTATATGGCATAGTTATAAAATGGTGCATTAAATAAGATTAGCAAACTAATAGTTATTGAAACATTAAATGAAATAATGTATGTAAAGTTCTTAGTATAGTGCTGACGCTTTGCAGTTATTAAATGCAGATGTTATTAATGTTGTATTGTTACTGCTACTGGTAATACTAGCAGGATAAGTAGGGTCTTAAAAACTTTTATAAAAATGTTTGAAACACCAAA
Organism: Trachypithecus francoisi; assembly: GCF_009764315.1. Taxonomy (NCBI): domain Eukaryota; kingdom Metazoa; phylum Chordata; class Mammalia; order Primates; family Cercopithecidae; genus Trachypithecus; species Trachypithecus francoisi. The sequence goes on from NW_022681473.1 coordinate 87,325,963, forward strand.
GGCATAACAGTTGGAAGAAGATTTCCCTAGTGATATGCTGGTTTTTGAGGAAATGCATACCTTTCCCTAATCAATCAAAATAATGTTATTAATATTTATCTCTGTAAAGGCTTACAATATACTTTCAAAAACAGATATCATTATACAGACATGCATAAAAATATTTTAATGAGAAAAAAGTACTAAAAAATGAAATTCAGAAGACAATAAATAATTGCTACTTCAAATTTTCAGGACTTTAGATAGTATATACTAATTACATTTTTTTTTTTGGAGACAGAGTCTCGCTCTGTCGCCCAGGCTCGAGTACAGTGGCGTGATCTCGGGTCACTGCAACCTCGGCCTCCTGAGCTCACACCATTCTCCAGCCTCAGTCTCCCGAGTAGCTGGGACTACAGGAGCCCGCCACCATGCCTGGCTTATTTTTTGTATTTTTAGTAGACACAGGGTTTCACAGTGTTAGCCAGGATAGTCTCGATCTCCTGAGCTCGTGATCCGCCTGCCTTGGCCTCAAAAGTGCTGGGATTACAGGCGTGAGCCACTGTGCCCGGCCTAATTACAATTTAAAAAAATAGATTAATATACCTGGAAGAAGAAAAGTTGCCAAAGAAATTAGATTTAGGCTGAATCATGATGGATGATTGGAGTTGATCCTGAAGAAAAGTCATTGTAAAAGCAGTTACCAAACTCAACTAAAAATGTTATTGGAAATTAAATATATCAAGTAGATGGGCAGTAATAGATACTTCAGTAATACCACAGGAGGAGGTTAAGGAATAAACAACAAAAGTATGAGCACCAAGTGTAATTTGATGAACAGAAAGCTGGTAATTGGAATGCATTCCATTGGGCCCCAAAAGAGCTACATATTCTAAACTATACTTTGGTGCAATATTATTAGTCTGATATGTTGATATTTATTTAAATTATCAACTCGAAGTAACTCACTGCTTATTTTTAAAGAATAATGTTCAGGGACATTTTACTTACATCATGTGGTATCTTTATTAGAAGGATGTCTAGGAGAAATTCTTGTCTAATTATTGTTCCAAGAATGACACATATTTTGAATGTGTATTTCACATTTTTTATATTTTTATTTTTATATTATAAATTGAATAATTAACCATATCCATGTAGAACATTAGAACTGCATAGCCCAATGTAGCTCAGATAAAAATTGCCAGTGTATAGTGAAACAGAAGCATAGGTAGTGGAGATGGAGAATGGAGTATGTTCTTACAGTGCCTCTGGAATCTTTCAGCCAATGACACAGGAGTGAGACAGAGAGGCATCTCTTTAGAACAGTCAAGTAGGAATGAGAATAAAGAGAAAGACTATAGTCATGAAATGCTGTAGGAATTGTCAGCTCCTTCTTCCTACCTTCCAACTCCTTGGAACATATACACACACATGCACTCACACAATAGAGCCACATGAGATAATTTACTGTGTGTATGTGGCACAAAATAAGTATTTTACTAATATTTCTCTGCTTGACTGTTTTTCAAGACTAGATACTGGTTATGAAAATAAAATAGAAATATGCACAAAATTGAAGAAAGGGAAAAGGGCAGGGAACGAGTGGGGAGAAAGTAAAAAATGTTTCATTGGTTCAAGTACAAAGTTAATGTAGAGTAGAATTAAACAGTGAGACTGGATAGATATAATGTTTGGTAGCAGTTGTGGAAGTGAGGAACAGATGTTGTAAGGCTCTGATTATAACACACGAGTTTAATTTTATTCTCTAACTTAATAGATAACTGTTTTAGACATTTGTGTAGGGTACTCATAATGTATTATAGGAAGATTAATTTGGTAATGTAACCTCAGTCTAGTCTCACAATTATTTATAAAGTACCTACCATTTTTATGATGATATGCTAAGTGCTTCAGGTGATGTAATTTGACTTTGTGTTTAAAAGTTTGACCAAGATGGGTTTAATAGTTACTATGTAACAGGGATAGTGCTAGGTACTCAGAGTCAAACAGGTGGGAATGGGAGAATAAGGAAGACAACAACACAAATAATAAAACATGTTTGATTTAGCTAGGTTCATATGAACAATGTGTAATCAAATGCCATGGAAATTTTAAAAAGGCAGAAATTGCATTCAATTTGCTATAGAGGATAGTGGCCGCTAGATTTTTCAACATATTTGGTTCTGCCTATATCAGCACCTTATCACTTGGTAAACAGAAAAACCTCCCAGCCCTCCTGAAGAATACTGTCAGCTTCTGATATCTTGTTCTTTCATAATAAATCCATTTTAGTGTACCCTCTTCTCTGAGCCCTTATTCTCATCTTTTGTGGTTTACTATGAGACTTTTAGCATCTAATCTAATGAGAGTACTAGCCATTTTCCAAGCTTCCATCAGTCATCTGAGAAGGGCATTAGAACTATCTCCCAGCGCCCTTAAAATGATGTTAAATCTTGTGGCAAGGCAGAGTTCTCCCACACTAAAAAATCTCCCTTCTGCAGCACCCTCAGGATCTATTTGTAGGCAAACTCCCATTTTTTTTCCCCCAGTAGTTGTTAACGATAACCTGGCATGACTTGTGGAATATAATTATTCTCCTCCCTTAGCAACTTTGGTGCTTCCTTCTTGGGACTTGATTGGATTTGACTCAATTTGTTTGTTTGGTGGCTACAGGACAGTTCTCCAGGTGGCTTAATACTTGAACTGACACAATTCTCTCCTGTTTCTTGCTCGTAGTTTTCAAGAATAACTTGACTGTGCTGGGAATACCCCATCCTGAGATTGGGGAGGGACTAGTCAGAATAGCTCAGGGCTATTTTCTGCTCTCTTAGAAACAGCATGTCCTTCAATAGATTCACCCAGCATGACTTGTTTCCTCTGAGGTAAATAACCTGGGTGGAATGCATTTTGGAATTCCTCAGTAGTGGTGCAAGTAGAATATACAAAGTAGGGACACCCTGGACAGTTTACCTGAGCCTGGGGGACCAGTTCATAAGAATCTGATGCTTCCATTGTTTCTTGTTGCCTATGTGTAAATAATACATCCAGTTTGTATAACTTACTACATGAATAGATGTTCTGTGTCACTGATATCAGATAAGTTAGTAACCAGTGCACTGTTAGCCAGCTTGATAGTGGCCAATAGAAAAGAGAGATGTCAATTATAAGGGAGAAAAGTATTGTCTGTAAGGTACCTGTCTAGTCTTCAATCGAAACAGGGGCTACTATCATCTAACAAAGAGAGTAGGAACCTTCTAAAAACCCAGGAAATTCAGTGTAATCAGAGCTTTCAGTGTTCTTGAGACTACTCATTTAAATCATTTGTAATATCAGGGCAAACGTTGGCTGAAAACCTAACCTCCTCTTAATTCAGCCATTCTTGCAAATTAATTATGCACCCCAAATTCAGCTCATCCTGCCATCTGGCTCCAGGAAATAAGAATCTCTTCAAATGTTGTCAAAGAACATTATATAGGACAACAGTAGATCTGAGTCAGGTATTTTCTCTATGGAAAGCATTTATGATGCTCAGCAGCAGGCACAGGCTCTCTAATTGTTCTTTCTCCTCGACTTCTCAAGTGCCTGAGCTATAGCATCAAACTGTGCATCCCCTCCCAGTTCCTAAATGTGAACATTTTAGCAACTGCACTTTGTCATGCCAGGGATCATCAATATTTTACCTTTCACCAGTAATGGGGTCCTCATTGTTACATGGCCAGAGAGTGAATCAACTCTAGGATCCTCTTCTTGGAGTCTGTTTCTTAAGATTCTTTGTGTTATTAACTGTTTTAATTAAGAGCCCAAATAAGCAGAGCGTGAGATGAGATGATCATGCAGTAGATTTCTGGAATGTATACTCTTAATGTAGAATCTCTAAAGGAGTGAGAGTATGTCAAAGAAAGAAGCTAGGAAAAGGTGTGTGTTTAGCTTAAGTCTAGCCTTAGCCTGACTCCATTAGGAACCCTATGGTACCACAACATTGTCTCACTTGGAAGAAATGAGGCTGGACTTCTGAACCCCATTTCATTCAGTCATTGGTGAGGGGACAGTTCAAGAACAGAGCATAGCCTTCCAGGCATTTCTGGACAAAACAACTTCTAACAAGAATGAAACATTAAAAAATGAATTCAGTCTCTTCATTATGTATACCAACAGCAACTACTAGAGAAGGCCACTCTGACTTTTACCTCTCAATTTAAAAACCTATGAATCCTGGCTATTGAGGACATAGTACCACACATTAGCTGGTATTTCATCATATTTAACATGTCTTGAAGAATAAAACCCTGACTCTGAAACATTGCTGTCCTCAAGCTAACACCTTAAGTGATCTTTAACAGACCACTGTGGCATATCATTCGTCCTGTTTCTTAAATATAAGGTATACAATCAAATACTTGGAACTATTGAAATATTTTCTTTGCTGTGAAATTGTTTTTTGGGCTGAGACAACATTGCATGGGATAACATGTCAACAGATGAATTATTATAAAAAGCCACATGTTAGTTCTGCTGGTGGAAGGAAAACTCATTTTCAGTAAGTAGCACTTCAGAGTGAGAGTGAATTCCTACACCCTCCAGGTTGGAAGGGATCTGATGAGTCACATCTTCAGATAGATAACAAGTCTTCTCAAATTATGCCACATCTAGGGCTCAATCTTTGTTTCAACTGCTGACAGCGGCAATAGCTACATTAGCCTTGATAAGATGGAACTCAGGCTGTTAAACGAATGTGTAACTTCCCTTCAGCTACAATGACGTATACGTTCATTGCCCTATTGAGCCAAAACTTGTATGGCCAAGAAGAGAGGCTAACGGGCATCCACAGAACCAGGGATTCTATCTATCCAGCTTTGGAGAATTCCCTCTGAAGTGGATGTTCTCTGAGGACATTAATGCTAGACTATTTGTATGATTTCTGTTCAATTTCATTATTCCAGCCACATAATTCTTACCCACACATCCTTGTCTTTTATCCTCTAGATCAGTTTATGTCTAGCTCCTTGCCAACCAGACAAGGTGGTTTTCACTGCTCAGAAGTCCACGCATATTTGTACATGAGGTACTTCTCCCTCCCTCTATATGAACTGAATGGATATATTGCTTCATGCTCTGCTTACCATATTTCTTTACACTAATGTCATTTTTGCCCAGGTATGTATACAATGGAATGGTACAGTAATGAATGTAGTCTTGTTATAGATAGCACCGTCACATTTGTGAACTGAGTTCAAATTATTTCTTTTTCATTAAGACTGTTGAACAGATTATTACATGAGACCACAGGTATGAGTTGAGGAAGAGGTTTTGGTGAAACATATAGGTATCATGGCTATTTGGGTCACCTTTTAATTCATGCCTTTTGAACCTGCTCTGTTGGTAACTTACATGCGCCATTCAGATAAAATGGTTTTAGTTGTGCCTATTTTCCTGTTTGGGGGAACTGATTATAGCCATCTCATGATGAGCAGCTTCAGTCACAATTTAATTTGTTGTCGGAGTTTCAAACATTGACTAGTGTTCTGTTGCAGAACAGGTAAAATTATTCCAGAACCAAGGGGTATTTATACTTGGTCCTTCTTAGAATGTTGCATCTTACTTCACAGGTCATGAAATGTAAATAAGGACTTTCCAAGTTGCCAAGTATATCTGCACATTATATATCAGGAAAACAGACAACTCACTGCAGGCTGGGTCTATGGATCCACTGGAAATGCTGTGTTATACATTTTGGCCAAACAAATCATTTATCATCTGACCTATTAGGCCCAGTCTAATCAGAAATGATGGAATATTGCATTCCATAGTATGAATCTTGGTTCGGACCTTATATGTCCTGTCTTTGAAAAGTCAAAATATTTCCCATTCTCTAGGGCAAAGGTGCCATGGAAATTGGTTCAAGTCGAAATACAGGGGAAAA